>NC_090826.1:91462318-92087318 GCF_028021215.1 Eschrichtius robustus
CAGCTCTACATAACTTGTTGGAAAGTAAATTCAATTCAGTCAATATTGGAATTCTTCCCCATGAAATATTTTTAAAAATCCTGACTTTATATGATGTCTGAAAAACAGTCCATCATTATTTCCACCTTATCATCACTCCTTTAGCTTCACATTGCTATAATTGAGCAATGAGGTTGACTGCCCCTTAGGAACTGGTTCTCTCTGAGTTTAACCAAACTCAGAGATTCCTGTCACCCCAGTCCTCTCCACTGGCCCCTATGTGGCAGCACACAGCAATCTTAAATCCCATTCCCAATGTGAGGTAATATATGCCATCAGGACACAGGTTTCCACAGCAAGCAAAATGCCAAAGCCCCCTTTGCAAACCTCATATAACTTCATACCCTTGGACTAGCCACATCTTTCACTCCCACTGAAAACTCACTTTCACTGCCTCCGTCTCTGGGAAAATTCAGCCTAAAAACAATATTGTTCATTTCCCTCTTGAATGTGTTACTTGTGGAAACTCAGACCTTTAAAAATATAATGAGGACTTCTGACTTTTAAGGAATGGGGTGAACATAGAGAAAGAAGATGCTTTATTTTTTCCTCCTAGGTTTCCACAACAGCAAGGAAACCTAGGATACCAGTTTTGTGTATGTGTGTGTGTGTGTGTGTGTGTGTGTGTGAGAGAGAGAGAGAGAGAGAGAGAATATGACAGACAGTGCGGTGATAAAGAGAAAGAGAGGGAGAGAGAAAGAAAGAGGGATGGGGAGAAAGGAAGTTCTTGTTACAAATTCATTTTAAGCACTTAAGACTGCCATCTTTTGAATAGTAGGAGAAGTTTAATAAGGCAGCATAGAAAAAAGCTACAGAAACTTTTTACGAACATTTTACTTTCTCTTTGTTTCACCAGAATAAATATGAGATTAGAGATTAGATTTCTAATTAATTTCTAAAATTAATTTAATTTCTAAAATTGCACGCCCCATTGAATACATATGAGATTGAAAAAAATGTATTAGAGCATATAAATTAATACCAAGAGAATTATAAAATTTTGCTTTATATTACTTCATAAAGGAAATGCTGTTTATAGTTTTTGAATAAGCATAGCATTTGATATTTAATCGATTTTGCATTTGTGAGACTTCAAAAGTGGACCTAGTCTAGATTAAGACAACCACAACAGTAAATCGGATAGCAATCAGTCCTGTGTTCTCAGCATGTCCATGAAATGCACACTCATCCTAAGCAACCAAAAGAATTGAGAGAGAAAGAGAGAGAGAATAAATAAAATTGAACACTTATAAAACTAAGGAAATTAAAACTTTTCTTTTGCTTGCCATAGTCATTCCAATGATCTAATTGACTCCATCTATATTTTTTCAGTTGGTTTCTTTCATTTTTCAAGGTTAACTTTACAGTGGTTTTTCCAAGTTTCTGTTTTAGCTTAAGAGTGTGCATTGTTTTAAATGATCAGTTCTAAAATTATTAAAAACATATTTGCTTTTACTATGAATGACCAAATTTTTATGTGTGTGAGTGGCACAAACACACACACAGCATGAATATAGAAAGACTGAAAGTAAATTAGAAAAGAAGAAAAGAAAAAGTTTATCTTAGAGTTTGAATGGGTGTGGAAAGGCCCAATTGTTCATATTAGTGCTTTAGTTCATTTTGAATTTATATTAATTTCACTAACAACTTTTGCAAAGTTATTATGCAGTAATAACACCCAAATATTAGTAGCCTACAACAATAAAGGTTGATTTCTTCCTCATGTTACTTGTCCTTCAGAGTTCATTTGTACTTTGCTTCACATTGTCTTCATTGCAGGACCCAAGCTGAAAGAATAGCCCTATCTTGTTTTTATGACAGAGAAGGAAGAGCAATGTTGGAAGCACGCAACGCTGGGAGAAGAGGTATACACCACTTCAGTCAGCTTTAGTCTTCTACATGGAGGAAGAGAAATATCCAACTCTAGCACCCTTTAGCCTTCTTGTCCCACCTAAAGGACTGAAAAGCACGTGCAAAAGTACAGTATAGAGGCACAGACTCACTAAACGAATAAGACTTAATCACGGGACTATAAAATGCTTCCCTTTCCCCCACACCTTACCACCAAATTACTAAATGTCTATTTACAGCAGTTCCTTTTACCCAGTACATTGAGCACAGCTATCAAGAAAACATTACAAGACACACTCAAAGGCAAAAGACACAGCTGGAAGAAACAGACCATCAAAATCAGACTCAGATATGACAGCAATGTTGAAATGACCAAACCAGGAATTTCAAACAACTATGATTAATATGCTAAGCACTCTAACAGATAAAGTATATAGCATGCAAGAACAGATGAGCAATATAAGTAGAGAAATTGAAATTCTAAGAAAAAAACAAAAAGGAATGCTAAGGATCAAAAACACTGTAACAGAAATGAAGAGTGCCTTTGAAGGTCATATTAGTAGACTGCACACAGCTGAGGAAAGAATTCCTAAACTTGAAGATACCTCAATAGAAAGCTCCCAAACTGAAAAAGCAAAGAAAAAAATGACTAAAACAAACAAAAAACCAAAAAACCAGAACAAAATATTGAAGAATTGTGGTACACATTACAAAAGGTGTGACATATAGGTAATGGGAATACCAGAAGGAGAAGAGAAAAAGAACAGAATATTTGAAACAAAAATGATTGAGAATTTCCCCCAAATTAATGTCAGACACCAAACCACAGATCCAGGAAGCTCAGAGCATATAAGCAGGATATATACCAAAGACAACCTACAGATAGGCATATCATTTTCAACCTACAGAAAATCAAAAACAAAGAAAAAATCCTGAAAGAAGCCAGAGAGAAAAAATGCCTTACCCATAGAAGAATAAAGATAAGAATTACATCCACCTTCACCTCAGAAACTATGTGCCACAGACTGAATGTTTGTGCCCCGCCCCCCCACCACTCAAAAAACTTCATATGTTGAAATCCTAACCCCCCACTGTGTTGGTATTTGTATGTGAGGCTTTGGAGTGATTAAGTCATGAGGATGGAGCCCTGATAAATGGGTTAGTGTCCTGATAAAAGTGATCCAAAAGAGTAGCACATAGCAAAAAGATGACTATCTGTGAACCAGGAGGCAGGTCCTCACCAGACACCTAATCTGCGGGTGCCTTGATATTGGACTTCCCAGCCTCCAGAACTGTAAGAAAAAAAATCCATGTTGTTTTTTAAGCCACCAGCTTATGGCATTTTGTTACAGCAGTCTGAATGAACTAAAACACCAAGAAAGAAGAGTATGGAATGAAATTTTTAGTGTTGAGAGAAAAAAAAAATCTTAGAATTCTGTATCCTACAAAATAAAGACTTTTTTTTATCCTGGGAATAAAGACTTTCTCAGACAAATAAAACCTGAAGGAATTTGTTACCAGTAGGTCTGCCTTGAAAGAAATGTTGAGTTCTTTAGAAAGAAGGAAAATGGTACAGACAAGAAACGCATATCTATATAAAGAAAGGAAGAGCATCAATAAGCGAAGGAGAAAGACTGTATCTTATTATAGTTTTAATCTGTATTCCTTTGCATACTATTAAAATAGTATTCTTTTTCCAAATTAAAACAATGATAGTCACTTAGTAGCTTTTTAACTTTTTTGAATTTTATAAGCAAATAACATTCTTTTAATTAGTAAATAATTAATATTTCTACAGCTAAAATGTGTTTATTTCAACCAATTATGCTGCTGCAATTAGACATCATAGCCAAAATAAATAAACTTTGTATAAAACCTAACACCTTATATGGAAATTAACTCAAAATGATCACAGATTTAATTGAAAGATGTAAAATTATAAAATTTTTGGAAGAAGATGAAGAAAAAAAATCTTTGAGAACTAAGACTAGGCAAGGAATTCTTGGACATGACAGCAAAAATACAATTCACTAAAAGAATGTAATCAATAAATTGGACTTCATTAAAATTAGAGATTTTTCTCTGCAAAAGACTCTGTCAATTGTATGAGAGGCAAGTTAAAAACTGAAAGATTTGCAAACCATGTATCTAGAATATATAAAGTACTATCTAGAAAAACAGTCAAAAAGATCTGAAGGATGCAATTAGAAAATGGGCAAAAGACAGAAACACACCTTTCATCAAAGAAAATATATAGATGGCAGAAAGCACATAAAAAGATGTTCAAAGTCACTAGCCATTAGGGAGACAAAAACCACAATGGACTATCACTATAAACCTTCTAAAATGGTTACAATTTTAAAATAGTGATAAATATCAAATGCTGATAAGGATGCAAAGAAACTAGATTTGTAATACATTGCTGGTGGGATGCAAAATGGTACAGCTACCCTGGAAACCTGTTTGGTAGTTTCTGATAAAACTATGTAAACTCATCACATGACCCAGCAATTGTACTCCTGCACATTTATCCCAGGGAAATTAAAACTTATTTTTACATAAAGTCCTATATATAAATGCCCATAGCAGTTCTACTGAAAATAACCAAAAACTGGGGAAAAAAAAAATCCTTCAATGGGTGAATGGGTAAACAAACTGTGGTGCATTCATACAATGGAATGTTATTCAGAAATACAAAGAAACCTACTTACACATCCAACAACTTGAATGAATCTTAAGGGCACTAAATAGGAAGCCAATATCAAAAGATTATATACTATATTATCCCATTTATATAACATTTTTGAAATGGCAAAATGTAATGTCTTGAAAACGACAAACTTTTCAAGAAGAAAACAGATTAGTGTTTGCCAGAAGATAGTGATGGCATAATGGTCAGCACAAGGGAGTTCCTTTGTGGTAATGAAAAATTACTGTATTGTTGTAGTTACATGAAACTATACATAAATTAAAATTGTATAGGAATACACACACACCTACATGAGTATATATAAAAGTTGGTAAATCTGAATAAGTCCTGAAACCTAGATAAGAGTATTATACCAATTTCAATTTGCTGGCTTTGAGATTATACTATAGTTAGGTGAAATATAAGCATCGGGGAAGCTGGGTAAAAGATACACAGGGCTCTCTTTATTTTTTCAACTTCCTGTGAGTCTCTAATTCTTTCCAATTGAAAGTTTAAAAATGTAAAATTTAACAAATTAAAATTTCTCAAACATTTAAACACTGATATAAATGAGTTTAATAAAATTCTCCTTCCATTTGTTAATTTCTCAAGTTTAATATATTGGATAATTTAAATACTTTAAACTCTATAAGAACTGGAACTTGCAGTCTCTGCTTAGTATGTACTAAGTGGAAAAGAGTGTTGTACCAAACCTAACATCTAGATAAAGCCAGATGATCTATTAAATCATAACTTTTCTTGAACTTATCAGAGAATTAAAGTTGCAGGGCAATCAAATAGTCTGAAATCTGAGGAAAGACAAGCACTTCCAAAGAAAGACAGGATATAAGCATTGCTTACCCAGGGCAGAGCATAGGAAGGAGAAGGAGCTGGCATTCAAAAATGGATAAGAACAATTTAGCCAAATTCGTAACAAATTGCTTAAATCTGAGTGTAGGATAGTGTGAGAGAATAGAGGCTCTTAGAGCCAGAAGCACCTCATCATATGGGCAGGGCTGGAGTCCAGAGAAAGTCTAATTTGTGGTGAAGATCTGGGGGAGGGGAACAGTCTAGCTGCGGAACAATAGGAAGTCCCACCTGGATCCTTCTTCTCTACGGAAAAAAAGCTTAAGCCACTGTGAGAAGAGCAGCAAATTGCCTGTCCAAGTGACTAGATGAAGAACCATTTTGGTTGTGGGGAGAGGGGAAGGAAAGCAAACAAATTTCACTCTACTTCTTCAGATTTATACACAGACAATCCCCAACTTCACAATGTTTCAACTTAAAATTTGGTTCCACTTAAGATTTTTAGACTTTACAATGGTGTGCAAATTCAAATTTTGAATTTTGATTTTTTCCTAGGCTAGCCATATGCAGTAGGAATGATACCCTCTGCAATGCTGCACAGAGTCAGTGAGCCTCAGCTCCCAGTCAGCTGCAAGGTCAAGAGGGTAAACAACCAATACACTTACAACCTTTCTGTACCCATATAACCATTCTGTTCCCATGCAACCATTCTGTACACTTTCAGTACAATAGTCAATACAGTAAGTCCCCTACACATGAACCTTCAAGTTGAAAACTTTCAAAGATACTAACGTGCGTTCGCACGTCCAATCACGTAACTTAGTTCACGTGTCTGGCGTACATTGTCATGTGCGTGCATCCTCTACAAGTGGTTGTGCTTTACTATACAGTACTGTATAGAGTACAGTAGTAAAGTATCTTTATTTCAAGCCCAGGATGTCCGGAAGCAAGCATAAAAGCAGCGGTGATGTAGCTGGTACTGCTAAGAAGTACCAGCTGTTGTACTGTACTGATAGGGACAGAGTAAAGGGACAAAGTAGGTAATTAAATAGTTAATCTCACTAGAGGATTATAAGAAAAGAAAGAAGTATGGGAGACCCCTGTAATTTAACAATCGCTCAAGAAAGCACGTTTGCTTAACCACAAAACCAAGCAGGCTTGCTTAGCAACAAAACCATGCAACAGAAGCACGAGGCATGCCCCAAAACAATGAAACAATGGTGGCATGAGACCCACATCCTGCCCAGTGAGCTAATGACCCCTAGGACATGCTCTCTGCACACTCAAAAAACAGCAATTTATGGAAAGGTGACATTTCAAAGTGAAAGACCCTCATTGTACTGAGACCTGAAATAATTTTTCCATAGTGCCATGACAGTCCTGGCTTGACCATGTAGGGACAAAAAAACTCCCCCACCCAACCTGGAGGAGGAGCTGATGATGGAAGCCTGACATCTACTCAACAATGAGGAAGAAGGTGGTCTTTTCCCCCTCCCCACTTTTCCTTTGACTGTAAAATTGTAACCCACTAAGTTCTCAGGGCATGGCACCCTCTCGCCCACCTACTTATAAGCCTCACAAGTGTCCTATTCTAATAAATCACTTCTTATCTATCACTTTGCCTCTCGCTGAATTCTTTCTGCACTGGGACATATAGGACTGAGCTCCTCAGAGCCCCCGAAATTCCACCTAGCGGTTTCGGCGCTACCGTACTTTTCAAGGTACTGTACTGTAAGATTAAAAATGTTTTCTTTACTTTTTGTGTTTTTTTTAATGTATTATTTGCGTGAAAAGTATTATAAACCTACCACAGTACAGTACTATATAGCCGATTGTGTTAGTGAGGGACCTCGGCTAACTTTGTTGGACTTACAAACCAACTGGACTTAACGAACGTGCTCTCCGAACGGAACTCATTCGTATATAGGGGACTTACTGTAAATTACATGGTATGTTCAACACTTTTATAAAATAAGCTTTGTGTTGATGATTTTGTCCAGCTGTAGGCTAATGTAAGTGTTCTGAGCACATTCAAGGTAGGGTAGGCTAAGCTATGATGTTTGGTAGGTTAGGTTCATTAAATGCACTTTCCACTTAGGCAACTTTAGATGGGTTTATTGGGATGTCACCCCATCATAAGTCAAAGAAGATCTGTATATATAAAGCAAATTATTAATAGGGCAAACAAGTCAATTAGATATAGGTATAATATGTGATGGACACCTCACAAAAGAACATATGCAAATTATTAATAAACATAAGAAAAGATGTTCAATGCATCATCACAGAAATGCAAATTAAAATCACAAAAAGTACTACTACGTATCAACCAAAAGGACTGAAATTAAAAATACTGATATCACCAAGTATTGGGAAGTATGTGGAACAACTGGAACTCTCATATATCGTTGGTTGCGAGTATAAAATGATAAAACAAATTGTGGAAAGCTGCTCAGAACTTTCTTTTAAAGTTATACACAAATTTACAATTTGACCACCAATTCTACTCCAACAAGTTATTTACTCAAGGGAAGTGAAACCATATATCCTACACAGATTGTTTTCATGACTATTCATTGCAGCTTCATTCATAATAGCCCAGCAATGGAATCAACCCAAATGCTCATCAATTGGTGAATAACAAATTAATGTATATATCTACAATGGAATTACTATTCAGCAATAAAAAGGAAATACTGATATATGCAACAACATAGATGAACACCTATCCTGTTAGAAAGTTTTCCCGAGAATCATCTGTACTCCTGTACTCTTTTTATTCTTAACATATAAGGAAGGTGAGGATGCTGACAGATAAGCCATGGTATGAGAAAGCTTATTTTATAATTGTCTGATACAGAAAAATTTCACCACGAGGGGAAGAATGCCCAGACCATAAAGCCAGGGGTAGAATAATGGAGGACCTGAGCAATTGGTGTCATTTAATTCTTTTAGTTTTCACACACACACACACACACACACACACCCCACAATAAATAAATGGGCCTAGTTCCCTTTTCTAGGTACCTAGGATAAAGCAAGTTTAGTGCAAGGGAAGTGTACAAGTATATTATGGAACAAACTGTTTATGAAATACTGAATCCATCTCAGATATCATTCTGTAACAGGTAGGAGGAGACATACCAGTCAGAACATACATGAGTCATAGGATGTAATAGAAATGAAAATCAAGAGATAATTAGACCCAATATTATAGAAGGCCTCATATGCCAAATGGAAGAGTTTAAATTTGATGCAGTACTAGGGCTCCTCAAATTGTTCTGCCTAACTGTCCCTAATAGCAAAAAGGAACATAAATATATGTGCCTCAGGGTTCTAGAAGGATACTTAAAGCTACATGCCACTGGTTAAAATTACTTTGAAGTCTCATTTGTTATACTTAAAATTTAGGAGAAATTTGTATGTTAATAATCAAAACAGGACATATTTATTACTTATCAAAGTATCAAACTTCTGCCCAGATATTCTTGTAATATTGACACTGTGTAAAGTATGCTGGGCTTATCCTGTGGCATTAAAGCATGCCACAATGTATCTCCTGAAGTATGCACACCATTGTTTCAAAAGGGTGGCATAGGTAATAGGTGGATTTTTTTACATTTTTACACAGAGATGAAAGCGCATGCTTAGAAAGTTTGCATGAAAAATAATGCCTCAGACTTTATTTTTGGCAAAGAACTTTCATATTTGACCCTTACATTAACCTATGGCAGTGTGGCAGAGAAAGTATATTCATGTCCATTTATAAATAGATTAGGAAATTGAGACATAGAGAATTAAAAGTGCACAGTTAATTAGCAGAAGAGCCAAGAAGAGAACGTGTTTTGTGACTCTGAATCCAATGCCAATTCTATAATCCCTAGTCACCCTAGAGCAGAATATACTATAAAACTAATTTATCTTGGATCACATTCAAGAGAATTTTGTTGTACCTATAGTAAAAAGATAGATTTACCCTTATAGGTCATCCTAACATATTCTCTGAGGTTGTCTAGTGTAGTAAGTTTTCACATATCAAATGTGCTAGGTGATATCTGCTACAGAAAGAGATGTGTTTTTCTTATGCTGAAATGTTACTGATTATACTTAAAAGAATGAAACTGACCTGCCCAAATTCACTTGAGCAAAAAAAGAAAAAGAAAAAATGCCCCCCACCAAATCTCACTGAAACTAGTCAATATGTCAGAGAGGCATTTTTTATAAATCATCTGAGAGTTCTCACTGCTATTTTCTTACTTTTTAGAACTTCAGTGGCCAAATATTCAAAGAACCCACCAGAAATGAGTAAGGACTCAATTGTATTCTTGCTCTAAGAGATTATCCTCTGGTTGGTTGTTTGTAAGATACTAACTTGCTCTATTTGCACTCACAGAATTCTATCCT
Source organism: Eschrichtius robustus (assembly GCF_028021215.1). NCBI lineage: Eukaryota > Metazoa > Chordata > Mammalia > Artiodactyla > Eschrichtiidae > Eschrichtius > Eschrichtius robustus. The sequence goes on from NC_090826.1 coordinate 91,472,109, forward strand.
CCTTGCTACCAACTTCTGTCTCTTTCAGAGGGCCCACCTGTCCAGAACCACTAAGAAGGATTTTTATTTTTATTATTGTTTTTTAAAAACACTTACTCCTTTGACTAGAACCAGAAGCTTTGAAGTTTGTTGTTGATAACAAACCTGTACCTGATGGGCAACCTGGACATTTGACTGAATGTTCCACTTGGACTACCTCAAAAGCATTATCATACCAGTCTCTGGTTCCAATGAGGACAGACTTCCTGGAGTATTCTGAATTGGATTCTCTTGGCCTACTGGGCACAGAAAATCCTGCCAAATTAGGCTTGGATTCCTGGACTCCTGATTTACAAAAAGCACAGAGTAGCGTATTTGATATCCATGACCTTCTTTCATATCCACTGATAGCAAAAGTTGCTTGTTTTCCTCTGATCTTATTAGCAAAAATCCTTTGAAAAAAACAGGAAAGGAGTAGAGATGATAATAAGAGAATGAGATAAGTAGCTAACTTTGAAAGTAGTTCCCAAAAGAAATAAACAGGAATTTTGGCTTAGAAAGATAAAATTTTTTCAGGAATTGTATTTTCGTTTTTATTTTTCTTGATAACTAGGTTGACAAAATTAGGAAGCTAAGAATTTAATCAGTGTTCTCGTAGGACTTATAAATGCCAATTATTTTTCACATATTTCTAGCATATGAGATTTCACTGATAAAAACCTACTAATTACATTTAATTTTATGTTTCTATGTTTAGGGATAATATTCACCATTTCTGTGAATAAAATTCATGGTAAGAAACCAGTAAGAATATGTGTTAATGATGCCTTAGAAACATATCCTGAAAAGGAATAAATAATTGTCAGGCAAAATAGTGATTTAAAAGACTAGTAGTTTCTAAACTTTGCTCAATATTGGAATCATCTGGGAATCCAGGTGACATTAGTACATTAAAAAGTACTAATGTCTGACTCACACCCTCACATTCTTATTTAATTCGTATGAAGTGCAAGCTGAGCATCAGGGTTATTAACAGCTCTCTAGCTAAATAGCTAGTCTAGTGGAATCAAAACTACACTGAAGTCCTGAGTTCAAATCCAGTCTTTTTTCCTATGGACTGTAGAGTTTTGAGCAACTCAGATGACCTCTCCAAGTCTTTCTTTCCTAACTGTAAAAACAGGATATTGATAATATATTTTCTCTCTCTTTTATAGGGATTTCGTGGAGATTAAATAAGATGCTATACAGGAAGTCACTTTAGAAACTATTGCCAAGTTAAATGTAAAGTGATACATAAACATGAGTTTTATATATATATTTATATATAGAAATTTATTATGTATAAAATATACATAAGGAAATTTGTTATATTATATATGATATATAAAGATATTTATTATAATGAATTGGCTTACAAGATTATGGAGGCTGGCAAATCCAACATCTGTAGGGTAGGCGGGCAGGTTAGAGACCCAGGAGAGCTGATGTTTTAATTCATTTCCAAAGCCCATCTGCTATAGAATTCTTTCTTGCTCAGGAGCAAGAAAGAATTCTTATTTCATTCAGGCCTTCAACTGATTGGATGACACCCACTCACATTATGGAGGTCAATCGCCTTACTTAAAGTCCACCAATTTAAATGTTAATCTCATCTAATATAACCCTCACAGATATAACACCCTATATAACACCCAGAATAATGTTGACCAAATATCTGGGCATCCCATAGCCCAGCCAGGTTGACACACAAAATTAATCATCACGGTATTATTATTACCATTTTTAACAAGCTACCTAAAAAGTACTAGACCAATTAAATATGTAGGATTACAACTACCAAATTGCATTCTTGGCCCTTATCTTCACCTCAGCTTTGCTCCAAATATGTTGACATATATTGTGATGTGAAGGACAACAAACAGAGCCTTGCTCAAATCATCAGCGAAAAGTCAAGGCTTCAACTATAAGTGATATTTCCCCCCTTAACTCCGTAGTTACACCTCAGAAAAAATACCTGTTAGATTCCAGTGGCACACAAGACTGGCCATATGAGTAGGTGGTATGATCTGAGAAATACCAAGAGACCCCACCTGCCAAATATATCTTCCCTTAGGGACATTCCTGGAATTCTCATGGTTAGAGACAAAACAGAAAGACCCTTTTAAAATGCGCTGAAGTGTTAGCGTATCATGGATTGGATTAACAGATTGACTAGAACATGAATAAAAATAGCTTTTCAAGGTGGAAAAAATGGTTACTCTCTCATCTTTGCTCTAGCAAACATGTTTTTCTTTACCAGGCAAATTCAGTCTGGCTAAATTAGTCTACTTCTTTACCTGAAATCTGATAGCTCTTATACTGTTGGCTATTATGACTTTATTACCTGTTTCCTTACTACCTTCTTTATACATTTCTAAATGGCCACATTTGGTTTTCCACAATAGAACCAATAATAAGCTTTAGAGAGATTTCCTCATTTTCTTAGTACACATTGGTGGAGTTTGGTGTATCCTTGTTTTTATCAGTTAGAAAAGCATAAAGTTCAGATTTTAACCTAAAAAAAGGATACAAATTGCAAATAGAGAACCGCCAAATCAATTGGTATACAATAATATCTGCAATTAAAGCTCTAAAGTGAAGGACAGATTTTTTGACAAATATTTCTATGATGTTATAGGAACATTTTAAAAAATTATTTCTTTTTTAAAAAATATTTCATGCAGTCCTGGAAATTAAGGACAAGGTTTCTATCCATCTTTAGCTCTTGAACCTCATCCTAAATATTAGTCTCTGAAACTCCCTGGAAAAAAATCACCTTCGTCCAATTTAAAAAATAAAGATATTTTCCCTCCACTGAGGACATATGTCTAATAGCCTCTTCCCAGGGACTGCTTCCTGTACTTTTTGACCTCATCAAAAGCTGCATTCTAACTTCACTGTGACCTTGGCTAATGTTGCTGAGCATTTATCACTTCTTTCCATAACTCAAAGCCTACCATCATTTCCAAAACTGACCCAGTAATCTAGTGCTCCTCTTTGAGTGATAGATTCCTGCACCATGGACATCCTAACATTATTAAACAGGTGAAAAACATGGCAGGTTATTTTGGTTTTGTTTTTTTGGGAGGTATTATATACCAAATCAAATGTGCTCTCTCCAGCTGTTCAAGATGCAGAGAAAATTGCTGTACCACATGACCCTTATAGTAAGGCAGATTAAGTGATATCAGAATGTCTCTGGCTGACTGGAGCCTTTGGCAATTCACATTAAGAAATCATAGCTCAGTCTCACAGACTTTGAAGCAAACTTCTTCTGTAGTAAGTAACTATTCTCCCTTTAAGAAACAGTTCTTGGTTTATTATTGGAACAGATTGACCACGGAACAAGTAACTATGTGATTTGAGCTGTTCATCAAAATTGGGTAACCTATTAGGCACCAAAACATAAAGTTCGGCATGTCTAAATGCCCTTATTCATTAAGTAGAAATCAAGTATCTATAGATCAGGCTAATAAAGCATCAGATATTCTCACAACGCAGGGAAACTTTGCCATTTTTCCCACAGCTGCCATATTAAGAGGTAGAAGTCCTGATGGTTGAAAAACTCTATAAATATACTAAAAACCATTGACTTATACACATAAATTGGGTGAATTTTGCAGCAAAAAGAATAAATCTTAATGTATGCAAATTTAAAAAAATGGTTTAGAGGATCTGAGAATCTCAGTATGGAAAACAGAATGTTATTAAAAAAATCTAATGTATTATGAACCAACATGCACACATACTAACCAGATGTGTGAACCAACCTCACTGAAGGGGGTGAGAGAAAGAAGTATTGACTTAAGACTTTAGAAAGAGTGGAGACTTGGTCTTAAAGGCAAAATGAACTGTACATAGGCACTGTATTCTACTTGATGAAGTTGTTCCTGATAAGGGTACAAATTAACAATTCTGAAATCACAACTGAACAATTAAGTAAGTACATGGCAGATTACGGGAGCCTAGTTTCTCACTGTTGAAGAGGGAGATTATATAGATAGGCAAGGAGAGGAGACTACAGTGATCCATGTGATAATGGATTAGAGTTGAAGACAGTATAAACTCAGGTTTTGCTTAATATAGATACATATGGATACATATATATACACATACACACACACAAACATATATATTGTATACAAACTTATATCTCAGTCTGTCAGCAGAGAGGATTTAGACACCCCAATAGCAAAGAGCACCCTTAATGCCAGTATATTGGGTTCTAACACTATTTTCCAATAAAAGGAACCTGGGATCCTTAGAGAAATGGCTGATTCTAGGACTGGGACAGGAAATATATAAGATAAGCCTGTAGTATCTTGTAGTGTACATCATCTTTGTAGTGTAGAAAGTAAGAAAGTATTTAAAAAACAAAACCTCACAATGTGGTTGGCATGCTAAAAAGAATACAGGAGCCACATGAAGAGGTCCCAATGGCCAAATGCTAGAACAATTTGAACAATAAAATTAAACAGTATTGGATTATAATCCAAAGTAAAAATAGAATCCATAAGTCCATGCTGATATAAACAAATGATTAAAAAATAAATAAATGGAGAAGAAACAAATCTGCCATACAAAATAATTACTATATATTTCAGTATATGATATATTAACATGCATAGTAATTTATATAAATATATAGAAATATAAAAATGTTGACTAACATATTTATATATATGTATACCTGTGTGTATATATGTATATTACTAAAATGAAAAATTGTTTTTAGACACCGTACCCTAAAGGAGCAGGCATATATAACTCCTCACTCCTTAAGTATGGGCTGTGCATAGTGACTACTTCCAAAGTGTCTAGCATGGAAAAAGAGGGAAAAAAAAGAATAACTTTACAGTGGAGAAACCTGAAAAACGTTAACTCAAGCCAGGTGATCAAGGTTAAGATCAACAGTGATAAATCATGTTGATAGTATGTAGCCCTAATATGATGTAATGAGAATGACCCTTTACATCTGTGGATTTCTCCAAAAAACATTATCCCAGTGTAAACATGAGAAACACATCAGAACATTCCAACTGAGGGACATTCTACAAAATACCAATATTCCTCAAACTGTCAAGGTCCTCAAAAATAAAGTCTGAGAAACTGTCACAACCAAGAGGAGACTAAGGAGACATGACAATTAAATGTAATGTGATATCCTAGATAGGATCTTGGGTCAGAAAAAGAACATTAGGAGAAAACTGAGGAATCTGAATGAAGTATAAAATTTAGTTAATAAAAATGTATCACTATTGATTAATTAATTATGATAAATGTTCGATACTAATATAAGATGTTAATGATAGGGGAAACAGTGTAGAGTATGCCAGAATACTGTACTATCTTTGCAATAATTTTGTAAATCTAAAATTTTTCTAAAATTTAAAAAGTTATTAAATATGTATATTATTAAATTTTAAAATAATATTTTAAGAGGGTTAGCTTATATGTGTAAGCATGTTGTGGTTGACATTTATGATCACTTTAGCCTATCTATCATCATTGTTCCCTAGAACGGATGAGAAAAAGGGATCTTTACAATATTTTGAATTAAAATAAACTATCCACAATAGCACTATGAAAAATTAGCATTATTATCCCCTTTTTACTGTTAGCCACACAATTGGTAAGTAGTGTATGTGAGACTCATATCCAGGTACCTCTAACTTCATACGGTGTGGTTTAAACTATTCTGTCAGACCTCTTCCTCAAACCATACACATGTGGTAAAAATAAATAAATAATTTAAAAAAAGAAAAAGAAAAAAAAACTATCAAAGATATGTACTCAGAGACAGTAATTTTTCTTTGATGAGTAAATGCACAATACTTTACATGTCAAATATTGTTAGTATCTATTATGCTAATTGTACCACATTTGAGCATAATTTTTATAAAGTCCAATAGACTTTACTCTTTTTAAGATTAAGAAATAAAGTATGCTGTTCTCTTTTTTCCAAGAAATAATTTATATTTATTATATTTGAATGGCTTTAATAACTTTATGAAACTATTCACTTTTTAAATATATTTATAGTGAATGGATTACTAGAGATTAGACTAGCAAAGTATTTCTCTAAAATCTTGTAATTTTTATTTTTTTTCACTTTAAAAAACAGGTATTATATAAAAGCTCAAGAGTGTAATTTGTCAGTATTATTTTACTTACTTGACTATATAAAGAGCTATTTAGCTTTTAGCTAATATTTGGAATAGATATGGCTAGATATTTAAGTTCTTTTTTTCTTGAATTGTACAGGATAGAGTGAACGTTGGATCTTATGTTTCTTAAACTTCTGCATTTATGTAAATAAAAATGCTACCAAGCCAAGTAAAATTCCAGTTTGGTGAAGCTGAATTCCAACAGAAGAACAAGAACCCTTTCCACACATACAAATGAAAGGAGTCTGGTAGATTCTAAGTCTTATTTTTCTCTTTTCATAACTAGTAATTAGGAACAGTGGCTGTAAAACAAAACCTAAATCTATGCAATGGAGAAACCTAATTAAGATTTCAGCTCTATTCTTCTAGGAATATATATGCTGGAAATACCTTATTTGGTTCTTAACTAGCATAAAAAATCTGATCTCCAAACCGAACCACTTCATAAATATAGTTGTAAATATCAAATTCCCCCAGTTCACTTTATGGTATCATGTTAAAATACTAGTAGGATCTAATCTCTCTTTTTAGATTATAACCCACTTGAAGGCAAAGACCTCAAACTTGCTGGGACTCACAATCTGTGTTTATGTAATAACCAGAAACTACAATGAAAAATCCCTTCTTGAACTTCTGTGGTCATTCTCTAAAAGGCCCCAGTGGCACTCAAGATAACCTAATCAAATGACTAGGGACCAACTACTGCCTATTTCCTTCCAAAACATAATTTGACCAAGGCTACTCAATAATGGGATGGGAAAAGTCACGATATCAAGACTATTCTGTCACCCACAGAGAGATGTTGAAGTCATTTCTCTTCCAGTTATCAATAGTACTAATCTCTATATCTCTAGACTCATTGCTATATCCAAAAAGAACAAGATAATAATTTATAAGTGCACCAAAATTTCAAAAGTGTTTTACAGATATTAATTATCAGGTCTAACAGGACAGTAGCAGGAGCCAGTACAAACAACCAGCAGGAATGTTCCACACGGTGTGGGCCGGTGGGGTGGGGGGTTGGGGGGTTGCTCAGGACCCTTCTAAGGCACATATAAGTACAAATTCCACGTGAATATTTTTACCTGGGCTGTTCCCTCCAAATATTTTCAACAGGGCACAAACCCATTTTAGAACACCTGTACCTTGTTTGAATAACACTAAAAGATATATTTATTGTCACTTATTTGATGAAGGCATTGAAACAATGTAAATCCAATTTTGTGTTTAATGTTACATAGATCTATATCAGTCCTTCTTCCCAAAGAAATGAGTTTGTCATATTTGCAAAGAAGCAATGTGATATTGCATAGTACATGAAGGACAATGGTCTCAATAGTGGGAGATTTTTACTCCAGCCATGACTTTTTTACTGGCATTTGCAAATACTAAATCTCTGATTTCCTCAACTTACCTATATTTAAAATAAAAGAGAAAAATCAATACCCAGAGAAGAATAAAACAGCATTTTGTTTTCATAATAAGATAAATATTGAAAAAATAGAATTTACTGAATTAAGGTGAAGATTTGCAATTATTTTTCTCCTATGTAAAATTTTTATTATTAAAGTATTTTTCTAGGACAGTGTCCTATATTATATTTAGTTTTAAAAATTCTTGTTTCTTTAGTCTAAACTGTAAGTTCCTAGAGGCTAGATACACTTTCTCTTCTTTTCTCTTTCATCATCCAAGTCAACTTCATAAAATAACGCCATTGTCAGTCTGTTTCTCTCCATCTACTCTGAAATACTGGCACAAGCAAGAAGCCACCATGTGATTCTCCCCTAAAATCCAGATTGGTGTGACAAACTCCCCACTTGACATTTATTGAATGCCTAGTAGGCATTTTAAATCTAATATGCCCAATTGCAACCCTTGCTTGACAATTTCATTAGTTTTCTATTGCTGTGTAACAAATCACAACAAACTTAGTAGCTTAAAACAATACCCATTTATTAACTCACAGTTTCTATAGGTCAGAAACCTAAGCATGGAGTAGCTGAGTTCTCTGCTCAGGATCACATAAGGCCAAGATCAAGGTGCTGGCTGGGGTTATGGTCTCGTCTGGAGTTTGGTGTACTCATCCAAAGTCATTCAGATTGTTGACAGAATTCAGTTTATTGTGGATGCATTACTGAGGCTCCCATTTTTCTTGGTGACTATCATCCAGGGACAACTATCAGCTCCTAGAGGTTGCCCTCAGGTCTTTGTTTTGTGACCCCCTTCCTCTCTCAGCATCTCAGTTTGCTCTTTGTTTGAGGCCAGCAGGAGAGTAACACTTCACCTGGTTAGATCAGGCCCATACAAGTTAATCTCCCTTTTTATTAATGCAAAGTGAACTGAGTTGTAACCTGATCATGGGAGTGATAGCTCATCCTACTTATGGTCCCTGTTCACACTCAAGGAGAAGAGTTTATACAAGGCATGCACACGATGGGGCAGGAATCTTGGTGGTCATCTTAGTCTTCTACTCACCACTCCAACTTACCCCCAAACTTCTTTTCTGTGAGTCTTCACATCACTAAATTGTTCAAGCCGAAAACCTCTTTTTCTCACAACCTATAATCAAGCTATCATGAAATTCTGTGAGCTCTACCTCCAAAACATAACCTGATCTGTTTATGTCTCTTTCTCTCCATTAATTCTCTCTACAGTGCTTTCTTCATGCAAAGCAGAATGACTTTAAAAATAAAGTCACTCATCCCTTACTTATTTTTATTTATGACTCCTATGCAATCCTCATCCCCTAACCGGTGAAGCCTTCAGTCTCTACCAGAGACACTGGCAAACACCCCCTCATCCCCTCACAAACACTGACCTGAGAGGCCCCACTCTGGTGCCCCAGCTTCTGGCCACCCTCCCGTAGTCACTCCCCATGCCCCTCCCCTCTCAGTGCTAACAGTGCCTTCATGCCCTCTCCCAGCCCTGCTCCTGCCCTCTGCTTCCCCAGAGGGGTAGATATTAATATTAACCTTCCTCCAGCACTCTCCCTCCCCTCCACCTCCTTGTAATAGGGGACTAAACTGCCTATATTTTGTAAATAAAAAAAATATTCCCCTACTTTCATAGGGGAATGCAGAGGCCCTGGCTGGGTCCCTGTCTCTGTGTATAAATTGTACACACAGTGAAGAAGAAGAATTTTTTTAATAAAATCATTTTACCCTCCTTTGGCTTCATTCCCCACTTTGATTAAAAGCCAGACCCCTAAACAGGACCCACAAGGTCCTATGTGAAGGCCTCTCTGCAGGGATACAATTTAATATTTAAAAGACTGACTAGAGAGAGAAAGCCTTGTGACCATCACAGGAAAGAATATGCCAGGCAAAGATGGCTAATGCACAAATCCTGAGGCAGAGATAAACCTGGTATGTTTGAGAAACTGAAAGAAAATAGTATGACTGAGACCATGTGTAGTAGGGAAGGGGTGTGCTAAACATAGTTTCTGACTCCTCCAGGAAAAATAAGTGTCAGGAAAGTTATTACATGACTGGTACCAATGTAATTCAGCAATGGTTTTCTCTGTCTATGTTTAAGCTGTTAGTTGTATGGGGGTGCTTTGTGGATTCTTTGGAAATCTCTGAACTCTGAGGTTGTTTTTACCCTTTTTTTTTTTTTTCGGCCTCACTGTGGCATGTGGGATCTTAGTTCCCCCAACCAGGGGTTGAACCCATGCCCCCTGCAGTGGAAGTGTGGAATTTTAACCACTGGATGGCCAGGGCCAGGTATGTCCCTGAACTCTTAGATCTTATACCAACAGTTTCCTTGATAAGGACAAATACATCTCCACTCAGTGGTTAATCGTGATACCTCTCCTTATAATTTATCTCTTTCTCTTGCAGTAACTACCATTTAGATAGGACTCTTGGAGTGGGTCTAAGGCAGCTCCAACAGGCTCTTTATTATATGGGCCACATCTGAAGCAGAGGAAACATGCAACTTTAATTCACTCTTGGTAGGAATGGCGTTAATTCCTACCTGCATCCTCTAATATACTGCCATAAGCAGCTTCAGCCAGACTTTGTTGTTTAGATTTCTTAGATGTGAATTAGACACTTGTGAATGTCTCTATTCCAAGCTGCAAAGGGCACTTATTGAGTTCTATTTGTATTCTTCTTGATGTTCCTCTCACTTGACATGAGGTAAGTGGGAAGCCATCTATTCCCATTTATGGGGGACTAATAGAACCCTGACAATTCTTTTCAATTTCCTACTTTCTGGCTGAATTATTAATCTTCACTTACATAAACACCGACCTTTCAAAAGCTGATTTTTAATCACTTGCCTTATAATTCCTACATGAGTTGTATTGTACCTCTCTTTACATGGTGGGAATAGAATGCATACTTAAGAGAACAAATTCTGGTGCTATTTTGCTGGGGTATAACTCCTGGCTTTTTCATTCACTGTAAGTATGACCTTGGCCAAGTTATTTAAACTTTCTGTGTGTCAGTTCATTGATCTGTAAAATACAGATAATAACAGCAAAAATTTCATAGGGTTATTATGAGAATTAAATTAACTATATACACATGCTTATACACAGTTCTATGTCTATAACCAGCTGCATAGACACATACAAACACAAATACACACACAGCTGAATATATATATGCTGTATATTATATATATTATATATCAGTATATGATATATATCAGTATACACTTGTGTATATATTTATATACATATATATACCAGTGTTTGTATGTTTACATATGTATTCAAATTCACTAATAAATACTATATGTACTTGTAACCTACTATTTTGTTCTCATTGTACAAACTCGAGGCAAAAATCTCATTTTAAGATGCCATCAAAAAGCATGAATAAATAAAATATGACAAATCATAACTAAAGTATGTATGTGTTGTGTGTTTCAAAAAATGTCTGAAATGCATATGAACACAAACTGTCAAACTCAAAAAAACTCTAAAAAGACTAAAGCCTTTTCTTTAACAAAGCAGTTTGAATTCATAATTTTCCCTAATAGAGTGACCATTATTATTTTTAACCGTACAATACTACATATGTATTGCACTTAACAAATGTATTCATTACGTTATCACATTGATCTAAATTGCCTCATTTGAGGAAAAAGGAAAAGGTATTTCACATCGCATCATTACATTTTTACTCATTCTTACATGGGAAGAAGTTGAAATTAAGAAACATTGTGAAACTTACATAAGGTGACCCAGAAAAAAGGAGATATAGCTAAGAATAAAACAATGCTTCAGCAAGTCCTTATCCAGTGATCTTTATACTATAGGACATAGCTCCCTAACTCAGATATAGAAATACTCTATCCACTATATGTGACTGCACAGAATTTTGTGCATATTTTATAAGATACACAGTTAGTATATCAAATATAAGACTTGTAGGATAAGTTAAAAATCACAATTCTATTTTATCTTCAATGCCCTTTTAAAATTTATTCAATATGGGTAATCTTTCCTGCCCTTGGATAGGAAATTGGCTGGGTCCCATTACTTTCCAGCTTACTCTTAGGTAATAAGCAGTTCTATAACCCCTTAAGTCCCAAAACTTGGTGTCAGTTCAATAATTATAATATATAGATTCCAGGTTATTGATGCATGTTTCAACAGGCATTCAAATTAAGACCTCTATTCTTTCCAAGGCCTATGAGAACAATTGGTTGGCCCTTGTTCTTTTTCCTCACATATCTCCCTCCTCACTAACTGGTTAGCAGCTTTCTCATATTCCTCCAGGGTCAAAGTAAGCAGGAAAAGTAAGAGAATAAAATTATTTTTCCTTGACTGATTGTGCCATATTCTCTGTGCCTGATATATGGCCAAAGCTTACTCTTTTATGGGAGGATTTTGTGGATTTTGGAGGTTTTCATAGCTGTGGTGTTTCATTTTCCTAGCTGGACCCATTCACTCTCTAACTTCCCTGGAGGTTTCCCTCACATAATCTCAAACTACTGAAGTACCTTCCACAATCCCCATTAATCCTCTTGGGCAGTCCTTAAATGGCTTCCACACAGCTTTGTTGCCCGCCATGGCCCATATCTGGTCTACTCACACATCCTTTGCCCCAAGTTCTAGGAGAACAGGCTAGTCTCAAGGCAACAGCAATACTCTCCTGGCTCTACACCAAGCTGCTCACCAGTCTTTTTGTCATCCTCTAGACAGACTAGGTGATCATCTGTCTCCAGGTTGCAAGGCCCCCTATTGTCAGGAAACACATATAAAGCTCTCTGAATGGTCTTGTTGAAGCCTACTCCTTCCAACGTGAAGAGCCACTTTACACTTCTGAAAAGTGTAGATGAGGTTTACTGCATCATTCTCTTCAAAGAAATCCACTTCAAAGCACTGACCCTTCTCTATACTCTGACAGTTTTTTATGTCCTTGAACCACCTGACGGTTTAAAAAATCAGAAAACTGAGTTTCTGGATTTTCTTTTTTATGTTCAGCAAATGGGCAAAGTGTAAGGTCTGTCTCTATTCATTTCATAGCTCTTGTATTATTACTTCAGTCAAAATTAGGTAAAAATATTCTCATTTCAACAATCTGTTCTGCATGTATTACATTCTGCTTTGTATTATACATATTTGTGTAAATATTATAGTCTTATGTCCCCTACTAAATCTAAGTTGTATTCTTCTTAAAAGCAGATACTGTGATTTACTTATCTACATAATCTTCATGACATATAGATCTGTCCAGTAATTACCTGTTGAGTTGAATCTTCACACAGATCAACAGGGAAAGCTGGCCAAGGGCTAATGCTTGGGGTCTGATGAAATATGCAGCGTGTAAGAGTTAAGCAATTAAGAATCAGATATCATGTTATACAGCCTAAAAATATACAATTTTTATTTGTCAATCACACCTAAGTTAAGCTGAAAGAAATTAAAAAAATAAAAACATGAAAAAAGAATCAGACATGGAATTAAATCCACACTCTACCATTTGCCAGCTAGTTGTATAACCTTGGACCTGTGGATTATATTTTCTAAGTGTTGGATTCTTTATGTGCAAAGTGTAGATAATACAGCTTCCCTCACAAGGTTTCAGTGAGAAATAAGTGAAAAACTACATAAAAATCTTAGATATTTTGGTTATTAATATTAAATTCATTATTACCCATATATCTAGAAACATAATGAATCTGACCCAAAATAGAAATAGGCTAATATTTGTTTCATAAATAAGTTCATGATTAAATAAAACAAATACCTCAGCAACTACCTGGGCAACTTAGTTATTAAAAAGCAATTTTACTTTCATTATCTGAATTATGAGGCTAGTTACTTTCTAGCCATTCTTTATATGTTAGTGATAAGGAAGGAAAGAAAGAAGGAAAGAAGGAAGGAAGAGAGGGAGGGAGGGGGCGTAAGGGAGGGAGGAAAGAAGGAAGGAAGAAAGGAAGGGGAAAAGGAAAGAAATGAAAGAGAAAGAAAGAAAAGAAGGAATTGCATGAGGAATACTAAGGATCAATATATTTTTAAATGATTTCCTTATATTCCTTCAGGTTGAAAATAACAGTAAACTACCTGTATGAAGGAAAAAGTTATGTGGCTTATACTTTCTTTTAACATTATTAATCATGGAAAATGTGATAACATGTGTGTTGCTTTTAATATGATATACTTCAGGACAGTTAGTTGGCTTATGTCCTCCAGGGTGGTTTCTGATCACTTAATTCAAAAGCCACTCTCTAGATAGGATTCATCTATATTTAGTTCTAATCAACATCAGATATTTGTTAATGAGTTTAATTTAAATTGAATTTCCACTGATGACATTAGATAAGTGAATTAACTAAAATATGTAGACATTCCCTTCCCACCATTGTATGACCCAGTTATAACAATCCACAAATCTTGTACCATTTAGCCCTTATAAATGATGTTCTAGGCTTTGTTCTTAAATGCACCTGTATTTAGCCAGTGATTCTGGAAGATTGTGGATCGTCTGACTGATTAAAGAGTTAAAAATATTGCTCATTTGCTTCCAGTAAACCTTTATGCTCTTGCATAAAGGCACATGGGACAGAGAGTTGGGACTTCATGACCCATAGAACAGGATTGGGATTGTTTTGTGTCTGTTTGTGCATAGATGTCTATATAGAGCAGAATATGTATTTTTTTGGTGACCTGGTAGCAAGATTGTAGGAGATGGACTATATCCCTTCCCTGCCTCTAACAATTGGTAGGCATATATATTCACCACAAATAACCTAATATTTGTGTATTAACAGATTGGGTTAGGTCAGTTTGCATCAGAAAATTGCATATAAATATACAGTAGAAGTTGCAAAAGATAATAATAATAAAGCTAGAGATTCCCTCTTGTCAGAACTGAAGGATATATACCCTAACAACACCACTTCTAAGAATACCTGGGATTCAGGTATGGATAGATAAGACTCTAATTATAGAAGAAGACTCAAAGACAAGTGTCTTAAGTGGCTAAATTCACAACAAACTCTGATATGTGCTGTTTTAAGCAACTAGAGCAAGTAGAATCAAGTTAGCAGCTTGCAGCAAACCAAAAAACTGCTAAGGCTTGGGCACCACTAGATGACTGGATGTTTCAGTGTGAGTTCAAATGAGGTTGTAGGACAGCAGGGATAAATGACGCAATAAAACTAGCTTAAGTAAACTGGTAGGGAACTTAGATCTTTTCCTTTGAATCCTGTTCTTTATAATAGGTGTAAAGGGTCTGACGTCTAGTCCCTAAAATTCAAGTGTGCAAAATTACTAACTTTATTTTTCTGTAAATAAACTTAATTTCTATTCTGTGCTCTCCCCGCGTCCATTTTGCTAGGCAGTAAAAATAATCTTGGTCAATTTAGAGTAATCTTGATCATTTCAGTTACTCACCATTCTTCCTACAAACCCTTCACTGAAGTTGTTTCTAAGCTCTAAGGAACTTAGAGGGTATCACCCAATTAGCAATTATATGGTTCTTAACGGTCAATTCACACTAACTTCCATTGTGATGTACATATTTTCTCCTGGTCTCCATCACTGGCTTATGCACATGTCAGTTGCATCCTCCTCCTCCTCAGCATAGCCCCTTCTCCAGTCTGTTGGTTTTCTGCACCATATCTGTGCTCATTGGAAAAACATTCTGCTGCTCTCTAGGCTACTATATTAATGGAGCAAGAGATTCTATGAGGCCACCTTAGTGCTATATCTTGAACACCTCATCCATCTCTACTCTTTTGTTTCTCTAAAACCCTCAGTTTATATCATTCCATTATTGAAAGATCCGCTCAAATAAAATTTTTCATAAAATCTATGTAATGGACCTGACCTTAATTGTACATGTAAGTATGATGATCAACATGCTTAAATTCTTTCAAATTGGATATAGTCTATACTTTCATAAATGACTTATCTGAACATTTTTGAATTTTTAAATTATTGAATAATAATATAACTATATCCAATTTAAAATCGTTTTGGAAATAATGCAAGGTAAAATTATTACATATATATGTATGTGTATATATGTAATGTACATATATATGTAATTATATATGTGTATGTTTATATACCTGTGGAATATTTTTACTTTGTATCTATTCCAAAATCATGCATGCACACATACACACACACATCAGCAACTGAATCCTTTATTTTATAGTTCTAATGTCAATTTCTAATTAAAGAAAAGCTTGAATATTGCTCTTCCATCACACAAGACACAAAATAAAATCCTGTTTTGGTGGTTCTGTAGTGTGCTCTTAAGAAAATCTAGAAAAAGAGTTGTAATTGGAGACAAAGACAGAAAGTTGAAATTGATTCATATTTCACAGAGATCTACAGAACCGTGGGTCTAGATTGCAGCTCTTAGCCACTAGCCAGCTTTGCCTGCATTTCCATGATAGGCTCTGTCTTCACTTTTTAAAATACTAACAGGCTTCTTGTGGGTGGGATCAAATGACTGCCCCTCTCCCTTCACCTGTGAAATTTCAGAGCCTATTTGAAAAGGGCCATTGTTTCCCAGGAATGCCAAGCCTAGTCCAGGAAAGAAAGTCTTCATTTCAACAGGAATTTGGAGCCTGCCTGAGAAGGCCAGCCAGTTACTTGGTGAAAACTGGCAATTCATTCAAGTTCTGAACGGTTACTATCCCAGCCTTACTCTCTTACTTTCAACTCCTGAGCTTTATGACTAATGTGTTTTTTTCCTTAAATCATAGGGACACGTGTATGTGTGTGTGAGTCACAGCAGAAAGAAGTACGTACATAGTGCAGCATGTACACCGTCAGTGAGCTGATGAAGGAAACCCCTTGCTTCAAACAGTGAGCTGCAGCCATGAGTATGAGACATAGGTTCCTCTGTTTCAACTTCTGCACCTACATTTACAGCACTTGAGTGCATTCATGTGAATAAGCTCATATGTTTAACAAGCATTTTGAAATAGGTTCCCAATAAAATATATTTGTACAAGAATACAAAACAAAGATACAGTACTTGCATTCAAGACCTGGACAGAAGGCCCCTGTCTGAAGCACATTAAAAATAATTTCTGAAGTAAAATTAGAACTAGAAGCCAAAAGAGTACAGTTAAAAAGAAAAAAAAAATACTTGATACAAAGGTACAGAGTCAAATCTTTCTTGTTACAGTCTACAGGGACTGACTATATGAGCTTTACTATCTAACGTTCCTACTGTTTAGAGCTTTTTGATATTTTCTACAAAATGACCTGGAAATTTTCTAAGATTTGTTTATTCTACTAATAAGATATTTAAGTTCACAGAATCTTTATTAAGAAAATCTACCTTTGCTTCTCAAAAAATTTCAAAAGATCCCCCAAGCATTCAAATTGACTAAAATGTAAAAAATAAATAAATAATAATAATGTCAATGAACTTGAAAGCAAAGCATTCACCTTTATGTGTGATTATTAGCACAGAAGGAAATAGTGATGCCAATACAGCTTTAGGATAGGATTTTGGAAATATGTTTTCTAGGCAAGTGCAAGCAGTTTTGAATATGAACTGACACCGACATCAATTGCTTTACTCAACATCTAAAACCTTTGGAAATTTTTATGATTTTTGATACATCACAGATTTAATCTTTCATCTAACAATAAAGTACCATTAGTTTGTGGTGAATAACCACATAATAATTTTCCAAACAGCATGTTCTAAAATTAGAAAACAGTGAAACAGAGGCTAATCAAGTCAAAAGATGACATTTTTTTCTTTGCTTCTCCTTCATCAGATGTTTCCTGTGATCTTGTGAAAAACCTGATGTTGTAACATTATTAGTCGCTGGACTTTAGGAAAGATGGTGCACAAAAGGAAGCTTGTCCTTTGAGATCTGGTTTTGAATCAGTTACAGACGACAGAAAAATACTCTTTTGTGGCTGCTAAAGTTCAGGAATGAATTCTGGCAGTCTTGCCCAATTCCCTAAAGTAGAGTCCACATTACCAACGTCTAATTTGCAGGCTTCACTTGTAACTCCCACTAGGGCCACAGTAATGAATGGATTTAGTGATGGTGTCCTTAGTCATCTGTAGAGTGGCTGGTCTGGACACTGAGGCTCTTCCTTATAACCTCCCCAGATATATCACTCAAGGAAAAGAGAGAGGCTATGTGCTTGCATAACAGTGACAGACTTGGTAGTTTTACTAAATTGTAGTCCCAAGGAAAGTTGTTCCCTCTATCTGATCTAGAAAAGCAAAGGGGTCTTAGGAAAGGAAACATATTCTTGTTAGATCTCTCCACTCCTTAATATCCATTCCAAAATCTTTTACATTTGGCTTAAATATCCAGCTAACTGTGGTTGAACGTGACCTTCTCTAGACCTATGCCAGAGTATTCTTTAGGCAGTCAGGTAAGAAAGTTGGCCCATTTCTGCCCAGAAAGCAAAGAATCAAAGGTGACCCAGAGGTTAGATTCCCACTCTGACAAGGTGAGATCCTGATACTAACTTTATGGCATTTCTTTCTTAGCCCCTAGGCTTGCTGTATGAGGATTTACTTTCATGTACTAAGTAACTTGTATTCTTAAATCTGAGAAGGATAATTTGTTCACTCCCTTCAGTTTAGTACATATCAACAGCATGAAATAACTAATATTGAGTCATTTTTTTATCTTCTTAATTCTTTAAATCATTTATGCCAAATTCTCTCTGAAATATTTTTACATCTGCCTCTTTAGTGAAGTTCCATCAGTCTCCTAAATCCAGCAACCAAAATTGGATATTGATTTAGTGTCAATAATACTATCTAGCTTAAATTAAAAGTGTAAGAGAGAAGTCGAGAACAAAAATAAAATGCTGACCATGACAAAAATTAGTGAATGATTTATTAGTGTTGGAGAAAGCACTCTTACTTTCTACTAAAAGACTTATCATAAAGTAATATTATTTATCTTAGCAAACATTTTTGACACTGATTCCTCTTGAACTAATCTATGAGGCATTGCAATCTGAAAGTCATACGGAATTGTGTCATTAGATCATTTTCATTCTATGCTACATTCTTAAGCCCCCTCCCTTTCCTAGAATCAACAATCAACACATATTACACTCCAATGTTTAAAATGAATAAAAAAGATACAATAACAAAATCCACATTGAAAAGTTAGGTACTTTGAACTTTCTCATCACCTTACCAGTGTTTCCGCATGGACAGTCTAAAAGACAACTCAGCAATGTCTGAATGGAACTGCAAACAATGGCTCCTTCACAAGTAGGTCTTTAATTGATTACGGCTGTGTTTATGGAAGCAGAAGAGAATTTACACAAAATGACAGATTCCCTTCATTTTAAGGGGGTTTTACTGGCACTCACATGGTAAGGGTGGTTTCTCTATTGACTAGTCCTGCTATCTTTCCTTACATATATCCACTTGATTACCATCCAACTAAATAAACATTAAAAATGGTTACTTTATATAACTTTTTATTAGAATTATCTCCTCAGACCTTTTTTTTAAATGGGGTAAAATTTACACTTTCTAAGATACGGCTCATGTTTAGTGAATCCAAACAAAATCCAGTTTCCGTCTGTCTCTTTGCCACATATTCTTATATTAAATATTATAGAAAATAATTAAATAATAGGAAATCATTAGGACTCAGTTTAGTGGGGTCCCTTTTTGTTTTCAGTTTGTGTAAGTAACTGCAGGGATGGGAAGTTTTAAATCATGAGATTTGGCTAACCCATCCAAGTAGTAGTATCTACTTTTATTATATAATTATCTAAAAATATTCTGATTTTAAAGTTGTGTTGTATTTATATAATGTCTTAATATGAGGTAGTACCATGGTCTTTCTAGTGATTGGGACAAATAGATTTTAAGTTTTAACTATATTAACCTGTAATTCTAAAAGGCTTTTCATTTGTCTGTTAATAGTGACCTCTACAGGTCAACTATAGCAACAACATAACATCCCAAGGTAGCTGCTCTGGAGTCCAAGGTTTATTCAATGAAGAACATTGGTATAATTGCAATAATAAATTTAATATATATTAGACCCTCAATGCCAATTTATATTTTAAATCTTTCAACCCCACAAAAATCAACTGGTCTCATAAATATCTGTGGACTCTAATTAAAAACAAAGTAATACCTGACAAAGTCTTAGCTGATTATCCAAAGAAAAATAAACTTTGCTTAGAAGCAGAAAAACTTAAAATGTATGTTAATGTAAATCTTCTCGTTATGAAAAATTAAGAAGAAGGCATTAAATTATGGCTCTTTTTTCTAAAAGTGTGTGAACATGAAAGGTGTTATAAAAGAATAAATCTATCTTACCTAAGAACATTGACATTATGTTTTTCCTCATTCACCATGGACTTTTTTTTAAACCAATAGTGCAAATGAGCACTTTTGAAGCTTTCTTATTTTCAGGAATAGAGTGTATATTTTTCTTTTATTAACATGTTAATAATTTATTGGTTTTTACATGACAATATACTCTAAGCCCATAAAAGAGAGAATATCCCCGTTTGCAGTTTCAAATTTGGGAATTCTATACAAATAAACAGGGAAGTATTTTAATATTGCTTAATTTACATTTACCATTTTGAATTTTCAAGGAAAAACTCTCTCTGACTCAAGTCAGCCAAAACTGTAATCAATCCAATAAATAGACTTCTTAGTTTTAGTTATTTTTCTCTAGTTAAACTAGTTGTTCTAAGGAATTCCCTGGCAGTCCAGTGGTTAGGACCCTGTGCTTCCACTGTAGGGGGAACAGGTTTGATCCCTGGTCAGGGAACTAAAATCCCACAAGCCACGCTGCATAGCCAAAAAAAAAAAAGAATTAGATGTTCTAATGAACACCTGAAAACTATAAATTAATATATTGCAACTTTCTGACTCCAACCTCTTATCCTTCCATCTACTTCCACTATCCCACTATCTTTTACTTCGCTGGGCCCTCAACTTTAAAGACACCTGTTTATTTTTCCTATCTACATCCCAACACTTCAGACACTCTCTTACCAACATCCTACACTCATTGGCTCTATGCCATTTCAAGGCTAACATACACTAACCCTGTGTATGAATGACACCTACATGTCTGCCTTCTGTAGGCCTTCTCTCAAGCAGCTTAGCAATTTAAGAATATGTTTATGATCTATAAATAGTCCCCAATAAAACTAGGCAGAATCTCTTGAAGATAATAAGATATGGTTTGTTGACAAAGAACTATTCCTTTGAAAAATAAGCTTCTGAAATCTAGAATAAAAAAGAATTATAAAAAAGTAGACTTTTTGTCCTAGCCAGAGATATTAGGCAAAAAAATAAAGGCAAGGTTTCCAAATTGGAAAGGAAGAAGTAAAACTGCCACTATTTGCAGATGACATGATACCATATGCAGAAAACCCTAAAGATTCCACCAAAAAAAACTATTAGAACTAATAAATAAGGTCAGTAAAGTTGCAGAATACAAAATCAATATACAAAAATCAGCTGCATTTATATACCCTAATAATGTACTATCAGAAAGAGAAATTAAGAATACAATTCCAGGTACAATGTCATCAAAAAGAATAAATACCTAGGAATGAATTTAATCAAGGATATGAAAAACATATACACTGAAAACTATAAGACATTGATGAAAGAAATTGAAGAAGATACAAATAAATGGAAAGACATTCCATGCCTCATGGATTAGAAGAATTAATATTGTTAAAATGCCCATAGTACCCAAAGCAATCCACAGATTCAGTGCAATCCCTATCAAAATTCCAGTGGTATTATTCACAGAAATAGAACAACAAAAAAAAAACCCTAAAATTTGTATGAAACTAAAACAGACCCCAAAGAGCCAAAGCAATATGGAGAAAGAAGAACAAAGCTGGAGGTATCACAGTTCCTGATTTCAAATTATATTACAAAGCTATAGTAATCAAAACAGTATGGTATTGGCAAAAAATCAGACATATAGCTCAATGGAACCAAATAGAAAGCCCAGAAATAAACCCATGCATATATGGTCAATTAATTTATGACAAAGGAGCCAAGAATATACAATGGAAAAGGACAGTCCCCTCAATAAATTGTGTTGAGAAAACTGGATGGTTACATGAAAAAATAATGAAACTACACCACTGTCTACAACATGCACAAAAATTAACTCAAAATGGATTAAAGACTTAAATGTAAGACCTGAAACCATAAAACTACCAGAATAAAACATAAGAGATAAGCTCCTTGACATGGGTCTTGGCAATGATTTTTTTGGATCTGACCCCCGCCAAGAAAAAAAATGCAACAAAAGCAAAAATAAATACGACATTCAAAAAGGTTTAACACCTATCCCTCTCAAATTATTCCAAAAAATTGAAGAAGATACAATACTCCCAAATACATCCTGTGAGGCCACCATTACCCTGACACTAAAAACAGACAAAGACACAATACAAAAAGAAAATTACAGGCCAATGTTTTTATGAATATTAGCAAACCAAATCCAACAATATACAAAAAGGATCATACACCATCATCAATTTGGATTTATTCCACCGATGCAATGATGGCTCAATATTTGCAAATCAATGTGTTACACCACATTAACAAAGGAAAGGATAAATAGGTCATGCAACTCTATATCAAAAAAACAACCCAATCAAAAAATGGGCAGAAGATCTAAACAGACATTTATCTAAAGAAAACATACAGATGGCCAAAAGCACATGAAAAGATGCTCAACATCACTAATTATTAGAGAAATGCAAACCAAAACCCCAATGAGGTATCACCTCACACTGGTCAGAATGGCCATCATCAAAAAGTCTACAAACAATAAATACTGGAGAGGGGGTGGAGAAAAGAGAACCCTCCTACACTACTGGTGGGAATGTAAACTGGTACAACCACTATGGAGAACAGTATGGAGGTTCCTTAAAAAACTAAAAATGGAACTACCATATGAGCCAGAAATCCACTCCTGGCATATATCTGGAGAAAACCATAATTTGAAAAGATACATGCACCCCCAATGTTCATTTCATTTACAATAGCCACGACATGGAAGCAACCTAAATGTCCAACAACAGATGAATGGATAAAGAAGATATGGTACATATATACAATGGAATATTACTGAGCCATAAAAAATAATGAAATAATGCCATTTGCAACAACATGGATGGACTTAGAGTTTATAATATGAAGTGGAGTAAGTCAGACAGATAAAGACAAATATAATATGATATCACTTATATGTAGAATTTAAAAAAAAGTGATACAAATGAACTTATTTACAAAACAGAAACAGATTCATAGACCTTGAAAACAAACTTATGGTTACCAAAGGGGAAACCTGTGGGGGAGGGATATGGAGGGATAAATTAGAAGATTGGGATTAACATTTACATACTACTATATATAAAATAGATGATCAGCAAGGACCTACTGTATAGCACAGGGAACTCAATATTTGTAATTAGAAGATTGGGATTAACATTTACATACTACTATATATAAAATAGATGATCAGCAAGGACCTACTGTATAGCACAGGGAACTCAATATTTGTAATAACCTATATGGGAAAAGAATCTGAAAAATAATGGATATATGTATATGTTTGCTGTACACCTAAAACTAACACAACATTGTACATCAACTATACTGCAATATAAAATAAAAATTAAATTTAAAAGGGAAGAATAAAAATCACATGATCATCTCAATTGACACTGAAAAAACATTTGACAAAATTCAACACCCATTCATGATAAAAACTCTCATTAAAGTGGGTACAGAGGGAGCATATCTCCACATAATAAAGGCCATGTATGACAAACCCACAGCTAACATACTCATTGGTGAAAAGTTGTAAGCCTTTCCTCTAACTTCAGGAACAAGACAAGAATGCCCACTCTTCCCACTTCTATTTAACATAGTATTGGAAGTCCTAGCTACAGCAATCCTACAAGAAAAAGAAATAAAAGGTATTCAAATTGGAAGTGAAGAAGTAAAACTGTCACTATTGGCAGATGATATGATACTTTATATAGAAAACCCTAAAGTCTCCACCCAAAAACTTTTAGAACCAGTAAATGAATTCAGCAAAGTTGCAGGATACAAGATTAATATACAGAAATCTGTTGCTTGTCTACACACTAATAATGAACTATCAGAAAGAGAAAGTAAAAAAAATCCTGTTTAAAATTGCATTAAAAATAATAAAACACCTAGGAATAAACTTAACCAAGGAGGTAAAAAACCTATACTCTGAAAACTATAAAACACTGATGAAGGAGATTGAAGATGATACAAAGAAGTGGAAAGATAGCCCATGTTCTTGGACTGGAAGAATTAATATTGTTAAAATGGCCATACTACCCAAAGAAATATACATATTCAGTTTAATCCTTATCAAAATGCCCATGACATGTTTCACCGAATTAGAACAAATAATCCTGAAATACATATGGAACCACAAAATACACCAACTTGCCAAAGCAATCTTGAGAACAAAGCTGGAGGTATGTCAGACTATACTACAAAACTACAGTAATCAAAACAGCATGATGCACAAAAACAGACACATAGATCAATGGAACAGAATAGAGAGCCCAGAAATAAACCACACACCTATGGTCAATTAGTCTATGACAAAGGAGGTAAGAATATACATTGGAGAAAAGACAGTCTCTTCAATATGTGGTGCTAACATTTTGTTGAGAATATTTGCATCTATACTCATCAGCTCTCCACAACCAAATATCCAAATTCATCATGAACAGTTCTACTTTCCCTTCAACAGCAGAACACAATTTAGCCAAGTTTTCTGCATAACAAAGTTTTCTGTTATAACTTTATAACAAAGATTTCCTTTCCTCTAGTGTTCAATAACATGTTCATTATTTCTGTCTGAGTCCTCACCAAAATGGCCTTTAATGTCCATATTTCTATCAACACTCTCTTCAAGACAATCTAGATTTTTTGATCATGCATTTCAAAACTCTTCCAGCCTCTACCCATTATCCAATTCCAAATCCATCCACAAATTTTTAGATATTTGTTAAAATAGCACCCTACTCTCAGTACCAAAATCTGCATTAGTCCCCTAGGGTTGTCAAAACAAAGTATTATAAATAATTCCAGATATGATTTGGGGGCGGGGGGGGAACTATTCAACCAGGACAGTAATTATTAAATTGCTAAGGCATTTCAGGTCTATTTTATAGAAACAAAAATGTGATATTTTTTTAAATGAAATGTTTATAATACAACAATTATATTATTTGCAATCCACTAAGCTTTAAGCTTATAAAATATTTAGAAGTCATCTTAAAAATATATACGATTATACATAATTTTTCAAAATTATTTTGGAGTAGTATCCTTTGGGGTAAACACATTTAGTTTTTTATAGTGATAGAAGTTTCCAAAAAGAAAAGGTATTGTTGAGCATTGGGTGATTTGACAATATTGAGATTTTTCTGTCTTCTATACAATTCAACACATATGAGTGGAATGGAACAGGGATAGAAAGAGTCTAAAATAGACTTTGTTCACAATGTAACAAAACACAACCTACCTTCCCTAACCAGTATTTTATTCTCAATCCATAGCACTACAGGGGACATTTGTTTGTTTATTTTAGCCATGGGGGCTTTCAGGGCTTATCATAAAGTTTGATTTAACCTAACTGTCCTATAAGGACACCTGGTATACCAGAAGATAGTTTTACTGCTGCTGGAGGAGCCATTTGTGGAACACAAGAACGCATATCTGAGTCAGGTCTTAAAGGATGACTGTGTTTTTATGAGGCAGTGGAAGTGGAGAAGGGTGTTGGAGGCATAGGAATGGAATAAGCAAAGGCATGGAGCCATGAGAAAGCACAGTTTGTTGGAGAAAGAGCAAATGGTATAGTATAGCTGAAATTTGGAATATTGTGGGAGAATATAGGGCCCAGATTATAAAGATGAATTAGGGAGACGGCACAAGGGAGAGGGCAAAAGCAGACTGGGAGATCATTAGGAGGTCTGAAAAAGGAAAATAGCTATTTTTAGAAAGATTTATTTTTGAGTTATTAGGGAAGGATTTTGTGATGTGGAAATTAAATGAAAAAAGAAGTTCTAAAATGAACTCAAAGTGTATGTCTTGAGAAACCATTTGCCCCAATAACGATGAGGAAGGAGAAATTATCTTTAACATTTTCAGGTGGTATGCTTGTGTGTGGGTGTGTGCATTTATGTTTATGTATATGAGGGAGACAGAAATGAGGTTGACCCATGTTTTGTATTATGAGCCAACAGGTATGTAGATATTCAGGGGAAAAGGTGGTTTGTAACTGTCCTGATTTTTGACATTTATTATTAGAAATAAAAATCATCAAAACCCTTTTTATTCATAATCTTCAGAATAACAATAAAGTCATTAAGTAGGGTAAACATTTTAAAATGTGATACAAAGACACTGAAGCTTATTCATCTTCCTCCTTCTATACTTTGTTATTGAACAAATAACACTGGGCTTAAAGTTATAAAATTTGAGTTTCAATCAATAAATGACACTTGCTAGTTTTACAACGCTGAATAAGCCCAAGACTCAGTTTTCATATGTATACTCTGAAGAATAGTCTCATCAATCTCTCTAAAAACTATATGATTTTAATCTCTTTCCTTGTCTGTTTCCTGAACTAGAAAGTTTTGTCCACCAACATTTTTGTAATCTTACCCCATATTTTCCTGGATGAATTGGAACTAGCCATCTTTGAATATAATCCCTCACTTTACTCCTTCATTTTTCAACAGCTCAATAACTAGTAAAATATAATGCATTATAATTTATTTTTGTACAATATTAATGTTCATAAAATTTTTTAAAGTTTTGTCATCTATAAACTGTACTTGAATAGGTATATAAATTACATATACTTGGATTCTGCAATGCTGATAAAATTATAAATAAGTTAAATAATGCACATTTTTAACAAAATGCAAAATTCTATAA
Source organism: Eschrichtius robustus (assembly GCF_028021215.1). NCBI lineage: Eukaryota > Metazoa > Chordata > Mammalia > Artiodactyla > Eschrichtiidae > Eschrichtius > Eschrichtius robustus. The sequence continues at coordinate 91,498,714 of NC_090826.1, forward strand.
AATATATTCATTATGCTCTAGCAGTAAACACATTTTTCTGAAGGTTGTCATTCTTTAGAACTTCATTTTTTTAAGCCTCCAATGTAGTGTTTGTGCTAGGTTAAGGATTATAAATAGAGGATGACGAAGCTACAGCTGTGAAAAACCTTTAATTACCTGAATTAAGTTTGCAGTTTTGCCAAAAAAGCCTGAAGGATTAATTCACGTTTAGTTCAAGTTCATCAGGATTTCCATGTATTTCCTGGTTTATGTAAAATTCTACTGAGGTTAAATACTCAGGAGTTTCTCTAAAAATCTTCATTTTTAATAAAACATTTCTTAAATCAAGTTATCAAATGTTCTTATCAATTCCAATAGAGAGGTAAATTTTTGCAATAATAAAGGTAGAGACAAATGGATAAATAGAATCCATAAATAATTCAAAACCTTGTTTCAGCCAATGTTCTATTCTCCATCACACTACTTATGAGTACTAATAAGGAATATTAAAATTTCCTATATTAATAACTTTTTAAAGTTTTACATCCTCTAACAAAGACTGGAAGAATTATAATGTCCAACATTCAGGAAAATTTATTTAAGGTGGTATAATTTATTTCCAGCTATTATCAAAATTTGTGAACAACATATTTAAATGTTGAGTGATTTTTTCAATTTTTGTTCACAATGTTTGGACATCAGAGATAAATAGCTGATTTAAATTCTTTGGACACTTTACTTGGTGTAGTAGATTTAAAAGATGGACAGTTCTTAAATCCTTTCCATCAAAAATTGGAATATACTTTTCCACCTCTTGAATCTGGGCATGTCTTATGACTTACTTTGACTAAAAGAACATGCCAGAAGTGCTGTTGAGCTGTTGAGTTCTAAGCATTGGCCTCAAGAAGCTTTGTAGCTCCTTCTCTTACTCTTGAAATTCTGACACCAACATGTGATAAGCCTGACCTAGGTTGGTAAAGGATTGAGAGACTGTATCAAAGGGACTCCAGTTATCCCAGTTTTCCTAGTCAATACCATCATAAGCAAACCAACCCCAGCCAACCCACCAACTGATCATAGGCACATGAGTGAATCTTGCCAAGATTGGTCAAGCCTGGCCCAGAACAGAACTGCCCAGTTGAGGCCAGCCCAGATTCATAAGCAAATAAATAGTTGCTGTTTTAAGCTGCTAACTTTAGGGTAGTTTACGAAGAAGTAAAAGCTAACTGATAAAGTTCAAAAAGCTTTTCTATATCCTAGAGATTTCACATTAACAAAATATCTGTTAGTATCTATAAATAGCACTTAAAGGACTCTTACCTAATTGTATAAAGAAATGACTTTGGACATGATTTTTTAAATATATATCTTTCATCCAATAACACTTATCTTCCTTTCTACCTTAAAAGATTCTATTGTCATTTGATCTTCAGGGATTTCCTAGACAGATTTTAGAATGCAGAACAATGCTACTTAATACTGTTAAATAATATTAAAAAAAAAAAAAAACATGATTCACTAGCCTTATCTTCACCTTCTGTCAACAAAGGCAAATAAAAAAACAGTAAAGACTTGAAGATAGTACTTCAAAAGCAAATAGGTATAGAGAACACATGTATGTATTATTAGCCACATTATGTGGGAAAGAGAAATGATGTTCATCAAATTTAAGTAATGTATTCAAGGTTACCAGGGTATTGAAATCGAAGGTTAAACTCCAGCACCTGATTTATAAAATAAATGGTTTTCCCAGTAAAAAAAAATAACAATACTATTCAAAACTAAGGGTCAGGAAAATTAGTCTTAAAATCATGTTTGTAAAGGGTCCCCCTCATTTTAAGGGGTCTTCTAAAATTCTCAGGATATTTATTTACTTAATTATTTAATATTTCTTTATTTTATTTATTTTTTTGGCTGCATGGGGTCTTAGTTGAGGCATGCGGGATCTTCGTTGAGGCATGCGGGATCTTTCATTGCAGCGCGGTTCTTTGTTGTGGCCCGCTGGCTTCTCTCTAGTTGTGGCACGCAGGCTTCAGAGCATGTGGGTTCTGTAGTTTGCGGCACGCGGGCTCTCTTGTTGAGGCACACGAGCTCAGTAGTTGTGGCATGCAGGCTTAGTTGCCCCATGGCATGTGGGATCTTAGTTCCCCGACCAGGGATTGAACCTGTATCCCCTGCATTGGAATGCGGATTCTTTACCACTGGACCACCAGGGAAGTCCCAGGATATTTATTTAAATATGCTATTTTATAATATTAACAACCATACAATCTGCTTAGGAATATTGCAGGATCAAACTATCAATTGAACAATACAATTTCAAAAAAGGCTAGAAGAATGTTATCATAAAAAAAATATATCTGTAAATCTTTATCCATCCCCTAATTGTTGATATTGGCTGCATTCAGTGTCAGTTACTGTGCTCCTGGAAATACAACGTTTCCTTCTTGTATCCATATGTACACTTCCAGATATTGGGGGAAGATGTATAATGATAACCTTTAAAATATCCCAGAGTTGACACTGGTTTTCTTTGTAGAACAAAGTTAAGGACATAGATGTGTGGCGTGGAGGTCAGGAATGAATGTGGGAAAGCAGTTATATGGACTATAGACAAATTAAGCATATCTTTCCTATCACTGTGATAATGGTCTCAAACCTCAGTTTTTCTTCCATTTCATGTGGTATGGATTATGAATCACGGGATGGAAATTCTCAAATTCTTTATCCAGGCCCAGAAAAAAAATTGCATATGCTGTGTGTAGTGTTTTTATAAGTCATTTCTAAGATGGTAGATTACTAAAAATCTTACAACATCTAGTGCAGTTAAAATTTTTTGATATTGAATTGTTCTCACAAACTGTTATGTGTTTAATACTACAGAAATTCCTTCAATGATTTCATTGGATACAATAATTTCATCGGATAGTCTTTGGTGGGGTAGGTACAACAGGGCCTTGCATAACCTTTTATTTTTTATCTAAGTTAAATTTGCATACTTTGAATTATGAATGACTAATTTACTAATAATATATCTTCACATATATCTATTTCATGTATCTTCACATACATACTTCATATATATCTATTATATAATAGTTTTGAAAATACTAAAATTAAATAAAATACTAAAAATTAAAATAAACAAAATAAAATTAAAATAATTTAAAAATACTAAAATTAAAATAATTGAAATACATTTAATTATCACAGAAATCCAACTTTTCCCTTTAGAGATACCATTCATTTTCTTTTGCCCATTAAAGGAAAAATGGTAAAGCACAGAGCCAAAATATTTAGTTTGTTAATTATACTAAATGTGATGAAAATCAGCAGGAGATGCTGAAAGGTTGAAAACCAATTTGGAAAAAATCAAACAAATGCTAAACAAAGTAATGTTCACATAACTATAGTAATTATAAACAAAAAATTGCATTTAAGAATGTAGATACAGATATAGATATCTCCCTAGAACTAAAGAAGGTCAATAAACGATGTTTTAATTTATCAAGATTACACAACACTTCTAAACTTTTATAGGTCCAAATATATATAAAAGTACTTTTAAGAGAACTACATAAAATATCAAATTTATCATCATAGTGAGAGATTTTATCACACATTGATGAAATACAACCATATACTGAGCCTTAAAGCTAGTCTTAAAAGTTTTGAAATATTAATAACATACATACCACACTATTTGATCACAGTGAAATAAGCTGAATAAATAAATAACCCACAAATAACTAAAAAATCATTATACGTTTGCAAATCAAGAAGAACTTCACATTGCTTCATGGGCCAAGGTAGAAATACTAATTATAATCAGAAAATATTTTTGAACTGATTAAAATTACTATATTAAAACTTGGATGCTATAGTCAAAGTCATATATAGAAGAATAGTTACAGTCTTAAATGCATATAGTAAAAACACGAGAAATCAATAATCATAATAATTTAGAAAAATGAAACAGCAAATTAGATACAAAAGCAGAAGGAAAGAAGTAATAAAGATAAAAACAAAAACTATAGAACAACAAAATAGAGGACAAATACAGAAAAAATCATTTTTCAAAAAAATTAAGTCAATAAAATGTATAAAATTGATCAAGTGAAAAGAGGGAAGGCCCAAATAAAAAGGATTAGAAATGAAATGGGGACCTAACTGCACATACTGCTGGTGACCTTGCCTGAAACAATCCACTCCTTGCTAGAGCTTCCTTTTCCCGCCCCTTATGCCTATAAAGACTTTCATTTTGTACAGCTCTTCAGAGCTCCTCTCTGTTTTCTAGATGGGATGCTGCTTGATACTTGAATTGTTGAATAAAGCCAATTAGATCTTTACTCAGTTGAATTTTGGGGGTTTTTTTTGTTTATTTGTTTTTAACACCAGCATTAAATAAATAGCATTGGAAATGCAGAGGCAAAAAGACCAGTATTGTTCCAACAAAAATATGTTTTAAAGAGCCATGGCCTTGTGAAAAATAAGCATTGCTCTCTTATTCTTGTGGTGGGAGCTATGACATTAGACAGGAATCATACCTTTGACAATAAAGAACGAAAAGAAATGGTTCCTAAACTTAAACAGGAGGGGATAGTGTCTGAATACTTTGAAGAATCTTTATTTGCACTGATTGGCAATAAATAAATATGTATGTGCCTCTTCTCTAGCTGCTATTCTAAATCTTCATTAATATATCACTATGTGTCCTATGGGCCCATGAATTTTGTAGTTTTTAAAGTCAATTTACTTATTTCTACAGTGAGACACAGTAGAAATATTTTCTTGGTGTCCCATACATCCTAGCAGTGACCCTACTTTTTGAAAAAGCCTGGAGCAGAGGATGGGTGTAAGGGAACGGGAGAACAGTAAACAATTGTTTTTGAGTCTCTGTATTAGATATTTTATATTAATTTACTCTTTTAATCCTCACAACTGGCCTATAAAATAGATATTTATTCAATGCTTACTAAGAAACAGAGACTCATAAAAGTTAAGCAATTTCCTCAAAGTCATACAAAGTCATACACAGTAATTAACAGAACAAGGATTAAAATCCAGATCTGTGTCACTGTGTAATCTACCCTCTACGTTATAATATGATTCCCTAGTACTCTTAAAGCATGGGTAACTTTCAGGGCCAAAACAAATACTTGATTCTATCAAGAAGGATTTATGACAACACAATTCTTGGAAAAAGAACACAACATTAAGTACATTTCAATAATAATCTCTATACCTATATGACCTGTTCTTTTGATTTTTCAGGTGTCTTTTTAAACTTTCTTGGCATTCTCACATTTAGGAAAAAAAAGCATTTAACAATATGAAGCAAACTTTAGAGTACTCATATCTAGTTCCAAAAGAGGGGAATAAAACAATGACTTTAAATTTGTATTTGCTAACATCAATGAGAAAATACAAAGGTCCACTGAGCACCAATTTAAAGAGTAGGGTTAATGTGGCTATAGGAAAACTCATTAAAGAAAATGCTGACATTTAATCCTAAGTTTTCAATTAAATAGAATAATTGGAAAAGAGCCATCTCACTTGGTATTCTGCTGACAATGAATGTGGACAGCAGATAAATATAAAAAAATGCCTGATAGATTTTTCTGAGATCATCAGGTTGTTTCTTTCAGGGCAGATAATCCCCCTTCTGGCCAATCATAATATAAAGTGGATCGTATAATATTAGCTAACATTTAGATAATGCAAGTCATATACCAGACATTGTTCTAAATGCTTTACATATATTAACTTATTTATCCTTAAAACATCTTATTGAGGAAGATACTATTATTACTATTTTCATAACCATTTTGCAGAAGAGACAATTGAGACAGAGTGGTCAAGTCATTTTTCTGAAGTCACACAACTGGTTAGTGACAGAGTGGAATTTTAACCCAACCAATCAGTCTTCTGTGTCTATGCTTTAATCACTATGCAATATAATCTCCCTGCATAGAACAGAGATGAAGAGCACAGACTCTGGAGCCAGACTGCCTGAATTTAAATACAGACTCCACTGCGTACTCAGTATGTGACATTGAGCGTAATTTCTCTCAGCTTCAGTTTCCTCATTTGCATACTAGAATGGCGTATAGAATTATGTCTTATTCAGATCTTTGTCAGGATTATATGAGGTAGCCCACAAAGAACAGTCAGCTCAATAACTGGAGGTAATCAATCATTGTAAGCCATGATTATGATAATGTAGTCACTCTTCCTTTTCCTCTGTTATTAGACAAACAGGTGAGGAAGATTCAACAAGGGATAGCCTAGTACTTCTGTAATACCAGATGGGCAAAAGGGATCAACCAATACATGGGCATTTTAACATTTAAATATTACATATCCTTAAACCTGGGCTTAAGACTTTTTTAAAAAGTGCTTTAAAATACTATACTATTAGATCAGGAAGTTATAATAAATTATGATATTAGAAGATGTCCCACTATCTTTTATGATACAATATTAGCAAATGCTCCTAATGTAACCAAGCAGGACCCTATGAGGCCTTCCCCCATATCCTCTGCTTTAGCTCCTCTCTGAGGTATCTAGATAACAGTATTTGATGCACATTTCCTGAATTGTTTTACAGATGTGAAAACCCCTGACCGAATGGAAGATGTTAACTACTTGATGACCATGAGCCTCCTGGAGCCTAAGGACTGATAATGTTAACCTTGTGACACCACCCTGTCCCGTCACCATCAGCCAGACAGAACATGCACGAGCAGATCATGTACCCTGCGACACCCCCACCCCCACCCCACGCCCGCAACCTGGCTTTTAAAAATGCTTTGCCAAAACCCTTTGGGCAGCTCAGGGCTTTTTAGGATATGAGCCACCCGTCTCCTTGCATGGCCCTGCAATAAACCTTTCTCTACTCCAAACTCCTGACGTTTCAGTTTGTTTGGCCTCACTGTGCTTCGGGCACATGAACTTGCACTAACACTCATTATATGTAGATAAATGCTCTTTCACTTCTAATTTTTATTGAAAACATATCTATTTAGGTATAGATTTTTAACATATATCACATGAGGAAAATGTTAGTTAAGGAAATTGGCTTGTTTATTCCTAAAAACTTCTTCATAAAATCTAACTCTACTATATTTTGTTTTTAATTTGGAGTCATTGTTTTCCATGACTTTCAACACAATATTAATCTCTGTTTCATTAAATTTTGTTGGTGATGCAGCATTTCTTAAAAGACTCCTATTTTGTTGTCTCCAAGATTTGTCTTTCAAGTGTCTGATATCCATTCTGAAAGTTGTGGTGCTGGTGCTTTTCTATTTGAAAGCTCATAGTTTTAATTTTTTCTCAGTTGAATTACATTTTGCTGGAAGTTAAGCAGCTTCTGTTAAAAAACAACAGGAAGTTTTTAAACAAATTGATGTTTCAATACTTTAACAATATCTTGTGTGATGCATGAATTTGGTCATTCTAGCCTCTCTTTACAATTTATTTTATCTATTTCAACAGACTTGGTAATCTCTCCTGCTTTAGTTGCATAGTTTAAAGTGTAGTAACAATAGATATATTTCCAAAAACACACATAACTCAGTTAGGTGAATAAAATACAAATAGTTATGCTTAGTTTGCCTATGTGCAGGCATTAACTGGTATACCACTACTGACACTTAATTGACAGCCACTGTAAGATGTGTTCTAATTTCAGACATGCTAGTATTTGAAAAAAAAATACATCTTCAATTGGATGAAATGTGATAACTTAATTTACTATATTGCTCATCTGATCACATAAACATCTGTCACACTCTCACTGTCACTAACTTCACTATCCATAGCTTTCTCATCCTTCCTTTCTTTGCTTACCCAACAGGAACATTTTTAACTTCCCCTAAACTTCATAGTTTAGAATAGAGATAGCAATCCTCCAGGCACAGGCTTACCAACAGAAATAGTCTAATAACTAGTCTGCAAAAACCAACCTACATCCTGCACCAAAGTTAATTATCCTACATTTTGAAGAACTATAATGTACTACAAGAATGCGCCCAGTTCTGTCCAGATCCGTATGGCAAGTTAGACTCAAAGCACAGATTCAGGAATATTTTACAAATTTCAAAAACTGTGATCATTTCATCATCAACCCTTTGCTCTTTTCTGTAAAAGCTGCTGAAAAGACTTGGGCAAAGTTTAGAATTAGATCTCAACTGGACCCTTGTATCTCCAGTGTAAAAGGAATTAACTAAACTTTTTGGGGGAGAGACCATTAAGATCTTGACATTTATCCTTTTAAAATCTGTACCTTTAATTTTTTTGCTCCAATTTTTAAAGTTCTACTTTAATACTATTTATTCCCTTAATAAACCACAGAGAAAGAACCAAAAGTCAATACAATTTTTTTAAGTAGCTAAACAACTTACAGATAATAGAGGCTAGAGATTAAAGAACAAAAAGAACATTCTGATTAAGACTTGAATCTCAAATTGAAATCTTTAACAATCTTCCTTAACAAACTAAGTCATCTCTGTTCTTAATAAACTAAAGGGGAAATATATTCTCCAGGAATATGGTCTCTAATTACATTTTTAAGTACAATTTTTTTTAGTGATTTTATCTCCGGACTAATACTCTTCTGAGTATTTTACATATCAGAGATTCATGGTAAGTCCTCAATAAATGTCTATTATTATTATTTTCAATTCTTTTCCCACATACAAATTCTTGTCCTTTAACTCAGAATAACTAAGTCATACTAAAAGAATCTTAAAGAAAAGAGTATTTATCCTATTTGCTTATGCTTCCCCTGAATAGGGTCTAGTACTGCTGATCTACAGTGGTTAATTTAAAAGATCTAGTTGACCTAAATACAAATTTAGCTTTGTTTGAAATTTCTGCAATTCCATTGAACATATTATTGTCCATCTAGATGGTTAATTACTATAAATATAAAAAAAGATTATCTCATATTGCTATAACATATATATTTTATGACAAAGTAGGAGTTAAACATAATCTTTGATAGATAAAACATTGCATTTGTAAGGAGTACAAATAGAAATAGTATTTCTTTTTCCACTCCCTGACATTTTATAAGAATTAGGGGGAAAAAATGCCCAAGCTAGTTTAATTGGGTTAGATGAGATAGTGAAAAAAGAATTCATGAGAAACTTTTCCCTATTAAATTGAATTTGCAATTGATAGCAGAGTATTAAAAAAATCTCCATTTACTTAAATGTTCACCTTGTTAAATATTATTGTCCTTGGAACTAGTGATTAAACAATTCTTCTAGGCAGTAGTTCAATATAAAAATTAGTGTAACTAACTATATCTTATCTTATTCTACTAAAAATACAGAATTATAAAGTTTTCACATTGTACTCTGCAATCACAACCATCGCCTCAGCATGCTACTAAATGGTGTATTCTAATTCAGAATGTGGCTCTAATTAGCTCTTAAATGAACTTGCTTTAAAGAAACTGAACGCTATCCAAGAGTATTTGTTTGGTAAGCACAGCATTTGAGGGATATCATTAAATATAAGAGAACATGCATAGCAATCACTAAATGAAGAAACAGAATGAAATTTTAAAAAAAAATTTGTATTGAGACATGTGATATATAACATTTTCAGGTGTACAAGATAATGATGCGATATACGTGTATGTTGCAAAATGGTCACCACAATAAGACTAATTTAACATCTATCACCTTACAAAGTTTTTTTTGTGTGTGTGATGAGAACTTTTAAGATCTACTCTCTTAGCAACTTTCAAATATACAATATAGTATTTTTATCTGTAGTGACCACGCTCTACATTATATCCCCAAGACTTACATTTTATAGCTGGAAGTTTGTACCTTTTGACCACCTTCACCCATTTCTCCCACACTCACCCCTTGCCTCTGGCAACCACCAATCGGCAGAACTGAATTTTTGTCTTTTTTAATTAATTAATTAATTTATTTATGGCTGTGTTGGGTCTTCGTTTCTGTGCGAGGGCCTTCTCTAGTTGCAGCAAGTGGGGGCCACCCTTCATCGCGGTGCGCGGGTCTCTCACTATCGCGGCCTCTCTTGTTGCGGAGCTCAGGCTCCAGATGCACAGGCTCAGTAATTGTGGCTCACGGGCCTAGTTGCTCCGCGGCATGTGGGATCTTCCCAGACCAGGGCTCGAACCCGTGTCCCCTGCATTAGCAGGCAGATTCTCAACTACTGCGCCACCAGGGAAGCCCCTGAACTGAATTTTTTGAAGCTATAAAAACTGTACAAAATTTTTCAAACTTTAATGTTAAAGAACCAACTATGACACTTTAAAAGTGGCCTTACTATTCAACAAAATGGATAACAATTAATGTTGGGTAAAAGTAAAGAAAATCTGGGTACGTTGTCAACTTTTATGTTCTGTCATACCCTCTAGACAAAGACCACAAGGAACATACCTATAGTTGAACAAGTTAGGTTTACTGCTTGGTGCTATGAGAGAGAATGTATACTATGGAGAACTGTGGAGGTTTTCAGTAAGGGGATGTTAGAAAACACTTATAAGAGCTGGGCTATGGTTGGATGAGTTGGGGGAGGGTACAAGGGGTGATGCCCTGAATTTGGTTCTGTCAGAAAATGGGACAATTTTACAATTGGGTATCTCAATAAATCTTATTTATAAGAAAGGTACACTAGAGTGAGGCTAAAGCTATAATTGGTAAAGAAGAAACAGTCACTCATATTAGCTAGAAGAGGGAAGTGTTTGCTATCTGTGGCCTCCACAATTATTGATGTTTTGTTTGTATTCAGACATGATTATTAAGTGGGCTTGTTTTTGTCTTGCTCTATCATGGTCACAGAGTGGCCTTCTCTGATGTTGGCATTCTATGAAATTATTCTGTGTGCAAAAAGAGAACACCATCATTTAGCTAGGAATGTCAGGGTAGTTAATAGGAACACTAAAGCCTGGTTGATAGTATCAGGCCAACTCCCAAATGTCCAAGGGAGGCTTTTCTCTTTGTCATCATTCATCATAAAGAAAATTAGTTGATATTTTTTCTCTTCTTCGACAATTAGTTGATTTTAACTCAGTAAAAACGTACGTGGTGGCTTTGTTTTTACTCAATTCTGTACTATACCATCATGTGTATTTTTTAAAATGATTTTCTTCCAGTTTTACTGAGATATAATTTACATTCAGCACTATGTAAGTTTAAGGTGTACAGCATGATGATTTGACTTACATACATCATGAGATGATTCCCATGACGTTTAGTGAATATCCATCATCTCATATAGATATAAAATAAAAGAAAAAAATTTTTCCTTGTGATAGGAACTCAGGATTTACTCTCTTAACAAGTTTTATATATAATATACAGCTGTGTTAATTATATTAATCATATTGTACATTACATCCCTAGTACTTATTTATCGTATAACTAGAAGATTGTAACTTTTGGCCACTTGTCATCACATGTGGACACAAATGTGCTGCTGAATAAGCAATATGGGTGGGGTGACTCAATTTTATTAAGTTTAAGATTTTATTATAACTAATGATGTGATCTTTTAAAAAATCCATTTTAATAATATTGGATGGACTTCCAATTTACATTATGGATTTACGTAGGGGAAATTTTATCATTAAAACTAATAATCCAAAAAGATTTGAAAGTAAATATGGAGAAAATAAAGCTGAAGTAGGAACTGGATTTTTTTGTTTACTTCAGAGAATCAAGGTTTACATAAAGTGAAACTAATAAAGAGAAAATAGGATAGAAATAGTTAATAGCTAACATTTATTAGCTTATTAAATTGATAATATTAACTAACATTTTGAGTGCTTACTATGCACCAAGTAACAGACAGGCATTAATTCATTTACTCCTTGCAACAACGACATGAGATGAGTTCTAGCATTATTCCTATTTTACAGATGAGGAAAAAGAATTAGACAAGTTGCGTAATTTACCTTAGGTCATCCAGGCTAATATGTAACAGAAACAGATATGTGGTATGAAACCATGTCTGTCTGACTTCAGAGGCAAGCCCTCAATCTTTATGCTGTCACTTTATTTTCTAAGGAGTTTCCTCTAGAAAGATCATCAGTCATAGCGTTTAAGATTATGAGACATCAGAGTGGCCATCCAGTATGAGGACACAGAGAATATGATGCCAATCACTGATGAGGTCATTATTTTAGGCTAGATAATACAATTTAATATTAGTATAAAGATTGAGAAAGGTCATAAATAGTTTTCTGCTATAAAAAGCACAAGAACATTATCTATAGAGTGACCAACCTGAAACAATTCATCACATTATGCTCAGGCTATGTTGAGGTAATGATGTGAAGATAACTGATGCAAACAAATGTAATTATAACAGATATTTCACACAAAAAAAGATGGCTAGTACTTTTCATGACTCTGCCACAATTTCATAGAACGTATGTTTTTTAGTTGGATAAAGTACAAACCTAGATCTCTCTCCTTGCAGTTGGAATTAAATTTTAACAAGACTCATATTCTCAGGACTATTATATTTCTTTAGTGCATCACTAGATCATGAGTACAAAGGATTAACAGAAGCAGTGTGGTAAAATGATATAATCCTTTCAGAAACTTGACAATAACTTGGCAAAATTCAAAAGCATTAAAAGTTTTCATACCCAGCTTCCTTACTACATACCAAAAATCTACCAAAAAAAGGAAAAGAAAAAAAAGATTAAAATCTAAAATGCAGAAAAAAAATTATGAACAAAGAATTTCATCAAAATATTTATAATGTTGGAAACATACTACATTTGCAATATCAGAGGAATAGCTAAGTGAATCACATACACAATTTAATAAAATGCAGCCACTTATAATTTATCTTTTAATGTTTTTAATGATGTAAGGAAATCTTTATGCTATATCCAGAATAACAAAACAAAAAAACAAAATAAAAAGTCTACACACATACATAAGCTCACAACTATATACATGCATATACAGAGACTGGAGAGAAATATAGTGTAATATTCTTCATGAATATTTAAGAATAGTAATGATATATTATTTAAATATTCCTTAAAACTCTTAACTTTCCAAATTTTTGACAAGTATAGTAGACATATCTGTCACTTACTTTCCTAGACACTCATTTTCTAGAATCTACTGTAACCATAGACCCTTGAAAGGCAGACCTTACGACCTTTTCACTCACCTCCTCACGTCCAACCATGGATAATCATCTATCCCAAAGCCAGTCAAGGCACACTGGCAGCCCAACGCTAAATATTTCAAGAAATGAACTGAGACAGAGAGATCATAATCAATTACTAATAACAATAGATGCTGAGCAGTCATAATTTAGAGTTGTTGCTGGTGGTTCTAATGGGCATTGAACAATAAGAGTAAGAAGGTGGTAAGAGATAAAGAGAAACCGAGTAGCACAGCAGCAGATAGAAAGGTAGAAACCAGATTTTAGAGTTCATAGGGCTTCTGAAAATAACAGAGTGGTCTCAGTTCCTGACATCCCAAATCCAAATTCCATGAAGCCCAACATTAATTATTTTCATTCTTTGGAATCCTGAGACATCTGTGGCTTTATAATAAACAAATTTTTACTTGACCTAGTTTAAGTTGGTTTCTGTACCTTGAAACCAAAAGAATTTGACAGAATAAATGAAAGAAAATGTAGCAGAACATCTTAATATACTTCCCTTCTTATGAAAAAATGGAATGGGAATATCAACTGGAAAACTACAAGTTTCAATTGTGTCCCTGTGAATACAAAATTCAATTGTATTTTGCGTTCCAGAGTTAACATGCTTCCTTTTATATGACTAGTTGAAGTTTCATTTAAAGGCAGAAAAATGAGTCAGAGAGACTGACAGAAGGGGACATCCAAGAGATTCCAAGCATGAGAAGGATTCAAAACACTGATGCTGGTTCTGATATGTAGAAGAAAAAATTCCTCTACCTAATAGTTAATGTCAACCCCCAGCTGACAGGAAATGAGAACCTCTGCCCTGCAACCATAAGGAATTAGACTCTGCCAACAGCCTGAATGAGCTTGGAAGTGGATTCTCCCTAGAGCCTTCTCATAAGAACTCAGCTACCCAACACATTGATTTTGTTCCTTGTGAAATCCAGAGCAGAGAAACCAGCTGAGTAAATTTAGACTTCTGACCTATGGAATTGTGCGATAATAAATTTGTGTGTTTTAAGCCTCTAAGTCTGTAGCAATTTATTATGGTAGCAATAGAAAGCTAATATACTATCTTAGATCATCTATACCCAGTTGAGCATTCAGATGACTACAGACGCATAAGAATCACAGCTGAGCCTAGCTCAATTGCTGATCCACAAAAGTGTTTGATGTTTTAACCCACCAAATTTTCGGATGATTTGTTAGGTAGTAAGTAAATAATTGATATAGAAATAAGCACTGCTGTATTAAAGGTCAAAGCAAATGGCATTGACTTGGAGACTGGGTGAAGGGTGGAGCCTTGAAAAGTAGAGAGTAAATTGTAATTGAAGGCTGAAAATATGGTGATGAAACTGCAACAGGAAGCCAGAAGTGGAAACCAGGTGCCTGATAGTATATTACAGTAAGAATATGGATAGTGAGAAGAGCATAGTTAGATCCCTGGGAAACAGAAACACTTAAGGGATTCAGAGAGAAAGAGGCTATCAGTAAAGGAGATTGACAAGTAGTGTTTGAGGAAATAGGCAGAGAACCAAGAAAGAGTGATTCAAGCAAACTGATAATGATGGAGGGGCCAGAAAATTGTTTGTGTATGTTAATGTGTATGTGTGTATCAGGAAAAAAATCTATAAGTATATACAGTGAAATGGTAATAGTAATCATCTTTGAATAATAGAATTACTATTGATTTTTTTCTCCTTTTTATTAACATTTTCTAATTTTCCTATTAAAAATATGTGTAAGCCAAGGGTCATTTTCTTTTTTTTCACTTTAACATTAATGAAGATATCTTCCTCTACAAAGAGTGCTGAGAAATACTAAAATGCCACAGAGAAATAAATAAAAAGGAAAAAGAAGTGTTCATTTGATCTGGCATTCAATAGATTTTTCACAATTTAAAAACCATTTCATTTATCAACAGAGGAATGGATAAAGAAGATGTGGTACATATATACAATGGAACATTAGCCATAAAAAAGAATGAAATAATGCCATTTGCAGCAACATGGATGGACCTAGAGATTGTCACACTGAGTGAAGTAAGTCATAGAAAGATAAATATCATATGATATTGCTTATATGTGGAATCTAAAAAAAGGGTACAAATGAACTTATCTACAAAAGAGAAACAGAGCTACAGATGTAGAAAACAATCTTATGGTTACCAGTGGGTAAGGGAGAGGAAGGACAAATTGCGAGATTGGGATTGACATATACACACTACTATATATAAAATAGATAACTAATAAGGACCTCCGGTATAGCACAGGGAACTCTACCCAATACTTTGTAATGGTCTATATGGGAAAAGAATCTAAAAAAGATTGGTTGTATATGTATATGTATAACTGATTCACTTTGCTGTACACCTGAAACTAATACAACATTGTAAATCAACTATACTTCAATAAAAATTTAAAAATAAAAATAAAATAGGAAGTAAAAAAAATTTTTTTAAGTAAAAAATCATTTCATTTGAATTTGGAAGATGAATGGAGGTTGAGGAATGAATGGGAGCATCCACTTCCCAGAGGTGTCATAAGCAATAAACAAGAAAAAGTGGGTAAAGAGCTTGACCAGCGCCTTTAACATATTAACAGAGTAAGCACTCCATCAGTGAACACCAGTTAACAATTTTAGGGAAGGATGACAATACCTATATCATGGTGGACATGTTTTGGATATAGGTTACCTTCAGTAAATCCTTTGGCCTCTTTTAATCTCAGTTTCCTCATCTATAAATTGAGAATAGGGATATCTACATATATTTCCTCAGACAGTTAAGAATTTGATAACATGTGCAAAGCTCAAGCTCTAAGCTTTGGCTTAGAAATATTTCTGAATTACTGAGTAAAGAGGTGGAGAGAGCAAGCCTGTAACAACCCTTGCAAGAAGTCTGGCTGTGAAATAAAGGAGTGATTGTGATCAAGGTACACAGAGCTAAGGGAGAGTGCTTCAAGATAGGAGAAATTAAGTATATACATTTATTTTCAGAAGAGAAGGAAATAGTGAAGAGTGGTAAGATGAATCTATGAAAAAAGAACTGATGATTAATTTGTAAAACAATATTTTTGAAGAAATGGGACTGGATGGGCTCTAAAGCATGGGAAAGGCATTTATCTCAGTGATCTTTCCTGTGACACAAAAGGTAAGGATAGGTATCAATATGGAGAACCCAAATCCAGGAAAATATTTTTTTGGTGTGTCCCAGCTTGACTGGGCTTCCACCTGAAGCTTGGAGAATATTCATTTTTGACCCCACAAGTTTGAAAACAGTAACAAAAATAATAATTTCCTTGTTTTCCTTGGTGTATTATAAAAGCATCCCTTCCTCCACAAAAAAGGGAAATTTAGAAAGGTATTTTACTGAATAAAAAAATTGAGAGAAATATATTTACCTACTTGAGTAGTGCCTTATATAAACACCTTACCCAAAAATTATTGCTAGGTCCCAGATATTTTTATACAATTAAGCCTCAGTAATTTGAATTCCCACTTCATATACACCCTGGTTAACACAAGGTATGTGCTTGTTTCCTTAGTACCCTGAATTAACATTTTGAACACTTAATTTTGGGGGTTCTGTAAAAGGAATGTTTTTAAGGTATTTTTGGCAGGTGCTTTGGCTAGCTTCACTGAATCTATTCATTAGTACAAGGGAGCATTTTCCACTAGTTACAGACCAAACCTAAGGTAAAGCTTACTGGGTAAACATTCCTGTTTACTTGTCATGGTAAATTATTTGATTTATGGTTGAACTAGTTTGCTATACACAATAGTTTTGTTTGATAAATTCATAAATAAAATATAGGGGCCAAGATAGGTGGTTGGTAATATGTTAAGGAAAATATAACACTGTGAGGTTTTAAATAAAGTGAATGATAATATAATTTGTGTAGCTATATTGCAATTATCATCACCATCATTTTACTTTCATGTGGAACTGAAGTTTCTCCTAGACAATGAATATGAACATAATTCATATTTAGTAACTATTTTGGTTATGCCTTTGTATTGGCCAGGGTTTTCCCTGAATATATGAAGAGATTTGTTTTAAGAAATTGGCTTACCTAATTATGGAGGTTAACAAGTCCAAAATCTGCAGGGTGGGCCAGGAGGCTGGAGACTCAGGGAAGAGTCAATGCTGCAGTTCAAGTCGAAAGCAGAATTCCCTCTTACTTGGGGGAGGTCTGTCTTTTGTTCTATTCAAGCCTTCAGCTGACTGGATGAGGCCCATCCACATTATGAAGGGTAATCTGTTTTACTCAAAGTTCACCAATTTAAATATTAATCTCAACTAAAAACACCCTCACAGAAACATCTAAAACAATATTTGACCACATATTTGGGCACCACAGCCCAGCCAAATTGACCCATAAAATTAGTCACCTTGCCCATTCTTAATTGTAGTCAAGTTTAATGCAACTTTTAAAATTGAGCTAGAAGGATACATACCTGTCAGAAATAGAGTTGAGTGTAATAAATCACTGCCAGGGAGAAAGCTGTCAGATGCCCATACTCACCTCAATCACTTCTGCTATTCCAGATAAATAAATTGTCTGCAAGGCACACCACCCTGTCTTTGATCTCCACCCCTGCCTCCCAACCCCTACGCCTACTGGAAGAGCCACCAATGTTAGTCTTACCTCAGGCTTATTGAAAACACAAAGAGGCAGTAAGTAGACTGTCCTATGTTTCTCCCCTCCTCTCACTCCCCTTCTCCTCTCCTCTGCTTCCCTCCTCTCCCCTCTTCTCTTTGGCAGCCTCTAAGCCCAGGGACTTGGGATCACTGGCTCTGGAGAGATGTGTTTGACATCTAATACCTTACACAGGAAGGAATGCAGACATGACAACTGGCCCAGTCAGGCAAGGGCAATAACAGCACCAAACGCTTAAGATGATCATTCCTAGACAGGAGAGTGCAGAGGGTAAAATTTCTGATTTCTTACTCAGTGCACAAGCGCATTAACACACATATATTTTGTAATTTTTAAAAATACGTAAAAATGTAGGCCATCTAATTGGAATAACTCAGATGAACAGGATATGCATATTTATGATACACATGTCAAATATAGTATTACCAATGGCACAAACAAGACAGAAATTTATTCTCACACAAGTTAAAGGCCCATGCTGGTATGGCAGTTGAGCTATACAAAGTAATCACAGGGTCAGCTTCCTTCTATCTTGTGGTTTGTCCACATATAGGTTCCTAGATGACTCACTACCACCTATACAAAAGTAAAGGGGAAAGAGGGAAGGAAAGGGATTTCCCTTTTCTTTAAGGGTATTACTTACAGGAGGCAGAGATTACGTCTGTTTACATGCCATTGTCGAGTACACAAACATACCTAGCTTGAAGGGAGACTGGGAATCTTCTTTAGTCTAGATGACC
Organism: Eschrichtius robustus; assembly: GCF_028021215.1. Classification (NCBI taxonomy): domain Eukaryota; kingdom Metazoa; phylum Chordata; class Mammalia; order Artiodactyla; family Eschrichtiidae; genus Eschrichtius; species Eschrichtius robustus. The sequence continues at coordinate 91,517,258 of NC_090826.1, forward strand.
TTATCAGTTCTATAAGAAGAAGAAGGAAAATGGATAATAGGGCATAAATAACCAGCAGTGTTGACCACATATCTAAACATTAGCTTAATTATATACAGGTATATAATTATATATATATATGTTATTTATATTATTTAGATATAATTATATTATTTATATATATATATATATATATATATATATAATTAAGAGCTTTGCTTTAGCCTAATTATCCTTTTCACAGTGGTCAAAAGATACAAATATATATATATATATATATATATACACACACACGTGTGTATTTGTGCATGTATACATATATACGTATCTAGAGGAAAAAATAGTGTGATTCATAGCTTGAAATTAATTAAAATTATAAATACTCATCTGCTATTACGGTGATATAATATAACTCTGTCAATAAGAATTTGCTTTATGTCATGAGGCATACTAGATTCATTTTGATTGATTTTGAAAATTTGTAAGCACTAGAAAATTTCTTTGTGGGTATAAAATAAACAGTGAGGTTTATTCATTAACTATTCACATGAAAAAAATCTCTTCATAAATAAGTACCAACCATTGCCACAATTGGGCTTGTAACAAACCATCCCACAACCCTGATCTACAAAATAACAATCATTTATTCTTGCTCACACATCTGTGTGCTGGCTGGAAGTTGGCTGACTTAAACTGAACTTGGCTCCAAGCCGTAAGTTAGGTCCAAGTCTGCTCCATATGTCTTTCTTGGATCAGTGGGACTAGTGGGCTACCTGGGACATGTTCTTCACGTGACAATAACAGAAGCACAAAAGGGCAAACCCAACTGCTGCATTATTTTTTTAGGCCTCACTGTGTCATGTGTGCTAACAGTTCATTGGCATTGCTAGTCAAATGGTCACGCCCAAAATTAAGGCCTGATGAAATACATTCTGCCCACCTTGAGACATGGCAAGGGTGTGGATATATATTACTATTATAAGGAGGCAAAAATCGGGACCACTCAGTCAATCTACCATAAGATGTTATTTTGTACCATTCCAAAGTGAATGTAATTTCACTTTGTGTATTAGATTTATTTCTATAAACTAATTCGTTTATTAAATCCTTACTTGACTGCTATTATATATGAGGCACAGACTTTTTTCAAAAAAAATTGAAGATACATCTCCTGCTTTATAGAAAATCAGTCTGGTGAAATATTATAACAAAATCAACAGAATTATAGCATAATGTGGTAAGTTCAGTGATAAAGATATGGAGAGGACAATACACAAACATGAGGAGAGGCATCTATTTCAGCCTAGAGAAAAGGGAAAAGTATTGAGAAGATTTCCTGGAAGAGATGTTTTAAAAAGCCCTGTGGAAAAAAGGGAATTAAATTCTATCAGTTATCTTTTGATGTATTAAAACTTCCCAGAAAACTCTCAGAGGAATTTTACTCACATGTCTTTGGGTTTGCTGGGGTGGTTCTGCGTTACGTGTTCTTCATTCTCCTTTTGGAACCAGTAGGTAGCCAGGGTATATTCTTCTCATGGTGATGGCAAAGAGCTAGAGGGACAGCATAAACACATGGTGTTCTCCCTTCTAAAATTCCATTGTCAAAAGCAAGTCGCATGATTGAGCTCAACATCGAGGGGTAGGGAAGGAAGTGTACTCCTTTTTTGTGTGTGCTGGTAGAAATTGAGAGGTTGCAGGGCAAATGATTACAGGGAGGGGGGAAAGAATTGAAGCAAATAATTCAACCTACCAGACAAGTAAAAAAATCACCCCAAACCCAATTTCCTACAAATACTGACCTAGCTAGCTAGCTAGCTATCTTACAATAAATAAAAAAATAAATATATAAAAGACATAAATACATAAAAATAGGTATTTAATCCATATCATGTGATTTAGCCCATATGACGTGATAGGCACTATATGTTTGGACATTAATAAATATTTATTATTAATATGCACCACACTAATTCCTACAGCATTGGGAATGCTCATTGATTCCATGGTCCATAATGATAACAATGATAACATTGATTTAATATTTAGTTATAATTTTTATATCATTTTTCTATATTTTCACAGAATTAATTTGTAAGATAAATATATAGATACATCAATTAAAACTTTTATTAAATTCTCAGGACAAATTTTCATAGTTTTTTTTTTTAATTTTGTTAAACATAGTAACATAGGACTTAATTTTGTAAACTGGCTTTATTAAAGTGAAGTACAGTGACCATTAACAGCTAGCATTCATTGAGCTCTTACAGGCACTTTATATACATTAATTCATTAAATGCTCACAGAAATTCTTGAGCTTGATATTACAATTATTTTACAGATGAGGTTCAGAGAAGTGAAGTAATTCCTCATGATCACAAAAGTAATAATAAAAGTTTTTCCTTACCCATTTATGCTTATCTGTAGCTTAATATCTTAAACATAAATCTGCTTTTCTTTAATTATCAAATATTTCTGGCAACAATAATCCAGATTTTTTCCTACTAAATTATAATGCCCTTAATTATTTTATTCATTTATTCATTAGATGTTAATTGAGCAGTTACAATGTGCAAGAAATTACCATAGGAATTGGGGACAAAGACATTAAAAGGATGATATAGTCCATTACCCTCATGAATCTTTTAGTCTAAAAGGTTTAACAAACATGCACTGACTGAATGGCTGACTAATGACAGTGGGCCTGCCCATCTTTCCCCCTCAAATTTTGGTTTCTCTACTATTTGCCTGAAAACCACAAAATGGAGATTTTTCAAATTGTTCATAAACTAAAGATATGTATCTGAAATAAGAACTAAATAAATCACCTATAAATAAACTAAATCAATCAGTTAGAATTCTTTTGGTTGTGACAGGAAATGCAATAAAGTTGGAAGTCGCAAAAAAGGAGGGGATACTGGCTAACATACAGAAAAAACATATAGTGTTAGATCTATCTTCAGGTCAGAAACAAAACTGCACCAGGATCAATTCTCAGGCTCTACTCCCTTTGGAGGCCCTGATCTTATGCCATGCCCCTCCAATTAACAAAAATGCTTCGCTATTTCCAAACCACTCATAATCATAACCAGTGTTGAAGAGAAGATCTGCTCTGGCATTCATAGCAGAAGTCTTGAAGTGTACTTTAATTGGACCAGTACTTCTGCTCACCCCTGAAATAAGCTCAGTGACTAGATCAGGATTGCTTCAAGCCAATGAGTTTAGCCCTGAAATAGAGAGGGGCAACTCAACTGAAACCTCATGGCTGAGAAATGCAAGTTCCCCATATGAGTGTTAAGAGACTTTTGCAAATATTTTTTGAGGGGTGGCTAAGCTTTATTTTACATAGAATAGGTTGCCAATTTGCTTCAGATGAGGTATTATTGAATAATTCTACTGACCACAATCATTCATTTAGCAAATGTTGACTAAATGCCAGACTTCTATTAGTTAGGTATACCATAAAATTACCCAGAAGAGAATAAGACATTGGTTTTGATCTTAAAAAATATATATTTTCTCTGACTTAATAAACTGTAATAAACAATCTAGATAAAACTATCTAAAAGTATCTATTGATAAAAATAGATAAATCTTTTTAAAACTTGATAGGATAGAAGCAGAAGAAATCTTTAAGTTAGCCTTTCCTTTTTTCTAGAAGTGGAGAAAAATTACCTGGACTTTTGATTATAAAAATGTAAAGCAAAGGCTTTATTCTGGAATGAAAAGTTTAAAAAGAGGCGCTTTATTAATGTTTATTGTTTCCTTCATGAAAATGGATCTTTGGTAAACTTGGATTTAAGATAATGTTTCTCTGAAAACTATTTGGGGAAGATGTGATATCCATGTGTCTGCCTATCCTTATTCAAATAGTTACTCATAAGGGATAGATAAAACCAAGATATTAGATAAAGGCAAGAAGGAAAAAATTGACCTCAAGCACATGGGGCAGGACCAAGAGTTCTGGAGTCCAACCTGGACAGTTCACCTGTAACTTCCTCACATGTTATTATTCTACACTGGGAAACTTAACAATGTAGAATGATCATTGTCAGACAATGTTTTAGTTTGGGAGTGAGGCGGTAGGTTCATGGGTGTTCATTTTGTTATTATTAGGCTGTAAAACATTTATGTCACATATATTCTTTCGTATCCATCTAATACTGTATTTTAAGATACAATAAAGGCAAATAATAAAGGAATTGGTTAAATCAATGTATTGGGATCCTATAAAACATGATTTGAAGAACAATGTATAATCACACAAAAATAAGTCTGCAACACATTACTAAAAATTACAAACTCATATGAATCATAATATTCAATTTTTACAAATACATGTGTATAATATAGGTAGATAAAGGAGTAGAGGGAATTATACAAAAATGCTAATTATTAATTATTAATAGTTGGTGGGGTTACACTTTTTCTTTCTTTCATTTGCTAATCAGTATAGAGTTTCAACAATAAATATATACTACTTTTGGAAAATAGTAATATATTAATCTGAACTAAGTTATAGTTGTTTTTAAAAATGTAAGTTCTTAGACTGACTAAATCTAAGATATTTATGAGACAGTAATATATTTGGAAAATTTACTTGGAGGATGCCTTCTCACTAAAATAGGTCAACTCATAAATCCTCTCTTAAGTTGAATGTAAAACAATTTTATGAGTCTGGTTTGCAAGAGAAGTTGGGAATGGGGTAGAGGGAATAGAGAGGAGGTCTAAGTCAATGCAAGACTTGGAATTTATACTGTAAGTCTTCCCAAGGTATAGGAAATCACCATCACTGAATTTTTTTTCCACTTTGAACCATTTAACCTGAGAAAGACTATCAGTATATCTGAATCTCTACCAACATTGCTAATTGTACCAAATCTGGATTAACTTGAAAAAAAATGTTAACAATTAAATAATTTATATTCCTTTCATTTTAAGTCATTCTAATCAAGTAGACAATTAAGCAATAATTACTTTTCTTACTAAGTAGAGAGAAGGAAGGAAAAAATCTTTCCTTTAGCAGTTGAAAGAAAATTCACAAATTTTCTGTCTTTTGGCCAATAATACATCACATAAAGGCACAAAGGGAAAAGATTATAAAGAAATAAATTATTATTTATAATTTTTTACAAAAGTTGACTTTTTTCAGTATTTCATTTTTTCAAAAAATAAACAAGAAAATAATTATACTGTCTAAATATTACTATAATGAAAACTTTTACTACTGTCTCAAAGTACTATTATTCATTTTTACATGTCCACATTTTTCATTTATTTGGGCAAATTTAATTCACCAAAGAATATGCATACATTTAATCAATTTAATTAATTGATATTTATAAAATTAATTTCCAGAATTCCCCCCAAAATTGATCATTCAGAAGTTGACTATCTAATTTGTAGGCTTTTCAACACTTTCTTTTCCACCAGGTCCTTACTGATAATTTTGCTAAACAAAGGTAAAGTTAGACAAGCATAATAGCATTGAACCTAACTTGTTCTTTCCCCAAGATGGTACACTAACTGGAAGAGATCAAAAATGGTATTGGGAAAACTGGACAGCTACATGCAAAATAATCAAACTGGACTACTTTCTTGCACCATGTATAAAAAGAAACTCAAAATAGATTAAAGACTTAAACGTAAGACCAGAAATCATAAAACTCTTAGAAGAAAACATAGGCAGTATGTTCACTGACATGTTTTAGCAATATTTTTTGGATATGTCTTCTCAGGCAAGGGCAACACAAGAAAAATAAACAATGGAGCTACATCAAACTAAAAAGCTTTTGCACAGCGAAGGAAACTATCAACAAAATGAAAAGGTAACCTACTGAATGGGAGAAGATATTTGCAAACAATATATCTGATAAGGGGATAATATACAAGACATAAAAAAAACTTGACATCAAAAAAAACCAAACAACTCAATTAAAAAATGGGCAGAGGACCTGAGAAGACATGCAGATGACCAAAAGACATATGAAAAAATGTTCAACATCACTAATCATCAGGGAAATACAAATCAAAACCACAATGAGATATCACCTCGCACGTGTCAAAATGGCTATTACCAAAAATACAATAAATAACAAGTGTTGGCCAGAATGTGGAGAAAAAGCAATCCTTGAAATTGATGGTGGGAATGCAAATTGGTGCAGGCACTATGGAAAACAGTATGAAGTTTCCTCAAAAAATTAAAAATAGAACTATTATACGACCCAGCAATTCTACTTCTGGGTACTTACCCAAAGAAAAAGAAAACACTAATGCAAAAAGATATATGCAACTTTATGTTTACTGCATAATTATTCACAATAGCCAATATATGGAAGCAACCTAAGGCCCACCAACAGATGAAGGAATAAAGAAGCTGTGATACACACACACACACACACACACACACACACAAAATGGAATATTACTGAGCCATAAAAGAATGAAATCTTGCCATTTGCAACACACGGATGTACCTAGAGGGTATTATGCTAAGTGAAATAAGCCAGAGAAAGACACTGTATAATTTTACTTATTGTGGATTCTAAAAAGCAAAACAAATGAACAAACATAACAAAACAGAAACAGAGTCACAGATACAGAGAACAAATAGGTGGATGCCAGAGGGGAGAGGGGTGGTGAGATGAATGAAATAGGTGAGGAAAATTAAGCGGTATAAAGTTCCAGTTACAAAATAAATGAGTCACAGGGATGAAAGGTAACATTGTGGGGAATATAGTCATAATAATATAACATCTTTTTATGGTGACAGATGGCAACTAGACTTATTGTGGTGATCATTTCGTAATGTATAGAAATATCGAATCACTATGCTGTGCACCGGGAACTAACATGATGTCGGATGTCAATTATACTTCAACAAAAGAACAAACTCATAGAAAAATGATCAGATTTTTGGTTACCAGCAGCAGGGGGTTGAGGAAGGGGGAACTGAATGAAGGTGGTCAAAAGATACAAACTTCCAGTTAGAAGATAAATAAGTGTCCTACGGATGTAATGTTCAACATGATGAATATAATTAACACTGATGTATGTTATATATGAAAGTTGCTAAGAGAGTAAATTCTAAGAGTTTTTATCACAAGAAAAAAAGGTTTTTTTCTTTTTCTTTTATTTTGTACCTATATGAGATGATGGATGGTCACTAAACTTATTGTGGTAATGGTTTCATGAAGTATGTAATTCAATTCATTATGTTGTATACCTTAAACTTATACAGAACTGTATGTCAATTATATCTCAATAAAACTGGGAGAAAAAAATAATAAATTTATATACTTAAAAAAGACATGTGCTTCCCATGAATGTTGAGTGACTAATAATCAGAAAAAAAATAAATGAAAGACTTGTTCAAGAATGAAGAATAGAGGATATAAGATATAGAGAAACTTATGTCCCAGCCAAAATCATAATAGATTTTGAAAACAGCAGGGAAAGGGTTTGAGGTTGAAAAAATTAGGAAACTCTTGTTAATAATGAATAGTATAAGAGACCTTTTTAAACATTGTTTTTAACAGAAATTATGAATACAGTAATAAGAGGTCAGTGGAATGACAGAAATGCATTACTATGCAAAAGATGAGCTAGTCAGAAGGGTAGAAATGAAGCAGAATAAAAACAGGTAATTTTTATTTTATGCTTAAACTTTCATCTTCCTATCATCTCACCAACCTAAGAAACGCATATGTGACATTTCCCCCTACCTTGCACCCTCATTCTTCAGTTTGATGGCTTAATGCAAACATTTGCCTTGCCTAGGACAAGCTTGCCATCTAGTGACAATGACTTGTAACTACAGAATACGGGAACTCACTTAGGGCACACAAACATGCATGCATTGCCTCAAAACTTCAACCATTCTTTTTTTTTTCCCCCAACAAATATTTATAGAGTTCCTATTATGAGCTGGGATGTGGAGATACAATGATTGGAAAAAATTAATGTGGTTCCTAAAACTGTAGTGGGAAAGATAGAAATTATTCAAATAATCACCAATTAAATATAAAAATAACAAATATAACCACTTCTATAGCACCGACTCTGTGCCAGAATAATTCATTTAATACTTATAACAATTCAATGATAAAGACATTATCTTCATTTTACATAACAGAAAACAGAAGAAGAGAGGTTAAGTAACTTCCCCTAGGTGTGAGAGTAGAGCAGGATTATAAAACTCAGACTGTTTCACTCCCAAATCTGTGCTTTTAATTGCCCCTGAATGTAAAACTGAAACTGTGATATATGCAAGCAAGATAATATTAGGACTGGACAACATCCATTCATTCAACAAATATTTACCAAACTCCTACAATGTACCAGATACTATGTTTGGCCTGCAGATAAAGAAGCAAATAAAACAAAGACAAGATAGACACTCTAATGTCATGGAGCTTATATTATAAACACATACAGGCATGCACACACAAACACACATAAGAATTAATATATAATTTCTAGGCTGTTATATGCCAAGAAATTAATAAGGCAAGTAAGTGATTAGTGATGGGTAGGTGAAGAGGCACGCTATTTCCAGAGCAGTGGCAAAGTCCTCTCTGAGGAAATCTGTACTGACTCCACTACAGATTTCCTTAGAGAAGGGTATCAGCTTAGAAGTGAGCTTAGTATTTTAATTGGACTGAATGATAGATAATGGTTTGTTTTTAAAATCAAAATGAGTAGGAAAGTTAAGGAACATGTCAGGGAAGGGAGATCCAATAAAACATGTTTGAAGCTGTAAAATATACATATACTTGTTGCTGTGATTTATATTTTGAAGAAGTTGAAGGTAAAATTTATTTAGAACCGTGTTATGTCACTGAACTGGGATTACGGTAGATTTACACATTATGAGCAGCTGTCAGTACCCACATATTCATAATACAAAGATAGATGATTATATCAGCCAAAGGTTTTGCAAAAACAGATCATGAATATTTTTTTAAGTGACAGTTTTATTCCACATTACTTCCAGAGACTTGAAGTCATTTATCCTAAAAGAGAAATATTAAATCCATAAAGGGACTGGTAGAATTATGTATGCATAAGGTTAATGTGCAGAAAGCTAGCTTACTTACCACCGAGTCAACTCAGCTGTACAGTGACAGGTATAAGTTGTTAGGTCTCAAAGGAAAGCTTGATTTGGGTCTTAGGAAAAAAAATCAAATTAATTAAAAATCAAAAAAAAAGAAAAAAAAAAAAATATATATTTGGTAGCTCCATGAGATTTGAGTAAGTTAAACCAATGAGCCAGCTGGTTACATACAAATGTTTTTATTTGTATAAGATAGATTCTGCTATGGACTAAATTATGTTCCCTCAAATTTCATATGTTAAAGATCTAACACCCAACGTGATGGTATTTGTAGATGGGGCCTTTGGGAGGTAATTAGGTTTAGATGAGATCATGAGGGTGGGGCCCTCATGATGGAATTAATGCCCTTATAAGAGTTACTCCAGAACATTCACTCTCTCTCTCTCTCTACCATGTGAGGACACAGCAGCAAGGCAAGCCGGGAAGAGAGCTATCACAAGAACTTGACAATGCTGACACTCTGATCTTGGACTTTCAGCCTCTAGAACTATGAGAAAATAAATTTCTATTGTATAACCCACTCAGTTTATGGTATTTGTTATGGCAGCACCAGCTGTCTCACACAGATTCTGAAAACAGAATTGCTGGGTTAAAAGGCATGTTTACATGTTATTTAAACAAATATTAAGGATTATTTTTCTGAAAGCTGATGACAAAAATTTGCCCTCATATGCACACCAACATAAGATTTCATGGCTATGTAAATTGTTTATTTTACACAGGGAGTAAATCTACAAATGACTAACCGTGAGATCCACACATAATCATCACTCAATAAGTAACACAGAATAATACTGACATTTTGTCTTTGACCAGTGTGATAATTTTTCAGTGAACTCTTTAGCCTGGTTTCTTAAAGTCATCATGCAAATCAATGAGTATGCAATCGCTAGTTGCCAGCAGGATATATTTTAGTTTTTTGTGAGTAATATTAATTTACATGTTTTAACATTCAGTGACTACTAATCTACTTCTATGGCACTATGTTAATGCTTGGAGGATACAGAGATGAATACAGCAATTCCTATCTTCAAGGAGCTTACCAGTAATAAGGAAACTATATACACACTCAAATTTATATATGATGATTTCTAGTATAAAAATAAATGTAATGAAGACAAATTCTGCCTTGAGAAAAGGAAAAGTCTTTGATAGTGGTTGTATTAAACTACAAAGTTTTGGGGTGATTTATTACACAGCAATAGACAACAAAAATAATGAAAAATCTAGTTTCCTGTGTTTCAGCCGCTGCAACACAGAGAACAGAAGAGGCAGAGATGGTGTTGACTGACAATGAACAATTTAGTTAAAAGATAACATTTGAGCACCTGAAGAAAGGGAGCCAAAATGCAGATATCTGTGGGAAAAGCATTTTTTCAAAGTTTTAGCAAGTACTACAAAGATCTGAGTCATGTGTCTGAAGAGTTTAAGAACAGCTAGATTAGTATGTCTATAGTGAAGTGTGAAGGAGGGGGAAAGAATAGATGAAGCCACAAGAGTAATACATTGGTGGAGCCAGATCATATAAGCTCTTAGAAATCAAAGGAAGAATTTTAGCTTTTAGTCTAAGTGAGAGGAAAAGCCACTGGAGAGTTCTGAGGGCATAATAGAATCATTCTGGCTGTGGTAATAAAAACATATTGAAGAATATATTATATATAGTATTACACATGTATAATAAACTAAAAATTTATAAATAAAAGTAAAATAAATAACAATTACATTTTAATTTATGTATATAATTTTTATACATGAATAAATAAAAATAAAAGTATATATTACATTTATATCTATATTTTATTAAAAAAATAAAATATTATATACTTATACATTAAAATATCATATATTTATTTATACATGTATATATTTATTTATGTACTTTTAAAATATAAATATATATATAAATAAAAGGATATTTATCATGAGGAATTGGCTCATATGATTATGGAGCCTGAAAAGTCCCATGATCTGCCATCTGCAAGCTGGAGATCCAGGAAAGCTGGTTGTGTAATTCAGCCTAAGTTCGAAAGCCTGAGAACCAAGGGGAATTCATGGTGTAGAACCCAGTCTGATTGTGGAAGATGAGATGAGATGTCTCAGCCTAATCAGTGAGGCAGGAAAAGAAGGGTGATTCTTCCTTTCTCCACCTTTTGTAGTATTCTGGCCCTCAATGGATATATGATGCCCACCCACATAGGAAAGGGCAATTTACTTTAATGAGTTCAACAGTTCAAATACTAATCTCATCCAGAAACACTCTCAGAGACACACTCAGAAATAATGTTTAATCTGGGTACCTTGTGGCCAGTCAAATTGACACATAAAATGAACCATCAGAGTGTATTTTTACTGGTGAAAGAATGGGCTTTGCTATGGAAAAAAAATAAAATTAAAAAAATAAAAAGAATTAATTAACCCTAAACTATCAGTGTATTTACATAATAAAAGTTAATAAAAGTTATTTCTTACTTATGCAAGGTTTGGAGGGGGTCAAGCACTTTTGTAGGGAAGTTGTCATTGATGTGGTGACCAGGTATTCTATGCAGTGTTTACCTCACAGCTCTTTGACCTCAATATGTGGCCTCCAGGATCACTGCTTTCACACCCCCTCTTCTGTACTATAGTCTGGAATTGACAAATGTTGCTTTCATAACAGCCCACTGACCAGAATGAATCACTCAGTTGCACCTAACTTGGGAGTTGGAAAAAGTAGAGGAATATATGGAATAATTGCTGAACCTTACGGAGTCAGCCCAGGTGGCAGTGCCTCTTAAAAATCAAGGGGTAACAGGAAACAAGGTGGCACCTAGGGATGCTGTGAAAAAAATTACTGAGACAATAAGGGCACCAGGAGCTGAGAAAGTTTGGGAACCTCTGGGGTATACCAAGAAAAGGAAATGAGAAAAATGCAACTCAAAGCAGACCACACCCACTTCCACTTAAACATGGCAGAGATGAAAGCAAATTACATCTTCTTCCTATCCCTCAGGTCAAGCCTTATATGAGGGGAGGGTAAAAAGCGTCACCTTATTAGAGTTTGAAGTCGACATTTCAAATCGACTTGAACTGTTAGTAACTGAAAATGACCAAGACATTATGAAATCTGCCTGAGCTATTGTCAAGGGAAGGATAAGGCGGATTTAATTGAGTACAACTAAAAGTAATTAAGAGAAAATAAAATTCTGTCATGTTCCTATTTCACTGAGCTGTGGTATCTCAATTATAGTAAAGACCACTAAATTTATCTTGATGACCCATGTAGCAATTCTTGACCATAGGTGGCAGTGGTAATATTAAAGTTAATCCATTCATGCATTCATTCACTGAATATTTATATATGTCTACTATATGCTAATCATACATAATAATAATTATAAGAGATGCAGGGAAAAGCCTGTAAAGGAGTGTTTAAAGTAGCATGCCCTCTCCAATCAGTTTATCCCTCTACCCTGGGTCTATTTCTGTTTTTTTTCCCTCAAAGCACTTATTTACTCTCCAAAAGGAAGTCATTTACTTACTTATCTACATGTTTTAGTCTGTCTTTATTACTAGAATGTAAGTGCCAAGAGAAAAAGTATTGCCTTGTTCTTCCTCCTCTCAATTTCTCAACACTGGCATGCCCCATGGATCAATACTGGTCCCCTTTCTCTCTACCTACACTCTTATACCTTGGATATAAATATTATATGTGTTGATGTTACATATGTATCTAGTGTTGATGTTTCTCCAGAATGCCATAATTACACATCCAACTGCTTACTTGAAACATGGATACTGAATAGATACTTTAATGTGTTCCTTCCTCCCCTACAGTCTCTAATCTAGCTACACTTTAGTTAACTCTTCTCATGCTCAGTAAATGGCATCATCATCCACCTAGATGGTAGACAGTTGGGGCTCAAGCCAAAGCCTCAAAATTTATCCTTAATTACTCTTCTTCATCTGCAAGTCTATCAATTCTACTTCCAAAATACATCTCAATTCCTGTTTCTTTTCTCCATGTCTACTGTTACTTAACTATTTCTAGCAGTGTCTTTTGCCTGGGCTACTGCAGGAGCCCAACTGGTCTTCCTGCTTCTACTCCATTTTTCACACTGCAACCAGAGAAATTTTCATATCTAAAATTTAATCATTACATACATATACACATACACACAGACCTCTACTAAAAACTCTGTCAGTTTCCAATTGTTCTTCCGTTAATCAAAACTTCAAACTAACCCACAGGGCCCTCATGGTCTGGCTCTATATACATGACATTTTGTGGAGGGGTTCTCCATAGTTTTTCTAGTTTTTATTAATGTCTGTCCCTCCCTTGTTCCCCAACCCGTTTTCCATGGGAGCCAAACTTTGATATATTGTTTACTGCTATACAGTTACCATATAATCAAGTAGCAAATAAAAAGAACAGTTAAGAGGCACCTTAGGCCTCCAGACTGTAGTAGCTGCACCTAAAATAATACCTCTATCCAGAATCCTCAATGCCCTCTTTGTATGGAATAAGGAAGACTTCTCTGCCTCGCTCCATTCAGAAGGGGGGCAGAATAGTATAAAGGCCAGTCACACTAGCAGGGTCAAATCCCAGTTCGGTCATTTAATAGCTGTGTGACTTACACCTCCCTGTATTGTACATCAGAGTGCTCAATTGTAAAATGGGGAGGAGTACCTACACCTTAGAGTTGTTGATGGGATTTATATTAGGGCATCTCTCCCTAGAGGCCGCTAATTCCGTGAAAGGGAACCACGGCCTGACCGTATCCGGCTGCTACGTGTCCGATGATTCAAGAAAACAAGTGTCTGTCTCAACTTTTTGTTCCTTAAAACTGAGTTCGCCTGCCTACGTGAAGGCTACTGAGCCAAAGAAAGAATGTTCAATCTTTAGGCATTATCATCCCGAGCGTAGACACAGACCCGGTATTCCCACACCAAGTCCAAGCCAGCCAATCAGACGCACTTTGCAATCTGTCAGGATTAGAAACCCGGCTAGCGCAACTCCAGACCTCCCTGGCGCCACGCCCAGACCCGCTCCCAGCTAGCACATGCGCAGCAGTGACTCCTTCTGGCCTTGAGGTTACTTGCTCTTTCGTAAAGGCGGCTGAAGTCTCTTACGCGTTGACAGTTTTTTTAAATCCTTACACCTCTCTCGGGGGAATTTTTGTTTTTAATGCCGTCATCAACTACTGGAATTTGAATCATTTTCCTTTCCCATCACTGTGGAACGTTCCCCTTCAGTCTGAGGAACGTGTCTCCGAAGAGCTGGCACCCTTCCGTGGTGCAGGTCTCGCGAGAAGGCGACCATCTCTCGCGTTACTTCCTTGTTTCCAGAATCCTTAGCGCGAAGTGGGAAAACACTCATTTAGCTCAGCTTTTTATGATCACTGCAGTTTCTTCAGTGGCTTCCTTGTTGCTGCTTCTCTGTGAGAAATGGCGGCTCCAGAACAGCCGCTGCCGATGTCGAGAGGCTGCCAGAGCTCTGCTTCGCTTTCTCCGCCGCGGGGCGACCGAACCCTTCTAGTGAGGCACCTGCCAGCCGAGCTAACCGCTGAGGAGAAAGAGGACTTACTGAAGTATTTCGGAGCGCAGTCCGTGCGCGTCCTGTCCGATAAAGGGCGACTGGTAAGGGCGCGCCGGTCCCGAGCCTCCGGGGAAGGCCCTTGGCTGTTGACCTGGGGAGGGGAAGTTCTGACAGAAGGAAGAAGACAGAAAAGAGTGAGGGAGATGCGCTTGTGTAGTGGGGGTTTCCCAGTCTTTCCTCCTTCATATCAAAATATCTTGCGTCCCAAGTCAAGTTTTAATTGGCTCGAGCCGAGGTTAGTCGCCGCGCTGCGGAAAAGGGCAAGTGAGAAAGGCAAAGAAGAAAAAATGAAAAAAGAAGCTTAGTTATGTTCCATTTTCCCATCCTGGGAATCTCGAAACTCCTCTGAATTTGGAGGTATTTCTCTTAGGCTCAAGAGTACTCTCAGAAATATGTAACGAAGGACTGTTTAAAAATCTTGGTTTACTTATAAGCCAGCGTTAAGACATTCATCAAAATAGAGGAGAAGCTACAGTAGTCGGTAACTTGAGTAAACTAGTTACAGGATTTCTACTAAGTTTTTGACGAAGATGTTCTTCATAAAAAATTTCCAACGGAATCCTTCAGGGAGCAATATTTTAATACTGTTCCAAGTCCAACACTGGGATGTACACAATTACTTTATTTTCCTTTATACCTGAAGATGTTTTAGATGAGTTCTCTCCATTAAAATAGCAGTGGTGATGTTAAGTTTCTGCCAGATGGTCTGTGATGGGGCAAAACATCAGTGGTTAAAGTCTCCCCGGGTGTTTCTAATAATGCAGCCAGGGTTGAGAATTACTGAGTTAGGAGAAAGACCAATTTAAACTTTGCATTTGGCTATATAGAGGAAAGTTTAGATCTTAGATGCGTTATACATGTAAGATATTTTATATTTTTGGATGGTTTAAGGGTGGTCCTCTGTGTATAGTAGGGGTTTTTTAACTTATGGACTGTCGAACTACTTGAAAATATATGTAAAACACGCTGTGTGTGTGTGTGTGTGTGTGTGCCCCTTTATATGAGAAAGTCTTTCATCTCAAAGAAGTCTGATCCTAAACTGATTGAAAAGCAGTGTACTGAATTTAGTAATCAGTTAAATGATCTGGATTTCCCGTTCTTTTCTGTGATTTTATTAATGTGTCAAATCACTGTCAGCTGGTGAAATATCAGACTTCCTTATGAGAAATTATATTTGAAATAATTTGTACCTTGTTTTTCAGAAACATACAGCTTTTGCTACTTTCCCTAATGAAAAAGCAGCTATAAAGGTATGACTTTTTCTTTTCTATTATTAACAATTTTCTATTATCCAGTTTTAGTTCAAAAATGGAGCATAATGTTAAACTATAGTTTTTAAAAGCAGAAGGGTTTGTATTTTCAGAGTTTGCCCCATAGGCTACATTTGGTTTGTCATTTGGCAGATTTTGCCCAATGTTTGGACATAAGACTAGTAGATTAACTGGAACATGAATTAAAATTGAATTGTAATCTCATATGTAATTAAAAATGACAAGTTCTAAAGGATGCAGACATTGATAACTATCTCTGTAACTGTTGCAAGACAAGATGTTTTAAGCATTAAATGGAAAATACATATATTAAAAAAAATCCTAGGGGATCATTTGCAAAGGAGGTGACCTTTGAGGTAGACCTTTAATGATTAGTTAGATTTTGAGAAGAAAACAAAGGGAGATGGACCTTCCAGGTTTAGAGAACACTAAATAAAGCTGTGGGGCAAGGAAAGTTCTAAGTGGAGCAAAAACTAAGGCTTGAAATTGAAATAGGACTTGGAAGATAGGTTGAGTCTAAATTTGGGTGGAAGGGAGGGAGGGATTGAATTTTGTTTAGTAGTTATTCTTAAGGCACTTGATATATTTGAGCTGACCAGTAGTATGGTCAGGTCTGTGAAAGATATCTGGTAGAGTTCATGTAATGGATTGGATATCGAAAAAGATGAGAGTTAGAAAGACCAAATGGAAAGCGAAGACAAGAGAAATGTTATAATGGCTAAGGCAAGAGAAAGGATCTGAATAAGGCAGTAAGAAGACAAAGGAAAAAGTAGATATACATTTGGTAGAGATTGTGTTTGTTGGTCTTGTGATCCCTGTAGATGTAGTGGTTGAGAGAGAGGGAATACTTGGAAATTTTTGGACTGAGTTATTACATTAGTTGACATGAGGGGCAGGAGTCTGTGGGCTACTTCTGTGGAAATATTTTAAAAACAATTAAAAATACGGGACTAGAGCTGAGGCAGGGTTAAAAATGGAGTTTCCTCAAGAAGGTAAATGGATATGGTTGCCCAAAGGGAGAAGAGCCGGCAAAGAAGACTGGGAGGGAGAAGTTAAAAAGGAAGTAGAACTAGAAAATAAATTCTCATGGATGCAAGGATAAGAGAGTTTTAAGAAGATAAGATCCTGTGATGACACAAGATGAAGAATGAACACAGTCTATTAGTAAAGTATTTTTATTGTGAAACTATAGAAATAACCCAAATTCTCATCAATAAGAGGAAAGGATACTTTAAATTGTAGTATATCCATACACTGGACTACAACCCTCAGAGAATGAGCTCAAATGAATATGTATTAATAAGGAATGTAGCCCAGATAGAGTACATGAATAAAGTTGCAAAACATTATATAATATGTAACCTTGGAATTTTGGAAAACTAGTATCAATACTGTGTATGTTAGTTTATGCATAGAACAAAATGTAGCAGAGCTATACACCAAATTGAATAATAAATGTCTTTCTCCAAGGATGGGATTACAGAGGACTTTCACATTATATGTATTAAAGTATAGGAAAATTTTTTTTTCGGAAAAGGCCTTTTGAAATATAGCATAAAAAGTTTTTAGTAAAATATGGTAATGAAAACCACCTTGTTTTAGAGTCAAGATTAACTTGGAGGAGAGGGCATGGAACCAGTCATTGTCTAACATTAAAAATTAAAAGCCATAACTTTGAAAAGAATGTGTGACATACATTTTGAGAGGAAGAAACTTAAAGCAATTCAGCTGTATTTCAGATAATCAAAGGCTCACTGATAGTAAGAGGTCTAGGCTGATTTAAGGACTTGAAAATTATTGAAACATATAGAAACTTGCTTTGTATAATGGAGTCAAATAAGGATGCATAAAGATGGTAGAATAAAATTATAGTCCCTGTTAAGGCCTAAAGTTCCATTTGTTCAAAAAATATTGAGTGCCTGCTATGTGCTAGATGCTGCTTTAGGTCTTGGGATATATCAATGAATAAAACACAGATTTATGCCCTCATCGGAGCTCACATTCTCAAAGGGGAGACAGACCATAAATAATAAACTTAATGAGTTTAATATTTTAGAAAATGATAAATGCTATAAAAAAAGAACAATAGGATCAGGAGTGCTGGGTTGGGAGGGTTAAGCTACAGTTAAGGTAGTTATGGTCATATTTGAGCAACATTTTAAAGGAAGTGAAGGAAGTTAGCTAAGGGAATTTTGGGGAAGTGCATTCCAGTAAGAGGAATAGCTGGCATGCACTAGCTTGTGGCTAAAGCAAAAAAAAATGAGGGGAGATATTGAATTTGAGGTCAGAGAACTAAGAGAGGGCCATATCATGTAGGTACTGTAAGGACCGTAGATGTTACTCTGAGTAAAATTGGGAGCCATTATAGTATTGTGAGCAAAGCAGTAACATAATTCGACTTATATTTAAAAGTATCACTTTGTGTTGAGAGTAGAAAGGCAGGGAAGAGTAGAAACAGGGAAATCTGTTAAAAGGTTATACTGTTAATTCAGTCCAGAGATGATGGTTGCTTTGACCATGATGGTAGCAG
This sequence comes from Eschrichtius robustus, assembly GCF_028021215.1. Lineage (NCBI taxonomy): Eukaryota > Metazoa > Chordata > Mammalia > Artiodactyla > Eschrichtiidae > Eschrichtius > Eschrichtius robustus. The sequence goes on from NC_090826.1 coordinate 91,535,728, forward strand.
TAGAAATGGTAGGAAATAGTCATATTCTGGATATATTTTGTAGGTAGAAGCAAACAGGATTTCTCAGTGGCTTGGATATGCAATGTGGGAAAGAGGTGTTAAGGATGGTTCCAAGATTTTTGACATGAGTAAATGAAAGAAGGGGGTTACCATCCGAAGGTTCCAGATGGAGAACATTTGAGGGGGGATAGGGAGAGAAGATTCAATTCCTGAAGTCTTAATTTTAAAATATTTAAAATTAAGAGAAGCTTTCCAGTAGTTTGGATATATGTTCCTGGATTTAAGGACAGAGGTTTGGGCTGAAATTATAAATTGGGAAATCATCAGCATAGAGATGGTTTTTAAAATTAGGGTGCTGGATTAGATAGAGAGGACCAATAATAGACCTCTGGAGTATGACAACATTAAGAGTTTGAGACGGCATAAGCCACAGTGATTGAGGAGTAGAAACCAATGAGCTGGCAAGAAACCTGTAGGAAATTATAGTGTCTAGACACCAAGTGAAGAACATGTATGAAGGAGAGAGTGGAGTGATTGTGTTAAATGCAGTAAAATGAAGATTGAGAATTGACCATTGGTGTGGCAGTACAGAATTTGTTGTTTATGACAAGCAGTGTCAGTGGACTGATTAAGGCATGAACCTGATTGGAGTGAGTTTGAGACTGATGGGCAGAGAGGAATTTTAGATAGAGGGCATAGATAATTCTTGAGTTTTACTGCAAGAGTAATTTAAAGCAGAGTGGGGGGTGGGGGCGGGTGGGGGAGAGTGATAAGTTGGATCAACAGATGAAGAAAAAATATTTTTTAGGATGGGAGAAATCAGACTATGTTTGTATGCTGATGTCAATGATCCAATAGAGGACAGAAAATTAACAATGTAGGTAGGAGCACACCCTGTACAGTTCCAGAGAGCAGAAGAGAGGCTGGGATTTAGTATACAAGTAAAACAACTAGATTTAAATAAAAACATGGATTGTTAACATGTGATAACAGATAGAAGATAGAATATGTGGATGCAGAAGCTGGTAGATGGGAAGTTATGGTGGGAAATCTGAAGTTCTCATCTTGTTGCTTCACTTTTCTCAAAGTAGGAAACAGTATCCTAGGCTAAAAAAATGGGACAGGAGTATTGTGAGGTTGAGGAAGAAGGAAATGGTACAAAATATTGTCTTAGAGATTGGTAGAAAAAAATGAACTAATATAATAAGTGACTGTGGCTTCCTTAAGGGTCACCCTCAGATTTGTGGTTGTGAATTTAAAGTGAGACTAGCCCAATTCATTATGTTTGTTTTTCTAACCATTTTCAGCTGCCTGGGTATAGGCAGCGTTGGATTTAACCAGATCTTAGTTTTCCTAAGTGACTGGAAGCAGTTGCTTAATAAGTAATGAAGCCTTGGCTGCCTGAGATGAGAAGTGGGTAAGAAATAGCCAAGGAAATATTAAGAGCATTAACAAAAAACATGTATAAATTATTTTATATATGGTCTCTAACAAATAATTTTGGTACAGTTATTAATTTTTTTTTTTACTTTTCCAACTGAAGGCATTGACAAGACTTCATCAACTGAAGCTTTTAGGTCATACTTTAGTTGTTGAATTTGCAAAAGAGCAAGATCAAGTTCATTCACCATGTCCTTCTTCAAGCACTGAAAAAAAGAAAAAGTATGTAGATAGGTTTTCGTACATTTTAAAAGTGTTTTTTTTAATCCGTTGTATTGCTCTTGGATTGTTTTCAGACTAGCAAGTAAATAATTTGAAACAGTAAATGGTTATATCTCTCTACTGAATCTAGTACATTAAAGCAATATATTTGTTCATTTCTAATTGTGCGTTAGGAACCTGAGTATTGATTTAATATTAGGAATTAATCAATGTGAAGTGGGAAAAGAGTAGGGTGAAAAGCATTCAACTTTAAGTGGAGGGAAGGTAACTAGTATAAAATCCTTGTGTTAGATATAGCAAGGTGTCATGAATAGGCATGGCCTGGTATTTGGGTCCCAGTGGTAATTCTTTGTAGTTATATAACCTTTATAAATTTGCTTTACACCAGTGGTTCTCAAAGTATAATCCCTGTACCAGCTGCATCGTCTAAGATCTTGACTGAAAGAAAGATTCTTAGGCCTTTACCTAGTCCTACTGAATCAGAAATTTGGGGTATTGGGGGTGGGGAGGAGGATAGGCCCCAGCAGTCTGCGTTTTAACAGACCCTTGTTGATGTACATTGAGGAAATTTGTGTGCCACTGATTTATACCATGTGAATTTCAGTTTTGGTGAGGCGGGGGTGTCAGTGAGATTTATCATACCATCTTCATAGGGTTGCTGTGAAGAGTAAATGAAAATGTGCCATGCCTTCTATAATATCTGGAATAGATACTCTTTTTCATTGGTGTTTACTTAAGAAATAGTTGAAAGTTTTACTTATGGAACTGTTTTCATAACGCCCTGTTTGAAAAGATAATATGTCATTTTTTTTTTTTAATTTATTTATTTTATTTATGGCTGTGTTGGGTCTTCGTTTCTGTGCGAGGGCTTTCTCTAGTTGTGGCAAGTGGGGGCCACTCTTCATCGCGGTGCGCGGGCCTCTCATTAGCGCGGCCTCTCTTGTTGCGGAGCACAGGCTCCAGACGCGCAGACTCAGTAATTGTGGCTCATGGGCCCAGTCGCTCCACGACATGTGGGATCTTCCCAGACCAGGGCTCGAACCCGTGTCCCCCGCATTGGCAGGCAGATTCTCAACCACTGCGCCACTAGGGAAGCCCGATAATATGTCATTTTTGTATGCAATTTTTCATTCTATTTCTAAAGGTAAGATCAACTTTGATTCTGTATTTCTTAGGTCTGATGATACTGTGGAAGATGATAAAGAAAAGAAAGAACTTGATTGTTTAACCGTAGAAAATGGAATTGCACCAAACCATGGGTTAGCATTTTTTGTTTGTATTTCATTGTTCTTTTGGTTTTGTTTTGGATAGGTTGTGTGTGTGTGGGATGTGTGTGTATTGCAAATAAGATAATTTTTTAAAGAACATTTTATTATATATCGTGCATATTTTTAATGTGTTGATTAAACATACTGAGCTCTAAGAGTTTGTCACTGAATTTGGTTCCATAAAAATGTTCAAAGTTGTAAGATATTCTCTGATAAGAAATGCCGTATTCTTCTCTAATGCAATCAGAAGGCAAGTTTCTTTTTAAATGTAATCAATTGGATCTGTTAGGAACAGAGTACTCTTACTGAATCATTTGAGCAATTTGTATATTAGGTTACCTAAAATGAGTTATTGATATGAAACTTATTAAAACACAATAAGCATTTTAAGATATTTTTTTTAGGCTGACTTTTCCTCTAAATTCATGCCTCAAGTATATGTACCCACCACCTTCAAGCACGATTCTAGCAAACATAGTAAATGCTTTGGCAAGTGTGCCTAAGTTCTACGTACAGGTAAGTAGAATAAAATGTTGCTCAAAGTAAGTACTTGTACAACCTTATATGTTAGTTTTCATGCTAATTCTCAAATTTTTTTTTATAATAGTATTAGACTGATTCCTATAGGGACAGTGATGTTTCAGTATTTTAAAGGTGTCTTAGTTTGGGCTGCTATAACTAAGTATCATAGCTTGGGTGGCTTTTAAATAATAAAAAATTATTTTTACGGTCTGGAGGCTAGAAGTTGGAGATCAGTGTGCCAGCATGGTTAGGTTCTGGTGAGGGCCCTCTTCTGGGTTGCAGATGGCCGTTTTCTCTTTGTATCCTCATGTAGCTGAAAGAGGGTGAGAGAGCTCTCTCGTGCTTTTTATAAGGGACGCTAATCCCATTTATGGGGGTTCTACCCTTATGATCTAATTACTTCCCAAAGGCCTTATGTCCTAATACCATCCCATTGTGGGTTAGGATTCAACATAAGAATTTTGGAGGGGGACACAAACATTCAGTCCATTGCAAAAGGTAATAAAAAATTACTACATTCAAGTAAAGGCTTTTGTAAACTATAGCTTAAAAATACTAACATGTTTAGTATTAATAATACTAATAAACATAAGCTAATTTGGGAAATATAATTTCTGGTGTTTCTTTGTTACTTTAGCATACACCACTGACAATAAAACATTCTTTTAAGTACAAAATATAGATGATACTTATTTTCTTTGTTGTACTTCTCTGTGTTTCATAATTTCACAATAATCAAGGGAAAAAAAACAGTTCAGTAAATTTTTCTGTTGTAAGAACATGACATTTTTAATTATGAGAATAATTGTATTTGTAGAATAGACAAATATTTTAAGAAGGCTAATCTTCTGAGATACACCAGTGCCTGAGATATACTAGTTTAGCCCTGTCCTGGGATTATAAAGGCAAGAGGTGGTCCTTCCTTTGCACTAAAGTAATGAATAGCGTTATTGCAAAGTTTTTTAGTACATAAAATATCAGATATGAGTTGAATCATCATTTTTTCTATTTTATTTTAAATGTTTTACCACTTTTATTAAGGTGCTTCATCTTATGAATAAAATGAATTTGCCCACACCTTTTGGACCAATTACTGCAAGGCCTCCCATGGTAAGAAAGCTCTTAGAATTTTCAAGATTCAAAATTTCTCTTCCTGAGGTGAAATTATTGAGGCTAAATTTTACAAATGTTATGCCAGTGACCTCTAATTTGTATTGAAAATGAAGAACAAGTGTAAAGTTAACGTAATAATAGTCCAGTGGAGAATTGAAAGTGGAAGAAAGCCAGAACATTAAAGAGATGCTTTGGTAATAGAGGCCATCATTTCTGCCAGTGTTGTTGTTCAGGCCTTTGACCTAGGATGTTGTGCTATCCTATAGGATAGTTACATTTAACAAACTGAATTGTCTAGAATTTCCATTTTTCTGGTTTTATTAAAAGGTTGATAAGTTTTTATTAGAATTTACTGTGCAGATCTATCAATAATTTCAATGGTAGGCTATGTCTGCTCTTGAATAATTTTAGTTATTATTGGTTTGGCCAAAAAGTGCCTTCAATTTTTAAGTAAAAGACACATTTTTCATGTTCACCAAGAACTTTATTGAACAGTGTATATTTACCCTTTTGTTCCACTACCTTCTGCCATATTTCAGGCAACTTCATAATTCCATCTTCCCAAAACTTTTTATCTTTTTGAGCAAAGAACTGTTTGTTCCAGATGCCTTTTACAGTCTTCCAGGGAACTGAAACTTTTTCCATTAAGAGAATTTTGTAAAGACCAAAATAAATGGAAATCCGAAGGTGCAATGTCTGGTGAATACGGCAGATGAATCAGAACTTCCCAGCCAAGCTGTAATAGTTTTTGCCTGGTCATCAAAGAACCATGTGGTCTTGCGTTATCCTGATGGAAGGTTATGTATCTTCTGTTGGCTAATTTCGGGTGCTTTTCGTCAAGTGCTGCTTTCAGTTGGTCTAACTGGGAGCAGTACTTGTTGGAATTAATCATTTGGTTTTCTGGAAGGAGCTCATAATAGAGGACTCCCTTCCAATCCCACCATATATACATCACCTTCTTTGGATGAAGACTGGCCTTTGGTATGGTTGGTGGTGGTTCATTTTGCTTACCCCATGATCTCTTTTGTTCCACATTATTGTACAGTATCCACTTTTCATTGCCCATCACAATTTGTTTTAAAAACAGAACATTTTCATTACGTTTAAGTAGAGAATCGCATGCGGAGATATGATCAAGAAGGATTTTTTTCACTGAACTTCCGTGGAACCCAAACATCAATGCGATTAACATAACCAAGCTGGTGCAAATGATTTTCAGTGCTCGATTTGGATATTTGGGGTATGTCGGCTCTTTCCCACGTGCTATGACATTGATTGTTCTCAATTAATTTCTCAATTTGATTGCTGTCAACTTCAACTGGTCTATCCGACTGTGGAGCATCATCCAGCAAAACTTTGCAAACCACTTTTGACACGTTTGATCAGTCACAGCACCTTCTCCGTACATTGCGCAAATCTTTTTTTGCATTTCCGTTGCGTTTTTACCTTTCTTGAAATAATAAAACATAATATGCTGAAAATGTTGCTTTTTTCTTCCATCGATATTAAAATGGCCACACAAAAACTCACCAGTTTTGATAAGTTTTTTTTTAATGCATGTTGATATGACAGGCTGTCACAATACAATCTAACAAAATTGTTTCGAATGAAGTTAAAGACAACTAACCGCTAATAGAGCCATCTTATGGAAAAAAACGAACGAACCTTTTGGCCAACCCAATATTTTGCTATAGTACTCTTAGTACTTTTTTATTTTTATTTATTTTTTATTAATTGAAGTATAGTTGATTTACAATGTTGTGTTAGTTTCAGGTGTATACAGCAAAGTGAATCAGTTATGCATATGCGTATATCCACTCTTCTTTAGATTCTTTTCCCATATAGGCCATTACAGAGTATTGAGTTTCCTGTGCTATACAGTAGGTTCTTATTAGTTATCTATTTTATTTACAGTAGTGTGTATATGTCAATCCCAATCTCCCAATTTATCACTTTCCCCCTGTTGGTGATCATAAATTTGTTTTCTACATCTGTGACTCTTTCTGTTTTGTAAATAAATTCATTTCTACCATTTTTTTAGATTCCACTTATAAGTGATATCATATGATATTTATCTTTCTCTGACTTACTTTAACTCAGTATGACAGTCTCTGGGTCCATCCATGTTGCTGCAAATGGCATTACATCGTTCTTTTTTATGGCTGAGTAATATTCCATTATATATATGTACCCTTAGTACTTTTTTAGATAACAGCAATGAGAAATTATTTTGAGAGCTAACATTTAAATAGAAAATTTGCTTTCGTATTGTGTATTGGTTGCTTTTCTAATGTGTATACTATTAGCTGCATAATTTTTCTTTATAACCCCAACACCTCAATTCCTGGCACATTGCAAAGATTATGCTAGCTGCTATTAACAAATAAAACTCAAATCTTAGTAATTTAACACAATAAAAGTTATTTCTTGCTCAGGCCAAGTTCATTCCAAAAGTAGGGCAGAATGGTGTTCTCCTTTACTGAGTCACTTAAAAGATAAGTTATCTTCATTATGTGCATTCCCAAGTTGGTGAGGACATTACCATGCAGGCTGCAGATCAAGAAGAAAGAGAGAATTACATGTGTGGGAGTTTTTTATGCTAACATTTCATTGACTAAACTTCAGGTGAAATCTAACTGCAAAGGAGGTTTGGAAATTTAGTCCAGCTAAGTGCCAAGGAAGAAGAAACAAGTTTTGTGATCAGCTAAAGGCTGCTGAGACAAGTGTTTCATCAATATATGTTGAATGTGTAGAAGAAAATCATGAGGTAGAGAGATGTGAGAATCATGTATCTGAATGGAAATGGTTTTCTAAACATCATAGATAACCGTAGTATTTTTGTTTTGTTCTTTTAATTAGTATGAAGACTATATGCCACTACATGCTCCTCTTCCACCTGCATCTCCTCAGCCACCAGAGGAACCTCCTTTGCCAGATGAGGATGAGGAATTATCTAGTAAAGAATCAGAGTATGAAAGCAGTGATGATGAAGACCGTCAGAGGTTTGCAATGTCAAATAATATTTGTTTAGATTCTAAGAAACATAGAATATGGGGGAGAGATTCTCTTGCTCTTCTTAAGTTTTGCATATACTTCTTCATAATTCGGGGTCTTTAGAATTTGTCCATCCCCAGCTCCCCATCGTGCTATAGATTAAGACCTGAAACTAGACATCAAGACCTAAGGGAACATTTTTGTATTATGAGTAATTTTTTGGATTGATGATTATGGTATACAGTTGATCCTCATTATTTGTTGATTCTATATTTGCAAATTTGCCTACTTGTTACAATTTATTTATGACTTCAGTGTCAATAATTACAGTGCTTTTATGGTCTTCTGAAGACATGGGCATGTGCAGAATGGTGAAAAATTTGAGTCTCTTGACATGCACATTCCTAGATGAGGTAGACAAGGTGACATTCTGCCTTTGTTTCAGCTCTCATACCGTAAACAAGTGTCTTTTTCACTGTCTATTTGTACCATGTTTTGCACATTTTTGTGCTGTTTGTTGTTGATTCTGCTGTTTAAAATGGTCTCCAAGCATAGTGTTGAAGTGCTGTCTAGTGTTTCCAAGATCAAGAAGGTTGTGATGTGCTTTATGGAGAAAATGCTGTGTGTTAAATAAACTTTGTTCAGGCCTGAGTTATAGCACTGTTGACTCTGAGTTCAATGTTAATGAATCAACAATATATATTAAATAAGGTGTTCTTAAACAGAAACACGCATAAAACTAGGCATGTATTGATCAACTGATGAAATGTGAGCACGTGCTTGCAGGAACATCACTGCCCTAGGGGCAGTGATCCATTATTCACTAATTCAGTGTTTGTGGAGACTTTACAGAACAAAATTAAGTTGTATTTCTGTTTTTGTCAGCTTATTCCCCTGGACTTTATTCACCTCAGAATAATTTCTAGAGCAATTCTATAGGGTTTTATACAAAAACATTCACAAAAATTACTGCAAATGAATTATTCTTTTATTGGTTGCTCTTGATGATCTATATATATTTTGTTTAAAGATTCTGGCAAAGAGCAATAAATTGTTAATAATGTTCAGGTATATAATCCACAGCATAGCCTAAAACAGGAATTGCTAAACATTTTCTATATAGGGCCAAAGAGTTCTGTTGTAGTGGAAAGCAGCCATAGATGATACCTAAATGAGTGGATGTTGCTATATTCCAACAAAACTTTTTATTTAAAAAAAACAGACACTGACTAGATTTGGTCCTTTGGCTGTAATTTGTCAACCCCTAGCCTAAAAGACCTGTGTAGGCCAATGATGGGAATCTTAGGCAGATATGCACAGAAGCAACCAGATACAGAAGGAGTGGTTGACCGGAGTCAAAATCCAAGCAGAGAATCTAAGCAACATATACAAGTAATCAGCAGCAATTTGACTACTATTGAGGCAACATCCACTTGAGTAGTGGCTCCATATATATTCTCTTTCTAAGGAAGGAGTTATGTTGGAACTACTAAAATGGGAGTGAATAGACTATCTGTCTTGAATAAAGACAATAAGGAAGGCTGGCAGTTCTTAATAGACTAACTTGTTGCTCAATAAAGAATGTAGAACATTGCAATGGGCTAATTACTTAACCTGTAAATTTTATTTTCTTTATAAAAATAATGATAGTCATGAGAAATGCTTTAATAGGCTAGCTAAAACCATTTTTGTTTTTGTTTATTTAGGTTTCCATTTAGGGATGTAGTGAGGAATTCTGCTAATTCATCTTGAGTCATGAGAACAAAGCCTTTGCATGAACTAACCTCTGGTTTCATGCTTCTCTGTTATCTTCTGGAATATTATAAAATATGCCACTATGTATTTGTCAGCAAATATCTATTGATTACTTACTTAACATATGCCTTGCACTGTGTAGAGCCTTAGTATACTTTGGGTGAGCAATCTATGAATATAGACATATATTTTGTATAACTGGATATATTCATAAAATTTTTGGTAAACCGTGATTGTTAAGAGGCTTTAAAAATTTATAACATACGTTTTCATTTTTCCTCGCTTAAGGAAAAAAGGTTTAAAACTTATTTTAACCAAATTCTTCTTCACTACATTTTACTGTGCTTGTTTTGCTTTCAAATTTCACAAACTTAACTCTGGGGAAGTAGAGCTGTGACTAGTGGTTTTTGAACTTGCTCTGTGGAAGCACTATATCTGATCCTGTGGAAGATCCAAGAAAGCCTAAACAAGATCTATTCTAAATATTATTCATAATCATAATGGAGATAAGCTATGTATAAGGTATCGATTGTCACCCCTTGATTGATTAAGCCACTTCAGAGTATAGTATTTGAAAACCCTGTTCTCAAGTTAAGTATCTTGTTTATATAATATGCTTTCCAACAATTATGCACAAAATATTTTTAAGTAAAAGTACTTAAGTCCAGGTTCTCTTTAATAATTAGCATATGAATCAAAATAATTTTACTGTGTTCGTAAGGTCTTTTGAATATTAGTCAAGAAAAGAGCAATAAAGTTACATAGATTATATTTAGTGTATTTTGTTTAACTTTTTGGCATCGAAGTTCAGTCATTTGGGCAACTAATAATTTTTTTAGTAAAACATATCTTTAAAAATGACAGATTGCAATTAAGTAAATTCCCAATTCCTTCAAACTAAGATGAAAGTTGAGCAAGGAGATTTGTAACTTGAGCTTTTGTCAAATTGATTATATCTTACTTGATGGCTTAGAAATTATACTTATGCCGTACAAATCATTTTATAATTTATAAGCTCAAATACAAATTTGTTTAACAAAAGGAGTTGTAAATAGCTATGCTTCTACACAAAGAAATCTTTTCTACTTTTCTTTCCTCCAATGTAGAATGACCAAACTAATGGAACTAGCAAATCTTCAGCCCAAAAGACCAAAAACAATAAAGCAGCGCCATGTGAGAAAAAAGAGAAAAATAAAGGATATGTTGAATATACCATCATCTGCTTCACACAGGTAATTTTGTTTTGGATTATAAGATAAGGGTTCTGTATGTACTTTGTCTGATTCCTTAACTCAAATCATTCCTCACTCTGACTTTTATTTCATCAGTCCACCGGATTACCAGTGACTGCTTATTTGCCAAATTCACAAGTATCCTTAATTCTCAAAGTTGACCAGCATTTGATACTATTGACTACCCCAGGTTTCAAAATTGTCCACCCTTAATTTTACATTCTCTTTTTTTATTTCTCATCTTACTTCCTCTCTTCCTCTTTTCCTTCCTACTTTTTTCTTTTGTGACTTTCTCTTACTCACTCGCTTTTTTTTTTTAAAATACTGGATTCCATATACTCCTGTCCATTGTCATTTTCTGTTCATATATTTATACTCCTTGTTAATATCATTAATTTTTTTATAGTTCACCTGTTGCAGCTAATAGATTCCAAATCTCCATCTCTAGAATTAACCTCCTGAGATCTAAAGTCTTCATTTCCAGCTTCCTATTTGCATACTCAGTGTCTTGTAGGCACTTAAGATATTATCCAAAACAAAATTCATTTACTTTCCTTTCATTATCTCTTTCTCCTCCTGCATTCACAGTTTTGATAATGGCATCCATCACCAGTGTGTTTATATGAAATTTTGTTAATTTCTCCTAACTCCACTACCTGATATCAAACATTATTTTACTTCAAAGTACCCTACCTGGTAAAAGTTCACATGGCTTAGCACACAGGACCCACCTTTAAATATTTATCAAATATGTGATAAGTTCTCTGCTAAATATTATGTGGTTTGGAACATTCTTCCAAAGCTCAGTGGTATCTTTTCAAACAGTGAGGTAATAGTCTTATGGGTAAGTAAGTCATATGCGCAGATGACTGTTGCATTAGCAATTATAATAAATGACATAAGAAGAAGATGTAACTATGAAGGGTTGTGAGGAAGGAGAGGTCACAGCCAGTCAAGAAATCTGGAAAGACTTTAAGAGGGAGGAGACATTTGAGCTGGGCTTGAAGGATGAGAGGCAAAACTTAGGCAGGGAAGAGATATCCAGTGTGAATGAAAAAGTGAGTTTCCAGAGGTAGGAAAATTTGGTGCATAGGAATAAAAATGATGAAGGGGAAAGCTAGAAGGATGTGGAGATATCTGCCTTAAATGTTAAGTTATGGTGTTTGAATACATTGAGGGAGCCATTGTAATGCCATTGATATTAAAAACAGTTAAGAATTTCTTTCAGACTTTGTCACCTTGTAATAAACTTTCCAGGAAAATTATGTAGATGTTGGGTGATGGCCTGGGCTATGGGTACGAAAGAATTTTATTAGGTATAAATTAACTTCTGACTATGTCTTAAACTTTCTGTTAGAGTAGAGAAATTGCCAATGAAATAGTACTTATTACTGTGTATTTCGTTTGAAATATATTGTCCCTTTTTTCCTTTTTCACTGATTATCTGACACTTTGCTTAACAAATTTTCTTTGAAATTATGGCAGAAATTTTACTTGCCTTTTTGCCATGGAATTCTATGTATTTTAATATCTTAATCAGATGAAAATTGCCGTTAATTGCAATTTTAATTTTATTCAGCTTTTCTACAAGGTAAATTTCCCTTGAACTTGTAAGTAACTTTATAAATTGAGGAAGAAGTTTGTTAAAATGATCTTTTTACATTTTTAAAGGAATGGGTCTTTGGGTTTTTTTTAATTACTCTTTCATGTTAAGTATACATAATATGATGCATATTTCCCACCTATGTATGTTTTGACACCACAGTCCCATGCTTTTGATCTGTAGCAGCACCAAACAATTAAAAATTAATACAGTTGACCCTTCAACAGCACGGGTTTGAACTGTGTGGGTCCACTTATATGCAGACTTTTTCTCAATAAATACTACAGTACTACATGACTTGAGGTTGGTTGAATCCCTAGATATGGATCCATAGATAATCTAGAGGAACCATGGATATGAAGGGCTGATGAAGTTATATACAGCTTTTCAACCGCTGCAGGGTTGGGGCCCTTAACCCCTAAGTTGTTCAAGGGTCAGCTGTAATGTGAACCAATTAAATTTTCCAATAACCACATTAAAAGATAAAATTAATTTTAATAATATATTTTATTCAACTGATTATATCTGAAATGTTATTTTAACATATAATTAATATAAAATGTTATTAAAACGTTTTATATTTCTTTTTTCACACCAAGTTGTTAAACTCTGGTGTATATTTTGTACTTAGAGCATAAGTACAGCAACATTTCAAATTCTTATTAGCCACATGTGGCTTGTGGCTACTGCATTGACCTGCATAGGTTTATTATATATAGTATATAGAATACAGTGCATAAAATGCTTACATTAAACATAGAATGAACTTGTTTGCTTATTGGTAAATATCCTGAAGTTTAGAATCAATAGTCCTAAAGTCCTGTCTCTGTCATTTACTGAGTGACTTTATGCAATTTCTTAACATCCTTTAGCCTCAAACTCCTTATCTGTCTAAACTAGGAATTTAATAATACCTATATGAGAATATTTGTTAGGATTTATTGAAGTTAAATGTAAGTTACTTTGTTCAATGCCTATAGTGTGTTTTATCAGTGTTAGCTTTTTAAATTTAAAGTAAATATGAAATAATGTTTTACTCAAAATTTTATTTGCAATTACAAAGTAATGCTGTGATTGTTTGTAAACAGCAGTTTACATCCAGTGTTGTTACCTTCGGATGTATTTGACCAACCACAACCTGTAGGTAATAAAAAAATTGAATTCCATATATCTACCGACATGTCAGCTGCATTTAAGAAAGATTTAGAAAAAGAACAAAATTGTGAAGAACAAAGTTGTGGTAAGCATATTCCAGTTCTTTAACATGCTATGTAAAAATTCTTCTCAGTTTTTTTTGTATTAGAATTAAATTTTATATGTTTTTGTTTTTTAGTATTTGTGAATATATTTGAAATATGAAATTAGGTCTTTGTTAGTGTCTTAGAATACTATCCATTTTAAACTTTTTTATATAACTAAAATTGGAGCTTAGTGGTAAGATTGTCACAGTTACCTTTTGCTAGTAATGAACTCTAGGGTGAGGTTTAGTCTCGTTTTTGCTGATGTTTACACTAAAAATATGATAAAAGTTTCTTGTATTGATCTGTTTTTTCATTGCTTGTTATATGTGATGCTCTGGTTTTATTAGTACAGTTGTATTTTTGGTTAGGGAAACAAACTGTGATTATTTTTTGAGTTGTAGATTTCATGTAAAATTTTTTTTTTTTTTAATCCAAAAGACATGGAAGATTGTTTACAAGATACTGTTTGTAAGTTTGAAGATAATGTATTGAAATTACAGATTTTTTTCTGCTTATTTTAAACAATTTGATATTATACTACAGTGGCATTTCTTTGTTCTTTAATTTTTAAATTTGAGAAATAATACCAGCTTATAGAAAAAATATAATCAAAACAGGAGCATATAAAGTTTTAAAAAGTTAACACCTCAAACCCCACTGTTCCCTATCCCAATACTTAGAGATAACCATTGTTAATAATTTGGTATGAAAATAGTCCTTCCAGATCTTATCCTATACTTGTTTATAAACATTTTATTTTCCCTTACTTCTTTTTTTAAATAGCCATCATGGGTTACTTTTTTATGGCTGCATAGCACTCCATAGTATAGTTATAACAATCTTTATTTAATTATACTCTATTGATAGAAGTTGAGGTTGTTTCCATTTTTTTTATTATTACAGAAAATTCTGGAATATACATTTTTGTACATATATCTTTGAGCACTTGTGTGAATATAGGATAGAGTTCTAGTAAGTATTGCAAATGTACTGAGTGATAAACTGTAACTGGTTTTAATTCCTGTCTCTCTGATGGTTACTGAGAATGCATTGCCTTTTCAGATAGCTCCTTTTTTGTTTGTTTCAGTATTTATATTTGTATTTTTGTATGGTTTTCTTTCTTATCTCATGGCTAGTCACCCCTTGACACAGATTTTTATTTTTTTAAGTTTAATTTGCTCAAGGACTTAGACCTTTGTGAGAGGGGGACAATCGTCCCATTCTGCATCAACGTAGAGTAATGCTGAATTAACAGTAAAAACAGTTTTAAAAGTTTTTTTCTTACTGTTGCCTTCAGGCCACAGGAGGTCTGTTGGTACGACGGCTTTTCTATGTTATAAGGAGACTTTTATAATCCTAAATATGGCATGTTATTTGCATCATTTTCACAGCTTTTTTAGGGTTTTGTTTGTTTTTTTAGGTAGTATAACTAGAATTTTTCTACTGAATGTTTAATCCTGTCCTTCCCAACCCTCTCCCCCAAGTCAGTTTAATTTTTGCTGAAGCTAAAATTCATGTTTTCTGAATGTAATCCATTATGTTGCTATGTTGTAAATTTAAAATTTATAATGGTTTTTAATTTTCCTAATTGAATAAGTAATTAAGTGTGCAAATACTTCTTTTTCCTGACTTTGATTAGGATTGGCTCTTTTTTTTTTTTGGTGAGAAGTATAATGGATATTTTTTTAGTACCCTCAAATGGAAGTGTCTTATTTTATGATTTTCATGTTCTAGTGGCAGAGTTGAGTAGTCATGATAGAAACCATATGGCCTGCAAAGCCTAAAGTATTTACTGTTTGAACCTTTATAGAAAAAGTTTGCTTATCCCTGTTTCAGAGTATTGAGAAAAACACCAAAGAGTTTTAGTGCTAGAATATATCTTAAAAATTAAAAATGGAAAAGAAAAACTGTTTTGAAGGGAGGGATTTTTAATGGCTGATGTCACTGTTAACTCTTAGACTTACCTGCTTCTGAAGTTGATGCATCCAATATAGGATTTGGAAAAATCTTCCCAAAACCAAATTTGAGCATCGCAGAGGAGATTAAAGAAGACTCTGATGAAATGCCATCAGAATGTATTTCTAGAAGGGAGTTGGAAAAGGGCAGAATTTCTAGAGAAGGTAATTTTCATGAAGTAAACCAGCATTTATTCCATTTTACATTTCTTTGCCCCTTCAGAAGCAAAACAAATCTCTTCATGTTGTTTACTTTATTCAAAGCACATGCTTCAAAATCTCTCTCCAGTTAATGTTTTTAATCACCACTTTTGGTTTTTAGTACTCATACTTTATAGGGAGGAAAGTATCTCTCAGTATAATGTTTCCAGTCTATATGTATTTGGAAGAATGTTTTCATTCCTGAAACTTATATGACGTGTTAAATCGGTGTGGCCCACAGTCTGGAATTCTGTATTCTGTATACAGTTGATAGACCATCACAGTACTATATCTGAGATGTATGCAGAGCAATTATTTGTCTAAAAAAAAATAGTTTTAACTATTTGGTGATTAAAAGCCTGTGTTTATGAATTTTATATCCTAATGTGATAGTTTTTTACTTCTTAACGGATTTTTCTTGTTTTAGTGTATTTTAGGAAAATATTTAGGGGTTTTAGATTGACATGTAACACATTATAATTTTTCCCATAATAATGGGAAACAGACTTCCAACTGACATATTTTTGCCTAGAACATCTAGTTGTCAGGAAAGATGGTAATTGTCACTAAATAGGAGTAGCCGTATATTCAGAAGCCACAGTTTGCCTGAAATACTTGATTATTACATTTGAGTACTTTATTTTTACATTTGAATATATTGGTGCTGGTAGTTTGGGAGATTGACTTTAAGCAAAATAATTACACAAATATTTGGTAGCATCTTTATTTGCTTTAGTTTTTTTAATAAAGTAACTCATCTTAAAGTTAAGCTTTACAGAATTTTAACAGAAATAGTTTATTTGATAAATTTTAGTTATTCTTGATGCCTGAAATTTATAAACTTATTTTCATATCACCACTTTAGATTTTTAATGGGTATTTTTATCCCATTAGTAACATTGCCATTAATTTGTATGGTTTTAACATTTTCTTAATGCTTATTTTGTCTATTTAACAGATATATTTCAATGCCATTATAGTTTTTCTTTGAAAAATTGATGAAACTGTCTTAATTTTATATCCTTGTTTTGTTTTTATATAAGAAATGGAAACACTTTCAGTTTTTAGAAGTTATGAACCTGGTGAACCAAACTGTAGAATTTATGTAAAGAATTTAGCTAAACAAGTTCAAGAAAAGGTAAGTTGAAATTTATAAATTGGTTTTATTATTTTACATGTTTTTCCCCTGGCTTTCCTTATTAGTCTTTTCCTTGTTGAAATTCTAGGACCTTAAATTTATTTTTGGAAGATACGTTGACTTTTCGTCGGAAACACAACGCATAATGTAAGTGGCATGTATGTTCTCAAATTGTGTTTTGTTTTTAATCTGTTAGGAATTAGCCCTTTTTTAAACATCAGTTCCCCTTTAGAGATTAAAATTATATGAAGAAGTTTATCTTTTAGACATCTAGAGCAAGAGTCAGCAAACTTCTTTTTAAATTGACAGATAGTAAAAATTTAATATTTTTATACTAAAATACTATGGTGTCTGTTGCAACTACTCAGTTTTGTCTTTGTGGCATTAAAGCAGCTGTAAACAATACATAAATGAATATTAATGGCTGAGTTCCAATAAAGCATTATTTATAGAAACAGGCCTCAATCCCTAGCTCTAAAGCAGTGGTTCTCAAACTTTAACCTGTGTAAGAGCTTATTAAAACCATTTCCTTGGTCTATCTCTAGACAGTCTGATATTCTAGGTTGAGATAGGGCCCATGAATTTGTGTTTCTAAAATCTGTATGGATGATGACTAAGCTGCTGGTCCAAAGATTACATTTTGAAAACTAGCATTTTAATGACTCATCCAGGAATATGTAACAGTCAGGCAGAGTTTTTTAGATTCTTACCATGGCAGTAACTTCTCTTCGTTCAGTTGGGAAGGCTTCCAATTTTATGAGTGCAAAAGAGAAGGATATGATTTGTAAATGATATAAAAGCTAACGTTTGGAGTTAGAATTTCATTCTTTAAAATTTTATAATTGGTTAACTCTAAAGTATGTAAGACCTTGGCCATATAAATTAGAAGTAAAGAAAATTAGAAAAGGTAAGGAGAGAGACTTTTGAATGGAGGTAAATTAGAGAAATGACTCTAGTTAATTTTGCTTAAATCTTCATGTGAAACTAATATTTTTAAAGTCTTATCTGGGCTGTGTACCTTTTTATATAGGCATGCACAGTGAGCACCATGTCTTAAAAACCATGTCCACTTTATATTCATTAGTGACAGATATGTCTTACCAGGATACCAAAAGTTTATGTTGCTGGCCATGCAAAATACTGGCCCTTTTTCTTGTTGCCGCCTTTGAATCATGATTATAAGGGGAAAAAATTTAAAAATAGATAATATGTGTGTGTGTGTATATATAAATATATGTATGTGTCACATAGATATATATAAATATATGTATTGTGTGTCTGTGTATATATATATATGCACACACATATATATATATCATGTATATACATTCTATTTCCAGTATTGCCTGCCATTAAAATTTGAAGGGAAAAGAAAATTCTATATTGAGAAAGCTGTACACATCAAAATGATGAATTAGTAATTGTCTCCTGTGGGACTAGTCATGTGTATTTGTTAGAAAAGGATTTAGCTGCATTTTTGGATACTTTAAGCATTCTTTATATGCTTTTGCTAGTCAAATAGACTAAATGCTAGGAGGTACTTTAGTTATAAATTAGTCTGTTTTTTTAAGAGTTTTGAGTATAGTTTCCTCCCCCAAAATGTTGAAAAATGAATACACTAGGGAATAATAGAAGA
The DNA here is from genome assembly GCF_028021215.1 of Eschrichtius robustus. Taxonomy (NCBI): domain Eukaryota; kingdom Metazoa; phylum Chordata; class Mammalia; order Artiodactyla; family Eschrichtiidae; genus Eschrichtius; species Eschrichtius robustus. The sequence continues at coordinate 91,554,048 of NC_090826.1, forward strand.
CTACACTTGGAATACAAATTCTGGTTTGTGTTTTTTGGCTTTAATTTTAGTGATCGGTGTGACCTTGAAGAAGTCACTCCGTCTCTACACACCATCTGTAAAATGGTGGTTTTTGACTAGATGATCAGTAAAGTCCCTTCCTACTCTGAAATTCCATGTTACTTTTCTGTAGTTCCTGTCAACCCTTTTATTCTTGGTCATATAGTTGTTTTTTTTACTTGAGTAAATATCAGTAGTGTTAAATTGGCTGAATAAAACTGTTTAAAAATAGAGATATGAAAGAAAAACTTATGAAGTTTGCTTTTATAGTTGCTAGTAATATGATTTTTAAATCACATATATTTATAACAGCTAAAAAAAGATAAGCATATCATCAAAATAATTCTATAAGTATTACCTACTTACAGAATCAATTTTAGAACAGAATATAAAATATAATTTTAGCAAGCCTGAGTAATGTGCTAATCAGATAGTATAGTCATTTTTATTCTGAAATAGCAAATTTTTAAATTGTTGAATACATTCCCATTGACTTCATCAGAATTCTTTGACAATTCTTTGAGTCAAAACCATTCTTTCTTCCATGACTTCTAGGTTTGATATACGCTTGATGAAAGAAGGTCGCATGAAAGGACAAGCTTTCATTGGACTTCCAAATGAAAAAGCAGCAGCAAAAGCATTAAAGGAAGCTAATGGATACATTCTTTTTGGAAAACCTATGGTGGTTGTATCCTTCAAATCTGTCTGTTCCAAGACTTATGGATCAATAGTTTTTAGGAGTAAGGGTATAATTGAAACCAATTTTTATATTATCCTTCATCTCAACAGCTGGCATTCTAGCTTGAGAATACTCAGTTATAAATATATTTAGTTGAGTCAAATGGTAATGTTATTTAAATTTTTATTGGAAAATAAGCATCATGAGGTTATTAAAATCCAGCCAAGTCTAAACATTTTACTTAATACAGCTTAAAATATACATACTCATGCTAAGCCTAAGATACTTCAGTATCCAGAAGTACATTTGGAATCGTTAAAGAAAGATATGATTCGTTGTAGTTTTATTATCGTATATTTTATTGTATTATAATCCATATTTATGTTTGAGAATTTTAATAACAAAATATATCATTGATTTACCATCCTGCTTTCAGTAGTTAATGCAGTTTCAAACTAGAAATCAGTGGGATAAATGAAGGAGCGAGCAAAGGTCTAGGTGTAAAAAATGACTAAAAGAAAAGGTGAATTTTTTACTTCTTCCCCAGATCATGGACAGCTAGGAGGCAGTCAACAAATATTTGATGAATGACTGAGTAGGAAGACAAATATAGAGATAAATTAAAAACTACTCCTACCCTACATTAGGAAGTTCTTGACAATTCTTTAGAAAAGATTACTTTCATGTTTGTGAAGAAAACCTTAATGTTTAAATATTAGCAGTTTGCTCGATCTGCTAGACCAAAACAAGACTCTAAAGAAGGAAAAAGAAAGTGTTAAAAATTAGTAAAGGTAAGTGTGGAGATAACATAATAAAAGGACAAGACTTTCTTGAGATAAAATTAAGGATAAAAGCCTGAGAGAATAGTAATTCGTGTACCTTCTAACGTTTTTAAAGGATCCTCCCTCTGACTCTTTCTGTCTGTGCAGTTAATTTCCATTAAACTTCACGATTAAAACTATGGAATAAAACCTGTTTGTATGTAAAAATTAAATTTGGGGAATGAATTTTATAAGGGCAGTGTATCTTTATTAGTCTTTATTTACTTTTTCTTCATAGAGTAAAGCAGTAGTTCTTAAATTTTAATATGTATTATAATCACCTAGAGGGCCTGATAAAACAGAGATTACTGGGTTTCCCCTTACCCCCACCCAGAGTTTCTGATTCAGTCGGTCTGCAAGGGGGTTGGGCCTTGGGTAGTCAATCATCCCTAGTTTTCCTGTGATTAAGGGGTTTTCCAGGATACTGGACTTTTTAATGCTAACACTGGGAAAGTGTCTGCCACGCCAGGACAAGTTGGTTACCCTTGGTGGGACCTGAGAATTTGCATTGCTAATTACTAATTGTACACCTCACAGAAATAGGTACATATTTTTTTGGAATCAAGTATTTCATCTTTCAAATGTGCAATTTTAATTCATACTTAAGTAATTTAATGATTAAAAATGGTAGAATTAAGCATTTTATGTCACATTGATTTAAGAAAGATGAGTAGAAATATATTTCTTTTGTTTTTTATTATTTTAAATCTTTCTGCCTTAGTATATTGGAAGAACATGAAGTAAGTGAGCCCGAATTACTGATGGTTAAGCTGAAAAAATGATATAAAGAAAATTTTGCCTAATGTTTATGCCTTTTGGGAGGCACCTTGAATATTTGAATTTTGTTGTGAAGTGTCTACATTGGTATAGTCAGAAGTCTTACAAATAGCTTAGAAGAAAAGATAAAAATAAACCATTTTCAGTGTATGTTTAAAAAAAATCATTTTATTTGTAAATCTAACATGAAAAATCAGAAAAAAATTAAATTGCATTCTGCTGTTCTTCTTTAGAAGCATTCCTGCGTAAATACTGCTGTAATACTGTCATACAAAGTGTATCCTTTCTTGTCGTATCCTTTTTGGGGCAGTGCTTTTTGGATTTTCCTGCAAGTGTTTTGTCTCTCCCCAACCCATTGATCCAGTTTAAGCAATAATTTTTTTACAATGTATTGAAATGAAGTATTTTTAAAATTATCTGTGTTGATTGAACAAATCTTTTATATGGTTTTTAGATTTGTTGCTGAATTTTCTGTGCTGTCCTTTAGGTTATGTAGTTTTGCCAGGGAAAGTTAGTGAATCAGGTCAGCTTTTTACTTGGACAAGGTATACATTTGCTTTAACACAAATTTTATTCTTGTTTCTTCTATTTATGTATTTTCTAAACCTAATTCAGTAACATATATGTTTTCTTTTTCATGATGTATCTAGTTTAGGTGTTCTGTATATATAATGTGTTGTAAAATTTGATTGGGTTTTTTTTTTCCTATTAAAAAGTACATTTGTTGAAAATTTAAATAACTGGATTTCAATGTAAATTCCAAATAAGAGTAGCAGACCTTACATCTGAGGTTTTATTATTGAGATAGCAAGTAGAAGTATCTTTTTTCCTCTTTCTTTTTCTAAGCAAAGTAAAACAAAAGGAATAAGAAAAGAGTAACAGAGAAGAGAAGACATAATGTTGACTCAGGGTAGCTCAATAAGTGGAAAGAAAAATTCTGGTAGGTATGTAAGAGCAGTGGTTTCCAGACTAGTTGATAACCAGAACCACCTGAACAGTGGTTCTCAGTTTTGGCTGCATATTGGAATGACTTGTGGAACTTTTAAAAAAAATACTGACTAAAGAAAACAATAATAATAAACTAAAAAATATACTGATGCCTGGGTTTCTCCCCCAGAGTTTTGATTCAATGGTCTGGATTGCAGCATACATATTAGGATTTTCAGATCTCCCAAAGTATTGGTTCTAATGTGCAACCAAGGTTGAGAACCACTGAGGAAGAATTTTTACACGTAAAGATTCCTGCACTCTGCCCTAGAGCTAATAAATCAGAATCTCTGGAATCGGGACCAAGAATCTAATTTAAAAAGGTCCCTCAGTAGTTCTAAGGACTGACCAGTTTAGATTCTACTTGTTAGATTAAAATGGTAAGGTGGATCCGAGACACCAACCTAACCATCTAAACTTTTATAAGTAGGAAAATAAAGCATTGGAGCCCTTTACATTTCTTTCTTGCAAATCCTGCTATAAATAGTACGATGAAACCAATGAAAAATTCTGTTAATCATTGTCACTGAGTACAAAAAGTTAGAGATACTGAAATTGCTGTTACTTTTTTCTATTGGCACAGTTAAAATGTTTTATTTTTTAATGTTATAAATCAGTTTCTGTGTAAGCTGTTTATTTAGACAATTAAAATTTTGTTGTACTGACATGATTCACTAATTTTCTAAATATAAATGTTTTAGCTTTTAGTTATTTTAAAACTAGTGAACTGTTTTATAATCATGATTACTTTTAATGAATTTTTATGGTATTTTAGGTTCCATTTGAATTTTTCATATCTCTCAAGTGCTTTCCAACTTTGTGGAGACGAAATTGACCACCTGGACTATGGAACTGTGCGTAACAGCTTTTAAAGTGTATTTAAAAATTAAAACTATATGCATTTAAATCAGTTTATTAGAGATATATCACATGTATTTTAATCATCTTCCTCATATATAATAAATTATTTTCTTTCCAATAAAATAATGATCTTAATTTTTCTTTGTTTTATATATCAAGGAAAGTGTAATTTGATAACTACATAAATTTTTTATTATGTAGTTTTATATTAAATGTAAATTTTCTTTTATGATTACAAATATTGCCCTTTTTTCATTCTTACCTGGATACTAATGCACTTAACATTTTTTTTTATAGTAATCTTATTTCTTGTAATTATTCTAGGAGTGGTTTTGATTGGCTATGAGTTTTGATGATTTTTTTTGTTGTCGATTTTGTTTTTGTTTTTGTTTTTGTTTTTTTAGTAGTGGGGGATTTTTCACAGTTTAGGGAATTTGTATCCTTCCCCTTAGTCTTCCAGTTTTGTGTCCCCCAGTCTATCAGAATGTCAGTCAGTGGTGTAAATGTTTCTCATATAAAATTATTCTGTTCCCTTAGTGAAATTAATTTCAGCTCTATGTTAAGTATGAAACTTTGATATGTTTTATTTAATTTGCTCTGATTGATGCTCTCCTGTGAGTATGTAATAACAGTTTTATCTTAGAGTCACATCTTTGTTGGAATGATGTTGTGAATCACAGCTTCTTCCCTTTTACTCATAGCTTTGTGAAATAAGGTAAATGAGAAGCTTAAAGATAGGAATTAGAAGAATGAGAATGTGAACCCTGGAACATGTTAACTTTTAGATGTCAAGTGGTAAGAAAACATCAAAGAAGAATGACTAGGAATAGGTAGAGCCAAATGAAGAAAAAATCTCAACTAGGAAGGAGTGATTAAATATGTCAGGTCTGTTAATGATGCAAGAAAGATGAGTTCTGAAGACAACTCTGTTAAGTCTTGCTCTCTAGGGAAGTAGAGAAATGGACTGTTAATATAGGGGGGTATGGTATCAAAAAGGTTTTTGTTTTTATTTTATAAAGATTGAAGATATAGCAGATTTATGTGTTAATAGGACTACGCTAGTAGAGAACATGATGGAGGAAGGAGAGGAGTATTGCTGGAGCCATAGATATGGTGTACAAATAGAAGGGTTAGTTTTAAAGATGAGTGTGTAAACAGCTCATTAATAGTGGTGGAAAGAAGGACAGATTATATAGGTTTAGGTATTTGCAGTTTAGTACATATAGTGGGAGCATATAAAAGTTTTGTCACATTTTGTCAGTGAAATAGGAAGCAAGGTCATGAAGTAGAGGGAAGAAGTGTTGGGGAAAAACGTGTTGGATTGAGGAAAGAAAAGAAGATGTAAAATAGATGTTTAGGAAAGTGAGAGAATGAATAGACTCTTAGAAGAATTGCTAGACATTGCTTAAAATGCATAATTGAAGTCCATGGTTATTAATTTAAGTGAGATCAGTCAACATGGTTTTGTGTTTTTCTCCAGTTAAGTTTAGCCTTGGTCCTATCATTGAGTAGACACAGAGTCAAATGATTAAAGTTGGAATTTTCCCAGGTGAATACAACAAAAAGGGAGAAAGGGAGAGGTGTTGATATAATCAAGAGAATGATGATAAAGGAGGGACATGGAAAGTAATCTGGTAACAAGCAAGTTAATAAAATGAAGGAGTTTGAGGCACAGTGGAGAAATGGTATGATCCATTGAGATTGCAGTGTGGTTGAAGATGTGTTGTAGTTAATTTCTAGAGATAGGAAATTTGGGAGGTTGAAATAAGAAAGGGACTGAAATTGACAGTATTAGAGTACAGTAATTAGTGACTAAGTTCACATTCTAGAACGTGAACATGGTAGTTGAATGAAAGCAGAGTCATGGAAAGAGATGAAGAAATTGAGAAACTCAGGTATTGAAAGGATCATCTAAGTGGATTTTGAAATTATCAAAAATTACGACAGGAGTAGTGAATCAAAAGCTAAAAAAATTATTCCTTAGAACATTTAGATCTGTCAGGTATGCCAAAAAAAATATTTTTTTAAATCAACCTAAATAAAACTCTGGAGTCCCTATCCTTCCACAGTGACAGGAATTTTAGCCTAACTAGTTTTCTGAGAAATAGTGTATTAAAGTGGTTTTACAGGTATAGGTTCTAAATTCAAATCTTGTGTGTATAGCTTAATTGCTTTACAGCCTTGGGCAAGTTCTGTACCTTTTTTTCAGTTTCCATGGGGTTAGTAAAAATACCTACCTCAGGGTTGTTGTAAAGATGATAAGATGAATATAAAATACTTAAAACAAACCTGGTATATATATATATTTTATATATATAATATATATATAAAATCTGGCATTTATATTTCATATAATAATATATATATAAAATCTGGTATTTATATTTTATATATATAATCAAGTTTTCAATAAACATTAGCTGTCATGGTGGTGGTTGTGGTGGTTCTCAACTCACCTGGTCCTGAAGGTGATGTAAAAATTCCGAGGTCTTAGATAAAACTTCAGTCATCTTTCCACCATGATTATCACTGAGGTGCCCAGATTCTTCCTTGCCACACTTAGGGAGCATGAGACTATTTTGATAAGTTTAGGATCTTTGGTGTCTAGGAATTAACCTTTTTATGGATAACGTATATTCCAACCCCATGACTACTTCATAAACTGAGCATGTGCCTCAAGTAAGTAAAATGAGAAAGATTTCTAGGACTTGTACAGAAACTGCCCCCAACCCATGAGTTTTTTAAAAACTCGTCATGGAAATGGAGAACTACTTATAATTTGATCCCACAGCAAAAGCCCTAATAGCTAGTCTGTCATTGAATTTTTCAGTTACTTTAAACAGTAAGTACCTTTTTCTTTTTGCTGGAGGGATTTGGCACACTGACCAAGTGTGGGTCAAATGTGTCACCTCTGAGGTGAGAAGTGAAGTTTCATATAAACCACATGAAAGGAGAGTTGGGAATGGACTTGTTCTCTAAAGGAAAAGCATAGCACTATGAAATCAAAAGAGAAACTTAGATATTAGGCAGGCAAAAGCAAATGTTTTACTACAATATACAGTATATAAAACTCTTATTGCCATGTGGTTGTTTTCCATTTATGCCTTTTATAAGGGCAGGGACTAGTGTATAGGGAGGGAGGCTCCTAGGGTGTAAAATTTAAGGAGGCATATGCTCTCAGAGTAACTTCACCCTAGTCATGAACAGAATCAGCATAATTCTGATTAGGTAAATCACCAAATAAAAAGTAGTAGCATACAAGTTGCTGTTTTAGATGATTTGGAAGGTATTTGCTGTGCAAATGAGACTCCTTCAAAAATCAACGTCAAGAGAGATTAGGTCTTTGAAAGGAAGTAAGGGGAAGGAATCAATACCTATTAAGTACCTAAAATTCAAAAAGCATAGTACTGAGTGCTTAGGTATAATAATTTGATCTTTACCACCCTATAAAAAGAGAACACTTGCCTTTGTGAGTAATGGAGAAGTTTAATAAAATTAGTAAGATACTTTGTTACATTTAATTTCCTTTACTAATGCATGAAAACGAAAAATAGAGACTTCAGTAGGACTGTTCAGTAGAGATGAGAGCTAACTACATGTGTTAGGCACATAAAAGATAGAACTGATGATTCTCAGAAATAGAAATAGAATTCCCACCCCAAGAACTTAAACTACTATATATTCTACTCTGACATTTCCTGAAAGCAAACTGTAGTAGAGATACAGCAGTCACACAAAGGCCAGTATAGGGAATCTAAAATAAACAACAAAGACTCACCGAATACGGGAAAAGTACCAGGAAAGAGAGATCCTTTACATACTAAGCATAAGCTTTAATGCCATGGGGAAAAACTGGGAGATCAAACGAGGTATCTATGATTTAATATACAAAGATTTAAAGGGATTATATTCTTTTAAAAATATATGTGTATATTTATAAATATCAGAAATGAGTAAAAGGTATTTGACTACGCAGGAAATTTTATTTTTTTTAATTATGGTGTAGCATCAATATACCACTTCTATTGTACTTATATACCAGGATCTTTGAAAAATCTAAGAATTCCAGAAGAAAATCTGAGCAACTGATTAATTACTTTATTGTATAAACCTTTTCAGAGCTTAATAAGATACACAAAATATTATATATTATTTATGAAGACATTGACTATCTTGCTATGGAAGAAAAAGGTGGAAGGGAAAGAGATTGAACTTTGGGTAGTTCTGTATATATTGGATTTTTCTTTAAAAAAGATATCTGAAGACTATTTTGTCTAAATGTTAACATCTGTTAAATCTGGGGCTTGGGATATGGGGTCTGTTATATTTTTTTACACTTTTCTGTATGACAAATATATTACATCTTAAATGAAAAATAAAACAAAATAGTCAAACACCTCTAATCTAGTGTTTCTTAGCCATTTTTTGCCCTCCTCCCGTCCAGGAGGATTTTAGACTTTTTTTTTTTTTCCTAATCATCCTTTATGAAATTTTAATACCACAATATGATGGTATGTCTCTTTTTGAACTGTGTGTATCCATCCTTTTGTTTAAAAAGAGTAAGATTTTTCTTCCTACCCAACCCCAAGAACTAAACAACAGTGAATCATTTAGAAGACAAATGATTCAGTATCACAAAACATTAAACATTAATAAGTTCAGAACTTTAAATCATACAATGTACATTCTCTGATTTTAGCTGATTAAAACCAGATATTGGTAAAAGAAATATCTGAAAAAAATGTTCAAGTTCCTAGATATTAAATAACATTTTCTAAATAATATATGGATCAAAGCAGACTTTTTTATAAGAGAAATTAGGAAATATTTGAATGAAAATGAAAATACAACATCAGAATTTGGGGGATACAGCTAAGAGGAGGGTTTAAAGAGAATTTGGCTATATTAGCTATATTAGAAAAGAAGAAAAATAATAGGTTTAACCTACCTTAAGGAACTAGAAAAAGAAGAGTAAATTAAGCACATAGCATGCAGAACAAGGAAATAATAAAAATAATCATAAATCAATGAACTTATAGACAGAAAACAGTTGAAAATATCATTGGAAACAGAACTAGTTCCTGAGAAGATTAATAAAGTGGAAAAAGTTCTAGCCTTACTGCCAAAGAAAACAACCCCTCCTCCCCCTCAAATTGTAAGAAGATGATATTGGAATATTTTTAGCAAATTTATTTCCATAAATTTGACAACTTTGATGAAATGGGCCAACTTCCTGAAAGTGTTAAACTACCAAAGCTTTTTTAAGTAGGTAACCTGAACAATTCTACATCTAATAAATTTACTTTGTAGCTAAAAATCTCCCTGGAGGGCTGAATAGCTTCACTGGTGAATTCTGCCAAACATTAAATGAAAAAACCAACAATACTATACAACAGAACACTTCCAAATTCATATTAAGAGGCCTGCATTACCCTGGTGGTAAAAAAAAGTTACAAGAAAACCACATATTCCTATTTCTCATATGGATGTACAAGTCCTCAACAAAATATGAGCAAGTTGAATCAAGAAATACATAAAAAGGATTTAAATCATGACCAAAAGAAGTTTATCTTCAAAAATGCAGGCTATTGAACCTTTGGAAATCAGTAAATGTAATTTATCCTATCAATAGACTAAAGAAGAAAAAGCATATGATCATCTTAATAAGTGAAAGAAAAGCATTTGACAAAATTAAATATCCATTCTTAATAAAAACTCAGTAAACTAGGAAAAGAGCTTCCTTAAGCTGAAAAGTGTCTGCACAGCCTCCAGCTATCCTGATACTCCATGGTTAAAGGCTAAATGTTTTTTCCCTAAGGAAAGGGGAAACAAGGCAAGGAAGGGCACCCTCACTACTCCTATTCAAAATCTCACTGACAGCCAGTGCTTAAAATGAGAAAGAGAAGAGCTATGCAGATTGGAAATTAAACTATTCCTATACAGAGATGATATGATTGTTTATGTAGAAAATCCCAAAGAATTAAAAAGCTCCTACAATCGAGTTAAACAAGATTGTAAGATTAAAAGTAAATATGTAGAAATCAATTATACTTTTGTACACTAGCAATGAGCAGTTAGACATTGAAATTTTTTTCTACAATTACCATTTGCAATAGTTCCAGAATGAAATAGTTAGGTATAAATCTACCAAAATGTGTACTAGACCTGTATGCTGAAGACTCCACCTTTATTCTTTATTTGTTAAAAAAATAAGACCTAAATAAATGGAGAGATACACTGTGTACATGTTTTGTAAGACTCACGATTATTTTGTCACCTCAGATATATAGATTCATTTCAGATTGAAAATTCTAGCAGGATATTTGTGTTGATATTGCTAAGCTGACTTTCAAATTTCTTTGGAAAAGCAACAACTAGAATAGCCAGCACAATTTTGAAAAACAGTTGTATGACTTAGATTACATACTTTTAAGACTTATTATAAAGCTAGAATAAGTAACAGTATTTGGCAGAAGGATAGATACATAGATCACTGGAACAGAAAAGTCCAGAAATAGACCCACATGTATAGTAAATTAATTGTAGACAAAAATGAGAAGACAATTCAGTGGAGAAAGGTAGTCATTTAAATATAAGATGCTAGAATAATTGGACACCTGTATCTGCCCCCCCACCCTGAAAAAGAGTGAACCTTAATACATTTCTTTCACACAAATTTATTCAAAATAAATCAGAGACCAAAATGTAAAATGTAAAACTATAAAACTTCTAGCAAAATCATCTGTATGACTTTGCTTACATAAGGAGTTCTTATATACAACACCAAAAGTTTGATCCATTAAAAAACTAAATAGGACTTTGTCCAATAAAAATCTTATTTGTTTAGAAGACACTATGAAGAATGAAAAGGCAGCCACAGACTAGGAAAAGTCTTTGGGAAACATATATTTGACAAAGGAGTGTATCCAGAATATATAAAGAACTTGAAAAGCTCAATAAGAACAAAACAAAAAAATGAACAATAAATTTGAAGACACTTCACCAAAGATTTGCAGATGGCAAGCACATGAAATGATGCTAAACATTATTAGCCATTAGACAAATGCAAAATACAACCATAATAAGATGGGACCACACACCTATTAGAAAGGCTTAAGATAAATTCTGATAGTACTAAGAGCAGTCAAGAATGTGGAGCAACTACAGCTCTCATACATTGCTGGTGGAAGTACAAAATGGTACACCTGCTTTGCAAAACAGTTTGGGGAAGTTTGTAATAAAGTTAACAAACACTTACATGTGACCTATCCACCACACTTCTAAGTATTTATCTAAGAAGAACAAAAAAAAAAAAACTGTTCACATGAAAATCTATACCTAAGAGGTTTCTGGGAAGATGGTGGAGTAGGAAGTACCAGGATTCCATCTCCCCACCTAGACAGCTGCACCAGCAGAATCTGCCTGATGTCACTATTTTGGAACTCTGGAGTCTATTAAAAGCTTGCAACTTCCAGGGGAAGCCTTGGACAATAAATTATAGTTAATTCAGGTTAATTTCAGCTCATAGTAGCAGCTACCAATTCCCCATCCCCAACCATGTGGCAGGCAGCCATGTATGTATCCTGGAACACCTTGCATGCAGCTTGTAGGAGTCAGGGTGGGCAAAAGGGCCCTGAACTCTAAATATTGGGGAATCTATGCTCTAATTGTTAATTGCTGCTTTTGATCACAGAGGTACAAAGAGGTTGGCAGCCAAGGTGGTTGTACCTCCTCCCATTTTTGTAAGTTATCCCTTCTATCCGCTGCCCCAGTGAAGTGACTTACAGGGGAATAATAAGGCAGGCACCCCCTTTTCCCCTCCCTCTTTATTTTTCCTTTCCCCCTTTGGGGAGCCAGACATGCTTAAAGACTAGGATATTCAAAAACAACTGCACATGTGGGGAAAATTAGAAATTGCCCACTAATCCCAGGGAAAGGCTCAAAAGTCTGAGAAGACCTTGGGTTTTACACCTCAGGCTGGTCCTTAGCACAGATACAGCATACAATAATCAAAAAACCAAAAACAATAAAAAAAGAGCAAACCATGTGGAAGGGGGAGAATATGGATTTCAGTTACCATAATGTTAAATTCAAATGTCTAGTTTTCAATGAAAAAATTTACAAGACATACAGAGGAACAGGAAAATATGGGTGATTCAAAGAGAAATAACTAAATGGACAGAAACTATCCCTGAAGAAGATCTGATGGCAGCTATACTAGACAAAGACTAAAATAACTATTCTAAAGATGCTCGAGGGACTAACAGAAGATGTGGAGGAAGTAAAAGCAAAACAACTTACGAATGAAATGGAAATATCAATTGATAGGAAATCTAAAATTAAACCAAAAATTTCTGGAGCTGGGAAAGTACAATAACTGAAATGAGAAATACACTAGAATTCCAAGGAAGATTTGAGTATGCAGAAGAAGGAATCAGTGAACATAGGACAATGAAAATAGGACAATGGAAATTATCAAGTTTGAGAAACAGACAAAAGATTGAACAAAAATGAACATATCATAAGAGTCCTATGGGAAACCATCAAGCAGACCAACATGCACACTGTGGGAGTACCAGAAGAGAGGAGGAAAGAGACAGAGAATATTTGAAGAAATAATAGCTGACAACTTCCCATGTCTGATGAAAGTCGTGAATATAAATATCCAAGAAGTTCAACGAATTCCAAGTAAGATTGACTCAAAGATCCACATCAAGACATAATAAAACTTATTACAAAAACAAAGACAGAGAAGTGAGTTTTCACATACAAGGGATTCTCAATAAGATTACCAGCAGATTTTTCATTAGAATCTTTGGAGGCCAGAAGGAGTGGACTGACATATACAAAGTGCTAAAGGAAGAAAAATTCAACCAGGAATCCTATATCTGGCAAAACCATTTTTCAACAGTGAGGGAGAAATTGACATTCCTAAATAAACAAAGCAGTAGAGTTTGTTACCACTAGACCTGCCTGTGAGAAATGCTCAAGGGACTCTTGCAAGAGTCAAATGAATGGACAGTAGACCATAACTCAAAACCATATGGAGAAATACAGATCTTAACAAAGGGAAATACATGAACAATTATAAAAGCTAGTATTATTGTAACAGTGGTTTGTTACTACACTTGTTATCTACATGATTTAACAGACTAATACATTGAATAGACAATTGTTAGTCTATAAGCTGGTATTGATATTATTGTAACTGTGGTCTAATTCTACATGTGTTTTCAACATAATTTAAGGGGCTAATGCATTTAAAAATAGTTATCTATGTTTAGGGGCACACAATTTATAAAGATGTAATTTGGGGGAGAAAGGACTGGAGACAGAACTGTAAAGGCACTTCTTGTATGTTACTGAAGTTAAGCTAGTATGAATTCAAATTAGAATGTTATAACTTTAGGATGTTAAATGTAAACCCCATGGCAACCACAAGGAAAAGAGCTACAGAATAAACACAAAAGGAAGTGAGAAAGTATTTTAAACATTTTACTACCAAAAAAATCAACTAAACATAAAAGACAGTTAAGGTGGAAATGAGGGACCAAAAAAAACCCCCAAAAACCTATAAGGCATATAAAAAACAAGCAAAATGACAGAAGTAAGTCCCTCCTTTTCAGTAATTACTTTAAGTATAACTGAATTAAACTCTCCAGGCAAAACACCAAGATTGAGAAAATGGATTAAAACACTTGATCCAACTGTATGCTATCTGCAAGAGTCACTTTGGATCCAAAGACCAGACCAAATAGATTGAAAGTGAAAGTGTTGAAAAAGATATTCAGTGCAAATAATAACCAAAAGAGAGCAGGGGTGGCTATACTAATATCAGATAAAATAATAGACTAAATCAAAAAGAGGTTAAAAGAGGGCTTCCCTGGTGGCACAGTGGTTGAGAATCTGCCTGCCAATGCAGGGGACACGGGTTTGAGCCCTGGTCTGGGAAGATCCCACATGCTGCAGAGCAACTGGGCCCGTGAGCAACAACTACTGAGCCTGCACGTCTGGAGCCTGTGCTCCGCAACAAGAGAGGTCGTGATAGTGAGAGGCCCGCGCACCGCGATGAAGAGTGGCCCCCGCTCGCCACAACTAGAGAAAGCCCTAGCACAGAAACGAAGACCCAACACAGCCAAAAATAAATAAATTAATTAATTAAAAAAAAACATTGGCTTTCTTTAAAAAAAAAAAGTTAAAAGAGACAAAAACATATTAATGAAAGTTTCAATAGAGCAAAATGATATAAAAGTTATAAACATTTACAAACCTAATGACAGATCATCAAAATATATGAAGCAAAAATTGACAGAGTTGAAGGGAGAAATAGACAATTCTACAATAATAGTTGGAAACTTCAGGACTCTAATAACGATAATGGATAGTTCAGTCAAACAGAAGTAAGGAAATAGAGGACTTAATAACTGTGTCTAACAGACATATACAGAACACTGTAGCCAACAACAGCATACATATTTATCTCAAGTGCACATGGAACATTTTCCAGAATGGACCATATGTCAGGCCACAAATTAAGTTTCAGTGAAAAGAGATATACAAAGTATCTTCTCCAACCACAATGGGATTAAGTTAGAAATGAATAACAGAAGGAAAAGTGGAAAATTCACACTATTGTGGAAATTAAATGACACACGCTTGAACAACCAGTGGGTCAAAGAAGTTACATGGGAAATTAGAAAAAAAAATACTTAAAAAAAACAAAAACACAACATACCAAAACTATGGGATGCATCAAATGTGGTGCTAAGAGGAGAATTTATAGTTACAATCACTAACATTAACAAAGATTTCAAATCAGCAAGCTAGCTTTACAACTTTTAAAGAACTTGAAAAAGAAGAGCAAACTAAACCCAAAGCTAGCAGAGGAAGAACATAATAAAGATTAGAGATAAATGAAATAGAGAATAAAAAATAAATAGTAGAGAAAATCAATAAAATCAAAAGTTGATTGCTCAGAAAGACCAACAAAATTGACAAACCTATAGCTACAGGGACTAAGAAAAAGACTTAAATTACTAAAATCAGAAATGAAGGTGGGGACAAACTACAGATTCTACAGAAATAAAAAGGATTATAAGAGTACTGTAACAGTTCTCCACTAACAAATTGTATAACGAGATAAAATGGACAAATTCCTAGAAACACAAGCCTACTAAAGACTAAGCTACAAAGAAATAGAAATTCTGAATAGACCTGTAACTAGTAGGGAGATTGAATCAATGATCAGAATAAAGACAAGTCCTGAACCCGATAGCTTCACTATTGATTTCTAGCAAACATTTAAGGAAGAATTAAAACCAGTTTTTCTTAAACTTTTCACAGAAGTTGAAGAGGAGGGAAAACTTTCTGACTGATTCCTTGGGACCAATATTACCCTGATATCAAAGCCAGACAAAGACACTGCAAGAAAAGAAGACTACAAGCCAATATCCCTTATGTTCAACACTGATGCAAAACTCAACAAAACACTAACAAACCAAATTCAGGAGCCTATTAAAAGGATTATACATCACGACCATGAGGGATCTATATTGGAATGCAAGGATGGTTCAACATATGAAAATCTATCAAATCTAAATGAAGGACAAAGACTACACAATCATCTTAATTGACACAGAAAAGCATTTGACATAATTCAACATCCTTTATGATAAAAAACATTCAACAAACTGGGAACAGAAGGAAACTACCTCAATATAATAATATTCTTATATGAAAAACTCACAGTGAACATCATACTCCATACTGAAAGGCTGAAAGCATTTCCTCTAAGATCAGAAACAACTCAAGGATGTCCACTTTTGCCACTTCTGTTCAACACAGTGCTGGAAGTTCTAGCCAGAGCAATCAGGCAAGAAAAAAATAAAAAACGTTCAAATTGAAAAGGAAGAAGTAAAAGTATCTCTGTTCACAGATAATATGATTTTTATTCAGCTTTATTGAGATATAATTGACAAAATTCTAAGATAATGTATACAACATGGTGATTTGATATATGTATACACTGTGAAAGGAATTTCCACATTGATTTAATCAACATACATCATATCACATTTTTTTGTTGGTTTTATCTTGTTTTGGTGAGAACATTTACATACTACTCTCAGCAAATTTCAATTATACAATACATTGTTACCAACTATAGTCATCATGTTATACATTATGTCCTCAGTCCTTATTCATTTTATAACTGAAAGTCTGTACTTTTTTTTTACCAACCTTTCTGTATTTCCCCCACCATCCAGCCCCTGCAACCACTCTTCCTACTTTCTGCATATGAGTTCAACTTTTTTTTTTTTTTTTTTGATATAGAAATGATACAGTGATACCATGCAGTATTTGGTCTTTTTCTGTCTGGTTTCTTTAATACCCCCAAGCTCATTCACACACCATGGAATATTATGTATGTGTATGTATCTGTGTGTGTGTTTATGTACATATATACATATATCACATTTTCTTGATCCATTGATTTGTTAATGGTCATTTTGGTTCTACTGCAATGAACATAGGAGTACAGATACCTCTTCTAGATAATGGTTTTGTTTACTTTGAATACATAGCCAGAAGTGGGATTAGTAGACCATATAGTAGATGTATTTAACTTTTTGAGGAACTTTCATACTGTTCTTCATAGTGACTACCAGTTTACATTTCTACCTACAGTGTATGAGCCTTCTCTTTTCTTCGTGTTCTTGCTAGCATTTGTTATCTCTTGTCTTTTTAATGATAGCCATTCTAACAGGTGTGAAGTGGGTGATCTCATTGTGGTTTTGATTTGCATTTTTCTGGTGATTAGTGATATTGAGCGCCTTTTCATGTACTTGTTGCCCATTTGTATGTCTTCTTTGAAAAAATGTCTCTTCAGGTCCTTTGCCTATTTTGAAATTGGGTTATTTGGGTTTTTTCTATTAAGTTGTAGATATGATCTTACTTAGAAAACCCTAAAGATTTCACACACACACACACACACACACACACACACACACACAAAACTGTCAGAAGTAATAAATTTAGCAAAGTATCAGGATACAAAATCAACATACAAAAATCAGTTGCATTTTTTTTTTTTACATCTTTATTGGAGTATAATTGCTTTACAATGTTGTGTTAGTTTCTGCTGTACAACAAAGTGAACCAGCTCAGTTGCATTTCTATACAGTAATAATGAACAATCTGAAAAAGAAATTATGAAAACAATTTAATTTACAGTAGCATGAAAAAGAATAAAATACTTAGGAATTAACAAAGGAGATGAGAGACTTGTACAATGATAACTACAAAACATTGCTGAAAGAAATTAAAGAAGACATAAATAAATTGAAACGCATCCCATGTTCATGGATTGGAAGATTTAATGGTGTTGAAATGTAAATTCTATGGAAAGTGATCTACAGACTCAATGCAATTCCTATCAAAATCCCAATGACTTTTTTTGAGAAATAGAAAAACCCATCCTAAAATTCATATGGAATCTTAAGGGGCCTCAAATAGCCAAAACAATCTTTTGAAAGAAGAACAAAGCTGGAGTATCCACACTTCCTGATTTCAAAACCTACTACAAACCTACAGTAATCAAAACAGTGTGGTAATGTCATACAAACAGACATATAAACCAATGAAATAGAATAGAGAGCCCAGAAATGAACGTGTTACATATATGGTCAAATGGTTTTTGACAAGGTTGCCAAGACCATTCAATGGGCAAAGATTCTTTTTAACAAATGGTGCTGGAAAAACTGGATAGCCACACATAAAAGAATGAATTTGGACACTTACCTAACACTATATACAAAAATTATCTCAAAATGGATCAAAGACCTAAATTTAAGAGCTAAAACAATGAAACCTTAGAAGAAAATATAGGACAAAAACTTCACAATGTTTTATTTGGCAATGATTTCTTAGATATGACACCAAAGGCACAGGTAACAAAAAACAGGCAAATTGGACTTCATGAAAATGTTTGAAATTTGTACATCAAAAGACACTATCAATAGAGGAAAAATCCATCCACAGAATGGGAGAAAATATTTGCAAGTCATGTATCTAATAAAGGATTAATATCCAAAGTACATAGAGAACTACTAAAACTCAACAACAAACAGCAACCCAATTGAAAGATGGGCAAAGGATTAAATAGACTTTTCTCCAAAGAAGACAGCCCATAATTTATGTACGTGAAATGATGCTTAACATCACTAATCATTAGGAAAATGCAAATCAAAACAAGAATGAGATACCACCTCACACTAAGACGGCTACTATCAAAAAAAAACAGAAAACAGTAAGTGTCAGTAAGGATGTGGAGAAATTGAAACTTGTGCTCTGCTGGTGGGAGTCTAAAATGGTATAGCCATTGTGGAAAACAGTATGGCAGTCCTAAAATAAATTTTAAGTAGAATTATACCATCCAGCAATTCCACTTCTGAGTGAATATCCAAAAGAATTGAAAGCAGCATCTCAAAGTGATATTTGTACACCCATGTTCATAGCAGCAATATTCACAACAGCCAAAAGGTGGAAGAAACAAGTGTCAATTGACAGATGAATGAATAAGAATCATATGGTATATACATACAATGGAATATTATTCAGCCTTAAAAAGGGAGGAAATTCTGTGATATACTACAACAGAGATAAGCCTTGCAGGGTAAACATTATGCTAAATGAAACAAGCCAGTCACAAAAAGACAAGTGCCATATGATTCCATTTACATGAGGTACCTGTAGTAATAAAAATCATAGAGACATAAAATAGAACAGTGATTGCCAGGGGCTGAGTGGAGGGAGGAATGGGGTGTTTAACTGGTACAGAATTTCACTTTTGCAAGACAAAAAGAGCTATGGAGATCAATGGTGGTGATGGTTGTACAATATGTTTGTATGTAATACCACTGAACTGTATGCTTAGAAAATTAAGATGGTAAATTTTGATATATGTGTAACAATACAAAAATTTGAACAAAAAAACCTACATGTAAACATTTACAGTGGCTTTATTCATCATCCTCCAAAATGGAAACAACTCGAATGTTCTTCAACTACTGTAGTACCTGTATACAAAATAGTGATGACTGATACATGGAACAGTATGGCTTTATCTCAAATGTATCATGTTCAGTAAAAGAAACCAGACTCAGAAAGTCACATACTATGTGACTACATTTTTATAAAATAATATAAAAACAAAACTATAAGACAGCTACCTGATGAATGGGCCCCAAGGGACCAGGTCTGGGTAGATGAATTGACTACAAAGGGATTCTGAGATGTGATAGAAATATTGCATATTGTAATCTTTTTAAAAATTCAATAAATCTTTATTGAGCTCCCATGGGGTATAACATAGGGGTATAATTTTATTGTTCTGAATGTGTTTATCCAGTTTTCCCAACACCAGTTGTTGAAGAGACTATCCTTTCCCCCTGGCTGTTCTTTGCTCTCCTCTGGAATATTAGTTGACTGTATATTCAGGGGTTGTAATTCTGGGCTTTCTATTCTGTTCCATTGGTCCAAGTGTCTATTTTTGTTCCCGTCCCATACTGTTTTTATTACTATAGCTTTATAGTATAGTTTAAAATCAGGAAGTGTGATATCTCTAGCTTTGTTCTTTTTCCTCAGTATTGTTTTTGCTATTTAGGGTCTTTTGTGGTTCCACACAAATTTTAGGATTTTTTTTTTTTCTATTTCTGTAAAGAATGCCATTGGTATTTGATGGGAATTGTGTTGAATCTATAGATGGCTTTGGGTAGTATGGATATTTTAACAGTATTAATTCTTCTGATCCATGAACACAGGATATTTTTCCATTTGTTTGTGTCTTCTTCAATTTCTTTCAGCAAATTATTATAGTTTTTGTTGTACAGATCTTTCACTTTCTTGATTAAAATTACTCCTAAATATTTTGTTGTTGTTTTTTTTAAATTTTTATTTATTTATTTATTTATTTATTTATTTATTTATTTATTTATTTATTTATTTATTTTTGGCTGTGTTGGGTCTTCGTTTCTGTGCGAGGGCTTTCTCTTGTTGCGGCAAGTGGGGGCCACTCTTCATCGCCATGCGCGGGCCTCTCACTATCACGGCCTCTCTTGTTGCAGAGCACAGGCTCCAGACGCGCAGGCTCAGTAATTGTGGCTCACGGGCCTAGTTGCTCTGCGGCATGTGGGATCTTCCCAGACCAGGGCTCGAACCCGTGTGCCCTGCATTGGCAGGCAGAATCTCAACCACTGCGCCACCAGGGAAGCCCTATTTTGTTGTTTTTGATGCCATTTTGAATGGGGTAGATTTCTTTCTTTCTTAGATGGTTCATCATTAGTGTATAGAAATACAGCTGATTTCTGTATGTTAATTTTGTATCCTGCAACTTTACTGAAATTGACTAGTTCCAATATTTTTTTTGGCTGAGTCTCTGGGATTTTCAATATACAAACTCACATCACTTGCTAATCACTACAGTTTTGCTTTTTCTTTTCAGATTTTAATGTCTTTTATTTCTTTGTCTTCTCTAATTGCTCTAGTTAGAACTTCTACTATTTGAATAAGAGTGATAAGAGTGGACATCTTTGTCTTGTTCTTGATCTTAAAGGAAAAGCTTTCAATTTTTCTCCATTGATTATAATGTTAGTTGTGTGTTTCTTGTATATGACCTTTATTATGTTGAAGTATGTTCCTTCTATGCCCAATCTGTAGAGTATTTTTATCGTGAAAGGATGTTGTATTTTGTCAAATGCTTTTTCTGCATCTATTGAGATGACTGTGATATTTATCTTTCATTTTATTAGTGTGATATGTTACATTTATTGATTTGTATATGTTGAACCATTCTCGCATCCCAGGGATAAATCCCACTTGGTCATGATGTATAATCATTTTAATGTGTTCTTGAATTCAGTTTGCTAATATTTTGTTGGGAATTTTTACATCTATATTCACCAGGGATATTGGCCTACAGTTTTCTTTTTTTGTGGTGTCCTTATCTGGCTTTGATATCACAATAATGCTGGCCTCATGGAATGAGTTTGGAAGTATTCCCTTCTGCTTAATTTTCTGGAAGAGTTTGGGAAGGATTGGTGTTAATTCTTCTGAAAATGTTCAGTAGAGTTTGCCAGTGAAGCTGTCTGGTCCTGGGGTTTTCTGTGTTGGAAGGGTTTGATTCCTGATTCAATCTCTTTACTTGTTTTTGGTCTGTTCAGATTTTCTATTTCTTCCTGATTCAGTGTTGATAGGTTGTGTGTTTCTAGAAATATTTCCATTCCTTCTAGGTTATCTAATTTGTTGGCACATGATTGTTCTTAATAGTCTCTTATGAGCCTATGTATTTCTGTAATATTATATTTAACATCTCCTTTTTACTTTCTAATTTTATTTATTTGAGTTTATTTCCATCTTAGTTAGTCCAGCTAACGATTTGTCATTAAAAAAAAATCTTTTTGAAGACCCATCTCATAGTTTCATTGATCCTGTCTACTGTTTTTCTGATCTCTATCTGTTTCATTTATTTTCTCTCTGATCTTTATTATTTCCTTCCTTATGCTAACTTTGGGCTTACTTTGTTCTTTTTTCCTAGTTCCTTGAGATATTAAAGTTAGATTTTTTTATTTGTGATTTTTCTAATTTCTTAATATCTGCATTTATCACAATGAACTTTGCTCTCAGAACTGCTTTTGCTGCATACCATACATTTCGACATGTTGTATTTTCATTTTCATTTGTTTCAAGATAATTTTTTATTTCCCTTTTGATTTCTTCTTCAGCTCACTGGTTGTTCAGAAATGTGTTGTTTAGTTTCCACATATTTGTAGACTTTACAGCTTTCCTCTTGTTGATTTCTAGTTTCATACCATCATGGTCAAAAAAGATAGTTGGTATGATTTCAGTCTTTTTAAATTTGCTAAGATTTGTTTTATGTCCTATTATATGATCTATCCTGGAGACTGTTCATGTACACTTGAGAAGAATGTGTATTCTGCTGCTGTTGGGTGGAATGTTTTATAAATGTCCGTTAGGTCCATTTGTTCTAAAATGTGGTTCAATCCAATGTTTTCTTGTTGGTTTTCTGTCTGGATGACCTATCTATTGCTGACAGTAGCATATTGAAGTCCCCTATTATTGTAGTGTTGTCTATTTCTCACTTTAGATCTTTTAGTATTTGCTTAATATATTTTAGTGCTCTCATGTTGGGTGCATGTATATTTACAATTGTTATATCTTCTTGAAGTATTGACCCCTTTGTCATTATCTAATAACCTTCTTTGTCTCTTGTTACTGTTTTGGGCTTTAAGTCTATTTTGTCTGATATAAGTATAGCTAACCCCACTTTCTTTTGGTTTTCACTTATTTGGAATATTTTCTTCTATCCTTTGAGCCTATGTATGTCACTTTGACCTGAAATAAGTCTCCTGTAGGCAACATATAGTTGGGTCTTGGTTTTCCCAGCCCTCTCTCTGCCTTTTGATTGGTGAATTCAATATGTTTACATTTACAATGATTATTGGTATGTAAGGACTTAACTACTGTCATCTTATTATTTGCCTTCTGCTTGTTTTTCATCTCAATTCTTTCTTTTTCCTTCTGTTTCTGCCTACCTTTGTAAATTGGTGGTTTTCCCTAGTGATTTTTTCAGTCCCCCCTTTTTATGTTTTGTGTCCCTATGGTAGATTTTTGCTTTTTGGTTACCATGAGGCTTACATAAAACATCTCATAGGAACAAAATAGTCCTTTTTATCCTGATAACAACTTCTCTTTTTTCATCTATAAAGTTTCCATCCTTTTACTTCTTTTATATTTTTGATGTCAAAATTTTCCTATTGTTGTACTGTGAATTCATTACCAAATTGTAGTAGTTATAGTTATTTTTAATTCTTCTTTCCTTTAACATTTGTACTGTAATTAAATGGTTAACACACCATTCTAGTATAGAGTTGCAGTTTTCTAATTGTGATTGTCTGTTTTTCACCTTTACTAAACTGTTGTGTATTTTCATATGTTTTTGTGTCACTAATTAGCATCTTTCCATGTCAGCTTGAAGAGTTTTTTTTAACATTTCTTGTAAGTCAGGTCTAGTGGTGGTGAACTCCTTCACCTTTTGTTTGTATCTCCTTTATGTCTGAAGGATAACTTCACCAGGTAAAGTATTCTTGGCTGGTAATTTTCAATCTTTCAACACTTTGAATATGTCATGTCACTCTCTCCTGCCCTGTAGAGTTTCTTCTGAGAAATCCACTGATAACCTAATGGGGATTCCTTTGTAGATTACTTTCATTTTTTTTCCCTGGCTGCCTTTTGGATTCTTTCTTTATCATTGATTTTTTTTGACAGTTCCATTATAATGTGTCTTGTAAACAGACTTTTTGTATTGAGATAACGTGGTGTTCTATTAGCTTCATGGACTTTTATGTCTAATTCCTTCCCCAGGTTTGGAAAGTTCTCAGCTATTATTTTTTAAATAAACTCCCCTTTTCCCTCTTTTCTCCATCTGGTACACCAGTTATTCTTATATTTGCTTTTCTGATCAAATCCTTAGGGTTCATAGGGCTTCTTCATTTTTAAAAAATCTTAGTTCTCTTCTCTCTTCTAACTGAATCATTTCTAAATTCTTATCCTCCCAGTCACTTATTCTTTCTTCCATCTGATCTGTTCTGTTACCTTTGCTCTCTGATGAGTTCTTTATTTCATTCATTGATTTATTCAGCTTCAGAATTTCTGTTTGGTTCCTAAAAAATTCAGTTTCTTTTGTAAAGAATCCTTTATGGTCATTAATTTTGTTCCTGAGTTTATTGACTTGCCTTTCTGAGTTTTCTTATAGTTTATTGAATTTCTTCATAACAGCTACTTTGAATTCTTTATCAGAGCTCAGTATACTGTGCCTTTGAGTTCAGTTCCTGGAGAATTATCATTTTCTTTTTGTGATACCATATCCCTTGATTTTTCATAGTGTTTGACCATATGTGCCTCTACTTTCGCAGTTGAAGTAGCAAGCACTTTTCTTAGTTAAGGATTTGTTTGCTTTGGCTGTTACAGCTCGTCAGGCTGGCAATTAGAAAACTTTCTTTTGTTTTCCAGAAGGTGGCGCTGTAGCTCAAGTTTTAGGTTTCTCCTGTAGAAGCTGGCTCTTGGGGCTGTGCTTGGGAGTTGTAAAAAGAGCTGGCATCAGAATGGGGGGAGGCTTGGGCTTAGGAACTGAGACTTTGGAAGTGCCATGGCCTGGTAGGGGGATCCTAGAGTGGGGTATCCCAGAGTCCTGAAGCAGATAGCAGGAAACATGTTCCTTCAATGCCCTTATCTGCCCCCTTTCCTTTTCTCTTCCTCCCCACCCCCTCTAGTCATGGAGGTCCCTCCTCAGAACTCCAGGTCTGCTGGAGAGAATTGGGACCCTCCAGCTGCGACCCACCTGCATCTGGGCAGTTTGTCACTCACCACTTTGGCTTTCCTTCTCCTCTAACACAGAGGTAGCTACTTCCACTGCTAAAAGTCCAGTGTTGTTTAGGGTCACCTTGGAGAGGGGGGCTGCCTCAGCAGGTTCCTGCCTCTCCTCTGTCTCCAAACTTGTCTCAGTCCTGCTCTAGTTCCCCCATCAGGCTGGCTGGACCTCCACAAATTCTCTGTCTCCTGTGAGGGTCCACCCAGTTGTGTGTTCTCAGGTTCCCTTTCTCCCAATTGGAGCAAGTGAGAGTAAAGCAGACTCATCCACTCCTTTGAATCTGCAGCCCCATCTGAGGTCCTGTCTACCTACTTTGAATGCACAGGGGTAGAAATCTCCTAGGTATCCTGGTATAAAATGCAGAGGGCTTTTGTTTGGTTATGGATGTCCAATTAGTTGTAAATCAAAGGGGAGAGAAAAAAGGAACAATGCATACACCACCATGATGCTGATGTCATGTTAGTTTTGTTACTTTTTAGAGTGGTTATTTCTCTAATGTAAATACTAATTGTCTTGTTCTTTGGTCTTATTTTCTGTATCAATAAAACAAGATGATTATATTTAGATATGTGTTTTCAAATTACCAAAAAAAGGGACATTACAATTAATGGCAGATTTTTTATAAAGCTACAATTTCATGACTTTATATTAAAATATGTTTTTATACAATGTTTTGAAATTTTAGTTATTACTTAAAATCTGGAAACCACTGGACTAGTTTATTCCAATAGTCTCTCTCAAGGTTAACATTCTCTGATCTTACAGTTTATTCTTCCCTTGACTTCTTACATCCCAAGAGAAAGAAAATGTCATATAAGAATGTTTTATGAATCAAATATCTTAAGGGAACTTAATGGTTGTATCAATCAGGATAGAATAAGTTATGCTGCAGTAACAAAGAACTAAAAATTCTCAGTGCCTTACAATAGCAAAGTTTATTTCTCTTGTTCATCTCAGATCAACAAGGGATTCTTCGTATCAGTCACTTTACATTCTGTCACAGAAACATATTGACACATTTTTTACCATATAGAAGCCCCAAAGTAAAACATGACTTCTGTTTGCATCTCATTGCCAAAGCAAATCACATGAGCACTCCTGAATTCAATAGGACAGGGATATATATTTCACCTGCAGAGAGGAGCACTGAATATTTATAAACAACAATATATTCTGTGGGTGAGTATGATATTAGGAATAAAAGCTAACAGAAAAATGAATTTTATTTAAAATGAAAATTAAAAAAACAGGAAATTTGAGAATAACTCTTATTACTTCTCCAATCTTCTGAACATATTAATATTAGCTAAACAGAAATTTCCAGATATCAGAATATCTCCACATACAATTTTTTTTTTTGATTTTTTAGAACAACCCAGTGAGGGAGATTAAAAAGACTGAATTGTGGCTAAAGTCTCACTACAGAGTTAGATCGTTTGGTTTTGAATTACAGTCTCAACATTTACTAAAATATGTTCATGGACAAATTGCATTACTTAATTTCTCAGTGCCTCAGTTTCCTTCTTTTAGGACTGAATATAATCGTAATTCTATCCTGAATTTATATATCTGTGAGGAGTCAAAGTGATAATACATGGAAATGGCACACAGTAACACTCAATGCATATTGCTAGTTGTTAATTATTTTTTGTATTTTTATCATTTATCAACAGTACTATTATTCCCATTTTCTAAATGAAAACCTAAATGCAATCTATAGACTTTAATGTTTCTCTAAGGTTCACATAGTAGATGGCAAAGCTTGGATTCAAAATTAGATTTTTGGTTTAGAGATTTTGTTTCCATTCTAGTCACACTTATTTAAGTAATTTGACACAATCATATTCTAATCTGTGTCTTTAAGGTTATTTTAGCAAAAGGTTGTTGTTGGTTTTTTTTTCCTATAGATTGATATAAATGGTTCAGGAAAAAAAGACTAGCTGAGATTGGGAGAGGATATTGAGAATGAGAAAGGAAGACAAAGAGAAAGCAAGCAACTGAAAAGGTACAGTGTAATTAGAGTAGGTGGCAGGGCAGCCAACTGAGCTGGCGGAGGGAAGTCAGTGGTTTGCTCAGGAAACAGGAGTGATAGTGGCCAATCTGGTGCCATTGTGGAGTTCAGATTAGACTTTTTGTACAAATTGGATTTGGAGAATTAGAGCAGGATTGTAAGACCACCTACTGAAAGGAAGAGTATTATAGGAAATCTATAAAGTCCTAAATTCAGCATTTTTTTCCTAATTGAAGAGAAAAAAAAAACCAGAACTGTGTGACTTTGTTGTTTTATAATTGAAATGACTGAACTGTGGATTTGAGAGACTGCTGACTTTAGGGAAGTCGATGTGGTAAGTTGTTTTAGTGGTTTTTGTGTATCATATAGTTCCCCCCTCCCTTTTTTCTTGAAATAGGTGGTTTCTGTCATATGCTTTGATATAGTTCAGAGTCTCACAATCTGTTTTAGGTTTGTTGACAACTCAAGTTTCAGTTTCCAGCAGTGTTTGAAATGCGTCTGAGGCTTGGCTCAAAATGTTTCTCACATTTCAGAAACGTGGTATGCAAACTTGATTATCTTTGCCTTCATTTCTCTAATCTTCACATGTGACTTACTATCCTGAGAATAAACCTTATGGGTAAGTCTGAGCTAACAATTTTTTTCTTCTTAACATTGGATATGTTTTATTGAAACTTCAAATATAAATTTTCAAATATAAATACTCCCTAAAAAGTATTGCTTTGTTGTTAAGCTATTACCAAATATCCTATTTAATATTATTTAGGAATTCCCAAGACATCTCATTTAGTACATTATAGTAACTGTAAGAGCTTTAAAATAAAAAGAAATTTCCTCTATTTAGAGCAATCCAGAAAACATGAGGTGTGGGCAACAGAGCATTGATATTAGTATCACTAACTATGAATAGCTTCTCTGAGGAGAACCATTTTAGGAAAACTATAATGGGAAGTAGACATAACAACTATTTCAAGTTCTTATTTTTTTACTTTGTTGTTGATGCCAAAGATGTCAAGAATTTGTTTGCATTGTTTCCTTCCCATGATATAAATATACTTTAGTTGTTTTAATGCCTCTGCTGTGAAGTTTATAGCTCTTTAGATTGACTGAGATGAAAATTAAGATTACATGAGAAAACATATGACAATGGCTGATCCTTGGTAGAAGCTTATTATATGTTTGCATATCTCCACCTATGCTAGGATGCTAATAAAATCCCCCAAATTTTGTTTGCAAGTTATCCTGTATTTTAATAATATTTTTAAATGCTTTGTGAAAAACACTTATTTGTTGCTTAAAGAACAGTTCAGAGATAACTGATGAGGCAATGAGGAGAAGTTGTTTCAAAACTAACATGTAGACTGCCAGAAGCTCTAAAGAGTTTTAAAAAAAGAGAAGAGAATGGGGGAAAAATTGCAGGTAGAAAACATTGCTGGTTCCTTCTTATCACCATCTGTTCCTCTGGGGGATAAAAATACATCTGAGATGTAGAAAGTATTATTAGAATTTGGGAATAGTGGAATGGAAAGACAGAATGTCCAAGTAATGATAAGTGAAAGTGGGAAGAGAACTTGAGTTTCTAGCAGTTTGAATAGTACCAGAAGTAAAAATAGCAATAAAATAATAACACTATTACAGCAACCAAATACACTGAGCTTTTACTGTATCCATGCACTTTATATGTGTTAATCCATTTAATCATCATAACAACTCTATGAGGTACATACTACTTTTTCTAGTTTACAGATATATTTAGAGAGGTTACTTTCCAGGATCACACAGCAGATAAATGGTAAGGTCAGGATTTAAACTATGCTTTGTCTAACTCCTAAGGTCTTAGTCTTAACCATTACATTTTAACATTTGGAACCTTGGGTCAAGTGTGAAGTTCAAATGTTCTCTAACTCTCAACTCTTTATCACCATCAGCCCTATGTCATCCACTATTTAGTCAGTCTTCTCTCCTATTCTCTTTCTAATATTCATGTACATTCAGTTAGTCTTGTCCTCCTTGCAAATTTTCCTTCCTATTTGTTTTTGAATACATTTCTTTGTTAATTAAACTCTCCCTATGTTGAAGGTAACTCTTTATATGTTCTACTACCTGCCCTATCATATAGACTGCAGAGTTATAACATTGGATTCAACATGTCTATTGGTACCTTGTCAACTTTCAAGGGTCCAGCTCTCCAGGCCTGATAATCCCACCAGAGTGAACTGGCCTATACATACTAGTTGCTTATGAATGGTATCTGTTCTGACTGGTTGGTGTCTGTGCTAAATTAGTTGTTAAATATTTTGTGTGCCATTTCTGAAACTATCATTTCTTTGTTGAAAGCTGCCATGTCTCTCTTCTTCTTTCTCCATATCTAATTTTTTTATGACCCAAACTCAGTATATTCCATATTAGCTCTTCAGTTTCCCTAAATCAATCTGCCTCTAGGTTGCACTATGCATGAAAATGCCATTGTCGTTGTTCCACTCACTAAACTTTAAATCATGGAGTCCTCTTTGATTCTTCCTTTTCTCTAGTCCCCTACATCTGATTAGCTACCATTTCTGTAGAATTATCTCCACCAAATCTATTGCATCTCTCCTCTCTATATCAATTCATTATTGCTGAATAACAATAATTTATTATGTCTCATATGTCTATGGTTGACTAAGTAGTTCTTCTGATTTAGCTCTGGAACAATCATTCAACTAACAGTTAGCTGGTAGGTCAACTCACATGGTTAGAATGGCTAGGGCCAATTAGATCTCTCCATGTGGTCTTCCCAGTTATCATCACAACACAATGGTCTCAGATTTTCAAGAGATGTGCAGATGCTAATCAAACTTCTGTTTGTGTTTGTGGTTTGTTTGCTGACATCCCTCTGGACAAAACAAGTTATAAACCAATTCCATAGTCTATGTAGGAAGAGATTCCACAAAAATATGGATACTGTCAAGTGTCATTCATTGGGTGGCACTTATTGTTACAGTTTACCACAGTCTCCTAATTTTCATTTTTACTGCTGAAATCATAGTTCACATTTTCATCACTACTCTGTTTTACTACTGCACAAGTTTTCGATTGTTTCTATCTCAGTTATCTTTGCCTGCCAATCCATCTGCCATACTCCAAAGGCTCTAATCATGTTACTTTCCTTTTTAAAAACAAACAAATGAATAAAAACCTTCTATAACTTCTCATAGCTTTCAGAAGAAAGTCTGCTTTCTTCTCCCTGACTTTGAGAGCCCCCCAATATAACTTTCCTAAGTCCTATGGCTCCTCTACTTCTAACTCAATGTTCTACAAAACTATATTAATTTCTTGCTATTTTCCTTGCCCAATTCCTACAATTGCTATATTTCTTTTCTTACTTAAAAGCCATTTCACCTTATCTCTTTTCATTAAAACCAAACCCATTCTTCAAGTCAATTTTACCTTCCCGTATTCCCATCAGTCACAAAGGATTTTCCTATTAATGAAATCCTAAAGCACGTTACTCATCTCTCTCTTAAGATAGTGATCATATCCTTCATTTTATTATTGTTATTTGTATTTGTGCATGGCCGTGTCCTTTCTCAGACTTAGTATGAGAAAGGTGCTACAACAGTGCTGTCCAATAGAAATATAATGAAAACCACATATGTAATTTAAAAAAATTTAGTAGCCATATTAAAAAAGGTAAAACTAGGAAATTTAATGTTAATAATAAATTTTATCTAGCCTAATGTATCACAAAATATTATCTCAACATGTAAACAATATACTAATTAATTTTTTACATTGTTTTTCATGCTAACTTCAAAATCTGGAGTGTATTTTACATACATATCATATTTCTGTCCAGATAAATCATATTTCAAGGGTTCAATAGCAAAGCGTTGCTTTTGGCTACCATATTGGACATTACAACCTGAGAATTCTATGAGAAACATTGGTGTAGTACAGAGAATGTTGACTCATGGTAGGACGATTATCAAATTTTGGCCTTGTTACTTATTATATGAGCCTGAACAATTTATTCAGTCTCTCTTAGCCTTAGTTCCTTTATGTATACAAAGTTTTTGCAAGGATTAGAGTTGACTGTATTACACAGTTTCTGACATGGTGTTCATTTACTTAAAAAAACATCAATGTGGACATGACCCAAGCTACACCAATGTCTTGCACAATCCCTGGATTTTAGAGTCTGTATATTGTAACCATTTATTGATCACGTAAGCCATTATGCTATTTGTTTTGCAAGGAATATTAAATATGAAGTCTACCTTTAAGAAGATTGGTCCCAGAGTGATGGCCATATAAATACTTATTTTTTACAATATAAATCAAATATCACTTAATAATATCATATAAGTTAAAAAGCTGTCTTACAGAGGAGTTATTAACTATTCCTGGGAATATCAAGGTACGCTTCATAAAGATGCTTTTTCAACTGCATCTGAAAGGAAGAGAAGTTACTAGATATTCAGGGGTGATGGAAGGGAACCATAGAGAGTTAAATAAAGTGCATGAAAGTCATGGAGGAAAAAAATTCCTTGTAAAATATGAAGAAATTTTAGTTTTGCAATGGATAGGTGTTAGGGACTTCATGTTTGTGTTCCACCCCACCAAAAAATTCAAATGTTGATACCCCAACTCCCAACGGAATGGTATTAGGCTATGAGGCCTTTGAGAAGTAACTACATTAAGGTGAAGTCATGAGAGTGAACTCTTGAGAGTGAACTCATTTGGATCTAATTCTCTTTCTTTTCAATCCTCTCTTCGAAGTGTTTGCCATCATTTCCATGGATTTAAAATGCATACTTTGGCATGGAGGCCTGCATCTTGAAAGCAGATCTTTTCTTGGACTTCAACCTCACATTTACAAGAGATGCTTCACATCTCTACTTCACTATTTCACAGACATCTCCTACTTAACATATCCAAAATGTGACCTTCAATTTGTTTCTTCAAGAAGCCTTTTGGTATTCCCCGCTGCTCTGTTTCACCACTTACTAAGATACCTGAGGTATTTCCTTGATTTTTTCCTCTGAACAACTTGCCCTACTTCTTCATATAAACCTTAGCATGATCTATGAATTTTTATCTTCAAACTATCTCTTAATTCCTTGCACTTCTTTTCTTGTGTCCTCTTCCACCTCTTCATCCAGGTCATCATTATGTCTTGCCTGTTTTCCAAAACAACTTTTCTCCTGTTTGTACTGTTTTACTTCCTCAACTGATTTTACTACAAACCACAAAATAATATTCATAGTATTTAAGTCAAATTACAAACTCACATGCCTAACACTATTACATTTTTATTGCATTTAGACTAAAATCTCAACTCCTCATGATAACCTACAGTACTATACACTATCTGGCATGAACCTAGCCCTCCAACCTCAGCTTTGCTCTTTCTCTTGGCAATCCCATACCCTCAGTCATGATGGACTTTACTTGAATGGGCCATGTTATTTTTCACCTTGGAGATTTTTGGGGATGTTTACCCCCACTTATTTTGGAATGCTCCTAACCCAGGTTTTAGTATGGCTGGTTCCTGTTCTTTATAAGTGGTCCCATAACTCAGTGACTGGCATCACCAGTCATTCAGTTCTGCAAGCAAGAAATCTGGTCTCATTGTTGAAACCCTCTTCTCATATGTCACTCAGACCATCATGCATTCAGCATCACATTCCTAATTTACCTTCTAAATATTTCTCGACTAAGTTCTTTTCTCTCTCCACTGCCACTATCTAGTCATGGTTTTGTTAAATGACTAAAATCTCTTATTTTACCAACATTATTATGAAGAAAACACCACAGACTCACAATTTAAAACCAGACTTTATTGTTTATAACAAATTCATTGCAGGATGGACGCAGGGAGTCCAAACACAAGCCACAGCCTGGGAACACCTCACAGCAGTTTTGTAACACATCAGAATTACATGCTTTCTTTTAGGTAAGATTGTACAGAGAGAACCCTTTTAAGAATTTCCTGGTCGTTAGCAGGGGAGTAGGGTAACCATGATAATCAGGTATGTATGTCCAGGAAGGGAAGACGAACATTATGGACTTAAGGCTGCAAACTTCAAAAAGGATATTTGAAAGGGATTCTATAATGGGATAGCAGTATTTGTACAGGGAGCATATGTGTATAGAGGTTAAAGAGCTTGTCCAGGAGAATAAAACATCAAGGCCATCTATTGAAATTGTTACTATTAGCATATCAAACTGATAGAACTTCACGTTCTGTTGATTATGGAGGGGCTCACTTCATCATCAGCATCTACCTTAGCCCTTCCTCTAATCATTCCATTGTCTACTGTGCATCCAGAATGGTCTTCTCAAATCAGAAAACCACCACCAGCACCACCACCTTTCCAAAATTCTGTCAATGGATTACCACTTACCTTAGAATAAAAGGCCAAAATTCTTAGCAGGGCTATTAGACCTTTCTGCATCTGAAGCCTCATCTCCCAAACTCTCCTCTTCAACTTTTTTTTTTTTTTCCTATAGCCATACTAATCTTTTAGTTACTCAGATTCACTGAGCTCCTTTTATCTCATCAAGTTTAACTCAGGGAAATTCTGCCTCTTCTACTTGGAAGGATCTTTTCTCACCTCTTTCCCTAATTAACTGCTATTCATCATTCAATTCTTAGTTCAAAGGCCACTCCTATAAAGTCATTTATCGAGGATTAGGTCAAATTCCCCTACTATTGTCATGACTTTCTGTACTTTTCTTCTCACCACTCACCATAAATCTATAGAACAGTGTCTATTTTGGTCTTTATTGAATCCTCAGTCACAGGACAGGGTCTGGCAGATATTTTAAGAACTCAATAATTATTTGTAAAATAAAGTGACATAATGAAAGAGAAGAGGAAAAGAAAAATATGTCAATTTTTGAGAAGTAGAAACTTAGTAAAGATAAGGCCTTGGAATAGAGTTATTCCTCTCATCCTCAGTCTAATTCTTCCCACATTTCACCAATTCCTGATTACCTTGATTTCTCAGATCATAAATGTCCTGGGATCTCAATAGAAGCATAAGAAGTGTAGACATGCCTCAGAGATATCGTGGGTTCAGTTCCAGATCACCATAATAATGCGAGTATCTTAATAAAGCCATTCACAGAATTTTTCTGGCTTCACCAGTGCATGTGAAAGTTATATTTATAGTGTAATCTGTTAAGTATACAATAGCATTATATCTTTCAAAATGTACGTGCCTGTTTGAAAAAATACTTTATTGCTAAAAGAGGCTCTCATCTGAGACTTCAGTGAGGCATAATAGTTTTACAGTAATAGCATCTAATATCACTGATCAAAGATCACTGTAATAAATATAATCATAATGAGAAAGTTTGAAATATTGTGAAAATTGCCAAAATGTATGACAAAGTAACAAAGTGAGCAGATGCTGTTGGAAAATGATGGCTTTAAACTTGTTCTGTGCATGGTTGCCACAGACCTTCAATTTGTAAAAAGTGCAATATCTGCAAAGCACAACAAAACAAGGAATGAGGTATGCCTGTATTTGACAGAATTCAACATTCTTCTGTCAACAAATGAAGTATAGAAGGAATGTACCTAAACATAATAAAACTCGTACAGGACAAGCCCACAGACAACATCATACTGAAAGGTGAAAAGCTGAAAAATTTTCCTTTAATATCAGGAACCTCACCTCTCCTCATTTCTATTCAAAATAGTATGGGAACTTCTAGCCAAAACAATTAGGCAAGACAAAGACATAAAAGACATACAAATGAGAAAGGAAGAATAAACTTGTCTCTGTTTGCAGATGACATGATTTTATATATGGAAACTCTTAAAGGCTCCAGCAAAAATCTGTTAGAATTAATCAACAAATTCAGTAAATTTACAGAGGAAAAGATCAACATGAAAAAATCAATACAATAACAACAAGCTATCAGAGAATGTAAGAAAGCAATCCCATTTACAACCGCACCAAAAATAATAAAATACTTAGGAATAATTTAACCAAGGAAGTGAAAGATCTGTGTGCTGAAAACTGTAAGACATTGAGGAAAGAAATTGAATAAGATGTAAACCAGTGGAAAGATGTCCTATGTTCTTGGATTGGAAGAATTAATATTGTTAAAATGTCCGTACCACCCAAAGTGATCTATTATTGACAGTGCAATCCCTGTCAATATTCTAATAGCATTTTTCACAGAAATAAAATTCAATCTTAAAATTCCCATATGGAATCACCAAAGACCTTGAATATCCAAAATCATCTTGAGAACAACAAAGAAAGCTGGAGGCATCACACTTCCTTATTTCAAACTAAATTTCAAAACTACAGTAATCAAAATAGTATGGTATTGGCCCAAAACTAGGCAACAGAGCCCAGAAATAAACCCTCACATATATGGTCAAAGGATGCTTGACAGGGGTGCCAATACCCATCAATGGGGAAAAGATAGTCTCTTCAATAAATGGTGTTGGAAAATCTGGATATCCACATTCAAAATAATGAAACTGGTCCCCTGTCTTACATCACTGAAAAAATTTTATTTGAAATGAAAGACTTAAATGTAGAACCTGACACCATAAAACTCCTAGAAGAGAACAGGAAAACGCTTCAGGATATTGGTCTCAGCAGTGATTTCATGTATATGACACCAAAAATCACAGACAAAAGAACCCCAAAAATAAACAAGGAGAACAAGATCAAACTAAAAAGCATCTGCATAGCAAAGAAAACGGTCAGTAAAATAAACAAGGCAATCTATGGAATGGGAGAAAATATTTGCAAACGGTGTATCTGTTAAGGAGTTAATATTCAAAATAGATAAGGAACTCTTACAACTCAGCAAAAAACCCAAATAACCCAATTTTAAAATGGGCAAAGGACTGAGTGGACATTTTTCAAAGAAGACATACAACTGGCCAGAGGTACATGAAAATGTGCTCAACATCACTCATCATCAGGGAACTAGCAAATCAAAACCACAAGATATCACCTCACACGTGTTAGGATGTCTATTATCAAAAAGACAAGAGATAACAAGTGTTGGCAAAGATGTGGAAAAAGGTAACCCAGGTATACTGTTGGTAGAAATGTAAATTGATATAACTATTATGGAAAACAGTATGAAGTTCCTCAAAAAATTAAACATAGTACTACCATATGACCAAGCAATCCCACTCCTGCGTATAGATTCGAAAGAAATAAAATCAATATCTCGAATTGATATATGCACCCTCATGTTCAGTGCAGTATTACTCACAATAACCAAAACGTGGAAACAACCTAAAGTCTATCAGCAGTGAATGGATAAAGATAATGTTATTTGTCAACTTGAAGGGCATTATGCTGAGTGAAATAAGCCAGGCAGAGAAAGACAAATCTTGTATGGTATTACTTATTTGTGGTGCATTAAAAAATTAGAGTTGAACTCATAGGAAGAGAGCAGAAATGGTAGTTGTCAGGGCCTGGTGGGGGAGGGGGGGTGGGCAAATGGAAAGATGTAGTCCACAGGGTACAAACCTTCAGTTATAAGGTGAATAAGTCCTGAGGATCTACTGTACAGTGAGGTCACTATAGTTGATAATATGGGATTGTACACTTGAAATTCATTTAGAATAGATTTTAATAGTGCTTACCACAAAATAAAAAAATTAAAAAAGGAGTTAACTATGTGAGGTGATGGATGTGTGAGCTAAATTGCTCTTGGCAATCACTTCATAGTGCTAGTGTTATATCTAATCATCACATTGTACATTTTAAATATATAAAGTTTTATTTGTCAATTATTCTTCAGTAAAGCTAGAAAAAAATCATGGGGAAGTCAAGTACCTTCACAAAACCCCATCACGTTTCTAGGATTTTCAAACCATAAGAGCTGTCAACTCTTTGGTACGCTATGCCCTTATTATATCAACCAAGTACTCCTAAACAGGCAAAATGATGCCACATGGTCTGGGTATATAATACATTTGAAATCTATTTTTTCTTTGTTCACAGTATTTTCTAATCCTTTTCTCATGTGTAATAACTTGTTAACACTTTCTTCCTTTAGATGTTTCATTTTATCTACAGAAGTAATTCTGCCTATGAATACTGAGTTATTTCTCTTCTCATGGAAGGGAAAGTAACTATTTGTATTGAAGAATTATTATTTGTGATTAGACTTTCATTTGTAACTCAAAACTGAACCAACAAACACCATCATAGAGTATGACGGATAACAGAATGATTGGGACATTAGCTCATGCCTTTGCAGAGTAATCTCAATATTATGATGATCAGGATCATTTTTTATTATCATTCAGCTTCCAAATAGAGTGCCCCTAGATGCTGAACCAATATATGATAAAAGCTTCCAAAAAGACACTTACGTTCAATAAACCAAATCTCTAAAGAGATTACTTTCTGTGGTATGTAGAGATAAGTCAGATGGTTTTTGCAAAGGATAGAAAAGTCTTCACATATTTAAACCAAAGTTTTTAGAACATTTGTATTTTGTTCTTATGGCTGTATCAAAGCAGTTTCCTTCCTTCCAATATGAAAGTGTGTGGAAAAAATTTCAGGGTCTTTATTCAGGGCTAGTTCAATTGACTTAATTTTTCTTCTCTTTTGTTTCCCACTGCAAGCCTCTTAAAAAAAAAATAAGTCTAGAGATAAAGGAAAAAACATCTAGATCCATCAGATGTAGCTTAGAATTTGTTGCAGAAAATTATAAAGTTTTAGAAGAAATCATTCAAGGGCTCCAATAAAAACAATACTTCAAAAAAAAAAAACAGAATGGAAAGTGATAGATTAAAAGACCTTTAAAGGTCTTTCACAAGAAGTTGAACAGATCAGATGGGCAGATGTGCAGTCTGTTTGCTCTTTTTGTCCTTGAACATAGACTCTGGGGAAATAAAACTGTGGGTAAGAGCCACTCACATAATTTGTTTTTAGGTAGAAATGGGTGTCTTGAAAGGGTTTAGGTACAAAGAGCACCATTTACACTAGAATAAAAGGTAAAATATGTATTATTTCCCTATAATAGCAAATCTGCAAAATCCAACTGATATTTTGGGATACTTTTCAAGGTCTTATTTGTTATAAAATGATTATATGTGCATCAATTCAGTGAATGGACATTTTGGAAACACTTCTTTGAAGCTCAGTTTCCTCACCTGTAAAATGAAAGGAATATCTACTGTTTTAGTCTGATGTATCAAATGAGAAATTGTATATAATATACTAATCATTATTTCTGCCTAAACGCATATTTCTTCATGTCCTCAATAAAGATGTGTTTCTTATTCTTAGTGCTGAGGTCTGTCAGCCTAATACTCTCCTAAAATCTAACTCAAGGAAGAAAGAAAATCACAGAGCATTGGAACTGGAGCAGAAAGCAACATTCAACTCTAATTTGAACTCTTGCTAGGGTCAGCCTGTGTGTCCTTAGCTGTAAAAGTCAGTTGACAGAAAACCTCTCTGTCTTGAGTTTAGTACTTCTAATTCAGTTCTAGGTCATAGGATCTGCAGGAATGCCTCTATCAGAAACGTCAGCCTTAGCTTTGTATATTATCTTCCATGTGCTGTAGGGCCGCAAGCAAAGATTAAGTAAATTCTGTAGCTTACAATGAAAGTGCATATCAATCAATCCAACATATGTTTATTAAGTGCATAGGACTCTTTTAGGTACTTTGAAACATGTTACCCATGTTTAAGTAGGAGTCTAGTTGTGAGAGCAAAAGAGAACTATGTGATACATTAATAAAAATAGAGGAAAATATTGTAACAGTGTGCGTAATGAAGTATGGGTAGTAGGTTGTTTGACTTCAAAGGAGGAAAATGATGCCTGTTCTGAAATGGTTGAGAAAGCTTTGTGGAAAGGGAAGGGCTTGATATATAGATGAGGATTTGTAAGGAGGAGAAAAGAGGGAGGAGTATTCCAAGAAGAAAAGTAGTGAAGAGGCACAGAGGAATGAAAGAGACTGTGTGGTGGTACTAAATAGATTAGTTGATTAGTGAGGCTGGAGAGGGAGATTTCTGGGATACGAGGGGAAAATAGGTTGGATAGGTAGAAAGAGACTAATATCAGAAAAACACATTTCCTGTCAAGGCTTTCCTAATAGGTTTGATATATCGATACCAGCAATGGCATTTCTGACTATGTAGAAGATCACTTTCTATGCAAGACCTTTATATGTTTCCGTGGGGAAATTCTAGGAACTATCATTCCTTAAACTGATAGTAATACAGAGTTAGTTTCTTAAGTTTTAGGTTACATTAATTTTGTGGTCTGCTTCACTCCTCCTACTAGCCCCGAGCTGTGTAGTTTAAATGAAACGGAATTCAACACTTGTAGTCCACTTGCACATAGGTCTGCCAATCTTTGAATCCTTTCAGATTTGTGTAAACCTACATCTGTCAATCCTCACTCCAGGCTACTACTGTCATGTGTTGAAATCACTGATTTTGAATGACAACCTACTTCCTGCTTACTATTTTTATATCACTGGGGATGGAAATAACAGAACTATCCCTTGATTTAACTGTCAGTCCAGTGACACCTCAAGCATACTATAACATTTTACAAAGCCCCTCAATCTGCCAGAAACGGATGGTTTTAGTAATATTACTGGCTTTGTAGAAGATGAAAGTTTAGCTACGAAATGTTTTCCTGTACCAAAATGAGTACTAATATATTAAAAAAAATTAGAATAGAGACTTACATCCAGCAAAACGCTCCTCCAATGAGAATAAACTTAAAATTTTTTCATTTGAGAAGGAAAGGCATTATTTGGTATAAAGGATTTTCTGCTTTATAGTCTAAAGATACCAAATTAAGAAATTGGTATCCATTTTTTTTTGTTGTTAAAAAAAACCAACAAAGGGAAGAAAAATAAAAAGGACTAATATCTATACAGAAATTTTTCTGAGTAAAAGAAAGTATTTTGTGTAAATACAGTTTCATGTTATAGAGGTTTAATTTTAGAGGTACTATATGGAAACATTTTCAGTGTGCAGGCTTAGAGGTGTCGCTACATAAGAGTCCATCTTCCCAAGTCCTGGGGTGAAACTTACTGAAAAAGCAAACAAAAGTGTAAGGAAGATACAAATCAAAACGATTACCTTTATTTAAAAGCTAATAATGTAAGAGACTAGTTTTTATCAGCGGATGAGCGGCATTCTTAATAGTGAACCTAAGAATTAGATCGACATTTACACTCAAGAGCCTGAACTGGAGCAGGGCTCCCCTGGATGGGGCAGAGCCTCTCTAGAAGAAAAAAGCAGAATACCTTTATCAACCGCCAAGAGAAAGAGAAGGAGCCGGGCTACATGTGTGCAATATTTCCTTCCAAACTCATCAAAAAGACTTTACCCACTTCCTCTAGTGAGTGAAGTGGCAGAGAGACGCCAGAGTGTTCGGTACATGTAGCTATTCCTCAAAATAGAAAAAGAAGATGAATAGAGAAAAATAATCTCCTTCATACTTTTTGGTGTTTTGAAAGGACAATAAGTATGTTGTGTTGAAGTCAAGAGTTTTAAAGAAGAAAAATAATATGCAAAAATAAAGAACCTCAATTATAGTTTCTTTCTATATATTTTCACTGTTCCTTGCTAGTGACACAGTAATAAATATTCAGAGCTCTCTCTAACAGTTCATTTGCTCTGGAATTCCTATCCATGCCCCATGATTGTCTTTGATTTTTCTCCCCCTTTTGGAGCCTTCCTACCCTTATGCAACATTTGGTCATGGAAAACTCACAAGAACAGCATCCCACAATTTTACTCTCACAATTTCTTCCTTTAAAACTTTTTTTTCTTTTTGTTAACTCATCTCAACCAGTAACATGTTTGTCTCTCGAAGGACATACTAACTTCATTACAGTAAACGTAAAAGAGGGTTTACTGGGGAATGTTACAAACACAACACATATAATGCTTCACAGTTTCATTAATCCACAAAGAGTGATGCTTTGACTGGTACATCTGGACTGGGTGACTACAGAAAGTGCTCAGCAGACAAGAGACCCCCACTTCCCCAATGCAATATAAATATGGGAGGGAGCAGCCAATAAGTGGCTTTGTTAGAAAATATGGCTTCTGAGTCCAGCCTCTGGTATTCCCTGTTCTTCCATTGAGCTCACTCAGACCTGTGGAGTCAATCTTCTTAGTAAGCTATCAAAAGAAAAGAGGAAATGAGTCCTCAAAGAAAATAAAATGTATCCCTTCTTACTGCCTCAAAAACTTAGTAGGTGTTAATGGCTTAATATATTGATAGTTTATATTAACTGAATTAAATTTTAATGATTATTTTAAAAAATCTCCTGGAGATAATGTCTTTACTCAGAGGTGTGACTGCAGTGGTAGGAATACCTAACAGGGAGGATATGTAGGTAGACTCTGAGCGGTGTTCCAACCGCCAAATGTCAGTCACTGACTACCACGTCGCTTTCCACTAGAGGGTAAAGAATGCTCCGAGTGTCAGAATCTGCCATAATCTACTTACACATCAGCTGAAAAGCTGCGTGGAAGTATGTTTGTTTTCTATTTAGCAGTAACATACATATTCCACAGATGTACTCTTATGAGTGCAAATGAGCGAATGTTTCATTTCCTCTCTCAAGGGTACACTTAACAAGGAGCTAAGATCTCTTCAATTGGCGACCTTTAACATGGGACGTATTCTGGTAAAGGCATGGCTAAAGGAGTGATAAGAAGAACACTTTTTTAAAAAAATTATATCTCAAAGCTCTTAATTTTTATTTTATTTATATTTGGCTGTGTTGGGTCTTCGTTTCTGTGCCAGGGCTTTCTCTAGTTGCGGCAAGCGGGGGCCACTCTTCATCGCGGTGCGCGGGCCTCTCACTGTCGCGGCCTCTCTTTGTTGCGGAGCACAAGCTCCAGACGCGCAGGCTCAGTAGTTGTGGCTCACGGGCCCAGTTGCTCCGCGGCATGTGGGATCTTACCAGACCAGGGCTCGAACCCGTGTCCACTGCATTGGCAGGCAGATTCTCAACTGCTGCGCCATCAGGGAAGCCCCCAAGAACACTTACTTTTTATAATGTGATTATTTAGGTTGTGTAGGAAAGGGATATTTCCTCTATGATGCATCATTTAGCATAATTATTGATTATTTTTTAGCTATTTATATGTGGATGTAATTTGGGTATACAGAAACAAATTACTTTCAGGAGTAAGGAGAAAATTTGTAATTTTCTAGGTAGGATGACCGTGTAGTCACATACGTTACAAACGTGTTTTTTAACTTATCAGGACAATCCCCTCCCCCTGCCCCTTTTAAAATTAAAACCTCCTGTGGAAAATCAATGTATAAAACTCTAGTTATGAGGCTCCTCTCTTTGGAATTGCGGTGGGATGTTTGGGAGCTGGATTGCCTGCCCTCACCTCCTCCCTCCTTGTCCAGGACCACTTGAAAGCATCTATAGGGGCATGATATGTTGCTTTTAAACTTAAGTACAGGAAGAAATTTTGTAAATGCTATATTTTTGATTTTTAAGTTCAATACCTTCTGTGGAAAATGTTTTTGAGACCTTTAAAAGTTACAGTGTTCGAAAGAATATTATGAAATAATCTGTAATATGTCAAAATGTTCTTACTATTTATAACAGCAGCATTTTTATACAATATTATGTTGAAAATAAGTGGAATGTAACTCACAGGGAGTGTGAAAAGCTGAATAATTTTCAGCTGCAATAATGCTACATAATCAAGAAACTCAAAATCTTGGGAGCTTAAAACAACAAATGCTGAATTTTCCTGCTCTGAGTTCTGCAGTTTGTTTGAGACAGCTCTGCTTCATGATGTCGTTTATCTGAGCTTGACTTCAGGCTGTGAGTTAAAGTCATGTCTGATCCATTTTCTTCAGTCAGTGGCCGCTCAAGGTATGTTCTTTTCATGATGCAAAGCAGAAATACAGGGACCAAGTCTTGTCATGAAAGAACATTTAAAGCCTTTGCTTGCCTCAGTGTGAAAATATTCCATTGATTAAAGCAAGACACATGGACAAGCCTAAGAGCTCTATTAGTGGCTTTGAGTAAGAAGTAATGCCATTTGAATAAGCAGATATACTCTGTATACTTTAATAGGAAGAATTGCAAAGCCATATGGCAAAAGACATGCATGTATATTTCTTTAGCATTGACAAACTACAGAATTTGGAATAATAATCCAGACCAAAATTATCAAAGGCAAGTACAGACAAAAAACAAACTCAACATTTATCATGGACACTTCAAGACAAATAGGGTATACTAAATCCACAATGTACTTATTAGACAACATATTTACAAGTACATGCACACTTTCCACTACCATAATTCTAAGATTATGTAGTTTCCTTTCATAGTTAATTATTATAGTTAGCAATAACTTTTAGTGATAATTCCTTCCAGGATATTATCCACATGAACCAGAAGATTCCAACATGTGCATGTGATGAGTATTTATTGTTCATCCCTGTCAAGCATCCCCTCCTCCTTTAGTGGTAACAGTACATAAGTTTCCTGGTAAGAAACTACACAGAGACCATGTTTCACCCATTCTGTTAAGGCACAGTTAGCCTTATTTCTCACCTGCAGGGGTAGGCATGTGATCTATGCTGGAACAGTCAGGACATTCCATTCCCTTGTCGCAATGTTTGGTTCAGGGGTGGGTTTATACGCTGAGCCAGACCAATTAAGAGTCAGTCTTGAGTCTTTGGCTTACACTGTTGGGAAAGAAGTGCTTACTTTTTTCTCTGAGTTTGCCAGTCTGCTGGGAAGTAAGCTTGACACTGCGTTTGACCAGTTTTGCCACTATGCGGGAAAAGCCTGCCTGAGAATGAAGCCAAGACACTGGAAAGCAGAGCCAAGAGATGGAGACAGAAAATGTCTTGAGGTTTCTTTGAGCTTTTAATTCCAGTCCAAAGCCATCTGTATCCCTTAACTTCCCAGTGACAAAGCTAACAAATTGTTCTTGATTGTTTTTGTCACTTGAAATCCAAAGCATTCATACTAAAACCTACGCTTCTTTTTGCTCTGCAGTCTCTCTCCAAAATTCTCTCTTTCTGGACTCACTTGTCATATCACTTTGCTAGCACACACATGACCCCTCATTTCAAGGGTCATGTACTCCATGTCATCTTAATGTTTCACTATATCCTGGACTGATACTTAATTCATTTGTTATTTCTCCTGAAAGTGCAGATTTGCTGAATAAAAGGGGTTCTTTAGCCAATAACGTTGTTTCCTCAGTTAGGTTTCATATCAACTCTCTGGTCTCAGTGAAGATGTGTCTGAAGATTCACATGTTTCATTGTATGTCTCAAACTCTGACTCCACCCATTTCCTGTGGCATTGACAGCTTGCCCTCAAAGTC
This sequence comes from Eschrichtius robustus, assembly GCF_028021215.1. NCBI lineage: Eukaryota > Metazoa > Chordata > Mammalia > Artiodactyla > Eschrichtiidae > Eschrichtius > Eschrichtius robustus. The sequence continues at coordinate 91,598,005 of NC_090826.1, forward strand.
TTCCAGATTCTCTATCTGGAAGATGTGATGCCATATCTCAGACATGATTGTATTCTCCTGAACCGTGTGGCACCAGCCATCTTCCTCCTTTATATTGTGGCTTCCTTGATGCCTGCTAAGCTACCATGTGAAACTGTCTTTTGACTAATATAGGCCACCAGCCCCTTCCCTGCTGATGCAAATTCTCCTTGTGCAAAGACCATGCTGTTGAGGCCACACTTCCACGCCAAAGCCGCTATTAGAGCTCTTTAGTGCCAAAGTCTTTTTCTGTTTGGGAAGAATCTCTTTCCTGCAACACTATGTTGCATAAGTCTCAAATCAGTGTTGCCTTTTAATTCAAATGTATCACAAAGAATTTCAGTGTATATGCATTTGTTCCTTCTGCATACTTTAGCAATCAGTCTGTGGGAATTTGACTACAATCCAACTGAGAGACAGACTCCTCCCTCCTTTCCCTTAACCGTTTGATCAGGTTTTGCCTTTATTTCTTTATGAGTTCTTTCTTCAAGATTTCCTGATTTCTTGGGAAAGAGAGAGGTCTTGTCTCTCTCAGTCCTTTTTTATTGGTTGAATTGTGTCATTATTACAGCTTCTGATCATGTTGAGAATCCCTCCACAAAACATTTCTGACTGGATACACTGCGCTCATGGATTTTTATGGACATTAAATTTACAGTCTGAATTCTACAATACCACTCCATTATCTCCTCTTATTCTTAGAAAAGCAACAAACAAATATATCACTGTAAATTAAGATCACAGAAGCTCAACACTTAAATAGAATGGAGCATACCCTGTAGCCAGGCAGAAAAGCAGAAACACTTTAGAATTCTCAATGGTTCCATCATTCACTGTTAGAAATTAGAGCGCTATTAGAATTATTTCAATCATCAGATGTATTTTTTGTTTCCTTTTCTGATTATCTGGAATTATCACTCTGGACTCACTTTGGCACCTAATCCTGCTGCAAACCTCCTGCCCAACCTACCTATGAATCATTCTACTGAGAATAGACTTGTTGCTTCGCTTAGTTACCCTAATGTACTTACAAGATTAGCAAAACAACTTAAATGCATCAGTGCTTATATTTTGAAATATGCCTTATCTCAGTACTGTGATCATTAGCACTTAAGACCTTACCGTATCATATCTGAACTCAAAGTCTTTCACAGTGACACTGCTTTTGATGGTAAAACCCACAGTTTCCAAAACATCCAGGACATCAGGAAAGATGTTCTGGTACAACACCGTCACTGAGGGGTTTGCTCAGATGTTCTGTGGTGGACTGAATGAGTCTAAAGATCTTATGTCTGGTCAGATTTGGGTCCTGTGATTATGTCCTAATGGAATAGAAGCCACAGAATTACCTTCTCTAAACTTAATGTCTTGATGTAGCTAATATTCTATGGTTGTACGTTTTATTAATATCTACTCACCTCAGAATAAAGTGTCATACTGAAATTTCTTTTTTTATTTTTTCATTTTTAAATTTTATTTATTTATTTGTTTACTTATTTATTTATTCATTTTTGGCTGCATTGAGTCTTCGTTGCTGCACCTGGGCTTTCTCTAGTTACAGCGAACGGGAGCTACTCTTTATTTATTTATCTATCTATCTATCTATTTATTTATTTATTTATTAATGTTTGGCTGCGTTGGGTCTTTGTTGCTGTGCATGAGCTTTCTCTAGTTGTTGCGAGCGGGGGCTACTCTTCCTTGATGTGCATGGGCGTCTCATTGCACTGGCTTCTCTGGTTGCGGAGCACGGGGTCTAGGCGCACGGGCTTCAGCAGTTGTGGCACGTGGACTCAGTAGTTGTAGCTCATGGGCTCTAGCGCACAGGCTCAGTAGTTGTGGCTCATGGGCTTAGTTGCTCCGCGGCATGTGGGATCTTCACAGACCAGGACTCGAACCCGTGTCTTCTGCATTGGCAGGCGGATTCTTAACCACTGTGCCAGCAGGGAAGTCCTCATATTGAAATTTCTTAATTTCTTAAGGCAGAAACTTAAATAACTAAAAACTTTGGTTGGGACTGAAACCAGAACTGAATTGAATATTCCGTTTCTGTTTGAAATCGAAACATTACAAATGCTTGCACTAGATAGTTAAGACAATATTTTGACTGTGAAATCAGTTGGCCCTAATTGTTATTTTCCTTCTATTAGTGAAGGACTTAAAAAAAAGATCTAATCCTAGTTAAATAACACGATTACAGACTTTGTAGATATGTATAATGCCAGATGTTTAAAAAGGTTAATATTCCCTCAATAAGGAAAACATTGTTATAAAAGGTCACTTAGATGGTATTGCTGGGAGATTTTATGGATGTTCTTCACCTGTTTAACATTTTTATTGATAGTTCTTTTCAGATTACAAATAAACAGTTTGTGCTCTAAGTATGTATTCATGTTAACATTTACTTTGTAAAATATGCTTCTTACAGGAATACAGTTTTACTTGACTCTCCCTTTTATCACACACTGTTTAGCTGTGCTGACTGTGTGTGTGTGTGTGTGTGTGTGTGTGTGTGTGTGTGTGTGTGAAAGAGAGAGAGAGAGAGAGAGAGAGAGAGAGAGACTTGAGTATTCTAAGCTTTTTCCTGCCTTGGGCTTTTACTATTGTACTTTGTTCTATCTAGATTTCTCTTTCTCTGATCTTCAAATCACTAGCTCCTTCTAAACCTCCAAATTCTAGTTGAAAATCACTTTCTTGAAGATACCTTCCCAGACTATTCAGTCTAAAATACCCTGATGGTGAAGTCATTTTCTATTTCATTACACTGTTATTTCATATTAGTTCTTATTGCCATCTTGAAGTGTTTTATTATTATTATTATTATTAACTCATGTATTTTCTGGTTTTCCACTAGAATGTAAGCTGCTCAAGAACAAAATCTTCTCCATCTTTTTCATCATTGTATCCTGAGTATCATCCATGTGCTTAGCAAAAAGCAGGCACTCAGTTAATGCTTGTTGAATGAATGGACTTCTTCCCGCCTGTACTATATTCTCTCTAGCAGGATTTCATGTACATTAAGAAGGAAAATGGATGCAAATTTATTGATGTAGTGTTTGATCAGGTAGAAGAGATATTTGGTTATAAGAAATAAGAGAGAGAGAGAAAGAAAAAAGCCACACTCTACTGCTATAGCCAATGCATTAAGCACAGGATTTGATGGAGGGGGGAGGGAGGAGGGGAAAGGTCTGTTGCCTCAATGCATGTGCATCCATCTTCCAAATAGTTTCTTAAATCTTAATCCAGAAATTGAAATAACTACAAATTTTCTTTGAAGGTGAAACCAGAACTGAATTGAATATTCTGTTTCTTTTTGAAATTGAAACATTACAAATGTTTGCAATAGATAGTTCAGGCAAAATTTTCACTGTGAATTCAGTTGGCCCTAATTGTTAATCTCCTTCTCTTAGTGAAGGACTTCAGAAATATGATCGAATCCTAGTTAAATAATACATGATTACGGACCTTTTATATACATATAGATATATAAAATGCCAGATGTTTAAAAATGGTTAATATTCCCTCAAAAAGGAAAACATTGTTCTAAAAGGTCATTTAGGTGTCATTCCTGGGAGATTTTATGGCTGTTCTTCACCTGTTTAACATTATTATCGATAGTTCTTTTCAGATTATGAATAACTGGTTTGTGCTCTAAGTGTTTATTCATGTTAACATTTACATTGTAAAATATGCTTCTTACAGGAATATAAATAGTTGCTGGAAAGAACACTGACAGCTTGAAAGTAAAATGAAGTTCTTTCTATTGCTTTCAGCCATTGGATTCTGCTGGGCTCAGTATGCCCCAAATACCGAATCTGGACGGACATCTATTGTCCATCTGTTTGAGTGGCGCTGGGTTGATATTGCTCTTGAATGTGAGCGATACTTAGCTCCCAAAGGATTTGGAGGGGTTCAGGTGGGCATTGTTCACGGTATAAATTGCAGACTTCGCTGTGCTTAGAGTAAATGGTATTATGCTCTGTGTCTGTGAAGCTGGGACAACATTTTACTTCACAAATAAGTACTCTAAGTAAAACAGTTTTCTGAGGAAGAAAAAAATTTGAAATTGTTGGCAACTTCATGTTTTATTTCTAATACAATATTTTTTTTCAGCAGGACATTTCCAATGTGAAGTTAATATTTTCTAATGGTTGTCAAGGAATGTGGCTGCAAATACAAAGATTCAGAAACAATTTTAGACTCTTGAGTCGTTTCTAGAATATTCAGTGATACAAAGTAAGCTGTAATTTGATACTTACTACTGTTGTTTTATTTGTAGGTTTCCCCACCCAATGAAAATGCGGTAATTAATAACCCTTCAAGACCTTGGTGGGAAAGATACCAACCAGTTAGCTACAAGTTATGTACAAGATCAGGAAATGAGGATGAATTCAAAGACATGGTGACTAGATGTAACAACGTTGGTGTAAGTGAATTAAATTTCCCTTTAAAAGTATTATATAGAAAAAGGATTTCTCTCTCTTGCCTCCTGTTCCTTTCAAGCACAACGATTTTCATATATTTTAAAATTTTACTTCATACTTTAGCCATAAATTAAAATGTAATTGTTACCTTATGTTCAGCTTTTGTAAATATTTATTTATGCACTAAAGAAGATGTAAGTAAAAGTTTAAGGCCATGAACTTACTCATACAGCAAAATACCAACTTTTAACCCTCCTGGCTGCATGCATTTCTGAGGAACACTTTTCCAGTTAGGAATTGGAAATTCCAGTTACAGTATTGGCTGTTACTTTTATGTGACTTGTGTCTCCACCCATAAGTCCTGGGCCTTTCTTCCCATAGGTTCTTTGATGGTAAATAATTATTTTCTCTTTGATGAGGAGCATAACAAGAGACAATACCTACTGATCCTAAATAGATAGTAGAGACTGGCTTTTTATTTCCTAGGATGACCCATGGAAATTGCAAAAACCAATCATCTCTCCTGCCTAATCTGATTCTTTTCTCCTACCCCTCCCCGCCAAAAAAAAAAGGGCCTTTGCATTTTTTCACAGTTATGGTAGTTTTGGGTTCTCTTAATTTGTCATATATGTAAATATTCCACCAAGTGGCTAGAATGCATGTAGGGCTTTAGTTCACAATGATTTCCTTTAACATTTGACTGTTGCTCTTCTAGGAAGGTAAGTTATAAAATAACAAAGAAATATTTTGGAGTGTTATTAATGTGCTATAAACTCAAATTAATACTATTATAAATTTCTACCTCTCTCTAGGTCCTATTGAAATAGAAATTTTGCCTTTCAGGTCCGTATTTATGTGGATGCTGTAATTAATCATATGTGTGGAAATGGTGTGGCTGAAGGAACGAGCAGTACTTGTGGGAGTTACTTCAACCCTGGAACTGAGGATTTTCCAGCAGTCCCATACTCTGGTTGGGATTTTAATGGTGGTAAATGTAAAACTGGAAGTGGAGACATTGAGAGCTATAATGATGCTTCTCAGGTAATTAGCAAAAAGAGCTGTCTATGCCTTTTATTATCCACATGTAGCTTATTGATCTCATTTTAAATATTAGTTGAGATTCCTTAGAACAGGATTCCAAGCCTGACTGTTCAGACAAAGAATCTTAAATCGATATTTAAAACATTTTTCCCAATTAAATTGTTCACAATGAAAAAGCTCATCCACTGTATTTCCTACATTCTCCATTTTTATACTAGAAAATGTTTCAAAGGTATGTCCATACTAGAATGTCAGTATCCGCAGAGACCAATGCAAAGAAGGCACTATAGAAATATCTATTAATGAATAAATGAATGAATAATCAAATGGATTCTCAGGCAAAGATGATGCTTTATGTACCAATCACAACATTTTTTACCTCAATAGGTCCGAGATTGTCGTCTGGTTGGTCTTCTTGATCTTGCACTGGAGAAAGATTATGTGCGCTGCATGATTGCTGAATATCTGAACCGTCTCATTGACATTGGTGTTGCAGGGTTCAGAATTGATGCTTCTAAGCACATGTGGCCTGGAGACATGAAGGCAATTTTGGATAAACTGCATAATCTAAACACAAGATGGTTCCCTGCAGGAAGTAAACCTTTCATTTACCAGGAGGTACATCAATACATATATGTGCAGATAAAACAAAGATTCATCAGAAAGTAAATGTCAGATTTCATTAAAAGTGCAATTTCTGTAGGTTAGTGGCTGACTCATGTATACGGAGGAGTGTTCCTTAAACTCCTTTGATTCAGAGACAGCACATCTGACTCTATCACAGGAGCTTTTTTATGCAAGTGCCGAGAATTTTTTTAGGCTGCCAAAAATCTCTGTGTCATGTATCATCTCCCCAGAGACCATTATAGAAGACAGATAAGAATATAGTTGTTGTCTTGAGCCAGGCTATGTGACTTAAATTCTTGGCTATAGCGCTGTTAGCTGTGTCTGTTTAGGCAAATTGATTAACCTCTCTGAGCAATAATTTTTTCAAAGTTTATCGAAAAGAATAATGATAATGGTTATGTCTTTGTTTTCTTTGGAGAATTAAAGAGGTAATATTTAGCAAGCACTTAGAAATATTGCCAGCTGGATATTAAGTGCTCTGTAAGTGTGAGCTATTCTTATCATTTATGTGCAAGACTAAATTAGGTCAGCATTCTCACAGGACACCAGGTTACTTTGTCATGTTACTTTTAATATTGTAGCATAGATTTTAACAAAGGAAAATAAGAATCTTAACATAAGCAAAAGCATTTGGGGCATTTCGCATAACATAAATAGTATAAAGTTATTTTCTATATAATAGTAACTCATTAATTAAAATTCTTTTCAGCTCTTATTTAAAACGATATTTTCTTCTTGATTTCTACTAGGTAATTGATCTGGGTGGTGAGCCAATTAAAAGCAGTGAGTACTTTGGAAATGGCCGTGTGACAGAATTTAAATATGGTGCAAAACTAGGCACAGTTCTGCGCAAGTGGAATGGAGAGAAGATGTCTTACTTAAAGTAAGTGAAATACAATTGATCCTTTGAAATATTTCACAGATTTATTTGTGATATTACCCCAACATGAATTTTCCTCTTTAAGCCTTCTTATTTAGACAACATCCAAGGATTCATTTACTAATAGCAAGTGTCAGAGTTCCCCAAACGCCAAATGATCATCATTATTTAGAACGGCAATCACGAGGAAGTAATTTTAGAGACCCAAAACATCACATAGAGATTTTAATCCTGGTATTATACGTCTCTACTAGATTTGACTAATGTTTGCACATAAATTGTGCAGGCCAGGTTATTGTTAAAATGATTCTGTACTTTATGAAGTCCCTACAATGTGGCCGTACTGTAGAATTTACATATATTAATCAATTAATTAATTTCAAATATTAAAATATTTATATTATAACAATATAATATTGAAGCCTTATTTAAAAACAGTTTGCCATTGTGTATAAAATGATAATAATGTTGAACCTTCTGCAGTCCATCTAAATTATAATTCAGTGAAACTTCTAAAATAACTTTTATAACAAAAATCTTATACCTGTAACATGAATATAAGTCAAGTAATTCCTACATATATACATGCATGAAATGAATTTGTAGATAATATATCTATATAGTTTATATTTTGAAAGCCCTACAGAATAATCATTTAATTAGAGAATTTCATTAGAGGGTGCTATTCTGAACGAAATACACATGTAGGTTACTCTAAAGCTATTGTAAAAGAATACATATAGGTGCTTTTAAGATTTTTTTTTTCTTTTTAAATAGGAACTGGGGAGAAGGCTGGGGTTTCATGCCTTCTGACAGAGCACTTGTCTTTGTTGATAACCATGACAATCAGCGAGGGCATGGAGCTGGGGGAGCATCTATTCTTACATTCTGGGACCCTAGGTAAGAAACAAAGTTCCCCATTTTTAAACCTACAGTTTACTGATATTAAAAATATTATTTTCCTCTATAATGTTATAGACTGTACAAAATGGGAGTTGGATTTATGCTCGCTCATCCCTACGGATTTACACGAGTAATGTCAAGCTACCGTTGGCCAAGACATTTTGAAAATGGACAAGTAAGTTTTGGTATTGTCCAAAATGTCTTTTCCTCAAGAAAAAGAGGTTAATTTTGTTTTAATTTCACATGATGCTATTACATCCGGTATTTTTTGTATCAAATATTTATTAAGTGTAGACCTGATGCAGGACTCTTTTAACAATGCAGTGGATATTAAAAAAATTTAAATTAATGATCTCTATGGACAAAGAGTATGTAAGCTATTTCAAAATATGACAAAGGTAGCCCCTCACCAAAGAAAACAAAACACACTTAAAAATAGGATACAGTGAGTAAAATATGTATTTCTCATAAGTACCTATTTCATAGAGTTGATATGATGATTACAAATTAACACTTCAAAAAAATTAAAACAGTACATGCACTACAGTACGAGCAATATACATATTTGTTAAATACTTTTAAAAGAAGTTTTTTGGGAAGCAAAGAGATGATCCAATTGGACCTAGGTTCAATAGGGAAAGTATGATATAACAGGAAAGAAAGTATATGTGTTAAAGAAGAGACATTTGCTGACTCTGCTGGGAATGTTGAAGATGAAAAAAATTTGGGCGGTATGGTAAAGACAATAATCTGAGTAATAATTAAAAAAAAACTGAGAAATAAGATTATTAAAGAATATATTTGGTAAGTTAGTGGACAGTTTTCAAACTGAAGATTTCAAATACAACATCATACAGCAACTTCATACCTGAAGTAGAAAATTCTCTTTGCTGCAAACTAGATAGATATTTATCCAGTTTCTAGTAGATTATTTTCAAATTGAGAAGTCCACTACTTTGTACAGCAACTCATTCTATTGTTAGATAGCCTTAATATTTAGAAGATGTCCCTTTATATTGAGCCAACTTCTTGTAATTACCACTAACTGGTCTTATTTCTGATGGCCAGAGTCATGGCGTATGTCCATTTCCCCTTTTCCCATAACATTTCCAAGACTTCTCCAGGACTTGTGCATGCTAACAACTCTTAGTTTTGTCCACTATTCATCATACAACAGGATTTAAGACAGACCTTTATAACCTTCCTAGACATAATCTGTTTTTTCCTATGATTATCTTTGAAAGTACCAATCAGAAACCACAATATTAAAAATTTGGTCAATTTAGTAAGGGATATTGTGATGCTTTGATTAGTACATTTATTTAACAAAGAAGAATGAAAGAAACTAATATTTATTTAGCAATTATCATGTGGAAAGCATTTTTACATACCTCGTTTAATTTTTATAGCCACTAAGTAATATCTTCACTTTACTGAAGAGGAAAAGCAGGCACCGAAGTTTTGTATATTAACTAAGTTTTTGTAGCTAGTACTAATATAACCTATCTTTTAGTCCTGCTGCTTCTGACACTAAAGGCCTTGCCATTTCAGTGACATTGCACTACCTAGAGTGATATTAAGAAGTCACTGCAATTCCTTGCAAAGAAAATGAGAGGGTAAGAGAATCATAGCCTTGTTTGAAATATGGCACTAGAGAATGGGAAGTTAGGGGGAAGATAAATTCAGTAAAAATACGAAACAAGTTGGATTCTCAATGAAGACAATACAGAGACACATAAGGGACAGACTGGGTTTGGTGGACTGAATAAGGACACATGTAATGTTAATAATGTGAGCTTTTAAAATGTATTAATATCGTTTTGTTAATTGAGGATGTTAATGATTGGATTGGGCCACCAAATAATAATGGAGTCATTAAAGAAGTTACTATTAATCCAGATACTACTTGTGGCAATGACTGGATCTGTGAACATCGATGGCGTCAAATAAGGTAGGAATACTTATTTAGAGATATCCTCTAATAATACAGTTTCTTAACATTTTGTTTTAAACTGTTGACATATTCATCAGCATTTCCTATGTTATTTTGTGTTTAGGAACATGGTTGTGTTCCGTAATGTAGTTGATGGCCAACCTTTAACAAACTGGTGGGATAATGGTAGCAACCAAGTAGCTTTTGGAAGAGGAAACAGAGGATTCATTGTCTTTAACAATGATGACTGGTAAGTAGACATCAATTAGAAATAATTGTACCAACATGTTCTTGGTTTATTCTTTTCCTGTTCATTTACTTCTTTCATATCTGAAAAATCCTTTAGTCAGCAGATTAAGAAAACATAGTGATCAGCAGAAAAATGATGATGACTCTTATTCTTTTGATCTCCTCTCTTTATAAGGGCTTTCTCTTCTAAGTAGAGTTATTTTTTGTACACTTGTGCATATCATGGGCAGATATGATGCACATATATATGCTAACATATACACCTCACATAAATATTCACATAATATAAAGGTTGTGAAATCCGTAGAAGACTGTCTTCTAGGACTTTTAAAATAAATAATGGAAAAATACTGCCTCAGGATGGAAATATCTTTTTTTCTGTCTCTTTTTTTTCACCTACCCTGGTATCTAGTTCTTTGGTCTTCTTTTTTCACTGTCCTGTCTTTCTGTGACAAATAATACTTTTTAAAGCATACATATATATATATATAAAGAACATATATGTTATGGTCATTGATTGACCTCAGGAAATTTTTTAGTTTTAGTTCTGAAACATCTCATTACTGGCTTTTCATTTGTGACACTTATATTCTCTGTCTCAAGTATACTGATTCCCTCACACAGAGAACTATAGCTCAGAAGACCTCTTTGCAGGCAGTTGAAATACCTTTGTCCAAGGCTAACTTCCACTCATGCTTAGCTCACTCTAGCCCAAATTATATTTTACTGACAAAAAATAAATAAAGTGTATCTCTTTCTTCCCCAAGACTCCATTGCCTGTCCTTTAATTTCTGTCTTTTGTAGATGGGAGAGTCAAAATAAATTTATGTGACAGCTTTGTATTTTAAAACCATATACTTCTTCATAGAAATGTGAGATTATTTTTATCTCCAGCCCAAATTTATTTGACCCGCTTGAAAAAAAAAAGGTTTTTAAAGAAATAATCATATTTAAATTCTTGACAGTAATCAGTATTTTCTTAAGTTCAGATGAAGACAATTTTAAAATGTGTGTGTTTACCACAGGAATCAATTTTCTCTAAGGGAGCCAATTCAACCAAATCTTCACTGATACTCTTCAACCTTTTTTTTTTTTTTTTTTAATAATATTTACTCTTGACTAGGTTACGCCTAAGTCTTCTCTTCTATAAGAATATTGTTGGCCCTAAGAAAACTACTTACAGCCACTGGGGAGGCCTTTGTATTTAGATTTTATTTTCATTGAGACCTTGACTGCTTAGAGTTCTACAGCACAAAGTTAAACTCTTTGTTTTAGAGATAGTCTGTATTCTTGCTTTTAATTGTGGTGAAATCTTAAATTTTATTTTACAGGGCATTATATTCAACTTTGCAAACTGGTCTTCCTGCTGGTACATATTGTGATGTCATTTCTGGAGACAAAATTGGTAGCGATTGTACAGGAATTAAAATCTATGTTTCTGGCGATGGCAATGCTAATTTTTCTATTAGTAACTCTGCTGAAGATCCATTTATTGTGATTCATGCTGAATCTAAATTATAAAGTTTGAATTAAATACGTACACACAGAGAAATAAAAGGTGTTTCTGTTCTTATATATATGTAATCTATAACTTCTCATAATTCATTAATTTTTGGTTAAAGCTCTAATAAGTAACCAACTTGAAAAACTCAGAAAGGCATAAAAAAACACGTATACTTAAATAATTATAATATCATTACAATCAACATTTTGTTGTGTTTTAGAAGATTGTCATTAACCTTTTTGTCAAAGGCATTTCTAAGAATTCAGAAAAGCATGTTGAAAAACATGTTTGTTGCCATTAACACCATTTGCCCAGCTATGTATCTCTAATATATGTCTGTATTTCTTACATAGGGTGTTTCTAACAATTAAGTTAGGGGTAGCTGATTTAATGATGATTCCCATACAAAGTCATAACACTTGGGTGCTTTTCACAATATAAAGGCCATTTCATGTTTAATAAGTTAAAAACTAAAAGAAACATATTACGTAGTCTATAATAATTATCTGGAGCTCACAGGAATCTCCTCCTACATTCTCTATATTCTTTTTTTCATTCTCTTTCCAATGGCTTTCACTTGATGATGTTGTATGACTTTGGTTTCCTGTCTTAACCAAATTGATTCTGTGAGGGAGGAAAACTAAGTCAGGAAGGTTGTTCTGGTACAACACCATCTCTGAGAGGCTTGCTCTATGCTCTGCCATGCAGTACTGGATTGAATGAGTCTAAAGATCTTACATCTGGTCAGATTTGGGTCCTGTTCTTATGTCCTAATAGAACAGAAGCTACAGTATTACCTTCTCTATATTTAGTGTCTTGATTTAGCTGATATTCTATGGTTGTACGTATTATTATCTATTAACTTCAGAATAAAATGTCGTATTGAAATTGAAGAGGCATGTTGGGACTTTGCTAAAGAAGGTTCCTTGGTGCAGGTACAATGAGATATAAAATGAAACCTCTGTTTCCTAGTGGTAGATTTTGTAAGAACTGGGTGTTACTTTAGGAATTCTGCCCAGTTCTATCTTAGGAATTTTTATTCTATCAATGTCAATACTCTCTGTAATTTAATTTGACTGAGATATGTCTTTTTTTTTAAACGTCTTTATTGTAGTATAATTGCCTCACAATGCTGTTCCAGTCTCCGCTGAACAACAAAGTGAATCAGCCACATGTATACATATATCCCCATATCCCCTCCCTCTTGTGTCTCCCTCCCACCCTCCCTATCCCGCCCCTCTAGGTGGTCACAAAGCACTGAGCTGATCTCCCTGTGCTATGCAGCTGCTTCCCACTAGCTATCTATTTTACATTTGGTAGGGTATATATGTCAATGCTACTCTCTCACTTTGTCCCAGCTTACCCTTCCTCCTCCCCTTGTCCTCAAGTCCATTCTCTACATCTGCGTCTTTATTCCTGTCCTGCCCCTAGGCTCATCAGAACCTTTTTTATTTTTTTTAGATTCCATACATATGTGTCAGCATATGGTATTTGTTTTTCTCTTTCTGACTTACTTCAATCTATATGACAGACTCTAGGTCCATCCACCTCACTACAAATAGTTCAGTTTCATTTCTTTTTATGGCTGAGTAATATTCCATTGTATATATGTGCCACATCTTTATCCATTCATCTGTTGATGGACATTTAGGTTGCTTCCTTGTCCTGGCTATTGTAAATAGTGCTGCAGTGAACATTGTGGTACATGTCCCTTTTTGAATTATGGTTTTCTTAGGGTATATGCCCAGTAGTGGGATTGCTGGGTCATATGTTAGTTCTAATTTTAGTTTTTTAAGGAACCTCCATACTGTTCTCCATAGTGGCTGTATCAATTTGCATTCCCACACATAGTGCAAGAGGGTTCCCTTTTCTCCACACCCTCTCCAGCATTTATTGTTTGTAGATTTTTTGATGAGAGATATATCTTTTTTTTTGACAAATGTTATTTTGCTGAAGGTTTGCTATTCTCCTTCCAGTAGAGAATATTTTGTGCTCTTTTAACTCATTGAAAAGAATCTTTAGAGACCTTAGAAATAAATGAGATGGTGCTTATGAAAAAAGTGCCAACATTTTTATTGACATATATTAATTAATTGGAAAAGTGGCAATAAAAGAATATTGTTTAAATATTTTCATCACATTATTGATAGAAGTACAGGGCACACCCACTTGAAAACTAACTATCATGAGCAAGATAAAATGCTAAAGTATGAGAGGTAAAAAGATAAGGTTTGGCCTTTACTCTTTCGACCTATCATTTAGTGGAAACTGGTCAATAATTACCTATACCGTCAGAGAATTTTGCATCTGATTCTCTTATTAATTCAAAATATAAAAGGCTAATCCAAAATATAGGAAAAAGCAGCACCATAGAGTATACTTTCAGTGTATTCTTTAAATTAAATTCTTTATTGCTGCAGATAAAATTTGACACTCTAGGTACTGATTTAAAGTAGTTGAAAGTGAGTCTAAATTTTAGTTCTGTTTTTCCTTTATTTACTCTTACATTCACCAGTATCAATTATATACTTTCAGAATCCAAAAACAATTATCACAAAATTTAACCATTTGCTTTTCAAAAACTTTTTGCGTATTTTCAAAGTTTATATAGGATCCTCGTTAATTCTAGAATTTATAAAACTGATTCTTTCACAAAAAGTCAAACACGTGAGTTTGAAGTAAATCTTGTTTTAGGAAACTTCTTCAAATCACAGACATTTTAGTTATAGCAGTAGAAGGTCTTTAAAAAAAGTTTCATTTTCTTATGTTTGAAGATTACAGAGTAAAGTTATCTCCATTCCAACCTCCTCCTTAATGAAAAGAGAAAATAACAAGAACAAAAATTATAGGGAATAATCCCCTTCATCTCTAATAAAACTATGAGATTGTCAGCCCAAATGATAAACAATAAGGACCAGCATGAAAATTCAACAGAGTGGAATTTGGACTCTTCTAGAGAGGAAATAGTACCAACAGACTTTGAGCATGGCCAAACCTCTTAGAAATACGGAGGTCTCTGACCTTAAAGATCTAATTAAAGACTTGTTTATTTGAACAGTGAGCTACCAGGATGTGGTGAGCCTTGGAACTATACACAAACTCTAAAAGTCACAACGAAAACCAATATTTTCCAGAAGAAGTTAGTAAGAGTTGCAAGTATTAGCAAGGAACATATTTGATGATCAGTTTGATAGTTGTACAGAATCCTTTTGGGAGTGTAAAGAAGTAACTAAAGCAGTTAACCTGCAATCTGTTCACTCTGTTTACCGTCAGATGCCCTGAGAGAAAGAATAGAAGGTAGGTGACCTGGTCTAATCTCCTTGTCAGCTGGACTTCTGGGAAAAGGGACTACTGATATTTGCTGGGGGAAGAAACTTTATCTCTGAAATGCCCTTTATAGAGTGTTCCTGGCTCAGGGTTACCTATAATAAATATAACCTAGAATCTATGCGGTATGGTGTATATCTTGTAAGTTATACAGTTCTCTGAGACATAAATGGAAATGTTTTATACCTTAACTGCTCTTGTTGTCTGAGGTAACCCCATGAACCTTATTTAGAAACCTGATCTATTGTTCTGAGCCAGATACTAATGTCCAATGCAGGAAAATGGGACCTGAGGTGCTGCTGTTGATATCTCAGGCCTTTCTCTGTTTTATCTGAACATCTTGATTGACTGTATTCTTGAAATTATTATGAAAGTTTGATGCCGGAATAGGATCGCTGATTCACTTTTGTCTGATTTGATAATCCAATTCTACATGTTAGCTTGGGGGAATAAAAGACACTCTCTAATACCATAAAGGAAATCTATAACATAATAAGTTTCATAAGGAGCCATATAGATTTTCTGCTCATTCTGAAAAGATGTTGAGAAACAGGCAAAGGTACTACAAAGAAAATAAATGATCTTAGAGCAGACACAGATGAATTGATGAAAAAGTGTTCTGAGACAATGTACACAAAATGAAGCTGTCCCAATTCACACAGCCACCAAACCCCAGCATACACATACAAAGCTTTTGTTGGATTAAGAGACTAATAATAAAATGATTAATAATCAAGAAGGAAACTATATATGGCCCATGCTAAGTAATTGTAAAAGAAGAAAATGAATATAAATAAAAAACAGCAGTACAAAATCAATGGCATTCTTGAAAACCACCAAACATAACTAGAAAAAGTAATTTAAAAAACATAATTTACAACAACAACAAAACTATAAGGTACCTAAGAATAAACCTAACAAAGGTGGAAATTGATACTATAAAAATTCTAGAATGTTTTAGGACACATAAAAAAGAAATGGAAATATATTTATACACATGAATTGGATTCCTGAAAATAAAATGTGCTAACTGCAATAAATATTCAATAGAAAAGTTGAAATGTAAAATTCAGGAAACCTTCCAGAAAATAGAGGAAAATGGCAAGAGACAGAAAATAAAATAGAATAGGTTAAAAAATTAGAGGATTATTCCAGGAGTTTAAATATCAAATTATAAAGATTTTTTGAAGAGACTATATGGAAAACAGGAAAGAGTCAATTATGAGCTCAAGGATATGAGTATCTAGATTAAAATTGGAAATGTTAAAAGCAATGCATATTGTAATATTTCAGAAAATCAAAGGGAAAAAAGTGATGCTAAAAACTTCCAGAGAAAGAAAATGACTAGTTTACATATGGTGGATCAAAATTAGATTAGCACCAGAGTGCCAGTACAAGAGAGTCAATGGAGTGTAGATTCAGATTTTGACTGTAAAATTTATTTGCTAAGTAACCTGAGACAAGCTTTTCAATTTCTTTGGACCTCAATTTCCTCAACTATCTTTATGGATAATATTACTTTTTCATAACTTTGTTATGAGGAATAAATAGACTAATATAGAACATGGTATATAGGAATTCCTAAATTAATGTTAGCTATTTTAGAAAACTTATTAACAGTAACCCTGAAAGCTTGAGCACAGTAGAACAATTCTTTAAAATCCTGAGGAAAATGATTTCCAACTTAGAATTTTGTAGCTAGCCGTACCATCAGCCATGATTTGTGGGGGAGAATACATATTTATCACATGCAAAAACCTAAAAACATCTAACTCCCATATACCTTTTTTCACAGAAAGGAGGAATTAAACCCAGAAAGAGGAAATTAAGATTTCTGAAATAGAATCCTATGCAGAAGAGAGGCTAAGGGAATTCTCAATATAATAACAAAAAAAGTCCCAGGAGATTAGGACTCCAGCAGGCTATGGATAAACCAGTAAATATGAGGTTAGTTCATTGGTGGAATTTGTGAGAAAGGTCTTTTTAGAAAAATAAAATAAAAAAGTTGAAGGGTTTGACCTCGTGAATAATTTTATTGAGAAGCATTTTAGAGAGTTGTTGGAAGTTTGGGAAAACATAAGTAGATATTTGAAGAATGCCAAGCAAATAAAAATAAATAAATAACTTTTAGAAAAGTAAAAACTCTTGTCTAAGAAAGGAAATAAAATGTCATAATGCTTGGCTCAGAATGAAAAATGTTTACATAGACATAATATTAAAAACAGTAAATTTGGATTTAATTAATAAAACCATATGGGGAAGATGGGAAACAGAAAATGTGCATATGTGAGGGATGCATTATAGTACTAAATTATAATCTTATAAATTTGGAAATCAAGGCATAATATCTATAACATAGAGAGGGAGAGAGACAGAGAGACAGACTTTCATAATAGATATCTCCTAGAAAAAATAAAAGAAACTTTACTTTTCATTTCACATTCATTTCTAAATATCAATGGTCACTCGAATTAGAATGCCAAAGCCAGTGCTAGTTTCAAACTTTTAGAGTCACTAACTACTGAAACCATTTGGGATCCACACTCTTGTAATAATAATTTTTAAAAAGAAACAAACAAAATTCTAAATTTTCTATAAATGAAAGAAATTCTAACAAAGTTCTGAGTTTTGAATTAGGATATTTCAATGTTTTTCTTTTTAAAAATATAAATACAAGTTTTTTCTGAATTTTTTTTTTTTTTCCTATTTCCTATTTCTGAAGCCACAAGCATAAACTAATTTGCCTGATCCATCTCAGGTTAAAACCTAGGCAGTCCGGATGTAGTCTCCCCACAGTGTTAAACAGACTTTCGAAAATCCCGAGTAATCTGTGTCCCACTTCACATTGGAGATATGGGAACACATATATTGTACAGCTTGACCAACATGGCAGGCAGAGTTGGATAATGAGTGTTACAGAATCTGCACTATGAAGAAATAGGCACTCCTAAGAAGGGTAGACTTGAAGATGGGCTTAATCTTTGGCAATGACCTGTGTCCAGGCTATGTTTGACTCTAATCTCTCCCAAACTTCAGTAATGATTGACATATACACAGGAGGATAAAGGTTCAGGGCAGGAAAATGCAAGTATGGCCAGTCCCCTTTCTTGCCACTTAAGAGGAAGGAGCAGCATTCTTTGAAAGAATTCTGGAAGATGACAAGCAAGAACATGAGTAGTGGCTTACCACAGATTTACAGGCATTGAGGATGAGTATATAGTGGGCCACCCAGGGATAGAGGTGAGGCAACTCTTCTTTTTCCATACATACCATAAAGTGGTGACACTAATGTTTCAAGGTATGTTAGAATTATCCTTATAAGGATTTTGTATTCTCCCTTTCTCTCACATGTCTCAGATAATACCTTACATCATCTTGTCTTTGAAATAGAAGTAGGTGCACAGACCAGTATGGATTCCCTTGTATAGGTCCTAGACCATTCCCCAAACCAAGGATTTCTCTGAAATCTCCTAGTTTAGGTACAAATTAAAGTATGTCCAAGAAGGTGTCTGTTGCTCTTGATCTTCTGTCTTCCACCAAGTTAGATTGAAGTCATATTAGATTTTGGAAGAGGTTTATGTCATTTAGTTCATCCTTGTTAGATTATTAAAGTCAAATCTGGATTTTAATACATGTTTTGAACTTTAAAAACGGCAGGTTTAGTTTGAGAAGAAAAAAGATTTTTGTTGGGAGTATTGTATATTCATAGAGTTAAATCATCTGTGTTATGCGAATGCTTTACATGCTGCTAGGTCAGGTATGTCCCTACTCTTATGCAATCAAGTCCATCACTACATGTAACCTAGAAAAACGCCGACATATTTCCAATTAGGGTGAGCCTTCCTATCAAAAGCCTTCCTATCCTTTTTGATATCTTTCCTAAGCCTTCCAAAAGGCTTTTGATAGCCTTCTTATCAAAATCCTGTCCTAGATTTTGTTGCTTAAAGATGAATACTGTATGAGTATGAACCATTATGTTACGGACAGTCAAAAAAGCTAAGAAAATATGTTCAATATAATTGGGAAAGTGAGTCCATTTACAGGTCAGGCAAAGCTGCATTCTCATTATTCCAAAGATTTTGGAGGAAAAAATTTAAATGAGGAACTGGCAAGGATTCCCAGGGTGAAAATATCTCAAACCGCTTAGAAAAATATTTTCAAAATTTATTGCATTAATAGTATTTTATCTATTTTAATAAATATGTAATTTGAGAAAAGCTAATAAAATGTTAGGAGGAAAAATCTTCATAATTATTCAAATACTTATTTACATCTAAGCATACATTAAACCTTTAGCACCAAACGTGCTGTTTGACATAAAATAGGCTTTAAATGACTTAACTGATGAGTGAGTAATTGAAAGAATATAGTTCTTCATTAGATACTAACATGCAACCTCTGAAAAATAATCTACATACAAATAGATATAGATAGTAAAATAATATTGATAATTGTGAATAAAGAATCAATTTTCACATCTGTAAAAATGTGGGTGTTAGTGTGAGATAGATTTGGGTCTGAATTCAATTCCTACTACTTTATTGTGTGTCTGTGGGCAATTTACTTAACCTTTCCACATGCACCTTCATGTTCCTAGCTGATAATTGTAAATAACAGCTAACTCATAGAGAGGTTACAGAAACAGCATAATATATAGAGCATAGTGCCTGCCACAATGAATGTGCACCAAGTTTTACTTATTGTCCCAATAAAACCTTATATTGACTAGAAAAAATAAATAAATAAGGCATTTGTATAAATTGAGTAGATACAAGTCAATTTCATTTAATTACTTCAATTCTCTCTACTTAAACATCTCTAATTTTTTAATTTTATAAAATTACATTTGCCTATAGTCTGAGTTAAAAATGTAAATAAATAAAAATTGACTTTGCAGCAGTGATTAATTTAGTAATTGTATTACCACATGGCATTTTGAACTATATGGCATATTTGAAAGAGCAATAAATTGTAAGAATACGTAATTGCTTTTCTAATGTAAAGTCACAAAGAATATCTGGTCCAGGAGTGGTTACTATCAATTTCAATATTCAAAGGAAAATATAAATTTAAAATCTTCTCGTTAAGTAATTTGAACGTTTCTCATTTGATTAAATGAGAAAATTCTTTCAGTAGGTTACCTATATAATGATTGCATTTATTTGGAATATCAGTGCAGTGTGGAGTGATAGGAAGTACACTGGAATGAGAATTCAGAGGCTCTTAGCTGCAGTATGGCTCTGATACTAAATAGCAGTGTGATCTTGGGAAAGACATTTTCCTCTACATGTCTCAGGATACTGAAAAAGATGATATTTAAGGTACTTGAACAGGCCTGCCTTCCATGGAGCCAAGAAAGAAACAGCTAAGAAATAAATTCCCAAATCATAGAAGTTGAGTAATAAGACAGTTATTAGAAGGTGAAAATATATTATTTTAGTATCTGACATCTGAATTATCTCATAGATAAAATCGTCCCCTTTAAGAAGATATCTTGAAAAACCACTGACAGAGTGAGATTCTGAGACAAGACCCCAAGAGTGTAAATGTGGTTTTCTAGGTCTGTACTAGAAAGAAGGGGATTTTTTTTTTTTTTTCTAGGAAAGGACATAAAATTAGGAACAGAAGAGGGAAAAGAGTTAGAGAAGCCAGTAAAACATTGTGAGATGACCATGGGGACATAAACTCATTCCCTCCCTACCATCCATCAACAGAAATCTTGGCGGCTTTGGGTTTCCAAAGTAAGTGGGGATGGGGATATTATCAAGTCTTTCTAGCTCTCAAGGGGCAGGCAATCCCTACATGACATCTGGCCCTCATTTTGAGGGCCTATACAGATTCATGTGAACTAAGACTTTGGACCCCACTGCATCTTGAATTAAATCACCACTCTCAAAATGAGCCAGCAGTAACAAAGTGTTGGGTACATGGAACAGAGTAGAATTGTGTTGATCCTTAAACAATGGAATAATTACCACAATTAAGTTAATTAACATATCTGTCACCTAATATAGTTAACTATTTTCTTTTGTGAGTGTGGTAAAATGATTAAGACTTACTCTCTTAAGAAAAAAATTAAGACTCTCAGCAAATTTCAAGTGTACAGTACAGTATTATTAACTATAGCCACTATGTGATACATTACAGCCCTAGAATTTATTCATCTTATAACTGAAAGTGTTATACTTTCTCATTTCCCCCAGCACCCCCAGCCCCTGACAACCATCATTCTACTACCTGTTTCTACGAGCTCCATTTTTTTTTTTTTTAAGATTCCACATATAAGTGGGATCATACAGTTTTATCTCTGTTTGTATGGCTTATTTCAATTAGTATAATGTCCTCCAGTTTCATTCATGTCATCACAAATGGCAGTATTTCTTTTTTTAATAGCTGAATAGTATTTCATTATATAGAGACATACCATGTTTTCTTTATCCATTCTCCCACTGAGGAACACTTAGGTTATTTCTATATCTTGGCTATAGTAAGTAATGCAGCAATGAATGTAAGAGTGCAGGTATCAATTCAAGATACTGACTCTATTTCTTTCAGATATATGCACAGAAGGATTGCTGGATCATATGGTAGTTCTATTTTTAATTTTTTGAGGAACTATTGTTTTCCATAATGGCTGTACCAATTTACATTCTTAACAGCAGTGTACAGGGTTCCCTTTTCTCCACATCCTTGTGAATATTTGTTATCTCTTGTCCTTTTGATAGCAGACACTCTAACAGGTGTTAAGAGATATCTCATTATGTTTTTGACTTGCATTTTTCTAATGATGAGTGGTGTTGAGCACCTTCTCATGTATCTATGGATCGTTTGTATGTCTTTATGAAAAAATGTCTATTCCGGTCCTTTGCCCATTTTTAAATTGTGATATATATATATAGCTATTGAGTTGTAAGTGTTCTTTATATATTTTTGGATATTAAACCCTTACCAGATACATGGTTTGCAAATATTTTCTCCCATTCTGTAGATTGCCTTTTCTTTTCTTTTCTTTTTTTTTTTAATGTTTCCTTTGTTATGCAGAAGCCTTTTAGATTGATACAGTCCCACTTGTTTACTTTTGCTTTTTTTTGCCTGTGCTTTTGGTGTCATGTCCATGAAATCATTGACAAGACCAATGTCACAAAAATTTTTCTCTGTTTTCTTCTAGGAGTTTTATGGTTTTGAGTTCTTTGTTTAAATCTTTAATTTATTTTGAGTTAATTTTTGTGAGTGCTGTAAGGCAGGGGTCCAGTTTCATTCTTTTGCGTGTGGACATCCAGTTTTCCTACCATCATTTCTTGAAAGGACTATGCCTTTCCCATTGGGTGTTCTTGGTGTCCTTGTCAAAGATCATTTGACCATATATGTGTGGGTTTATTTCTGGGTTTTCTATTCAGTAGCATTGGTCTATGTGCCTTTTTTTATGCCAGTACCATACTGTTTTAGTTACCATAACTTTGTAATGTAGTTTGAAATCAAGAAGTGTGGTGCCTCCATCTTTGTTCTCTTTTCTCAAGATTAATTTGACTATTTGGGGTGTTTGTGGTTCCATACCATAACACTGGGTCAAAGAAGAAATCAAAAGGGTTATCAAAAATTACATGAGGGGGATTCCCTGGTGGCACAGTGGTTAAAAATCCACCTGCCAATGCAGGGGACATGGGGTTCGATCCCTGTTCCAGGAAGATCACACATGCCACAGAGCAACTAAGCCCGTGCGCCACAACTACTGAGCTCGCACTCTGGAGCCCGCGAGCCACAACTGCTGAGCCAGTGTGCCACCACTACTGAAGCCTGTGAGCCTAGAACCCATGCTCCACAACAAGAGAAGCCACCGCAATGAGAAACCCGTGCACTACAATGAAGAGTGGCCCCTGCACGCCACAACTAGAGAAAGCCTGCATGAAGCAACCAAGACCCAATGCAGCCAAAGATAAATGAATAAAAAATATAAATAAATAAATAAATAAATAACTTGAAACAAACACAAATGGAGTGTTGTCAGAAGCATGGTGGGGAGAAAAGCTACCTTTTTCTCTCCTCTTCAATCTACAACCAATAAAATACCCACAACTCAACAAAGGTACCTCCACCCAAGACAAAAGGATGCAGGAGGATTCTACACATCTGTATATTTAAAGGTGAGTGGACTGGAACACAGAGAAGAGGCAGAACTAAAGGAACAGAGGAGTTGGTACCTGCCATCCCAGCCCTTTGACCATGGTAGCTGAGCCTACAGCTTCAGAAACCTTAGCAACAGCAGGGGAAATGGTGCACAGGACTCCAGCCTCCAGACCACTCCAGTGCCTGTGGCCACAGGTAACTGGGCAGGCATGGCAGTGTGGCCTGAAACCCCATTCCTCCAGCTGTTGAGGGGCCCCAAAATTCTACACCTCCACACCCCCCCACTGGCTGTGGCCCAGGCCACAAACCTTACAACACTGGACACAGTAGAGGTGCCTGTGCGACCCTGGTTCTTCCCCCAACTCTCACCCTCCCACCCCAGGGCAGAGCCTGTGTCTCAAGGGATTAGGGACAGGAGGAAGGAGCCCACCATCCCAGTGACGACAGGGGCTCTGGCGGAAGCAAGGCTGCAAGAAGCTCGGAGTCACAAGAAGCAACAACGAAGGCACAGAGCCATACCTCTTACACAGAAGATGGAGGCTGAAAAGTGCGAACTTTCAAATATTTGTAACCAGAGGCAGCTCACGGTAGAGAAACCAAAAACGTGTGTCACAGCGACACCTACTGGAAAACAAAAGAAAGGACTCTAATTTCTAACGTCATTTAACTTTAAATGCATCGAAAGAGGAGCAATTCGTCAAGTAAAATGAACAATCACAAAATGAAAATGACAGTTCTTCAGAAATCAAACTTAAACTCATGGAATATTGCTGTCTAACTGATAGAGAATTCAAAATAACTGTCATGAAGAAACTCAACAAGGTACAAGAAAACTCAGAAAGGCAGTTTAATGAGCTCAGGACTAAAATTAATGGACACGAGGAATATTTCACCAAATAGATTGAAGTTCTAAAAAAGAACGAAACATAAATTCTGGAGCTGAATAACTCAATAAATGAGATGAATAATTCATTAGAAAGCATTGAAAATAAAGCAGACCATATGGGAAGAGAGAATTAGTGAGCTCAAAGATAGAAGTCTAGAAATGACACAAGTAGGAGAGGAAAGAGAAACAGATATGAAAAATGAGAAAATTTAACAAGAGCTATTCAACCCTTTTACAAAGGACAACATTAGGAAAATGGTTATCTCAGAAGGATAAGAGGGGAGAAAGGAAGCAGGGAGATAATTTAAAGAAATAATAGCTGAGAACTTCCCAAACTTTGGGAAGGACCTGGATATACAAACCCATAAATCTAACAGAACACCTAATTATCTTAATGTAAAGAAACCTTCTCCAAGACTCATAATATTAAATTGTCAAAAGTCAATGATAAAGAAAGAATTTTAAAGGCAGCCAGGGACAAGGATGGTAACCTACAGAGGAGCCTCCATTAGGCTATCATCAGATTTCTCAACAGAAACCCTACAGGCCAGGAGGGAATGCAATGGCATTCTCAAAATACTGAAAGATAATAACTGTCACCTAAGAATATTCTATTCAATAAACATCATTCAGATATGAAGGAGGAATAAAAGACTTTCCCAAACAAATAAAAGCTGAGGGAGTTCATCAATACTAGATCTGCCTTATGAAAGATATTGAAAAGAGTTGTTCTTCCAGAAACAAAATGGTAAAAATACACAAAACTTTGAGCAAGGTGATAAATAGAACTAGAAAATTGCAACTCTTTATCTGATTAGGTTTTTAAATACTTTATTATAGTATAAAGGTTAAAGGGAGAAAAAAAGAAAGCAAAAATAAATAACTACAGCTGTCTCAGTTTGTTAGCAAACTCACAGCATAAAAAAAAGGATAATTTGAAACAGAAACGTAAAAGGGGAATAGGAAAAGGATAGAATTCATATATATAAATGAAGATAAGATGCTATCAGCAGAAAAGGGACTATTTTGTCTATGAGACATTAAACACAAAACTCAGAATAACCACAAAACAAACTTATAGCAGAGACACAAAGCATAAAAAAGAGGAAACGGAGAAAAATATCATAGAAAATCACCAAGCCAAAATGGCAGACAGAAACACAAGGAAAAAGAAATGATGGTGATCTAGAGCAACCAGAAGACAAAAGATAAAATGGCAGTATTAGGTCCTCACCCATCAATGATCACCTTAAATGTAAATGGACTGAATTTGCCAATCAAAGGCACAGAGAGTCTGGATGGATTAAAAACAAGACCCAACTATGTGCTGCCTCTGGGAGACTCAACTCAGCTCTAAAAACAAACATAGGCTAAAAGTGAAATGATGGAAGACAGTGTTCCAAACAAATAGCAGCCAAAAGAAAGCTAGTGTAGCTATGCTCATATCAGACAAAATATACCTCAAGTCCAAAAAAAGGTAATAAGAGACAATATACAAAAATAAAGAGGATGGTTCATCAAGAAGTACATACAGTAATTAATATATGCACCTAACACAAGAGCACAAAAATATATAAAACAATTATTAACAGACCTAAAGGGAGAAATTGACAGCAACACAGTAATAGTAGAGGAATTTAACACCCTACTTACATCAATGGACAGATCATCCAGACAGAACGCAACAAGGAAACAGCCTTAAATGAAACATTAGACTAGATGGGTTTGATAGATTTGTACAGAACATTCCATCCAAATGCAGCAGACTACATGTTCTTCTGGAGTGCATATGGAACTTTCTCAAGGATAGACCATATGTTGTGACACAAAACAAGTTGCAATAAATTTAAGAAAATTGAAATCATATCAAACATTATTTCTGATAAAAATGGAATGAAACTAGAGCTCAACTATAGGAAGAAGACTGGAAAAGTCATAAATACATAGATACTGAACAACATGATACTGTACAAGTATTGGGTCAACAAAGTAATCAAAGGAGAAATCAAAAATTACCTGAAGACAAATTAAAATGAAAATAAAACATATAAAAATCGATGGAATACAGAAAAAGCAGTACTAAGAGGGAAGTTTAATAGCAATACAGACCTCCCTTAAGAAATGAAAAAAAATCTCAAACAATATAAACTTACCCCTAAAGGAACTAGAAAAAAGAGAACAAATGAAGCCCAAATTTAGTAGAAGGAAGGAAATAATAAAGATCAGAGCAGAAATAAATGAAATGGAGACTAAAAAACAATAGAAGAGATCAAAGAATCTAAGAGCTGGTTCTTTGAAAAGATAAATCAACAAACTGTTAGCTAGACCCACTAAGAAAAAAGAGAGGAGGCTCTGGTAAAATCAGAAACAAAAGAGGAGAAATAACAATGGATACTATAGAAATACAAAGAACTGTAAGAGAACGTTTTGAACAACTATACACCAACAGTTTGGACAACCTAGAAGAAATGGACATATTCTCAGAACCATACAACCTTCCAAGACTGAGTTGTGAAGAAATCGAGAGTCTGAATAGACCAATCACTAGTTCAGAGATTGAAACAGTAATCAAAATCTCCCATAAAACAAAAGTCTGGGGCCAGACGACTTCAGAAGGGAATTCTACCAAACACTCCAAGAAGATCTAATACCTATTCTTCTCAAACTATTGCAAAAAATTAAAGAGAAGGGAACACTTCCTAACTCATTTTACAAGGCCAATATCACCCTGATACCAAAACCAGACAAAGACATCACACAAAAAAAGAAAGTTACAGGGCAATATCTCTGATGAAAATGGATGCAAAAATCCTCAACGAAATATTGGCAAACCAAATTCAACAATACATTAAAAGGATCATACACCATGGTCAAGTGGGTTTAATTCCAGGGATACAAATATGGTTTAACATTCATAAATCAATCAGTGTGATACACTACATTAACAAAATGAAGGATGAAAATAATATGATCTTCTTAATAGATGCAGAAAAAGCATTTGACAAGATTCAACACCCATTTATGATAAAAACGATAATGTGTGTATAGAAGGGATGTACTTCAAAATAACAAAGGTCGTATGTGAGAAACCCACAGCCAACGTCATAGTCAATGGTGAAAGGTGGAAAGCTATCCCTCTAAGATCAGAAACAAGATAGGGATGCCCACTCTTATCACTCTTATTCAACATAGTTTTGGAAATCCTAGTGAGAGCAATTAGGCAAGAAAAAGAAATAGAAGACATCCAAATTGAAAACAAAGAAGCAAAACTGTCACTATTTTCAGATGAAATTATTTAATATATAGAAAACCCTAGACTCTACCAAAAAACAATTAGAAATAATAAATGAATACAGTACAGTAGCAGGATATAAAATCAATATACAAAATCTGTTGCATTTATTTATAATAACAGTGAGACATCAGAAAGAGAAATTTAAAAACAATCTCATTTACAATCACAACAAAAATACCTAGGAATCAATTTAACCAAGAAGGTGAAAGACTTATAAACTGAAAACTATAGACATTGTTGAAAGAAATGGAAAAAGACACATACATGGAAAGATATTCTGTGCTCATGAATGGAAAGAATTAACATTGTCAAAATGTTCATATTACCCAAAGCAATCTACAGATTTAATGCAGTTCCTATAAAAATCCCAAGGACATTTTTCCCAGAAATAGGAAAAAATGAAATATTACTATTTGCAACAGTATGGATGGACCTTGAAGGCATTATGCTAAGTAAAATAAGTCAGACAGAGAAAGAAAAATACTGTATGACTTCACTCATATATGGAATATAAAAAAAAACTAATAAACAAACAAATACACAAAAACAAAATATATGAACAAACCAAACCAAACAACAACAAACAGATGCAGAGTCAGGGTGGAGTATGAAATGGGTAAATGGGATCAACTGTATGGTGATGGATGGAAAATAAATTTTTGGTGGTAAGCATATTGTAGGGTATACAGAAATAGAAATATAATGTTATACATATGAAACATATAATGTTATAAATCAATGTTACTTCAATAAAAATTTTGTTTTAAATGACAGTGGATACACAGCACATGAAATCTTACAGGATGCAGCAAAAGCAATTCTCCAGGAGAAGTATAGTAATAATTGCCTATATTAAGAAAAAAGAAAGATCTCAAATAAAAAATTTAACTTCATACCTCAAGGAACTGGAAAAGGAGGAACAAGCTAAACTCAAGGTAAGAAGTAGGAATAAAATAATAAAGATTATAACAAAAATAAATGATATAGAGACTAGAAAAACAACAGAAAGATCAATGAAACTAAGCTGATTTTTGAAAAGATAAACAAAATTGACAAACTTTTAGCTAGAACAACTAAGAAATAAAGAGAGAAGACTCAAACAAATAAAAGCAGAAATGAAAGGGACGTTACAACTGATAACACAAAATATAAAGGATCGTAAGAGACTACTATGAACAATTATATGCCAAGAAATTAGATAACCTAGAAGAAAGTAATACATTTGTAGAACATACAACCTATCAAGACTGGAAAACATACAACCTGTCAAGACTGGGTAAAAAATAAATAGAAAATCTGAAATAAATAGAAAATCTAAGCTCAGGGCCAGATGACTTTACTGCTGAATTCTACTAAACATTAAAAGAAGAATTAATGCGAGTCCTTCTCAAACTCTTCCAAAAAAAAAAAAAAAATCAAAGAGGAAGGAACACTTCTGAGCTCATTTTATGAGGCCAGAATTATTCTGATTCCAAAATCAGATGATGACATTACAAGAAAGTAAGATTACAGAATAATATCCCTGATGAACATAGATGCGAAAATCTTCAACAAAATACTATCAAACTGAATTTAACACACATTAAAAAAGATCATACACCATGGTCAAGTGAGATTTATACTTGGGATGCAACAATGGTTCAATATACCAAATTAATAAATGTGACACACCACATTAACAGAATGAAGGATAAAAAAAATATTATATAAGTAGATGTAGAAAAACATTTGAAAAACTTCAATATACTTTTATGGTAAAAAATCTTAACAAATTAGACATATAAAATATGTACCTCAACATAATAAAAGCCATATATAATAAGCACACAGGTAACATACTCAGTGGTGAAAAGCTGAGAGCTTTTCCTCTAAGACTAGAAATGAGATAAGGATGCCTGCTTTTGCCACTTTTATTTAACACAGTACTAAAAGTACTAGCCAGAACAGTTAGGCAAAACAAAGAAATACAAGGCATCCAAATCAGAAAAGCAAAAGTAAAATTGTCTCTTTATAGATAACATGATTTTACATATAAAAATTCCTAGAGACTCTACCAATAAAACTTTCAGAACTAATAAACTATTTCAGTAAAGCTGTAGGATACAAAATCAGTATACAAAAATCAGTCGCATTTTTATACACTAACAGTAAACTTTCTAAAAGATAAATTAAGAAAGCAATCCCACTTACAACAGCATGAAAAACAATAAAATACTTAGGAATAAATTTAACCAAGTAGGTGAAAGACCTGTACACTGAAAACCATAAGACACTGATGAAAGAAATGAAGACACAGATAAATGAAAAGATACCCCATGTACATGGATTAGAAGAATTAATTTTGTTAAAAATGTCCATAATACTTAAGGATCTACAGGTTCAACATGATCCCTATCAAAATTTCAATGACATTTTCACAGAAAGAGAAAAACAATCCTAATATTTATACATAACACATGGTTTATTAACAGGTTGGATATTTGCTCAAAGGTGGTCCATAACAGATTTATTTGATGGGTTAAAGACACTAATATGCTCCATCTATATTGTGTTTTATAATATAGTTGAGCATTGAAATCCCAGGAGAGACTACATGCAGCTAGTAATTAGGGAATGTTTGTAAAAGTGCCACCAAAATGGTGAAGGAGTGGAATGCTTAGGAGTATGAAAAGTGAAGGATAAATATAGAAGATTTATAGGCCCCACCATTAGAAATCAGACATGCTCCCAGAGACACTAGTGTTGGTGTTTTTGTCATCAATTGCATGATATCTGATTAGGTAATATAAAGACTCACTATTAAATGTTTGACAATATATGAGCAGAAAGAAGAGAAGACCATTTTATTTGTGTTAGTTCTGGAGAGACTACTTGTTTTCGATATAGTTACTCTATCTATAACTAGGTACTATTGTAAAAAAAGTAAAGAGAAAGAAAGCATTGTGTTTTTAGTGAGGAAGATGATTTTGATGAGGTTGGGAAACTAGTCAGGATGATGTTGCTAGTGAAAGATGGGGAGAAACTGAATATAGGCAGTGTTGTAAAGATAGAAATTAAGGAAATAATCCTTACAGTATTCAGGAAGTAGAATTAAGAATGTTTCCTGATTAATGTAATATAGATGGTGAAGAATGATTTAAGAATAACCTCTAAAATTTGTGATTTAGTATAGAAGATAGATGGTGCCATCACTAAAAAGGAGAACATGGTGAATATGAGTGGAGAAGAATTGGAGAGGAGTTGATAAAGAATTGAAAAGGAATAAAGAATTGGAGGTGAATGAAATGGAATAAAGATGATAATTCAGGTTTGAACACATGAGTTTCTAGGTAGTGATGTTCAGTGGGCAGCTGAACATATAGGTTCAGGCTTTATAAGAAAAATCTTTGCTGTATATATGTATTTTGGAGTCTTCAATATACAAGTGGTAGTTGAGGCCTTATGTGGAGTTTTACTTATATTTATAGAGTGAAAAGAAAGGAAAGGAAGGGAAGGAAGGGAAGAAAAAGGAATGGCAAAGATGGGAATGGCAACAGTGAAGGATTGGAAAAAGGAGCTTTAAAGAAGATAAGAAATAGCTATGGAGCTCAGAACTAGGACTTACTGTAACAAAAACAAAAGAACTAAAATAAGGAAAAGAGTCATAGGAAACATATAGGGGCAGAAGTGCTGGATAGACAACTGGTTACCTTGCCATTGGTGACCTTGGTAGTATCAGTAGAGTGGTGCAACTGGAAACCTCCTCTGTGAGAATCATATGGGGGAGGATTAACAATTTCAAATAACCCTGTTTAGAAATCTAAAGCTTAAATAGAATCAGAACATAAAAGTAATTTGAAGACAATATGCATAATATGGGAATTATAGATTGTATGTGATTTTGTAAAAGAAATGTATGTTTACAAGGAGATTAGTAAATGTTTGAAAACAAAGTAGTTTTATAGATTTTAATTTAATTGTATAAATTTTTGATAGTTTGTGTTTTCACAGTACTGTGGCATTTAAATTTTTTAGCTTTGCAGAATTGCTGACTGAATTGAAATAGATAGCTTAGGTTCTCTGATTTCCATTTAAATGCTCAACAAACTGTCACAAGGAAGTAGTTTTGCACGATTTATAACAACTTTAAGAGATTTGCTGCTGTGCTATGACTACATCCAGTTATACGAAATATGACTTTCAAAATTACTTTTTGCCATTACCTGGACAAGTTAGGGTTAGTGTAGAAGGAAGTGGCTGCCTAGATGTAGGAGGCTAATACAGTTTTGAACATTTGATATATTCACATAAATCCTCTGCACACACACAAAAAGGAAAAGTTGCAGCAACTGTTTCTTACAGATAGAACTTAATTAAAAGAAAGAGTTGAGTTTTCAGGGTTGCATTTTCTATTTCCAAACCAGATATTTTTATTAAGTGGCAGTTAGAGTTCTCAATATTAGCTATTGAATTTCAGATGATTTCAATGCAATGAAAACTATGGCTAGTTCTTATCTTCCTCACCCCAGTCAACAGTATTGTAATTTAATCTTTTCCTACAATATCTAATTCGGTAACCAAAAAAAGTAATCAGTAAGAGTAAAATGATAGGAAAATCAGTCAAAAAACTGTTTTTCTTTAAATTTTAAACTCCTTGAAAACTGAGCATCTTTTTCTCTATGATCCCATGAAGGCTGAACAATAATAAATATCCACTGAATTAAATTTTTTAATTCTTTCATCAATGCTCTTAATCTTAATATATTTCAAAATTCTTGGAGTCCTTTTATTACACTGACAATATGAAATTTAGCATTAACCTGAAAGATAACTGGGTCTTATCCTCTAAATAATTCTTTTGTAGCAAATAGATGTTTTTCAGACATTAGTTTTGTAATTCATAATTGTAATTTTAAAATAATCTGAGGATATTTCCCCCCTAAAGACTGCTAAGTATAACCCCTTCTCTA
Source organism: Eschrichtius robustus (assembly GCF_028021215.1). Classification (NCBI taxonomy): domain Eukaryota; kingdom Metazoa; phylum Chordata; class Mammalia; order Artiodactyla; family Eschrichtiidae; genus Eschrichtius; species Eschrichtius robustus. The sequence goes on from NC_090826.1 coordinate 91,630,162, forward strand.
AATCCACTGATACTTTAACACAGAAAATTAAACAGAAGTGTGTTTTTTCCCTAGGCTAGATTTAGTGGAAATGGGAGAGATTAAAGAAGAAATTCCTCATTACATAGATTGTGAGAAAATAGAAAAATTTTCCCCTGGAAGCTTGTATGTGGATGAACCACGTTCCCTTTTGACAATAAAAGACAATTATGAGCCAGAAGCAGAAAAAATATATATACAAACTGGGAAGACAGTAAGAATGAATATGAAGGGTGAAGAATTAGGGCTGTTCATAATCATTTCAATTTGGATTTCCCCATAATTTATGTGTCTGTTTTTTTAAATTGGTTTTCATTTATACCAGAAAATATATTTATTTACTATCTAGCTCTATTTCTGTCAATATAAAAATTCAAATGTGAAAGGACAATGAATAAAATTTTAAAACTTAAGGCTAAAGTAAAACTACAGCTTATTTTTAATGTGTTTTAAGGAAGGAATTAGAGAAGTATTTATTTAGCAGTTTAAAATTAACAAAGATTTTAGATTTTTATTTCAAAATTTAGCAATGAGCAATCAGATGTGTCATATGCAATCCTCATATATTTTTTGAGGGTGAAAATCATACCGAATGTAGCAACAGAAAGTAAGAGAAAAAATTGGACAAAAACAATACAACGGTGTCCTTTAATCTTGAATATTTTTTTTTGCATGACTACTTACTAACATAAAAGAATATGGTGTCATATATATTACCTATGATTGAGTTATATAAATATATACAATGTAAGATTAAAGTAAATGAAATTAAAATTCATAATTCTGGGCATAATTATAATGCTAAATAACAGTATATAAGACAGTATGTAGTAATGATTATAGCATAAATAAGCATTTAATTATCAAATACTTATTTTTCTATGAAAAATGTTATTATGAAACAGGGAATGGGATGAAATGAAATTTGCAGAGTAAATGATGAAACTGAGTCTGAAATATATCCGTTATACCTATGCTGGAATTTATCTGGTTAAATCAGTGCTCTGTTTACACATTGCTGACCATCTGCTCTGTCACCTAAAGTGATCCCGTTATGAAACAGCATCCAAAGATATCTTATCTTCTGTTCCTTGTTATTTCTGCATGTCAACATAACTTTAACCAGCTAAAAAAAGTAAATATTCACTACCAGCTTAACCTCTAGGATATGTCAATGAAATTATATTTTAGATTCATGGCAGCATATTAAATACCTTTTATAATTAAAAGTAGTCATTTATAAACTTGCTACATCTTCTGTCAGAAAATGAAAGCCACTTTCTAAGTAACAGTAAATATGTTGTTAAATAATGACTAGTAAGTAAACTTTAAAAGTAAGAATTTGGTAGGAAAGCATGTGAATATGTGTATATATTTATATTTATATAAATATATATATATTTAATATATATACAAATTACAGGGAGAGATGATGAGGGTAAATTATTCAAAGAAAATGTAACAGGGAAAAGCCAAATCTGACTCTAGGTTGGATCCGTTTATTTTACTTTAACCTTTGCTTCCCGTTGCTTTTGTTCACTAAAAGGATACTGTCTGTACATAATGGCCTGCCTCGGGGAACCCTCCCCCTCTGCCTGAATGTTAAACCAAAGTGCTTTTGTTCAGGGAAATATCTGGACCCTGTCCTCCTGTGGATGGCTGCAAGAAAGACGAAATGAACACATCCCCTCCCTGAGGCTGGCCATCCCAGGGGATATTTGCAAAACTATGGCCCTTTTACTTTACTTCCTCATCTCCTCCCTCTCTCTGTGCTATAAAAGAAACGGGCATCCAAACCCCTATAAGATGGTTTTTCGGAGACACTAGTCTGCCATCCTCTTGGTCTGCCGGCTTTCTGCCTCAACACCTCGTCTCCGATTCATTGGCCCGTCGTGTGGCAAGCAGAGCGAGCTTGGGCTCGGTAACACAAATACTTTTCTTGTAAAGTAGTAACGACATGTGGAGGAAGGCCTGACAAACCAAAGGAAGAGAATAAATTGACCTTCTATGCAAGAATCAGTATTTTTCAATATGGACAAAAAGTCTGCACATTTCGCTAGATTAGCCTAGGGGAAAAACACACTTTAATTTTCTTTGTTAAAATACCAGTGGATTTAGAGAAGGGGTTATATTTAGCCATCTTTAGGGGAGAAATAGCCTCTTAGATTATTTTAAGATTATAACTAGACATGACTTACAAAACAACTGAATGTCTGAAAAATATCTATTTGCTATAAAAGAATTATTTAGAGGATAAAACCCAGTTATCTTTTGGGTTAATGATAAATTGCATATTGCCAGTGTAATAAAAGGACTCCAAGAATTTTGAAATATATTAAGATTAAGAGCATTGATGAAAGAATTAAAAAAATTAATTCAATGGATAATTGTTATTGTTAAGCCTTCACAGGATCACAGAGAACAAGAAGATGCTCAGTTTTCAAGGAGCTTTAAATTTAAAGAAGAAAAGTTTTATGACCAATTCTCCTATCCTTTCTTACTGATTGCTTTTTTGGTTACTTGTTATTCCTTTTATTGTCTAGTAAGAATTGTGAGAGAATAGACATTTTCTCTCTTTTCCAGAATACCTTCCTGGTTTGAAGTACTCTGAAAAGTGCCATTCTCTGCTATTTAATTTATTTGCCAAATGTTTGTTTCTTGAGCCTGGTTTTGTCAGTCTTTCTATCTGATTATGTGTTTCTCAAGAGCAGCAGTCAGAACCAATGAGTATTTCTTTTACGAATTTTTATAAAGCCTAGGAAAATGTTTTAATATAGTGACTGCTTAAAATTGTTGATGATTGTTAGTCTGATGATTAATAAATAAAGGAAAATTGACTTTTTTCTCTTTAATAAGTGATTTTATAAAGTGCCCTGAAAAACTCGAAGTGCATTATTTTCCTCATCATATCATTATATGGTGTAAGTAAACAGAGTCAGTTAAGAATAAAGAAATAAGGAGCAGAATTATGTTGAAATAGCTTGTCACAAGGTGGCACTGCTGTTTCAAATATGAGGCTATACCTACCCTTTCTCTTCTTCGGGGTGATCTTTTAAAATATTTAAAATGCTTTGAAAATACTTCGTATTACCTTAAGGAGTTTAGATCTCAGATAAACTTTTAGAGTAGCATCCACAATTAGTGTTGCCTATTGGCTACAATTTTTGCAGGTTTTTTTTTTTTTCATCAAGATGTGTAAAATTCCCAGTCTCAAACCTCCAACTTTGATTGAATTTAGACATACTAATCTAAGGGAAAAAAATAAGCAGACAGACATACTTCAGTCCATAATACTTCTATTTTTGACTTTCATCTCTTCTTTATTGACTTGTTAAGAAAATAATCAATTTCATAAAAAGTCATTATTAGGGTGTGACAATCAACTTTTGTCCATTAAGTTAATAATTACTATTATTTCTAGGAAAGAGAAAAGATTTAAGATTCTGAATTGGTATTTTGAAAAGAAGGCAGTGTCATAGAACTTACTACCAAAGCACATCTCATATGCACAAAGTTGAAATCAGAACTGAGTAAAATACCATCACACGCTCTTACATTCTCTGTGAGAAATATTCATTGAGGCTTATTTACACTGTACATATGATTTCTATAGCTGTAGTTACAAATACAGAGTATCACTTTTTTACATGAATGCAGTACTTTCAGAATAAAGTATCTAAGCTATAGAAGCCAAAAAGTGAGAGGTGATGCTCATTAAGCAGCCTGGAAAGACTAATAAGAATAAACGTTTGCTAAAGGCAAACAGTCACCTTCACGAGTTTAAAGAGAAAAGAATAATGCTAAAAACAACCTTCCTGCCTGAAGTTACCAAGAGAGATAGAAGTAGTTTAAAAGCACAGTTTTAGAAAGAATAGCATAACAGCTTTTAAGCTCAACAAATTGTATGTTCTTAAGGAATAATTTAAGTTACCGCTCAAACCTTGAATGAACCTGCTTGCCATAGGTAAATAACTTGTGTGTTTGTCTCTGGATTTAACACATGGTTTGGTCATGCTAGCGTGCATGGAAGGATGCCAGGCTTGCAGGTATACCTTCTGCAGTTAGTCTGCAATAAGCCAGTCCTCTGAATATTCTTATTATTAGTTACTTGGAAGTAGGAAGAAGGAAGAGGAAAAAGAGAAGAAAATAAGACTAAACAAAAACATAAGTCCCTCCAGTTAGAGATTCCTACACTAATGTCACTTTATCAGAGAGCCCCTTCCTTGACTACTCCTCCCTCTTTACCCCCAGTACGCTGACATGGCAGATATAGACTTGTGTGTTATGTCTCCCTCACTAGACTATAAACTCCATGAGAGCAGGATTACTGTTTTGTTCACTATTGCATCCTTAGGGTTTCAGACACTTAACACATAATAGGTCTCTCAATAAATATTTGTTCAATAAATGAATGAATTTTCATACATCATGGATATACAGATATAGTTGCTTTTTTTCATAATAGTAAGCAACCTGTAGTAGATATTTATTAAACATGAATTTTGGGTGCTATTACTAGACAATGCCTGAAATCTGGCTTTACCTAACTGACTAAAACTTTTGGATGTCCTGTATCATTTTTCTCTAATCAATATATAACATAGAACGTATAAGAAATATGTCGAAGTTTGAGGAATCAGAATATTTGGGCTGTGGCCACAAAGGGGACTTGCCAAGTGGCATTTACTTGGTAAATTCATCATATTTTAGTTCTGACTTCAGTCTTAGACAGACAAACATTCAATCTTCTTATTCAGTCTTCTTACTGGAGATAATAATATTTCCTGAATGATAATTTAGTCAACCCGAACTTCTCAAATTGGGGCATGCTTGCCTCCTGGGAATAGCTGGCTGAGTGCCATAGCCACTCCCATGGGGGTGAGAGCAGAAAGGTACAGATAAAGTGAGGCTGAGAGCTTTGGTCTAGGCCTAAGCTTAAGCAGGGCTTCCAAACATTTTTCTCTACATGCTTCTATGGATGGAGATTGGGGATGTAGCTTGAAAAAACTAACCTTGAATTCTAAGAATATAACTTAAATATCTTTACATATTTTACAGTTTACTTCATAATATATCCATGTTTCTTTTTAAATAAAAATAATATTCTGACCCTCTTAATATCAGAAGATGATGCTCTGGGTTGCTCTTCTCTCCCAGCAAGGGTGTGTGAAGCCATTTGGATATGGACTCAGATACCACTGACACACAGTGAAATAGAGTACTCAGCTTGGTAAGTGTGGTTTAAGCCATTTAAGCCAACATTCATCCATTTATATATTTCAGCCACCTATTATGTGCCAAATACTGTGCCATGTGCTTGGGAAACAAAGATAAGCAAGACAAGTTTGAGTAACAAGCTAATAAACAAATAAGTACAATGTGGTAATTTCAGTGATAGAGGTGGGCATAGGTTGCTGTGGGAATTGAGGGGGTGGTAAGTAGTTGAGCCTGAGATAAGGGAAATTTTATTAGGACAAGCTTCCTAGATGAGTAGGATTGAACAAGCAGAAGAGACAGAGTAGAATAGAAGAGGCATGAAGAGAAAAATTAAGTGTATTTGCAAAATCCATCTTTACATAGAGGTATGCCTATTACCATGATGGCTATATCAAGGATTTGAACCAGAGTATTCCTAGAAAACATTTAAATGAACATTGCTGAAGTCTACTTCCCCCATTTTTTTCCATTTCAATTAAAAGTCTGACCTTGTTAAATGGCACTTTTTTCTTTCGTTATTTAATACTTCAGTCTTGCTGGCTAGGAGTTATTTAGTATTTTCTCTATTTATTGTAAGACTTTCTATCAATATATTAACTGCTCTTTTTTTTCTGAAAGACAGAACTCACTTTAAATGTATCCATCAGTTGTAAGGTGATCCAGATTTGAGATGTTAAACTGTTTAAAAAGTATCAAATAATGAAGGAAAAAATGATGTTCCTATCTTAGTTTATTTTACCAGAGTGTATCACTACTCTGATTATACAGTATTTAAATTTCAGAGAGTAAAATTATTTTATGTTCAAGCCCTGTGTGGCACTTTACTGTCACTTTTGTATACTAGGTTTATATTTGTCATTGTTAATATTAATAAATGTTTCACTTTCAAAAACTTCCCCTCTACATCTGCATCTTTCTTTGTGGAAGAAGTGAGGAAGAGAAGGAAGAACATCACAGGAGTAAAATTATGTTGAAATATGGAATATTGCTGTTTCTTGAGATTATTGTTGGTATTTTGGGTACCATATTATGTAGTCTTAAATGATGAAGATAATGTAACCCAACATATAAGCATACAATTAAGCTTAGGTAGAAGTAACCACCTTTTCTCCCACCCACCTTTCCTAGTACACTGATGTAGTCAGTGTGATCAAGTGTACTCTCAAGAGACTATGATTAGTTTAATAAAACCCAAACCAAATTCTACTAAATGGTATAGATCCCACCAAAAGAATTACTGGAATAGAAAATCTGAATGTCTGACACTCAAATAAATAAGAGTCTAAGATAATGAAACATCATTGTGTTAGGTCAAATTCTAACATGGTCCCCCAAGATTTTCTCACACGGGGGCTTCTGGATATGATGGGGTAGTTACTCTCATGATTAGGTTATCTTACAAGAGACAATTGACTTAAAGAAAGCAAAGTTATCTGAGATAGACCTGATCTATCAGGTGAGCCCTTGAAAGCGACTGAGTTTTTGAAGAAAGATTTTGATGTGAGGGAGGTTCTCGGGCTTTGCTGGCTTTGAAGATGGAGGGGACCATGTGCAAAGAGTGTGGGAAGCCTCTGAAGTGTAGCGGGGTCATTTGCTGATCCAGCAAGGAAACAGGGACTTTAGTGCTCTTGCTGCAAGAGACTGCATCCTGCCACAGCCACACAAGCTTGGAAGAGAACTCTAAGCTCCAGGTGAGCACGAAGCTTGGCTAAAACCTTGATTGTGGCTTTGACTTGAGATGCTGAGCAGAGAGCCCAACCTCACTCTTTTGGACTTCTCACCTACCTAACTGTACGGTAATAAATGGGTATTGTGTTAAGCCACTGTTTGTGGTAATTTATTATGCAGCAACAGAAAACTAATACAATCATGAAGACCAGTCTGAATAACTAACCAACCTCTACCTTCTGCCTGGCACATACCAGCATCTCCCCATATGCAGTCACTTCTATTGGGCTTTTCTCACTTACTAAAATTCTTTTCCATCTTAAAATAATAATAATAGTTATTATTTATTGATTACTTTCAACATGCGGTACTGAGATATATGTGAATTATATCCTTCAGTTGTCTCACTGACCCCACATAGATGATACTATTTACTATTTCCATTTACTGAAGAGGAAACTGGAAGAATTAGATTCAGTACTCATCCTGATATGGCAATTTGTCTAATACACACAGTGAGTTGGGATAAGAATCCAGATATTCTGATTTCAGACTCCATGCGCTGTGTTTTTAGAAAATGAAAATAATGTAAAATTTAAAAAAAAATAGTGAAATTCCATCAGCAAACAACTACCACTGTTAACAATTTAGTGATCATTCTTTAGCAAAATTCCCTCAACACATACACAAATGTATAAATTTGTATAAGTGGAGTCATATATAAATGTTCTTTTATAAAAAATGGTTATTTTGTTATTTCTTTTCTCTATTTCCTCCCTTTCCTTTTCAATCAACTCTTTACTTTTATTTACCTTCTCACCTTGTCCCCACCCTAAGTAATAAATAGCTTTGCACATCTTTCTATATGCTTGTGTTATATAGATACATAAAACATAATTTCCTCATTTTATATGTATATATATGTGTATATATACATATATATATATACTTAGACATGTGTGTCTGTATATTTGTGTAATTTTTAGAGAGTTTTGTAAAGATGAGTTTATTTTATATAAAGTTATTTGTTTCTCTTCTTTATCACTTCAATATATGGCCACACAGAGCCTTGTGGAATATATTAAGGACTTTATATTATGAGAACAATGAAGAGTATTAAGCTGAGAAGGTGACAATTGGATTTGTTTTGAAAAATTATCTTGGTTGCAGAATAGAGGAAGGCTGGAGTTGATGCAGGAAGACCAGTTAGTCATCTATTTTGGTGGTCCAAGCAAGGAATGATAGCGGTTTAGATTAGAATAGCAGTAGGTGGTGTTAGTGAGAGGTCAATAGATTCAAATAGATATGTAAGAAATAAAATCTTTAGGCTTCGGTGGAGGATTTGATAAGGAAAAGAGAGTTGTCAATGATGTTTGTCAACGATTGTTTCCTAAGTTGTCAAAGATGTTTCCTAAGTTTCTCGAAGGATGGATGTTGGTTCCAATTTCCTGAGTTGGTGCCATTTTCTTCCTGTTTCCCCCCTACTTGAGAAAGGCCAAGTTTGATCATAAGTTCAGTATGATTTTTAGGCTACAGCAATAGTAGCACAAGATAGGAAATGGGTAAACTCACAGGTGGCATGGCTAGGCCCTTTATCTGCTCTCACTCATGGGCATTTGAGGAATTCTTCAGCTACCCTTAAGTGCTCATTCTTATGGATTTCCATTGAATTTTACCTTCTCTATCCTTGAGGAAAAGAAGGGATTTCTGTCCTCTCTGTAATGGTTTCCTCTCATCTCAGCTCTGTTTGGATGATTTTTTATTTTATTTTATTTTTATTTTTTAATTTTTTTTTATTTTTGGCTGTGTTGGGTCTTCATTGCTGCGCGCGGGCTTTCTCTAGTTGCGGTGAGCGGGGGCTACTCTTCGTTGCGGTGCGCAGGCTTCTCATTGCGGTGGCTTCTCTTATTGTGGAGCACAGGCTCTAGGGTGCATGGGCTTCAGTAGTTGTGGCATGTGGGCTCAGTAGTTGTGGCTCGTGGGCTCTAGAGCGCAGGCTCAGTAGTTGTAGCGCACGGGCTTAGTTGCTCCGCGGCATGTGGGATCTTCCTGGACCAGGGCTCGAACCCGTGTCCCCTGCATTGGCAGGCGGATTCGTAACCACTGCGCCACCAGGGAAGGCCTGGATGATTTTTTAAAAAGAAGCTCCAATTAGAAAATAGGCAAAGACATGCAGAGAAATTTCACCAAAGAGGATACACAGAGGGCAAATAAGCACAGGAAAAGAATTTAACATCATTATCCATTAGGGAAATGCATATTAAAACCACAATTAGATATCACTAAATGTCTACAAAAATGTCAAAAACAAAAAAATAGTGACAACACCAAATGCTGGTGATGATGCAGAAAAACTGGATCAGTCATATATTGCAGATGAGAATGTAAATTAGTACAACCATTCTTGAGAATAGTTTGTTAGTTTATTATAAAATGAAATATGCAGCTACCATATGATCCAGCAATTTCACTCCTAGGCATTATCCCAGAGAAATGAAGAGTTATGTTTACACAAAAACTGTACACAAATATTTATATCAGTTTTATTCCTAATGGACAAAAACTAGAAACAACCCAGAGTGTCCTTCAACTGTTGATTAGTTAAATGAATTGTGATACATGTATCACAATAAACTATTGATACAGTCAACAACCTGGATAAACCTCCACAGAATTATACCAAGTGAGAAAAGCTCTTTATGAGACATTCTTGAAATGACAATATGATAGAATGAAGAACAGATTAATAGTTGTCATGTCAAAGGCATGAGGGAATTGAATGTGGCTATAAAAGGGCAATATGGGAGATCATGGTGGTGACAGAAATGTTCTGTATCTGGACTATATTGATACTAATATTCTGCTTGTGATATTGTATTATAATTTTGCAAGATGTTACATTTGAGAAAAATTGGATAAAGAGTATACAGATCTCTGTATTATTTCTGTAACTACATATGAATCTATAATTATCTTAGAATAAAAAGTTTAATAATAAAAAAAACCCTGACAATAAGAAATCTCTCCCTTTGAAAACGAAACCTGATTTCTATGTTGTTTTACTTTCAGGAAGAAGCAATATAGTATGGGCAATCTCTTTTGATTCTATAGCATTCATTTGTTATTATCCTTGATGGGGTAAAAATGTCAAAACTATTTTTGCATCTACTAATGAATAACATTATTATTAAATAGGTTTGGATTTTTGTTTTTCCCTGTTGAATAAAGGTGAGGAAAAGGTGATTCAAATGAATTAGAAATAAAGGACATTTTGTGTATGTTTATAGTGTTCTGTGCAATACAGAGAACATCATGGTAGCAGAGTTTTATTTAGTAAATAGGTCACTGGGAATTCTGTATACTTCCAGGATGGAACTGTAAGTCATCTGCCTTTTTTCTATTAGATTTTATATGTAGAACATATTATAAAATTCTATTTGTGTCACAAAATTCTATTTGTGTCACTAGCATAATGTAGTTTGATAATTAGTCATTTCTTGAATAGCAAAGCTCAAGAAAAGGCCTTGTATAAAATCTACTGAGAATTTATCATTTAAAGTATTTGGAGCCTTAAAAATATAAATTAGAATTAAACCATTGTATTTTCCAGACGTTTAAGACCCTTCAAATTATACTTGCCAATGAATCAAAGTATTAAATCTATTTCCACCTCTTTATTTTATGTTTGAGGCTCAGAGACAAAATGATTTGTTTAGTGTCACAAGGTTAAGGAATGTCAGAAGTGGTCCTCAGACACAGTACTTTTATTATCTTTTAAAATTCTTTCTGGACACAGATTTTTGTATTATCTAACTTAGAATCATTTCTGGACATTTTTGGTTGTTTTATTAGAATTTAATGTATGTCGAAGAATTTTTCATAAGTTACTGTTGTCTTAATACTGCAAATTGAGAAGCATTTTGAATAAAACATTTGATAACAAAAAATGAATTAGCCTCAAAAGGGCACAGAGAAGATGGTCATTGGTTTAAAATAATAGGGAATTTATAAAATGCTTAGTGGGGTTATGTTGATAACTTTATTATGATTATTAGTTTAGTGTCTGTTTCCAGATGCAATTTTATTTTCTGGTGATGGAATTATAACAAAGAAAGATTGCTTTGAAGGTAAAGTTAAAATACCTGAGTATTTGGTTCAGAGTTCATAAAAACTCTGCATGAAAGGACATTTTAAAAACGTAAAATAGTTCCAGAATTGCAAAATCTAAAAGTAAGCAAAAGAGAGTCTCCCAAGAGTGCTTATACATTAATTCCATGCCCCACAAACCTTTTCAAAAGATGTGAAAGAAGGGTGTGGAGAAGCCCTGCAAAACACAGGTGGCAACACTAAGGAAGTGAGGAGGGCTGTGGAGCTTGCTATTTGCCTTGGGAACGGCTCTTCTTATTTGAACTGATTGAGCTAATCAAAAAGCAAAACTCAGTAGGACTTTTCTCTCATTTTTTAACTCAAGGAAAAAACATTTTAAGAGCAGCTTTTTCCCACCTTTGCATATGATCAGACAAGAAGAGAGCTAAGGGCATTGCGGAGCTTAAGCAAAGTAAATAAGTGGTTCTAATACTTTTCAGAATATTTGTCTATGTCATTAGATGTTTCGTGTCCATCCAAAGATGGCTTCTTTCCTATCTCAAAGAAGGAACTACCAGCACTTTCCCAAGGTTTACCTTGGATGCCACTTAACATGTTTTAAAGACTTTTTATTGTGAAGTAATTTTAGACTTACAGATAAGATACAAAAATAGAACAAAGAATTCATCCAGGTAAAATGTCAAATGTAAACAATTTACCTCATTTGCCTTACCATTCTCTGTCTTGTCTCTCTCTGTATGCATGAGTGCCTGTATATAAATGTGTATGTATGTGTGTATGTATGTGTATGTGTGTGGTGTGTGTGTGTAATGTTTTCATATGAACCAATTGAGAGGAAATTGCCATTTAACCCATTATTCTTGTATGCTTCAATATTTCCTAAAAGACTAGGACACTATTGTCTGTAAGCACAGTACAATCATTAAAATCTGAAAATCAACACTGGTATAATACTATCAGCACACACTCCATTCACATTTTACCAATTATCCCAATAACATATTTCATAGCAAAAAAAAAAAAAAAAAACGGTTTTTCTCCATATTCAGGATCTAGTCCAGGATTACATACTGCATATAGTTGAGATGTCTCCTGAGTTCTTTCAATAGTTCCTCAGCCTTCTCTTGTCTTTCATGACTTCTAAGATTTGAAGAGTATAAGCCAGTTCTTTTGTAGAGTGTTCCTGATTTTGGGTTACCTGATATTTTCTCATGATTAAATTCAATTTTTGCATTTTGGTTGGGATATTAAAGAGGTGATTCTGTGTTTTTCTTTACATCATAACAACATGATTCTTGATTCCTTGCATTACTGGTGATGTTACCTTCGATCACTTGGCTAAGGTAGTGTTTTGCCGGAATTCTCCATTGTAAAATTACTATTTTTCTCTTTATAATGAGTAAATATTTTGCCACTTGTATACCTATTTAAATATCTTTGTCCTCAGCAAAATTTTACCAAGTCATTTTAGTATTCATTAGTGATTCATTCTTGCCTGAATAAATTATCATTATAATAATTTACCAATTGTGATTTTTCTAATTCTTATACATTTATTAGCTGTCATTCTTACATAAGGAAGAACTTTCCCTTTCCCTTCATTTATATATATGTATGTATGTATTTATATATGTGCGTATGTAATGTATCTATGTACTGATATCATCATGGGTTAGAAATTAGGGGGAAAATTCAGAGTAAAAATCTGAGGACTGTCTACTAGACTGGACAGTATATAAAAACATCTCGGGTGGACTGCTTGCTCTTTTAGATTTAGTACAGCTTAAAAACATATATAATTATTTAACTTTATGTCAAACATTAGCTTTAGAAATATAATATTTCAGATTGTATTTATACTCACAAGGTAAAATGGATAAAGAGGTTTCTCTCTCTCGACCAACAAAATTTTTAAAAAATTACTTTCATTTGAACTAGCCAGATTAGTGATGTCCAATAGAAATACAATATGAACTACATATGTAATTCCAAATGTTTTAGTAGTCACATTAAAACTATATAAAGAAAAAATTTTAATTAATTTAAATAATACATTTGTTTACCTAATATATTGAAATATCATTTCAATATCTAATCAATATAAAACCTATTAATAAGATACTTTACATGTTTTTCCTATTAAGTCTTCAGAATCCTATAGTTACTTTACACTTACAGCACATCTCAACTCATACCAGCCACATTTCACTTTTAAGTGCTCAGATAGCCACATGTGGCTTGTGGCTACTGGATTGGAAAGCACAGACCTAGATAATTGAAATCAAAAGATTTTTAAAATCTAGAATATATAGATACTTGTTTCAGTTATCCACCTTACTTTGCATGTGCAGGAAGTGTTATTTAAAAATAGAAAAAGTAGAAAGCATAGTAAAGCTATAATCACAATACTATAAAAATTCCACTAAAGAATTTATCCTCATAACACTGTAAGAATGAGATTAATAGAAATATCTATAATTGATTAAATTGAATTGAATGATTAAACTAAACCTTTTTTAAAAATACATATTTTATTACTATTTCTGTGTATATTAGTTTGTCCAAAACAAAACTATGTTTTAAATCAGTTTCTTAGTGGACTTCTATGACTATAGTCTTGCAACTATGAAATACTAGTTTTCAACATACCTATACTATTTCCCAAGTCCTTGAGTAAAAAGTGCATACATATATATATATACAGACACACAGACACATACATATATGCATAAGAAAATCTGTACCTATTGAACCCTCTTGCCAAAATATATCACTTGTCATTACTTTAGTATTAAATGATTTATAAATAAAACTATCATTAATTTTAAAATGGTCCCACTTACATTTAACTTAGACTAAGAACAGTGATGTTGAAAGAGCATGTGGGAACCGATGTAGCCAACTTATTTAGTAACAGGCAGCATCCTAACTATACTTGCTCATTTATCCATGTAACTCATTTAATTTTCACAGAATCTTATTATTAGCCATTATCATAACTTATAGTCATTCTACATATGAGGAAAGTAATGCACAAAGAAGTTAAGTAACTTCCCCAAATTTGCACAGCTAGTGATTGTTATATCTGAAAGTCAAACAAAGGCTGTCTAAAATTAGTCCAAAGAAGCCCTGACCACCTCAGGTAGGATGAAGCAAAGAATGAGGTTGAATAAATTTACCTTGCACAGAGACTGTATCTGGTTACAAATGGAAGGAGAGGAGTTGGACTTCATGCAGAGATGCAAACAACCCTGATAAAATAATTTAACCAGTCCATACATTTAACAAATATGTATTTCTCTTTGCTTGGCACTGGAGTACAGTGATGCATAAAACATATGAGTTTACAGTTGAGGAGAAATAGGGAAAGAGAGCAAATACAGTCTGCCCTCCATATCCCTGTGCTCTGCATCCTTGAATTCAACCAACTACAAATCAAACATATTTGAAAAAAAAAATTCCAGAAAGTTCCAAAAAGCAAAACTTGAATTTACCACGAGCTGGCCACTGTTTACATGGTATTTACATTGTATTTACAACTATTTATACAGAATTTACATTGTATTAGGTATTAAAAGTAATGTAGAGATGATACAAAGTATACAGATAATGTGCATAGGTTATATGCAAATACTATGCAATTTTATGTAAGGGACTTGAGCATCCTTGTATTTTGGTATCATCAGGGGATTGGTTCCAGGGCCAGGACACTGTGAGATGACTGTAATTATAATGCAATATAGAAAGTGCTCTCTAGGAATAAACACAAAATGATATGAGAATATAAAAAAATATACTTAACACGGCCTTAGGCATTAGGGAAGGCTGAAAGAAAAGCTGTTGAGTCCTGAAGAACTGCTAAAAGTTGAATTAATGATTGGCAAATATATTTAAAGAAACCTACAATATTACTTTCTTCAGGGTAACACCTCCACGTGGATCGGCTAGATGCATCTCAACCTCAAGATATGATTAAAGACAACTATGATGAAATCGAACCTCAGAATCTCATGTGGAAGGGCAAATGAAGAAGTATTAACTGCTGAGTCAGTATCTACTCTGTAGCAGGTGCTGGATATGCTCTATATATATGACTTCTACATTCCTTTCTTATGTATGTGCAATGAAGTTTCAAAAGGGTAGTTAACTTGCCCAAGATTAATGCGGCAGAGCTCTGACATCAAATGGTCTGATTCTTCTTTTTCAATTGAATACTGCCTCCTTCCTTTCTATAAAATAAGGTAAACTGCCACTTGAGAGAAAATGATTTGCTTACTACTTTGAGGTATTCACAGAAAGATAAGAGGCTTATAAAATATTCAAACAAGTAACATTTTTGAAATAGTCACTAAGGAGTTTCATCATATATATTAATTATATATGTAATAATATTTTACTCTTGAAGAACAATGACTTTTTGTGGTATACAAAGCTCTTTCATTTCCCTTTTCTCATTAGTTAGCATAAGTAATTACAGACAAGGTAATGTTATTCCCAATTTGGAGATAAGAATGCAGACATCTAAATATATCACAAATTTAAAACATTCAGATATATACTCAACATATCCATTGATACCTTTTTTCAGATTCAGATTGTCCAGATTCAGATTTTTCAAGATATTCTGTTCTTGTTTAACTGTCTCATGATTTTTATTTACATATTATTTTTGAAAATTATTTATAATTAGTAGTAAAATTAAGCTTAACAAAATGTTTGGAATGTAGCAGTAGGCAACTCAAGGATTTGTATCAATAGCCAGCATAATTTTTTATTAATAATTTAAAATGATTGTATTTTTATAAAGGCTAACTTGAAAAATGTTAAATCTTGAATATGTTTTTATTTAAGCAAGTCTTTACTAGAAACCATAGAGACTTACATTATGGAAGGTGTGCCAAACATTCTGTGAATCTTCTATTGTGGATGATCACATTATTTTATAGATTTTATAGATGAAACTTTCCAGGGATATTTTGCAGAACTGATGTATTTTTCTGATGGATTGTCTTGTTTTTTTTCTGGGCTATATTACTTAACTAGACCAATAAATAAACTAGAACAGTTCAAATAACTCTTCTGTTAAAACTGAATTTATATGAAATCAAATATCAACTTGATAATATAAGATCAAAGTAAATAGTTTTCAATATTTTTAATATCCTTAAAATAAAATTGATATAAATTCTAAAACATGCAATTTCTTTGGTTTCTAGTATCACTTTCAACATTGACTTATGTTACACTTAGAATTTTCAAACAAAAAAATAAATTTCTAATGAGATTTCATAAGGTGATAATACAATTTAAACTGAAAATGATTGAAATTATTAGTCAGACACTGGTATTTTGGCAGGATGCTTAACATGTTTTATTAGTTAACTAGCATTATCTCTCAACTGTTAGTATTGTGATGATCACCTCTAATAGGTAAATAGGTCATAAATCATTTGTGAATTTAGCAAAAAAATTTGCATGCCAAATACTCCATTTATCAATGAATTTCTTTACGTAGAAAAGTCAGAAAAATTCTCCTTAGAGCCTTAGGAATTGCACTTGCACTCAAACCTTAGCAGAAAAAACAAAAAGAATTTGCCTAATTTTACTTCTTTACCGTAGTTTAGGGTAATATATTGGAGACTAACAAAACTTCCATGTTAAGAGTCTTTCAAAATAAATTGTTTCAGTTATCTATTCCTGTGTCACACGCCACTCCAAAATTTTGAGACTAAATGCTGATTAATCATTTCTGACCATTCTGTGTGTTGTCTGGGCTCATCTGGGTAGTTTTACTGCTCCATGTGATATAGCTGAGGTAACTCATGTGGCTGCGTTTAGCTGGAGTTTGTCTGGGCTGGAAGGTCCAGAATGGTTTCTCATCCTTTAAGGCTTATCTCCATGTGATCTCTAATGATTCAGCAGTCTAGTCTGTACTACCTTACAGCTAAGTGACTAAATTCCTAGTGGGAGCATTCCAAAAGGACAAACTCCAATACACATATGCCTATCAATCCTCTGCTTGCATCATACTTGCAAATGTCCCATTGACCAAAAGAAGACACAGAACCAAGCCTAGGTTCAATGTGGGAGGGGACTACACAAGGTCTGGAACACTGGGAGTCAAGGCTCACTTAACATTTTGCCATGATCTCTCTGATCCCTGATGATCCATTCCTCTCACATGCAAAAGAAAATCATGCTCTCTCCAAGACCCAAAAGTCTTATCCTATTATGTCATCAGATCTAACTTTGAAGTTCAAGAGCCCACATCTAAATAATGTTCAGGGTGATCCCTTAGGTACAGTTACTTGGGCTCATTTGTTGGGTGCAGAGACTTATAAACTGGAAAGGTAAATTACCAGTCTACCCTCTATGTAAGTTCATAAAATGGTGAGATAGAAAGAAGATAATCATGCTAGACACTCCTACTCAGAAAGGATGGAGGAAGTAGAGACACATAGAAATTCTGGAATCCAGTCATGTACATGCCACCAGTTGTCCTGCTCCAGAGGCAGGGGATGTTTCTTGATTATACCCACTTCTCCTATTTGCAAGTGGCTCCCTCTGGCCCTTGGCTCAATTCTATGCCCCCCTTTTTAGTAACAAGTTGCTTTTGCTTGTAGCTCAGTATGTTTCTCAGGCTGTTTCCTGCTGTAGAAAGTCGACGGCCCAAATTGTTTTGAACTGTCTCTGTGCCTTTTAGTCTAAGCTGATAGTGCTTTCACTACTAAAATTCCATTTAAAATCATGTGGACTGTTTACATATTATAGTTCATTCCATTAAACAAAAGTCACAGGGACATATATTTTCAAGACAGATCTCTTTCTACTTTGAAATATGGGTTAATGTGCTTTGAGACAACATCCTTAAAATTCTTAGGAGCCTTTGGTCTGGCTGAGAGTCTGAGAAGAAACAACTTGAATCTTTCTTAGGTCTTAACTAAGGGTCTTACATTCATAGCCTTGATTTGATCTTTATTTTGAAGCCACATTTTACTGTTATTACCCTGAATTTCATTTTCACCTCTTAATTTGATAATCTATTGTCCACTGGAGAAGCTGGGAATGAAAACCAATTTTATATTCTAACTCAGCTAATCTTCTGTTAGAAATCATTTCATTAAGCTCCGCTTGAAACCAAACAGTTCCTTCTTTCATTCATCTCTTTCCTATAAAACCATATCTTAGGCAACTATAAGAAGCCAATTGGCACTTTCAACATCCTGTCTGAAAATCTACTTAGCCAGAATCACAAAGTCATTAGGTACATGTTTTATCTTACAAGTTATCAAGGTCATTATTCCCGTTAATTTTCTATCAATACATAAATTAGGTTGTCAAGTTTCCAATAGCAATTTTATCACTGCTCTTCTAACCAGGTATTTGCTGCTTAGTCCCAAAGCCAATATTTTATGTTTGTATGATGCCAGCACCCCACTTCTATATAGTAGCAATTTCTGTTTCAGGTATATATTGCTGTGGTAAAAACGCTCCAAAAAACTTACTGACTTATAAGAGCAACTCCTTATTATTTCTTATGATTCTGTGGGTTGATTGAGATCAGTTGATTGGTTGCTCTGCTCCACGTGGCAAAATGGGTATTACTCGTGTGGCTTTATTAAAGTGAGAGCTTAGCTGGGGCTAAAACAGCGAAATGGTTTCATCCTCCAGATTAGTCTAGTCTTTACTTCTTTTGAGGTAAAATTTACTTACTGGAGTTTTGGAACGAAAATGTATGTGTGTGTATATATATATATATATATATATATATATATATATATATATATGAAGTTCTTTGAAAAAATTGTGAAACTATTTACAAATACAGGTTTCTTACATGCCTTAAGACTCTTTATAAATAAAATTCCATAGGTCAGCGCTTCTCAAACATTTTCATTTTGGTATCCATATGGTAGCGGAGGATGTTCAAGTCACCAGAAGACCTCTGGCATCTAGTCTCCAAGACGGCCTTTGATGATCCCTGCCTCATGGTATTCACACCCTTGTTTAGTTCCCACTCACATTGTCCCAAGGTGGGTCTGTGTAAGCAGTAGAAAACATCAGAAGCGATAGAATATCACTTCTGAGATCACATTATAAAAGCCTCTGACTTCCTTCTTGGGCACCTCCCCCTCACGCCGGCATCTCTCTCATCACTACAGGGCTACGTGGTGGATGACTGAAGCCTCTTGTCAACATCTGTGTAAGTGAACTTAGAAGCAGATCCTTAAGCCCTAAATAACTACAGCCCTGGTCAACAGCTTGACTACAGCCAATGAGAGACTTGAGACAGAACTACCCAGCTAAGCTACATCCAGAAACTTTACCCTCAGAAACTGTCAGGTAATAAATGTCGGTTTAAGCTCCAAGTTTTGGGCAATTCACTTTGTCAATAGTTAACTAGTATATAGACACAAAATACCTTTCCTTATATTTTATGAAAAAATTTCATACGAGCTCTGAATTTTCTTTTATAATATATCCAGGTCTTTTTCCTTATTTATTGTTTTTTTAAATAGAAATCCATTTTTAATTTATTTATTTTATTTACTTTTTTATTTTTGGCTGCATTAGGTCTTCATTGCTGCACGTGGGCTTTCTCTAGTTGCTGTGAGCAGGGGCTACTTTTCGTTGATGTGCATGGGATTCTCATTGTGGTGGCTCCTCTCTGTTGTGGAACATGGGCTCTAGGTGTGCGGGATTTAGTAGCTGTGGCACACAGCCTTCAGTAGTTGTGGCTCGTGGGCTTAGTTGCTCCGCAGCATGTGAGATCTTCCCGGACCAGGGCTGGAACACGTGTGCCCTGCATTGGCAGGCAGATTCTTAACCACTGCACCACCAGGGAATCCCTATATCCCATTTTAATATAAACTAAATCGTATAGATTACTCTCCATAAGATAAACTGATGCTTTTAGGGAGATTTTCCCTCTTTATTTTTTCTTGGGATCCCTGGTCAAAACATCTAATTTCTAACATCTTTTATTAAAAACTTCTAATATAAAGTGTGAGATGCTTAGGATTATGCTTAATGAGAAATGTCTCACCTATATGGAAAAAAAAAAAAACTGTAATTTTTCTTCCGAAAAGCCAAAAAGAAGACACAAAAACGTGGAAAGATAGATTTCCTCAAATTGAATCATAAATCCAATGCAATTCTAAAAAGAAATCTTAAAAAGGAGGTGGCAAAATATATCTCAGAGAGGGCTAGCTCTAAAATCAGAGCAGAATACTGACTCTAAAACTTCCAAAAGCAAGTACGTAGCTCTGTGCCTCAGTATAGTTACCACTACTGAGTAAAGAAGACAATCAAAATAAATAATGTCATCATTTTTATTGTGATGAATCTATTCTAAGAAAACACTTTCACACTTACTCAGAGATATATGTATAAAAATACTCATTACACTGTTCATAATAACAAAAAATTCAAAACAATTTAAATTTCTATTATTAGGGCAGTCGTTAAAGAAATTAAAAGATCACTCACCCTATGATATACTATGTGACTATTACAAAGAATGGGTCTTCTTTTATGTATAGTGATGTGAAAATTGTCCATCTTACATTATGTGGGAAAAAAAAAGCCTGGTGCATATCACTGTGTACATTATAATCTCATTTGTTAAAATAGGAATAATAAAAATAATATTTTAAAAAGATCTCTCGCTCTCTTTCTCTCTGTGTGTAATGAAAATGAGAGAGGCGGATCTGTTTTTGTGTGAATAGGGACAAGATGTGGAAGATTTCATATACAATAGCTAACGATGTTTACTTTAGGGTAGTGTGTTAAAAAGGTAGACGGAGCCAGACCTTCGCTTTCTGCTTTTTATCAGTCAGGCGGTTTTCAGTCACAAGTAACAGAAAAGTAAACAAAAATTTGCTTAAGGAACAAAAAAATTTATTATCCCATTTAACAGAAAAGCTAGAAAGAAGCTAGGCTTCTGGATTGATTGATTAGTCGTTCAGTTATGTTATTGCAGAACTGTGTTCTTTCCTTTCCCTTTGTCATCTTCTGTCTATATCACTGCTCATCAGGACAGTGGGATAACTGCCAATAGCAGAAAGGGCCCTACTCTTTTTCAAGAATGATAGAGATTCTCTTCCACTGAAGAACAAGGATTCCAACAATCCTCTTTTTGTGTTTCAAGGCCAAAATTTGGTCACATAATTATTCTTAAGCCAATCACTGACAACACCGATGCTATGATTCAACCAAGCAGGCTCACCCCTTGAGATCAAGTCAGTTACCTAAACCACATTGGTGCCATTCAACAAAATGGCTGCTACAGTATTGCGTAATATTGTTAATATTTTTTATACAATAAGATGTATTACTTTCAACACTAAAATAATTTTTTAAAAGAATATTATAAATCTTGAAGATAAATGTTGTGTATGTTTGATAATCATCCAATTGTCTGCTAAAATTTTACTTAAATCTAGAAAATAGTTTTAAAATTTCTTAGATTATTATAAAAGGAAGTAAAATGAGGTAGGCAGAGATACTTATGACAACTTACGATGAAAAGGAAGATCACTTATCATTTGTATTTTATAAGATGGTATTACTTTGATAGTTTATCTCTAACTTAAAAATTAGTGGAAGGGCGCCAATATACTATCAACCATAAAAGCATAAGGAAGGGACATTTTTAATACTAGAAAACAAAGATATGTAAGGTAACAAATTTCTTCTCACCTTATGTAAACCTATCTTAAAGTTTGGAGAGGAGTGAAAAGAAACCTTGTTTTAAGGAGAATAAAAAATAAAATGGCTTAAATATCAAATGTTTGAATGCTAATTTGAAAAAAACCCACTCCCAATGTACTTAAGAAATACTATCAATTAGAACTTTTAATATCTAAGAGGTAATTCCTAATAACTTTTATATCTTTCACTGTGGCTAAGGAGATAATAAAATTCAGGAGTTGAGAGGGCCAAGATAGTCACAAATTAACCAAATAGAAAAAAAAAAATGCTAGGTAGTTATTTTGAAAATTCATTTGCTGCTTTCTATAGTAAAATGGTTTTAATGAATTACCTACCTGTTTCCTACAGTAGACCACAGCTCTACTGCAACTAATCTAGAGTATGGCTAACTAAAACTGGATTTCTTAGCTCTTTGGAGACTATAGAATACCAGTTAATAATATTATTATGTGAAATGCAAATGAAAGAAAACATTTTTAAGTGATGAAATCTCCTTTCCTAATATAACAAACTACAACATATATAACAAAAATCAAATGGATTTAATCAGGTTTATCTGCCCAGAGTTGCCTCTTATATCTAAAAAAACAAGATTACTAATTTTTCCATGATGAAAATTTGTTTGATTTAATAAGAAATGCAAAAACCTCGATACTTTCAAGTTCTCATTTCTAGTTCCGGTTTTGCCTGAGTATAGTTTAAAGAGAGAGCAAACTTTAAGAAAGACTGTATAAATACAATTCCAAATCATGCCTTAAAGTCTAGTGCTTGGTGTGTGTGCCAGGCACAACCATCTCTTTGCAGGGATCTCAATGCATAGAAGTCCAATCAGAACCCCATAAGTACTTGGTAAGAATAGACTAAATTGTTCTTATGTTTGGCACCCAGTTTTTTTTTTTTTTACTGATACTTTGTTAATAGCATTTCACAAATGCATTACTTCCAAATAAGAAAATATCTTCAGCGGGGAGTTCTCTCTTTGTAAGGGAACTCCTGAAATGTAAGACCACATTCACATTATTCTAACTGCTTCCTTGCTTTCTTCTTCACAGAGCTCTTCTTTCAGGAAGTCCACTTGAGCCTACACCCTCCATCCTGACCTGGTTTACATGCTCCTACTCTGTGCTTCATAAAATCCTGAGAATATAATTCCATCACTGGACCACTGGATAGATCCAGAATAATATTTTTCTCTGTGAACCTGTGAAGTGACTGCTACTGACTTTGGAATGGTAGGATTTTTTAAAAATGGGGATATTAAAAAAATAGATGTTAAAGCAGAGACTTTTAAAACTAAAACATTTTCCTACAAAGTACATGGACACTATGTAGTTGGAGAGTTTGGGAAGTGAAAACTACTACATTTCACAGACTTGCCCAAGAGGGTCTAACATATGATTTGGACAGTGGAAGACAGGGGAAAGCCATCTTCTTGCTGGCATAGCAAGCAAAGTCATGGAGACTGGAGTGAATAAAGGCAGTTGAGGAGCCCCACACTCAGCTTCCCAGCCATGAGTCACCAGTATTATGTGGATGAGAGGTAGTTTGACCGCAGGAGCAGCCTATATTCCCCTGGATTACAACTTTGGTGATGTGCCCTTAAATTCAGGAATCCAGTAGTTGACCCTGACTTCCATTCCTCGCTTGTTCAACAGTTGTCTAAGCTACAGATTCCCTGAATTAAATTTCCTTTCTGCTTGATACACTTTGAAAAGATTTAACTTCCTGCACTGAACCAGAACTGTTACATACTCTTTGTTATATTCTTCACTTACATGGTTTTTCCCTCACTAGATACCAAACACTTTTTATGAATAGGAATAGAACTTGTGTTTGGTCATTCTTTCATTCATTCCTTCATTCAGTTATCATACTTACTCTTTGTATTTTTATGTCCTGCAATTACATAATAGTTGACACAGAGGTGCATAATAGATATTCACTTAATTAATGAATTGGTAAATGTGTCATGTCAGGTAATGTGTAAGGTATCAGAGATACAGAGATGAGACAATCTTAGCAATAATAAAATGATAAATTACATTTATTAAGCACTTATTATGTTTCAGGCTCTGGGTATAGCATTTTACATGCATAGATTTGATTTTCATTTTTTGTGTTTTTGGTTTTATGTTTGTTTTCTAATCCTCATAACACTCCCAAGAGCTAGGTACTAATAATCAATTCCCATCTCACGCATAAAACAATTGAAGATGGAGGAGGCTCAATAACTTGCCTAAGGTTACGCAGTACTGAGATAGGCTGAATTTGAAACTAGGCGATCTGATTCAATAATTCATACTGTTAATCGGTACTCTAGGATCTCTACTATAGTTGATAAACAGATCCATAAAGAGATTTACAATACTGCTTGATAAATTCCACAATACATCAGCAGGATCAGAGGAGGCTTCTGTCTGAAGGAAGAGAGACTTAAGTACTGAAGTACAAAGGATTAACAGAAGTTAGGAATAAGTAGAAGTGATAAGGATGCAGTTTTAGGTGGAAAGAAATACACATACTACAAAAGGAACAAAACAGAAAACAGAGAAAACATTTCTGAGCAGCAGGGGGATTATTTAGTGAGGAGGAATAAAAAATGGATACGGAGAAGCAAAGAAGGACCCACCATAAAGGGTCAGGTGTACATTTCTAGGGAATTTAAGATTTTTTGTGAGGGCCACATGGTGTTATTGAAGCATTTAAAAACCTTTGGGATTTCTATTATAAAGAGATCACTTTGGAGCAGTGTGGACAATTTAGAAGTTATTGAGTCAGGTGAGATTGGAATTGGAAATTGCAGTAACTCAAGTAGAAGTAATTTTTATCTTTGGGCTCTCAGAATTGAACACAAGGACTGACACCTAATATGAGAACAATTCATATTCACCAAGTTGAATTAAGCCTGAGTAACCTAAGGGTCAGACAGGTTTAATTACTTGTCAAAACTTACACAGGTATCTGGTGGTAGAACTCGGACAAGTATCTAAACCAGTGCTTTCTTTTACCTGAAATACAACTAGGGAAAAATTGATTGCATATATGTCATTTGAAATAGGAGAAATTTTGCTATATGTGTTTAGAAATGTACCTGAAAATATACACAGGTGTACAGTTATGGTTACGTCTCATTTCTTGTCTTCCCTTGTTGCGTGCTTATTTTCTAAGTCCATGGCCTCAAATGTTCAAGTTCATACTTTCCCAATGATTTCTGAAGTCACTTTCCATGCTAGATACTCCTCCTATTCCCAAGTTTCTGTCTTCTAATGCCTAAGGGAAAAAAATAGTGAAATAGAAAAATAAATCTAGGCTGGGGGAAAAATTACTACCACCACCATTAGTCATTAAGACATGCCATTAGAAATCTAATGTAAAATATACAAATATATAATTTTCCTCTTAGTAAGACTAAGAGGCATCCATTGTTATTATGCTGTGGTATGTTTTCTTTCCTTTTCTTTTTGCAGTAATTTTTTCACCCTGAAATACAGTGGTCTCTCATGAAGTACAAAGATGGACATTTCTGTGGACTTTATATGTCCAAGGACACTTCAAAGGCTAAGTAAATTCTATTTCTTATGCCATGATCACTAAATTGTAAATGCTAGCAGCTTTAGGTTTTGACAACTTTGGGCCCTTAATTTTGAATTAAGATTCTACCACCATGGTGAAATAACAGATGCTACACATTAGTAGTGGGCTAAAAAATCTATGGTATGGGATTTACCAAAACAGATTTTATGAGGATTTGGCTGGTTCTGGAGGTAGAATTTGCTTAAATATACTATAGCATGTGAAATTGTTTGAAATTAAATGTCCAATAAATTTTAATACAATTGCCTTGTTTTCACAGGCAAATCTAGGGCAATGTATTTGGAAAGAAAATTTTATAGTTTACCTAAAAATATCCAAGCGTATTATGTAACCCTTTTGGTCTTCAAGAGGTCAAAGGGTTATCTTTGCTTAGATACTTATAATCATTTTATACTTTCTCTTCTATTGACTGGTTTGAAAAAGACAAAAGAAAATTAAATTGAAAAGGAATCAAAGCACTTGTTATAACTGAGCATCAGAGACACAAGCCTAGGGTACACCTGCATAACAGTAAATGTTCTTTTGTAGTTAACATCTGAGTTTTTCTATTTATAGAAAGATATCACAAGTCTAAACACAGAGGAAAATGGCTCACAGATCCAATAAGATTTGGATTGGATTGCACAACTTCTAGCAATATCAGGGGATTTTCATCCAATATATTTGCCAACAAATCAATAATATGAGTAAATCCTTCTGCATTGTGGGCAATCAAATGCTCACTGACAGGTACTACTACCTAAATTAATATAATCCCAGAAGTGATCTGTCTGTGTCAAACATAATACCACTGAGGCTTAAAATTCACATGTGATAAGTTGGAGGATATTTCTTTTTTTTTTTTTTTTTTTTGAAGATATTTCTTAATAATGGTTTAAACAAAAGGATATTAGGTGAAAATTCTGAATAAAATGTTCCCACATTTAGTGGGCTCAGTTTTAATTGCTCTTGTCTCTAGATGGTATGTTTTCTGCTGTCCATATTTCCTTACACAGTACACTCAAATAAAGTAGGAAGTATTTTTAAAATATATTACTTGTCTCACTAAAACTTATGACTTTATCTTGCACCTGTTTGTTATAAAGATTGTGTTGAGTATCAGGGCTCATTGAAATGGCTCTTACCACTCACACTTTCAGACTCAGATTAAAAGTCACCTCTTCTCTGAAACCTATGAAGACTCCCCCAGGAAAATGTGACTTTCTTTTTTGTTTCTTGTAGCACTTATCACACTATTTTATAACCACTCCTTCTAGCCTCTGAGTGTAGCATAAGGATCTGGCACATATTTTACTAAGTAAACATGAATGTCATATCAAATATGCAATGGAGCATAAGAAAAACATATGCCATATAGTTTAATGGTGGTATTGTTTTCTTAAAAATATAATTTTACTTTGAAGATTAAGGTTTGACATGGAAGATAGTCAAATGCAAAGAAAAACCATGTTATAATTGTTTAAGTTGACACTTCCAGAGTTTGTCAATGTGTTAGCACTGTGGTCTACTTGCTAGGAGGATTATGAATACAATTATATAAAGGTTTTTGAGCAGCTATTACCTACCAGGCACAGTATTAGGTGCTAGGGTAATAGATGAATAAGGCAGAGTAGTTGATCTTAAGGAAATATCTATTGAGTAAAGGAGACCTCCTATTCTCAGAAGTCTTTAAGCTAGTTAGAAATATATTCTATATGTATCATTTATTTATTATTTCTATTGAATAATACTGATGCTGAAGGAAACAAAATAAGGTTAATACGACATTCAAAAAACCCATTTTTCCTCCTTAGAAAGAGAACTACAATTGTTTGGCTAGTTTGACTCAAATATAAGAACCTGGCCTAAAAATCTTTATTCATGAAGTGTAACATATATGGCATTTTAAAACTTTGGCTGGCCGTATCTGGGGGGTGGGGGGAAGAGATAGACATAGAAAGAAGGAAGATGAAGAGGATAAAGAGGAAATGGAGAAGGAAAAGGAAAAGAAAGGTAGAGCTTAGTTTTTTAAAAAAGGAAAATAATAAGAATAAGATTAAAGAGACTTGGGAGGAGAGATAAAAGGAAAGAAAAGGGGAAAGAGGAAAACAAAAAAAAGGAAAATAGTGGATAGGAATAGTCTAATGTAGACAAAGGAGGCCAGTGCAGACACAGAAGTCAAGAAGAAGCCAAAAGAATCAGCTAAAATAGTTGATTCTAAGGTTTCTGAAGGTTGAAAAATGGGGGGTGATATATGCAGGGGACAATTACATTTGTGTGAAGGCTTTTGAGTTATTTAACTGAATTATGTGAATGTGTAACTTGGACTAAAATAAAACCTAAAATTAAAATCCTCCCTTAACCTTTAACTTTTCCATTCACCAACCCTTTCTCTGCTCCTTTTTATGACAATATACCTTAAAAGTTTTCTATAAGTACCCTTACTTCACCTATCCTATTCTTTTCTCAAACCACTTCAATCTTTAGTCTCCAGTACTCTACTGAATTGGCTCTTGTCAAAGCCAATTATGACCTGCATCTTGCCAAAATCAATGTTTCATTGCAAATCATCTTATTTGACTTATCAATAACATTTGACATAGTTGACCACTGGGTCCATTCTTGAAATGTTTCCGTGAAATCCACAGTGACATAACATTTGACAGTTTTTTGTTTTGTTTTCCTCTACTTCCCTAGTGGCTCCTTTGATGTCTCCATTGATGGTTCTTCCTTTTTTTGACAGATGTCTAAGTGCTGAAGGACTCCAGCTCTCAGCCTCTTTCTTTTCTCTTTCTAATTTTTCTCCTAAGATGATCTTTCTAGTTCCATGATTTAAATATCAGAATATGCTAATGACACTAAAGTTTATATTTCTAGACGAGACCTCTCCTAGGCTCCAGTGCTTAATCAATACTTCCACTCTCTTTAGTAGATATATGAAAGCTAACAAGGCCAAAACACAAAAAATAATTTTCATCTTTCCTCAAACTGCTCCTGTTGAAATACACTCTTACCAAACCTTCCCCATCCCAGGTATTGGCATAGTTATCTATCTACCTTTTTGCTCAGACAGGAGTATGAGTCATGATTCTTCACATCTCGCACCTATTTGTTCTGGATAGTCTGTCACATCTCTTCTGCCAAAATATACTCCAGATTCAAATATTTCTCACTGTTTCCATTTCTCATTGCAGTTCCATACTACTTTTGTCTAGGATTCTGAAATAGCTCCCTAACTAGAATACTTTGCTTCATTCTTGCCTAAGTACAGTCTATTCTCCACATAAAAGCCAGAAGTATCTTTCTAAAAGATCATGCCATTCCATGCATAGATGCTTCCAATGGATTTCTATTGAAATCAAACATATCCATATTAATTTACCTATTTTACATATTTCTATATAATTTGGCCCCTACCTGACTCTCTAAGCTCATTTTTACTTCTTATTCACTATGTTCATCCAGTAGTTGTCTTAACCTATTTGGGATGCTATTACAGAATACCATAGACTGGGTGGCTTGTCTACTCAGTCTGTCTTAACAACAGAAATTTATTTCTCACAGTTCTGGAGGCTGGGAAGTCTAAGATCAAAGTGCTACAGATTTGAAGTCTGATGAAGGACCACTTTCTTGTTCATAGATGACGGTCTTCTCACTGTGTCTTCATATGGCAGAACGGGAAAGGGAGCTCTCTGGGGTCTCTTTTATAAAAACACTAATCCTGTTCATGAGGTTCTGCCCTTGTGACCTAATCATCTCTCAAAGGCTCCACGTCCAAATCTCATTATATTGGAGATTAGATTTCAACGCATGAATTTTGCAGACACACAATCATTCAGTCTGTAGCACTGGCTTTCTTTCCACCCCTCAAACATTCAAGCTTACTCTCATTTCTGTGCCTTTGCTATTGATTCTGCTTTGAAACTGCTTCCAGTGAATGTTTACATGGTCCTCTATTTCTTATTCAGGTCTCAACAAATATCACCTCCTCAGAGAAGCATTTCGTGACTACTCTAGCTAAAGCAAATCTCTCTCCTCCCTGCCCACATCATATTCTCTATAACATTAATTCATTTTCCCCCCCAGAAACATAGTATCTTATTTTCTTAATATATGTTTCTTAATGTATTTGTAATATATTTTTTACTTATTTAAAAATTTTTCTCCTCCCATTAAGATATGAGGTTACTCCCTCCATATGTTTTTATCTAAACAGTATCTGGAACAAATAGATGCTTAGGAAAAGCTTTGTTTTATAAATAAGTGAAGCTATTGTTTTAATTCTTCCACATGAAAGGAGAATTCAAAAAGTCCTTAGGATGTCTTGAAAAAGTGTATAACTCTCTCAATGCATCTCTTTTCAGTCCCCCTTAAAAATCCTGGACTCTCACAATACTAAACCACTTGTAGGCCACTGAGGTAAAATGTTGGCTCATACCCCTTAAAAATTTTTGCAGGGGACATTCCTGGCAGTCCAGTGGTTAGACTCTGCAGTTCCACTGCAGGGGATGCAGGTTCAATCCCAGGTTGGGGTACTAAGATCCTGCATGCTGCTCAACATGGCCAAAAATTAAAAAAGAAAACAAGTATTGAAGTATGGTTGATTTACAATGCTGTGTCAGTTTCAGGTGTACAGCAAAGTGATTCAGGTCTATATATACAAATATATACATACATCTTTTTCAGGTTCTTCTACATCATAGATTTTTACAAGATACTGAATACAGTTCCCTGTGCTATAAGTAGGTCCTTGTTGTTTATCTATATTATATATAGTAGCGTGTAGATGATATGTTAATCCTAAACTCCTAATTTATCCCTCCCCCTCCTTTCCCCTTTGGTAACCATGTTTGTTTTCTATTTCTGAGAGTTTATTTCTGGTTTGTAAATAAGTTCAATTATACCCATTTTTTCTTTAGATTCCCCATATAAGTGATATCATATGATATTTGTCTTTCTGTGTCTGACTGGCTCATACTTCTATACATTTGTAAGTAGTTGTTATTCCTTTTACCTAGGGTTCTTTTTCCTTCACTTCATGAAGAATTCCAACCTGCCTCCACAAAAGTATTACCTCCTGAAATAATTTGATACTTCCTCTTTCCCTACCCTATGACTAGATTTAGTCTTTCTCTCTCCTGCACTGTCTTAGCACCCTTTACATATCCCTAGTATCCAACATTCGTTACATTGTTTTGTCACTTTTTGCTTCATTTTATGACTTTTTAGATTGTGAAATCTTGGAGGATGCATATTTTTATCTTGTTTACATTTGTATACCTAGAATTTATAACTGTGTATACATACTGTGTAATTCAGTATGTAATTACGTACTATGTAATACAGATCTGATTGAACCTCTCTAGAGAGAATGTGTTTTCATGCAATCTATACAGCGTTAAATCAGAATTCAATATGTCTTTGTATTATTAAATGGCAATTATGATTTCTATAATGATAGTGAACTATTTAGATTTTACTGAAGATTAAGTGAGAAGGTAGAAGTTGCATCATATAGTATGTATTAATTTTTCTCCAAACATCTTTATCATCTGTTTCTTCCCAGAGTAACTTCTTGGTTACAAATTCTTTCTTAATCTTTTCCCTACTCTCTCTCCAAACCTCACTGGCTCTAACCTTTCATACTACTGACACCTTCTCTCTTCTTTTTTTAAGCAGCAAATAATTTAGCTTTAACTTTGCTTCTTTACTCTTATATCCTAATTCCCACTATGCCATGCCAGCAATAAAAAATATTCACATTTCTTAAAAATCTGTGTATTTTAAATAAAAACAAGATTGTCCTTATCACCAGGATTTTTCTTTCTTTTCTATTTTTTTCTTTCATTCTAATAAATAATTAAAATGCTGTTAGAGGTATGAGTAATTATATATTCATTTTGCATGTTGTCCTTAATGGATTCTTTAGATGTCAGGTCTACTTGATCTTCTAATGTCAATAACTGCTGACAACTAGAACCATCCTCAGTGGATCTTGTGTAGTTGGGATATAGGATATGTTGTATGAGAAAGAAACCCACATAACAGTGGCTTAAATGAGATAGAAATATCTTTTCCTTTCATGTAATGAAATGGAAAATAGAGATTAAAGTCTGGTTTGGCAGGTATGCTCCATAAAGTTTTCTAAGGGCCTTGCATTTACTATGCTATTGCTTCATGATAGAAAATTGCCCTTATCCTGCAAAAATAAGAATAGCACAAATAACAAGTGTATCCTTTTTGTGAACAATTTGAGAGTAAATTGCGTACATCATGGCCTTCACCCCTAAAAACTTCAGTGGGATTTCTTAGTAATAAAGATATTCTTGTTTATAACCACAAAAAGAAAAGAAAAAAAAAAAAGAAAACTTGCCCTTATCTTGTATGGTCCCAAATGTATCATCATCACATTCACATTCCAGGCAATGGAATGGAGGAAAGAATGGAGCAAGAAATTCATACCCCTTCCTTTAAAGGGTAAAATTCAGAAGTGCTCACATTACTTTTGCAAACATCGCATTGCCCAGAATTTAATCATCACTCTAAACTTAGCTGCAAGAGAGGCTGGGAGATTTAGACTTTATTCTAGTCAGCCCTTGGCCTAATTAATGTATACTTAAAAATGATTAAGGTAGTAAATTTTATGTTATATGTATTTAACCACTATAAAAAAAGAAATCTTTGCCTAAGACAAAGTCAGAAAGATTGTATCTTGTATTTTCTTCTAGAAGTTGTACAGTTTTAGGTTTTACACTTGGGTCTATGATATAGTTCGAGTTAATTTTTTCACATGATGAGATATATGGGTCAAGGTTCACTTTTTCAGTTTATGGGTATCTAATTTTTCCAGCATCATTTGCTGAAATGTTTGTGCTGTTTTTATAAATAGAATATTTTTACATTTTTGCTCAATTAAGCATATCAATCTTAAAAAATCATTCTCTATTACAAATCTGTACAAGTATGGTCATTTTTTTGATATTTCATGTTAAAAAGTATAGAGTGTTTTACGCCTACATGCTTATAGTTGTTACCTCTAAGTTGTGAGGTTGTAGATGATTTTATTTTCTTCTCTTTGTTTATGTTAATATATTTGTTTTCTAAAAAAGGCATGGTTAATTGAGAAGTAAAAAAAATATTATTATTATTAGAAGTACATTTTGACTGTAGGTGAACATCCATAGAATAAAATTAAAAACTGGAAAAAAATAAAAATAAATAAAAATTAGGGATTCTTGTACTATGACAGAGAAGGGAAGATTGGACACTGGCTGAGGACAATTGGCATTTTTTTTTTGCCACACTCTCCTGCTTCTTCAAGATATATCCAGCCTGGGGCTTCCCTGATGGCGCAGTGGTTGAGAATCTGCCTGCCAATGCAGGGGACACGGGTTCGAACCCTGGTCTGGAAAGATCCCACATGCCGCGGGGCAACTAGGCCCATGAGCCACAATTACTGAGCCTGCGCGTCTGGAGCCTATGCTCCGCAATAAGAGAGGCCGCGATAGTGAGAGGCCCACGCACCGCGATGAAGAGTGGCCCCCACTTGCCGCAACTAGAGAAAGCCCTCGCGCAGAAATGAAGACCCAACACAGCCATACAAAAAAAAAAAAAAAAAAAAAAGATATATCCAGCCTGATAGATAAATGGGCAAAAATTATGAACAGTTTATAGAAGATTTAAAAAGACCCTCAGACACATAGAGAGATGTTCGATTTCACTCATAATCAGAGACATATAATTAAATTTTAAGTGAAGGAAATAATGTCAGTAAAAATGCTGGTGTAGATATCTCCAAAAGCTGTCAGAATCAACACTGTTAAAATTCTGAAAAAATAGGTAAAGGTCCACATCAACCAAACAAAGGTTTAATGAAGAAAGAGGAAGCCAAGATATGGCAGAAGACCTTTGTGTCATTTTACTTGTCCTTGCACCACCTCCTTCCTTGGGTCTACTGGGGTCTTGAAGATGGCAGTTAATCTTCCTAGTGTTGAATCCTGCTTCCTTATTCCAGAGACAGCATAGCAGACCTTCTCAAAGAATTGTGTTTCTCTGTTTGATCTGTCTGAGGGCTACTTAAAGGACTGATGCAAGGCACCTGTCTTTGATTTTCCTAAGTAGAACACCCTCAGGTCACAGAGGACCTTTCTCAAAAACATTGAAAGGAAAAGAGAAAACCTGTTTCCATCTGGAGCAAAATATAAAAGCTAGGAAGAGATATTCTTTGGAAAATTAGGGCAGTGAAAAGTTTCCTTGGGTATTTAAGTACTAGGGGATTTAGAAAGCCATGTCCATGTCATGGGCAGGACTCATGTTCAAGAAAGACCTTGAGAAGACCTTAAGTTTTCACCTCTGGCTCAGTAAAAGCTGTAAGTGAAGGCTAAAGCATAATTGTAAACAGGCTGGCTAAACATTAAACAAGTACACCAACATCGAGCCAATTTGCAAAGACTAGAAGAGTTTTTTTGTTTATTTGTTTCTTGTTTTTTTAACTCCAGGTGTTCAAGGAAATTTCTGTCAAAACTCTAACTTAACCACAAGTTAAAGGAGCAGAGATCTCAAAGACCACACATGGCAAAGAATACAACCTTTACAAATAATACTTTAGAAGTCATTAAACAAAGAGCTATAATACACATAGCAATAAAAACAAACCATGAGGACAAGAATATTATAATCTCCAGAGTTACTACATTATAATATGTCAAATTGTGCAATTTTCAACCAAAAATTATAGAGTATGCAAAGAAACAGGAAAATATGATCTATTCACAAGAGAATTTAATAGAAACTGTCCCTAAGGGAGTAGACACATTGGACTTACTCAGTGTTAACTATGATAAATGAGCTAAAGGAAGCCAGGAGAAAGATGTCTTAACAAATGGAGAATATCAATAAAGGGGTAGAAAATATAAAAAAGAAAAAAACATTTCTAGAGCTGAAAAGTATATTAACTAAAATGAAGAAATCACTTGAGCTTTTCAACAGCATATTTGAGCAAGCAGAATAGAATTGGCAAACTTGAAGACTGAAATTATCCACTCTGAGGAGCAGAAAGAAAAAAGAATGAAGAAAAATGAACAGAATTTAAGATACCTGTGCAACACCACCAAGTGTACCAACATAAACATAATGTGAGTCCCAGAAAGAGAGAAGAGAGCAAATGTCAGAAAGAATATTTGAAAATGTAATAGCCTAAAACCTTCCAAATTTGATAAAAGACATGAACCTTTATACCTAAGAAGCTCAGCAAATTCCAAGAAGGATAAACACAAAGAGATCTATACCAAGGCATTTTATAATCAGACTGTTGAAAGACAAAGAGAGAATCCTGAAAGAAGCAAGAGAGAAGCAGTTTGTCATACACAAGGAATCCTCAATAAGAGTAATAGCCAATTAATCAGCAGAAACCATGAAGGTCAGAAGGCAGTGGAATAACATATTTAAAGTGCTGAAAGAAAAAAATGAATTCCATATGTGGCAAAACTATCTTTTAAAAATGAAGAAGAAACCAAGATATTTCCAGAAAAATAGAAGCTGAGGGTGTTAGTCCCTGGTAGACTTGCCCTATAAGAAATGCTAAAGAAAGTACATCAGGATGAAATAAAATGACATTGGACAGCCATGTGAAGTCATATGGAGCATAAAGAACACTGGTACAGGTAACTATGTAACAAATACAAAACCAGTATTATTGTATTTTTCAACTCCCTTTTCTTTCCCTATGTGATTTAAAAGGCAAATGCATAAAACATTAATTTAAAATCTATGTTAATGGGCAACAATGCATATAGATGTAATTTGTGACAACAGCGATATAAATGGGAAGGGACAGAGCTGTATAGGAGCAGATTTTGTACACTACTGAAGATAAGGTGGTATTAGTACAAAATAGATTGTAATAAGTTTAAAAGATTAATTGTAGTCCTCAGGGAAACCAATAAGAAAATAACTTAAAAAAAGAAAAGGAAATGAAAACAGAATAAAAATTGTACACTATAAAGAATCAAGAATCAAATAAGGGCAAATAAGGCACTAATGGAAGAAAATGAAAAACAACAACAAAGACACAACCAAAACAAATAGCAAATGGCAGAGATTCTTTCTTATCCCTAATTACTTTAAGTTTAAATGGATTAAACAGTCCAATTAAAAGGCAAAAATTGTCAGAATAAATTTTTTATAAGTATGATCCAACTACATGTTGTCTACTAGAGACTTACTTAAAATAAGTTAACTGGCATCTGTTCTACAATAAAGAGATCTAAGAGACACAATAAAACAAAAAGCCATGTAAAAAATTTGTTTAGATCTTGATTTCAAGAAAGCAACTGTATAAATACGTTTTAAAACAACTGAATGAAGTTTGATTATGGAAATCTGATTATGATATTAGAGGATACTAAGGAATATCATTACTTTTTCTGGTCATAATAACTGTAGTTTTGGGAAATGCTATTAAATCACTTAGGGGGGAAATTACAAGATACTTAGGAATTGCTTTAAAACACTTTGTAAGGAAGAAAATGATAAAGAGGATAAAGCAAATATGGCAAAATATTGATAATTCTTCTTTATTGGTGATGGGTATATGAGGTTCATAATAATACTATTTTTACTTTTTACTGTATTTGAATTATTTTAAAACACTTAGTCTGTGATTACTTCTGACCCCCCCCCCCCACTGATTTTATCCTAGTATAAGTCATCACCATATCTCATTGGCATTATTGCAATGGTCTGTAATATTGTGTTCCTGTATCTACCAATGCCCACTTAAATCTGTTTTCAGAGAAATCCTTTGCTGTAGAAATGAAAATGAATACAACCTTTGATTATAACTATTCCTTGACTCCCCATGCCCCTCAGAGTAAAAGCCAAAGTTCTTGCAATGTTCTAAAGGACTTGCCATGACTTTGCTCTCCTTAAGTCTCTAACCCCGCCTCCACTGCTCCTCTCCCTCCAGGGCTCCAGTCACACTAGTCTCCCTCCTCAAGCCAAAAATGCCCCCACCCTAGGGCCTCTGCTCTAGCAGCTTCCTCTTCCTATCATCTGTATAGCTAACTCTCTCACTTTCTTTAAGGTTTTGCTCAAATGTCATTTTCTTAATGAAATCAATGGTGACCTTACTTTATCCTGTCACAATTAAAATTACAACCTGCCCCTTCCCACTTCAGACACACTCCACCTCCTCAACCTGCTTTATTTTTCTTCATAGCATTTACCACTTTTGCATATATGTTTTTCTAATTTATTTTGCTAATTTATAATTGTCTGTGTCTCTCTGATGGAATGGAAGCTCCATCAGGGCAGGGAGTTTTATGTATTTATTTGCTTGCTAATTTGTTTAATGCTATATTCCATGTGCCTAAAATAGTACATGGAGCATTGTAGGCAATCAATAAATATTTGGGGGGGAGAATGAGTGAATGAATTTTTAAACCAGTGGTAAAATTACGTTTGAAGCATTAAATATGACTGTGTGTATACAAGTCACACTACAATAAAAATTCAACAAATGTCAATTTAGATAAAATATGGAATTTGAAGTTGGTTGTTAGTTTACAAAGTTTTGATTGCTTTTTTTTACCCATCTAGAGTAGTTTGATACTCTCCAGCTAAAAGAGCACAAACATTGTAATTAATGCTATGATTTTAGTTTAGTTTTGAGTGAGACAGTAAGTAGAACTTTGACATTTGTCAAAATACATGTTAGGTTTTTTTAAAATATATATTTGTTGCTGTCCAAGGGATGATTATTAGCAAAGAATGTTAATTTTTTGAGAGTAATTATTATGATAGGTGCTACAGGATATATCAGAAATAAATTTTTATTAAAATTGATAAAATCACCTTTTATAACTCACCTTTTCCAAGAGAAAAAACTAGATAGATGAAAGTTTATTTAAAAGCTATGTTTAATCCTCATATCTTCTCAGTGTGATACCATACCTCTTGCTCGTTGAGAAGAATTCACCTGCAGTCACTATTAAATGAAAGAAAAAGAAGAGCTACCTTTGAAATTGGAAACAAAATTTAAAGAGTCTAAAAAGGAGGAACATGTACTGTGCTTATCTATTTGCATAAAAAATTTAAAAACATTAGATAAAGTAAAGAAAGTTGAAAAGAGAAAGTGGAGTAAGTAAAGCTTGCAGGAATTTTTCCCATTGATTCTTTGACGAGTTGTGAAACTACTGAGAAGGATGTGAAAGAAGAGGTCCAAAATAATGTTTACTGGTTTTGACTAACCAACTAACTGAATGAATGATAAGGAATGAAATGGAAAATTCAGGGAAATATATACATTTTATACCTTGATTTCAACAAGCCGTTTGACTCTCTGTCACAATATCTTTATGACCAAAAGGGAGAAACTTGGACCAAATACAAACACATTTGGGTACATTTTAACTGGTTGAGCAAATATACCTAATGCTTATTGATTAATGGATTAATGCAAGCTTTAATTACATAAACGGTGCTCTTTGGTTTTTGGTATATTAACTCAGATGAATAATAATAATGCCTGGGGCTTCCCTGGTGGAGCAGTGGTTGAGAATCTGCCTGCTAATGCAGGGGACACGGGTTCCCGCCCTGGTCTGGGAAGATCCTCTATGCCGCGGAGCAGCTGGGCCCGTGGGCCACAACTACTGAGCCTGCGTGTCTGGAGCCTGTGCTCCAAAACAGGAGAGGCCACGATAGTGAGAGGCCAGCGCACCGCGATGAAGAGTGGCCCCCGCTTGCCGCAACTAGAGAAAGCCCTCGCACAGAAACGAAGACCCAACATAGCAATCAATCAATCAATCAATCAATCAATCTTTAAAAAAGAAATAATAATAATAATGCCTGACATTGCATAGCATTTTATAGTTCACAAAGAGCTCATTTGTGAGCTCTCATTTAATCCTCATCATAGCCTTGTGCTGAAGGCTGGGACAATGTGATTATCTTTCTTTAACTAGATATGGAAACTGATTTTCAAACTGATTTTATTTTTCTAATAAAGTGATTATCTTTATTTAAGTAAATATGGGTAAATGATTTGCCTAAAGACATATGGGAATACATATGCTTATTAATAAAAAAAGCTAAGAGAAATAACTAAAAATTTGGATAAAATAATACAGATTCAAAAACATCCTCAAAGTGGATGTATAGAACAAATCTAACAAGAAAAACAAATTAAAATAACTATAAACACATGAAATAAACTGGGTTTTCTCTTTTGAGCATTTATCTCAGTTTGTAATTGTATATTTATTGTTGTGACTGTTTTATTAATGTTTGACTGTTTCTAGAGACTGTATGGTCATCAGAGTGTCTGTGCTCAGCAATACATCTCCAGAACCTGGGGTAGTGCTTGGCACTAGTAGTTATACAACTAATAATTAAATAAATTCAGCACAAAGGTTATAAAAATGTCAAGTATAAATTTCACAATCAAAAGACATATCTTGAGAGCTTTATATCAGAAAGTAAAATAAGGTTTTAGTTGACAGAACAAAAACATAAAAGAATATGCATTGTAATCTTAGCCTATGCAACTGTGCATGATTTTAAGCTCTACTCATAATCAGGGTAATGGCCAACCAGATTGTGTGCAGAAGATTGTGTGCATATTGGAAATTACTGGAGAAAATTCTAGAATTTAACTTGAACATTTCTTTTGTTAAAATAATTTTTAAACATTTGTAGGAAGGTAATGTGTAAGAAACAGGTATATAACTAATAGTTCCAAGGTGAAAGTAGGGCCAACGAATAGATTGTCTACAGAGGCAGTTTTATTCTCTATAAAAATAAAATTTTATAAGATATAAAAATAGAACAACCCAACACTATAAGAAATGGTCTTGTGAAGTAAGGGAATCTGAGTCATTGGGAGTATTTAAACAGATCTGGATAAACTTGCCAAAATCATGACAGAGAACATTTATTTTCTTGGATAAAAATTTATTAGATTCTGTTTTACTATAACATATTCCTAATTAAATTGGTCATATTGTCCTTGAATATTATTACCAGGCACTGGAGAAAACATACACACTATATATATATATATATATTTTTATTTTGAACAATTTACCTGATTTTTGACACCAGGCATTATATTTAAACTCTTGCCTTCATAACAAATAAGATTTAGTTCTTGTTATTACTGTCAACTTTAAAAATATTCAGGTTTTAAACAAAGGGAATTGTATCAGATAGCTATTTATTATAGCTTTAAAAATATTCAGGTTTTAAACAAAGGGAATTGTATCAGATAGCTATTTATTTATTTATTAAAAAATTTTAAACTATTCAAATGTGTATGCATAAAGGTATTTTCAAAGGCTAATATTATATAAAATAGGTTTCAGATGAAAACAAACAGAAAAAAATTTCTCATTCTTCCAGAGAATACTCTTCTCTATGTTTGGAAATTTAGAAAAGGAATTTTGTGATTTTAAGAGTTAGAGTTATATCTGTTAGATTTTAGCTTTTGGATGCATGAAGTGGGGCATTGTCTCAATACTGGTGATGCTAGCTTTTGCTTTGCTGTTCAGAATCACACTTTGCAAGCACATCCATTAAGAGATTCTTCCTAAAGTATATCTAAAAGGCTAAATGCTTCCTGCTGTGCTGAGTATATTAATTTCCATTATCTTCTAGTACCTTCCTCTTGGTAATCATCTGAAGACAACCACCTGTAGAAGAGCAGCTCTATGTTTATGTATAAATAAAATAGGTTATATATGTGCTTTTCTATTTTTCTCCACAAAAAAAAGTGTTTTACTCCTGCTGTTCAACACATTTTGATGTGCTGTTCTATAAATTTAAAGCAAGGTTAAAAAGAAAATTAAACAAGATTCATCTGGCAGCATTGCAAGTTAGTATCATACACCTGGCACATAGATTCCAAAGCAAAGTGATTCTTTGGGAAAGAACTGCTTGATAAACAGGAGAACTAAAAAAAGGATGAACAGATGACAGTGCATTGAAAATTAGATAAAAGCCTGCAATGTGATATTGCAGGAAGTTGTGGAGATGTAATGAGACAAGACAGAGCAAAGGGAAAACTAGACA
This sequence comes from Eschrichtius robustus, assembly GCF_028021215.1. NCBI lineage: Eukaryota > Metazoa > Chordata > Mammalia > Artiodactyla > Eschrichtiidae > Eschrichtius > Eschrichtius robustus. The sequence goes on from NC_090826.1 coordinate 91,670,524, forward strand.
GAATAAGGAGAAAAATTCCTAAGTGTGAGCTATTTTACAGTGCCAAATAGCTTCTCAAGAAATAGTGGAAACTCTGTCCCTTGAATAATTTCAAAGTAGAGTAGGAAATTGGACTGAGAATATAAAGTGGTGACAAAACTTTAATGACTGAAGAATAAGGTGATGAAATAAAGAAACAAAGAAATACAAATTCAAAGAGTTAGGTGATTTTGAACATGATGGTTTTGTTAAGTTTCTCTCTCATTAACAACAATAATAATTGTAATATTTAAAATTTATGAAAGATTTTTATAAATTCCTAAAAACCATAACTAATCAAAAAGAATACAATTTAATCTTTGTAGATATGTTGAAAACTAAGACTTACACTTGAGCCTCTGATGAGACTGCAGCCCCTGCTGATACTTGGATTGCAGCTTTATAAGAGCCTGAACAGAGGATGCAGTTGAGCTGTGCCCTGACTCCTGACCCATGGAAATTGTGAGATAATAAATGTATATTTTTTAAGTGGCTAAGATTGTTTATACAGCAATAGAAAACAAACACAGGCATCAATGTTTAAAACAAGAAAATGTTACTTAAAAGATTGTATAAAGAATATTTAACTAATATAATATTGAATTGAAATGAATGATGCCAGAAAACTGCTTGCCCTCATATTTGCACCTGCTAGTAACTTTATAGTCTAAGCCCTTTTGCAGAGCACAGTTTTCATTTCCATCTCTAGTTAAATTGGGACTGGTGCCTCTTATCTGTTTTTTAAAAATCTTGCTTTAGACTTTGGGAAAAAAAAAAACAATACAAGGACTGATTCTATCTTTAGATTAAAAATGTATGCAAGTTATTAATCAGTAATAATCAGAGGATAATTTAGGAGAATTTCAAGTTTTCTCTTTGTTCTAAGTATTATCTAAATGTGCCTTAAAAATGCCCTGTTAATAAAGGCTGTATATGAAAAGCTTACAGCTAATATTGTAAACAATGGGGAAAAACTGAAAACTTTTTCTCTAAGATCAGGTTGATCACTCTTGACACTTCTATTCAACATAGTACCAGAAGTCCTAGCCACAGCAACTAGGCAAGAAAAAGAAACAAAATTCACCTAAGATGGAAAAAAGAAGTAAAATCGTCCCTATTTGCAGATGACATGCTCTTGTACATAGAAAAACCCAAAGACTCCACAAAAAAATGTTAGAACTAATAAACTAATTCAGTCAAGTGGTGGGATACAAAATCAACATACAAAAATCAGTAGTATATTATACATTAAAAATGAACTATCTGAAAAGGAAACTAGGAAAGCAATTTCATTTACAATACTACCAAAAAGAATAAAATGCTTAGGGATAAACTTAATTAAGGAAGTAAAAGACTTAAACACTGAAAATTACAAAACACTGATGAAAGAAATTAAAGAATATACAAAAAAAAAAAAAATGGAAAGATGTCTTGTGTTCATGGATAAGACAATATTGTTGAAATATCCATACTACTTAGTGGTCCAGATTTAATGCAATCCCTATCAAAATCCCAATGGCAGGTTTTTAAAAATTTTTTAACAGAAATAGAAAAAAATCCTAAAATTCATATTGGACCACAAAGATTCTGAATAGCAAAGAAAATCTTGGGAAAGAAGAACAAAGCTGGAGACATCACAGTTCCTGATTTCAAGCTATATCATAAAACTACAATAACCAAAACAGTATGGCACTGGCATAAAGACAGACATATAGACCAACAAAACGGAATAGACAGCCCAGAAATGAATCCATGCATACATGGTTGATTGATCTTTGACAAGAGAGGCAGAAATGCACAACGGGGAAAGGATTGTCTCTTCAACAAATGGTACTGGGAAAACTGGATATTCATAGGCAAAAGAATGAAATTTGACTCATCTTACATCATACACAAAAGTCAACTCAAAATAGATTAAAGACCTAAATGTAAAACCTGAAACTGTAAAATTCCTAAAAGAAAACACAGGAAAAACCTTCATGACATTGGTCTTGGCAATGATTTCATGGAGATGACACTAAAACCACAGATAACAAAGCAAAAATAAAAAGTTGAACTACATCAAATTAGAAACCTTCTGCACAGCAAAAGAAACAATCAGCAAAGTGAAAAGGCAATGAATGGGAGAAAATATTCACAAACATTATATTGGATAAGGGATTAATTTCCAAAATATATAAGGAACTCCTATAATTCAATAGTAATAAATAATAAATAACCTGATTAAAAAATGGGCTAAGACTTGAGTAGACATTTATCCAAAGAAAACATCCAAATGGCCAACAGGTATATGAAAAAATATTCAATGCACTAGTCATCAGGAGAATGCAAATCAAAACCACAGTGATGTATCACCTCACATCTGTTAGGATGGCAAATATTTTTTTAAAAAAAGACAAATTTTGGCGAGTATGCAGAGACATGAAAACCCTTGCACACCCTTGATGGGAATGTAAAATGATGCAGCCACTATGGACAACTGTATAGTGATTCTTCAAAAAGTTAAAAATAGAACTACCACATGATTTAACAATCTCACTTCTGGGTGTTTACCCCTGCCCCCACCAAAAAAAAAAAAAAAAATCAGAATCTTTCCAATGTTTTGCATGCCAATGTTCACTGAAGCACAATAGCCAAGGTGTGAGAACAACATATATATTCATGAATGGATGAATAGATAAGGAAAGTGAGGTATACACATGCAATGGAATATTATTTGGTCTTAAAAATGAAGGAAATCCTGCAATATGCAACAACATGGATGAATCTTGAGGACATTTTACTAACTGAAATAAGCCAGTGCAAGAATGACAAATACTGCCTGATTCCACTTATATGAAGTATCAAATATCGTTAAACTCATAGAATCAGAGGGTAGAATGGTGCTTGCCAGAGGCTGGGGCATGAGAAACTGAGAGTGTTGCTAATCAACAGGCATAAAGTCTCACTTATGCAAGATAAATAAGTTCTAGATATTTGCTGTACAACATTGTCCCTACAATTACCAGTATTTTATTGTCACTAAAAAATTTGTTAAGATGGCAGATCTCTTTCTAAATGTTCTTACCATAATAAAATAAAATTTTAAAAGAGTTTTCAATTAATAAAGCAAATAATTTTAATAGGAAAAATGCTCAGTCGATTTGTATTGCTATTAAATAATTAAAATTAAACGTTCACTTGCTCTGTTTTTATCTAAACTAAAAGACTAATTATTTTACTCATTAAATTATATCTTCTTACTTTCTTGTCTGTGAAAAAATAATAATCTGTACTTTTGTCTAGGTGACTGTGATTTCCACTGCTACTCTTACCAAAGAAAATCATTCACTCTATGACTCTAAAATGTAAGCAAATGTTGCATAATGTTCTTTGCACTTTGTTAATATTAATAATAACAATGATAATGACAGTCACCATTTATTAAGTATTTACTTAGTGTTAGTCCTATGAGATTTTTGTATTTTATCTAATCCTTACATACAATCAATGAGGTGGAAAATATTAGCTTTTTTATCATCTGAGGAAATGGAGGCTTAGAAAATTTAGGTAACTTATCTAAGAACATACATTTTACTAAGTGTAGACCCAGGAATTTGAATGAGGTTCTTTAGATATGATGCAATATGGAGTGATTCTGATAATTATAGGAATTTCTCCAAAAAACTGCTGTTGTCTATATAAAAAATACTTAAAAAAAATAGTATAGAAACAAAATAAAAATTTTATGTATCAAGACACTTAAGATAACTCAATAGAATATTCATGAACAAGTGAGGGCAAAGTAGGATTTAAACAGATGCATTTTAATCCCAGTTCCATTCATAGTCAAACTTACAGAAGTGCTATCTGCACTGGAAGTTTTTGCTGTTAAACAGTCCATTCAGTCTTCAACCCACTGTAATATGGCTTGTTGCCTTTCTTTCTTCTGAAATTTCAGTAATTGAAATCATCTATGAATTCCTAATTCCAAATCGAGTGAAAATTTGCCCTTGTTATAGCCATCTTCTCTTAAATATTTGACACTGTTGACTACTCCTAATTGAAATTTTCTCCTTCTTTGGTTTTCATGACACTAATTATTCCAAATTTCCTTTTATTTCTGTGGCAGTCCTTGCTCACATGTATGTGTTCACCTTCTTTTGCCCAACATTTAAATATTAGTGTTATCCAGAGTTCTATCCTCAGCTTTATCTTCCTCTCCTCTATAATTTCTTCCTGGAAGATGATGTCCAACCCTTGCCTTCAGCTACTATTTGACTACTAAAGATACCCAGTCACATTCTGTGCTCTAAATTCATATAGCCAAAGCTTACTCAAAATCTATTCATGGACATTACTTAACTGAACTCATGATCTCCTCTGTACCCGACAACATATTTCTGGATCTCTTTATTTCATTTTATATTTAGTGTTTAGTATGGGGCTCAAAAATGTGTACTGCATGATGGAATTACATACTTTTAAAGGTGTTTGTTCAATCTGGAAAGTGAGTAACGATTGCCAGATTTTTTTTTTAAATTGCGAATACTCCTTTCAGAGTAATAAGTAGTAACCTTACACACTTCAAGGATTACTTATATATCTGCTCAAAATGAGCAGTTATTTCTTCTCAGAGTAACTTCAAGTAAAATTATTAAGAGGAAAGTATTTTTGGTTTCCTTTCCTTCTCTTCTCTGAAAATTAGACTTTTCTTTTAGTGTTCACATATCCAGGAACACAATGCTCTCAAAAGATCCCTTAACCATTATGATAAAGTGTACTAGTTAGTTATTGCCATAATACTGCTATATAACAAATTACACAGAAATGTAAAATAACTTTTTCATCAGTCACCTTTCTGCAGATTGGTTGGAGCAGGCTCATTTTGCCTGAATTCAGCCTGATTTGGCTTCAAGCTGAGGTTGAGTTCAGGTCTGCTCCACATGTTTTTATTCCTCCTTGGACTAGTAGGCTGATCGGGACATGTTAATTTCATGGCAATATGCCATAGTTGAGGTGATATATAGAGTCTCTGAGTGTGGGGAGAAGAAGAAAAAAATGCTTAATGTTGATGTTAAAAACCCTTCACAGAGGAGGTGACATTTGATCTGGGTATTAAAGGATGGGAAATTAAAATTAGCCAATCAGAGAATGAGGGAAGAACTTTCCAATTATTGATAATGAGGCATAAGATTATTTATATTAGCTTAAAATGATTTATTATACTATCTGAGAGAAGAAGGTTTGAGTTTTAGCAAAAGCATGAAAGCTGAAATCCCAACTTAGAGAAATGACTACTACAGAATTTTACAAACTCAGGCAAGTGGACCCTCCTGGCAGTAAGATAATGCGTGTTAGAAAGGCTGTAACACATTGAATCGGACAAACTAGCAATCAAAGGCAAACTAGCTACTTAGGACCTAATAAATCTTACTGGTGTGTTTGGTTTAACCTGAATACAGTTCTTTGAAAATTTGAACTAATGATTTGAAATAGGGCAATTTTACATAAAGATCCAAATCATTGACAATGTCGAGTTTGTAGTCCAACATGAGAAGTGTTGTCTAGAGCTGCATGATGGGTCCTTTGTTAAGAGGGATGTATACTTTCCAAGTTAGTTCCGACTCCATGGAACCTTATCGTCTCCTTTTCCCAGAGATGGATTGTCAGTTGCCATTTATCATTAAGCATGGACTATTTGTTTTTTCTGGTAAAAGAGAAATATTTATCTGTATTCTATCAATAATTGATGAATGAAAGATATACCAAAAGAGACACGTGTTTCAAGAAAAATGAGAGAAAGCATATTTGTAAGGACTGTTTCTCTGTTTAATATGCAAGTGAGATGCTATTTTAGAAGATGATGATAATAAGAAGCTATTAATAGGAGGCTTTCCAAAAGCTGTGCAACCCTAGTTTTATGTTTTTTGCTGGTGCTGCTGCCACCAATATTGTATCTCATCTTCAGGATAATTTATCACAATGCAGGGTCAAAAAGTTCCCAGCAATTAGCCACCCCAAACTCTGAGAATCTCAAATCCTAATGTAAAAACTATGTTGTTATTATCCTCTTTGAGTCCACCTCCCTCCTAGAAGCTACCTGTGTTGAATTAGTAGTCTATTCAAACAAGAAAGGAACTCAGCATGGACTGTTCTAGGCAAGGCTATCCTGACAGTCATATTTTGTTATCTCTCTTCGTATAGCATCAACATCAGAGAAATGGGAAATGCTTGTTTCTGAGGAAACACATTATACATTGGGCCTAATAGAGTACAAAGAAACATTTGAGCCAAATATTTTAATATCCCAAGAGTTGTATAGTCTTAGGAAGTATACAAAATAATGCAGTTTCCTTCCATTCAAATAGAAAAATGTTTTGCTTTGGGGAGCAACTGTATTTACTTATCTCCAGAAGTAAGTTGCTGTTTTTCTCCCCCCTTTGTCGGACTCGAACAGGAAGCTGTCCCTGGAGTGGTTGACTGAGGGCAGATGAAAGCTGAGAGCCGGCCTTTGCTGCTCAGGGCTAGGCTCCACATCCCCCACTTGGTAAGATTCTGATGGGCCCTCAAGTTCATCCCTTCTACTTGGGGTGGGCCTAGGAATAGACCCAACTGTGCTGCCCAGCTTGGGTTGCTTAGCCTCCTGTGATCCCACAGGCCGAGGTCTACATGCCAGCCCTCCAGAGATAAAAGAAATGCAAAATCCAATCAAGCCAGGTGGGAGCTATAGATGTAGATGAATCCAACGACATGGTTAAAATGTAGTTGATATATAAATATGGTAGGTTTGGAGAGTTAACCTTCCAAATTTGAAGAATAATAATAGGAATGGAGGGCAAAGCATTTTTCAATGCCAGAAAGATTTAAAATTGAATAGGGAAACATTTAAGAGATTAAAAACTCATAGCATTAATATTCTTTAGTAAAAATTAGGTGCACATTTATTATTGGTCCCTTTAGTGTTGAAGAAAATTGGAAAACTAGAATCCCAGGGGGTCAACTATGTTATTTCATTTTAAAACCCTGTATTTTCATATTAAGATGCCTAATTAACCAACCATTTTAGGCTTATGGTTTTTTGGTTATTGTCGAGACCTGACTAGATTTTTAAAAATAATATTTAAGAGAATTCTTGTTTATAAATTTACTTTATTAGCTTTATAAAAAGTATTTAGCAGTTGGGAAATTGTAGTCAGAAAACAAAAGTATAAGAAAATAAATTTAAAAACTTTTAACTTTGATTTAAAATGCTAAAATGTTTATAACTAAGCTTGTAAATGGGACTAGGAATTATTGAAAGGCCTTTAAAACAATTTGAGAATTTTCTAGTCCTATAAGTAGAATAAGGTAAATAAACTGAGCTTGAAAGTAAACTTAAAGTAAACTTTAAGATTAAAAGCCTAAAAATGAACTAAGTTTTTATAATTATAAATTTAATTAGTTGACTTTTTAAAGATTAAACTTCTGAATATTCATTTCTGTAAATAAAAACCAACCCTGAGGGTAAAAAGCAAAACCAAAATGAAACAAAAAGTCACACAAAACCCCCTTCAATATTAGGAATGAAGCACATAGCCATCAGGTATAGAAGGTTTGGTTATAATTTTTCAAGACTTAAGAGCTTTGAGCACAGAGTCCTCATATTCTTCCCTGTCCAGGCCAATATTAGGGATCAAAACTTAGCAAGAAATATTACTGGCAAATGTAAAGAAGCTCCATGAAGATTTTAATAAACTTCAAATATGACTGAAATGTCAATAGAGTTTGATTTTGAATTTGAATGTTTACACCAAAACCCTTAGAATCATTTTTATTATCTGGTTTTGATTAGCTTTTGTTTCAGTTTAAATCAATTCTCTGAGACAACTATCTTTGCTTACCTGTGCTTGCTGCATATTAAACAAACAAAAAATAATGTGAGGTAACTCTGAAAAAATGTGGTTAATTTATTTCAAAATTTAGTTAACCTAAATTTTTGTTGGCCTTCAACAATTTAAAATTTTTTTGACGTTTTATAACAATTTCAGTGGATTTAGGCTACCTCGGGGTCTAGTAGCGCATTTTCAGTAGTCTGGATTGTGCCCTTTTGTGTAATGAGGTTTTAAGTGATTTTCATTCACTTCTTTATAGTTTTTGTATTTTAAATTTTTCTTACAATGAGCAAAGTAGGAGGACAAAAGTTATTAAATTTATTAAAACAATGTGAATTTAAAAATATACTTTTTTTTTTCCCAGAGACCTTGTAACTATATAAAGTGAAATCATGAATTGTGTGGTGTAACATTTTCTAGGACTTTAATATTTTAATGATTGAAAAGTATGCCGTTATTAAAGGAAGGAGCTTTGCTGCAAGCACAATCTCTCCTATGATGTATCTCAACTTAGAAGGCTGTAGACTAATTAGACACACAACATATGCCTCCCTATGGTTTTACTTACCCTATAATAGGTTTCCATTCTTTAGTCAGATATGTTCTTTTGCTGTTAAACTTTTCCTTTTGAAGACATTGCTTTTAATTACAAAATTTAAAAGGGGAAACACAAAAACCTTACCCAGTACATGAAAAAAACTGCATAGAAAAAACTGAGTCATAAAAACTGCAGCAGTTGGTCTTAACCACATGATGATCTACCTCATCCAATGTGACTTTTGCCAAGGACTCTGATTGCAATCCTGCTGAACTCAACTGCAATTCTTGTGTCAGCTCTGTCCTGTAGTGCAAATCAATCACCAGGTACCTTTTGAGCTCTCGTGGACATTTAAGATTCCAAAGCTTGAACCTCACATACATTTACAGAAGAAGCAGGGAGAGAAGCCTCTCACCAGCCCTGTACTCAAACCCAGCATGATATTCAATAATGACCTGTCAGGAAAGGAGACTGTGTATCCTCACACTGTGAAATATCCTGAGGGACTTTCTTTATGAATTTGAAAAAAGATTCATCAGGGCTCTAGGCAAGAGCTCATGCACACAATTTCAAAAGTGTATCACAATCCTTTAAATTTTTTTTTCAGGGGGCATCATTACCTTGGTATTTTTTCATCTATCCTTTTAAAAAATTATAAAAATGAAAATGGTGGCCTGAAACAGTCTGCTGGTCACAAAAAATAGTCTTCTGTTTTTTCAAGGTGTATCATTTCTCTTTTTACCCTAGCAGGGTGGTATTTGCCTTTTAAGCATTCATTGATTTATTTTCATTTTTGCCCATTCATAATGTAAGAGATATTGAATGAGTGATATGTGTGCAATAGTTGTGCAGAATTTCTTAGAATTAATTTAAAGGCTAAAACTGGCACATTTTGTCTTTTCTTGGTAATCAGATGATCTTCAACACACTAGAACAATCGTGCTTATATTTTTTGATACAAAGGCCACCTAGGAAAAAACTATCAGGAAAATTCACATATACATACAAAATTAAAAAATGTACATGTAAACTGAGAGGGCTCACAGATTCCTTGGAGCCCTGTGTTCCACTTTGGGTTGTGATGGGGGAAGCCGACAGTTTAGTATGCAGGGTATTTGCTAGGAAGCAGTATCTATGAAAAGGAAGGTAAAGATGCAAGATAGGGCAGAGGGAGAAGCTGAGCTGTGATGCAGAACCAACAGAGCTTCAGCCAATCAGAATCATATGGGAGTGATCGCACTCAGGAGCTAGAATGGCCCTTCAGTCCTGTCAGGAGTTGGGCCCTTCTGTATTGATCAGTCAAATTGAATGTGTTTCCCAGGAAGCAGTGGCTGTAGGCCTCCATGCAGCCGAGGAAATCTCTGAAGGGACTGATGGCTAAAGCCTGTTGATGACAGCCCTCCCAACAGCTGGGGCGACAAGTTCTTCCATGAATGGGATCTGTGTGCTACATCACAATGTCTATCTGACCCAGGTTATGAGAAATCCTGCCCTAGAATCTTCAGCCTTCTCTCTTCAATTTTAGCCACTGAGGTGATTTTCAGATTTTATTTCTAAAATCTAACTCAAAGACCACTTAAGAACAATTTGATTCATATAGTTTATGCCTTACTTACACAGCAATATATTTTAGGTGTGCTTTACTGAGTTGGTTACTTGATGTACATTTTGAACTTATTTTAAACTTTCTGGTTTTTTAAAGATAATTTTAGGTTAATAACTACATTTTAATCTATTGAATGGTTTTAAGCAGATGTTAAAATAACAAGAAAGCTGTTAGAATACAGGGAGAGCTGACTCACCACTACAAAACTTGGTAAATCCAGAAGGGAATCTCTTTTGCCCTGGTTCCATTAGTGTAGCTAAATGACTGACACACATGGAGCAAAAATAGGAATAAATAGAAATAAAACAGATGGCATCATTGCCCTCCTCATTATAAAGAAAATTAACTGAAATAAAAACAAGATGAAAGATAATAGTACCATACTTTTCACTTAAAAATTCATTGAAATAATGAAAGTAATCTCTTCATTGTTAGAGATTTTCACCTTTTATCAGTTTAGGTTGTCTCTGAAATGTTTTTATGCCTAAATCTAATTATGCAAAGGGGAGAGTACTATTTTCAGTATGCCATATTTAATTCTCTAAAATGTCTCTGTTCAGTAAGGCCCTGAAGGGATGAATGATAGTCTGGCAGGTTTTCAATAAATAATGACAATTTATCAGTAAAGAGGCTTATTTTCAAGAGATGAATAGCTAGATACAGCTGTAACATTAATTTCCAAATCCTGAAGGCAAAATAGCATTGACAGAAATCATAAAACTTGAAGGACAAACTAGTTTGGGTGGGAGTCAGAGGCTGTGGGAGCAGAGGAAAGATATATTTTGATTTAGACATGTTGCTTTTGAAGTGGTGTGGCACGTACAAGGAGAGAGATATTAAGCAGGTAGCTAGAAATACAGGTCTGGAGCTCAAGGGAAAAAGGTCATACTCACTTGAACAAAGGTGTCTGCGTTCACCAGGTTAGGCTCTCCTGGGTTAGGAAATGTGTTTAGCATGTTTCAGCAAGAGGGGATCAAGGAGGCTGTGTTCCCACTACAGTGAGTAGGCAGCGTGGTCTGTTGGAAAAAAATTATATTCAGAGTTATAGTTCATCACTAGCTGTTTGACCTTGAATAAAACTCTCTGAACTTCAACTTTCCCTGTTACTAAAATGGGAATATCAAAACCTATTAATGTTCTTTATAGAGTGACTTGGATCAAACATGATAAATGTAAAAGCATTTCATAAATTTAAAGGAGTATTCAAACACACACTATCATTATAATAGAGTGTGTATGGATATTTGTTTGAAATATTTAAGCGTGAAAGAGAAGATGTAAATTATTCACTCACTAAGTAAACATATGTTGTGTAAGGCACTAAATTAGTGCTAGAAAGAGGAAGATAAATAAGACGTGGTTCCTTCCCTCTCATGGCTCATAAGTCCTATCAAGAAAAATAACACATGGGCAGGTGTCAAGTACTAGCAGACAGAAGAGTAAGTAAAGGACGTTATAAGTGAATGAGTGAATGAATACATAAATAGGTGCACAGAGGAGAAGCATCTAATCCACACTCAAAGTTTCAAAAAAGCCTTCTGGGAAGAAACTGTCTTAAAGCATGATAAATTGTTCTTCAGATAAAGAAGGGGTAATGGAAAGTAAAAAATCCTAAGCCCAGGCAATGTCAGGAGAAAATGTTGAGCATAAAATGCTTGAGAGCAGTTGGGAAGAAATGAGGCTAGATGTGGAGAGGAGGTAGAGGTGGTGGTCAGATAACCTATGTCATACTAAGTTACTTGAATTATTATGACGAAATAATAGTTTTAAGAGGAGGAATAGGGTAATCAGATCTGCCCCCACCCTTTTTATTTTAAGATTAAAAAAAATTTTTTTTGGCCACACCGAGTGGCATGCGAGATCTTAGTTCCCTGACCAGGGATAGAACCCACGCCCCCTGCTGTGGAAGCATGGAGCCTTAACCACTGGACCGCCAGGGCCTTTTAGATGGAGCCCTCTGGCAGTGATGAAGAAGTCTGATTTAATGGAAAGGAAATTGGAATCAGGAAAACAAGTCTGGAAATTGTAGCAATAGAACAGCAATAGATGATGGAGGCTTGAATTAACTTCAAAATTAATTTTGACTGAAAATATTGGTGACCGATTGAAGGGTGAAAAGTGAAAGAGAGGGAGGAAAGAAAAATTTCTCCCTGGGGTCTGAATGGATGGCTGTACCAACTGCTGAGATGGAAAATGAGGAAGAACACATTTAAGGAAAAAGAGGATTTTTGTGTGGCTATCTTGAGTTAAGCAGTGTCTGTGTGATGTTTAGGCAAATATAGCAAGAAGCTGGACATATAAGTCTGAAGCCCAGTAGACAGAACCTCTTATGAGAGAGTTGTAGTCTAGAGATCTAGATTTGAGAGGCATCAGTAGATGAAAAGATTAGGTAGATAGGTAGATAGATGGTAGATAGGTAGATGGATAGATAGATTTAAATGAATGTTTAGTTAATTGTATCCATAGTGCCTAGAATAGTTCCTGGTACTTGACAGTATTTCACTGAGTAAATATGAGAAAATTTAAAGTTGTGAAAATAGATGGGCATACTCAGAGAAAAACACTGAAAATGAGCATGGCAAAAGTGGGTTGAGGTGGAAAAGCATCAATATTTAAGGTGTCAGCATAGGGTACTCAGAGTATAAAGAATAGAAATATATAGAAGAATGACAATAATTGAGTAAACAGTGATATTATGAAAATCAAGAAAGAATAAAATTAAGGGAAACAAATCAAGAGTTCTTATCCACTGTTGCCGCAATTACCTGACATTGATGGAGGTGTCAATTGGGTGCTAGAGCAGAGGTGGAACTGGAAGGGGTTAATTGGCTCTTCTGTGACATTTGATTTATGGATGCTGAATCTGAAGTATATGGGCCCATGACTGTCACTGGGAACCCTCTCCATTATATGGAGAAAGCTTTCAAGAACATGAAGTCTGTTCCATACTTGTTCCTTTCTAATACTTTCCACATAGCAGCTTGTTATCTTTTTAAAACTTAAACTAACATTGTTCCTTCCCTGCTTGAGAGTCTTTAATGGCTCCCCATTGTACTTATCCTAGCCTATTATCCTCTTACAATTTGGCCTCTGCCAATTTCTCTAGCTTTATTCTGTTCCTTATTCCCCTTTGTATTATATACTAAACATCCTTTCCTGGTTTAGGTTCTCTTTAACAGACTTTTTTCCCCCTTCAATTTGGAATGTTCTTTCATTCATATAATGGTTCTTTCTCATCTTTTGTCTTAGCTTAAATGTCACCTCCTAAAATAAGTCTCTTAGAAAAACACTATAGTCCAAAACAGGTTCCCCCTATTTAATCTCTTAGCACCTCACTCTCCTTTCACAGGATTTATTATAGTTTGTAATTATATTGCTGATTGGTTATTATTTTTTCTTGTTTTTTTTCTTTTTATATATTCCTTTTTGATTTCCTTCTTTTTTTTGTTTTTGATTGATCATTTATTATATATATTCTTTACAGAATTATAATCTCCAGAAGGAAGGGACTAAATCTCTTTGCTTACTTTTTCATACCCAATGCCTAGCTTAATATGTGTAGAAGGAATAAATAATAATGCCTGTTCACTTAACTAGAGTTGTAAGTAATTCATTTACCTCTATAGACATATCTTGAGGATACACAGAAAAGATTTTTAAATTGCGATTTTAAAGTATACTATTTAACCAAATAGTAAAACTGCTTGATACACTGTTTTAGACATATAAAGAATTAGGTTGTGAGCATTTTAAAAATAACTGATTTGAAAGGAGCATTAACTATAGTAGAATCTGAGATGGAAAACAAAACAAAAACAAAAACAGGGCTATTTTTTGTAAGACATAGAATTGTGTGATTGAAATACAATATATTTTACTAACTCATCTGATCCTCCTATTAGAAACTTTCTAGGCTCCTAATAGACTGTGCAACTAGAAACTCTCACACTCTTTGAAGTCATACATTTATGAGATAATGTAACTTCATGAATTTAACAGGTCTTCATTATTTTACTTTGGGTCTTCCCTCTCACTAAGGTAACCCTCCTCCCACTGTAATTATCTCTCTTAATAACCTCAATAATTCCAATTCAGCAAATCTTTAGTGGATATCTATTATGGGCTGAGAATACTGTAGTGTTGAGAACAGAATACATGTTAGAAGTAGTATCTGTGCTCAAGATATTTATCATTTGTTTCAGGAAAACTATAAGACAAAGGTGAACTTTTAAGTGACAGCTGGTCTGATATAGATTAACAGAATAAAGATGCGTTGCAGCAGCCAAGGAAGCTGCATTTCAAAAAGATGGCTAAGATTGGGTAAATCAGAGAACATGGAAGATGAGTGACATTCTGTGACAAAAGAATATTTAGAAGTCTCTCAAGTAAGATTGCCCCTGGAACATTACATGCAAAGTGGAGCTGTTGACCATGACAGAGCAGAGATGTCCCCACTTGCTCTAAAGCAAAATTAAAATAGTGTCCTTGCCTCAGGTGGGAAAACACCCTTGGGAATGAATAAATGATGGTAGTCATAGATTTTCTGTTTGAGTAAATGATGGATGAATTACTCAATAAGCAGCCTGTCTATAGAAAAAGTCTGGTTTCTTATCACATATCCTCCATACAGAGATGCAAGCATTTGCATAGAAATGAATTGATTTGAGAAAGGGCAGAAAAGGAGAAGCAACAGAGAGAGACATTGGAGCTGACAAGAGACTGCAGAAGGAAATATCCTTTTGGGTTTGTTTAATAACGCTCTATTCCACTTATGGTATATAGTGCCTTTGGTAATTTAACTCATGTGGTCACCTCACATCCATGTTATTTTAGATAAGGAGGAGAAATATGATTTTAAAGGAGGAGTAATGACTATTTTATATCCATACATCATTCATCACATGAAGCCTTAATAGAAAAGTTACATATATTGTCACTTGAAAATAAATAGCTGTACTTATTTTTAAAAACTTAAAGCACATCTTACAAATGAAAATTTTTCTTATGTAGAATATGAATGGGTTTTTTTTTTTCTTTTATCACTATTTTTAATTTCTTGAAGTTTTCAATAGAGAGATTTTAAAGGATATCTATCGATCTATTTTTTTTATACAGTGTATCCATTTGGAAATAAAGCTGTGTATTTTTAGAAAATTACATTTTACATGGGAAACTACCCCAGGGCTTTCTTCCCCTTCCTTTTTAACCTTAAATAAACAAATTTAACATACATTTGTCATTGTATCTCTAAGAAAATATTACCTAAGAATTTCAATAAGTTAAACAAAAACAGATTAAATTGGAAGTGTTGAGATAAACAAAATTAAATGTTTTCTTACTATAAGATCCTTTAATTTTTAAAAACATGTGCATGGTGAATATTTAAGAAGTGGTATATTATCAAAATATTTTTCAAACTTCTAGATTTCAGGACTTTTTTGAAAAAATTCTTCAGAGTTAGTGCTCTGAAGAATATAAAACAGAATCCACTACAATAGGGAAAAGTTAGTTAGAAGCTAACAACATCTAAATAGTTTCAATCATGCAGGTAATCACTGCTTGAAGAGTCCTCAAGAAAGAATAATCCCAAGTGTAAATACTTTTTAAAAGGGATTTAATACAGAGCTCTTCTTTTCATAAACCCCAAAGTATTTTAAAAAGCTTTAAGGTAGGTAGCATACAACAATGATTAAGAGCAATCCTTTAGACTCACATGCATTTGAATTCCAAGTTTATCACTAACTAAAGGTATGACTTTTTTCTCTAAGTATTTATTAAAATGACTCTAAAATGGAGCCCATAACAACTCGTTCTAGGACATGTGAAGATTAAATGAGATGAGCATATATTAGAACTATACATAGTAACTAGTAAAAACTATATGCTGTTATCCTTATATTAAAATGTATTATTATATTTAAGGATCTATGGTTTGGTATCTATAAATTTAATCAATAAATGTTAGCCACTGCCAATTAAAAGTCAGTCTGACAGAATAACATAGTCAGAAATTACTCAAGACCTTCTCTGTTACATTGTTTATTATATTGTGAAATTTAGGAAGCTTCTGCTCCAAGGAGTGGGTGATGGGTAAATTACCAGAGTACCAAAAATATTTTGTAATAAAATAGCTCATCCATTGGGCAATCCCAAAACATAAATCTTATGCTTAATGGCATTTTAATAAATTTCAATATCTATAGTCCACCAATAGAAACCTATCATGTTATTTACATAAAAGCATCTCTCATACCTTACCATATCCTATCAGGAGCACTGTTCTATAATTAGTTACGAGGGTTTCAAACATTAAGCTTGCCAGTAAGAGTACAAGAACTATTTTATTACAGTGCAAAGAAATCTCAAGGTAAATATTATATTTATATGACAATAAGTATGTAAGTCTTGAGCAGACACACACAGCTTAAAATGGCATTAAATAAAATACGTAAAAATAAAATAAACTAAATAAAACATTTGATGCATATTTGTTAAACTTAATTGCTAGTTAGGGTCTTACAAGTTATAGAGACCCTAGGCACACTCATATAATCTCAGTAAATGGTGAATTATTTAAAGATACAAAGGAAAGTAAAACAAACTTTCACCTTAGCAGATGCACAGCAAGAAGAGCAGAACACTACTCATGATTGCAATGGTAGTCCTAATAACCTGACAGCAACTCTGGTTTTTGTCCATCTGTAGAGATGATAGCATCTGTGTTTCATATTCTAATATTCTGACATTTTCTTTTGATGCTTTCAACCACACAACTGATTGTCTGTGACTCACAGATACCGCAAGAAAAGGTATGATTGGTTTGACCATTCACAAACTAACTACAGCATACCCATTAAGCAGAACTCTCAAAATGGTCAGTCAATTCCTTTATCACATAGTTACTAAGCATATAATTTGTGACAATCACTTTTCCATGAGCAAGTTCTACAGTGGGGACAAAATAGACACGACTACTGCATCATGGCATTGTCTAGTAGTTCAGACAGGCAGCTGAGCAGGGTGACAGCATTATGGGACATAGTGCACGGTGCAAGATAAACCATGGAGAAAACAGGTTTGCTAGGCACTCGGTGAGTCTGCAATTTATCTTCAGTGTGGCATACTTTGATTGTTAATAGTAATTATAATATCAACATAAGATAAATATGTCTATTGCCTTAGGTAATAAAATATAAAAGGGCAGCATGTACCTGTAACATTAATGAAATGAATGAATGGATGAGTGAATGCCAGTTTGCATTGATTGGATTTTTTAGTTAAATCCTATCAAAAGAAATGTGGCTTTCCCCTCACTTCTTCAACGACACTTCTCACTACTTTCCTTCTAGATATTAAGCTCCAGGAAAATGGCTGTACGTAAATCATTTCATTTTTCTCTTTGTTTTAAAGAAGAGAAAAATCTTAAAAATTTTCTGAGGTGGAAACTAATAACTAAAACAAGCCACAAGATATCAGGTTGCTTTCCTAACACCTCTACCTTACCTCCCACAGCATATTACTTTTTACATGGAAGTCTCCATCGTGTTATTTGATGCTACCAATTTTTCCTATTTTTTTCTCAATTTTATCATTTGTCTTTTCTTTCTCTCCTGACATTTCTTTTTCTTTCATTGATACATGCCAAGTCACTGTTAGATCACTATTAGATGGTCTACTAATTTCCTTTGGGATGATGTTTACAACATAATAAAATCTTATTACTGATAGTACTCATGCATAAATTAAATAAATATTCCACTCAACAAATATTCACTAAGCACCTTTAATATGTCAGATGCTGATTTAGGTGCTATGGATACAGCAATAACAAATAAAATTAAAACAGACAAATATTCTTGTTCTGTTGGCTTTTACATTCTAGTGGGCAAAATTCAGTCTACAGATATCAATATGCAATTTATGTAATCAATATTATCTTGAATTAATAATATTATATGAATCTGTTGATTAACACAAATCTGCATACTTTAGTTCCAAATTAGTAGAAAGTGATATGTAAAAATTTTTCAGTGCAACTACTCACAGGATTATGGCTTAGCATTTTTGTAGAATGAGAACACAATTATTTATGATTCTCCATAAGGCTTTTTTGATTGTCACCCACTATAACATATGTATAAATCAGAATATATGATAATTTCTCAATTGGTACTAAAAAGACAACAAAGTTGTCCTTGCCTGTTCATCAGAAAAAGGTATTAAACTTGCCTTTTCCTAAACTTCAAAATCTTTCCTTTTCTTTCAGGCATTTTCATACATAATGGTACTAACTTCTGCTTCACATTTGGTACTTCATATCACCTGCACCTTCTTGTGAAACAATTCAGTTTTTGAAAATCTTCTTCATAAATTTAATTTTCTAATTTTGTTTCCAAGCTTTAACCAAAGGTGGCTAGCCCATTGCTTTACTCATAACAGCCCAAAATTAGTGAACAAGAAAATATTTGGCATTTAAAGACATCTGTTAAATGTCAATCTAAAGCTGACATTTATGGGAATTTTTCTAGCTTCATAATTAAAGGTGGTTTTTAAACTTTCAACTTATGTTTTAATTGAAGCTTGTTATGGAGTAAATTGTTCTTCCTCAAATTCATATGTTGAGGCCCTAACCCCCAATATGACTATATTTTGAAATAAGGCCTTTAAAGTTGCAATCAGAATTAAATCAGGTCATAAGGATGTGGCTCTAATTCAATAGGACTGGTGTCCTTGTAAGAAGAGTAAAAGACACTAGGAGTACGTGCACACAGAAGAGAGGCCATGTAAAGACACAGTGAGACGGAAGCTTGCAACAAGCTAAGAAAGTAAGATCTTACCAAAAATCAACACTGCCATCACCTTGATATTTCACTTCCAGCCTCCAGAACTGTGAGAATAAATTTTTGTTGTTTAAACCAACCAGTCTGTGATATTTCGTTACGGCAGCCCATGCAGACTAATTCAAAACTTTTATTTTAAATTTACTTAAAAGCAGTATTACATAAGTACAGCCCTTTTTTTTTTTTTTTTTTTTTTCTCCAGGAGCCTATAGTCTTTAGGGTAGTTAAAGACATAAACCAATGTCCCTGGGTGTTAGTGACTCTTCCTTTTCTTAACTTAGAATTTATCTATAAATATACTTTGTGGATAGAATGGAGACAATTGTAAAACCCATTGAAATGAGGGTCTCTCCAGCTGTTCCTTGACAAGTAGGTTAGGTACACGTCATCCCTTGTGGTCTAGTCAGCTATGTCAGGAAACTCCCTGAAGCCCTTCACTCTACAGTGATAGTGGTGCTACTGATACTTACCTTACAAGGAGTAGAGGGCTTCTCCTTCTAACATTGTTGGATTTTTAGAATACTGTATTGTATTTATTTATTTATTAAATAGCAGACATGTATTTCTCACAATTCTTGAGGCTAAAAGTCTGAGATTAATGTGCCAGTTGATTCAGCTCCCTGGTGAAGTCTCTCTTTTTGGCTTGTCCATGGATGCATCCTCACATGACAGAGAGAAGGAGAGGCCTGGTCTCTCTTCCACTTCTTTCTCTTTTTTTGTTTCAGTTTTATTAAGGCATAATCAACAATCAAAAGCAAAATTGCATGTATGTAAAGTGTACAACTTGATGATTTGATATATGTATTCACTGTGAAATAATCATCACAAGCAAGTAATTAACAGATCCATTACCTCAGGTCATTACCTATTTCCTTCTTTGTGTGTATGTGGTGGGAAGACTTAAGATTTACCCTCTTAGCAAATTTCAATTATACAGTACAGTATCATTAATGATAGGCATACTTTTGCACATTAGATTTCCAGAACTTATTCAATTTGTGTAACTGAAACTTTGTACCTCCTGACCAACATTGTCTGCAATCCCCGCCCCTCCCGCAGCCCTGGGCAGCTACCATTCTACTCTGCTTCTATAAGTTGGACTAGTTTAGAGTCCACGTGTAAGTGAGATCATGTATTTTTTACTTTTAAGTATGAGATATCTAAAGTAGTCAAGCTTATTGAAACATAAAGTAGAATGCTGTTTACCAGGGGCTTGGGGAGGGGGAAATGGGAGTTGTTCAGTGGGTATAATGTTTCAGTTTTGAAAGATGAAAAGTTCTAGAGATCTGTTGTATAATCATGTGAATATACTTAACGATATTGATTTACCATTTTTTGAAATTAATATGCTCCTAATAGTTTTGAAGATTTGTTATTTATTTAAAAAATTTGGGATTTGGAGGATTGTTTAAAAACTACACAGTATGGATATGAGAGGTGGTAGGAAACTAGGTGTCATATCCCCGATAGCTTCCTATTTTATCAAAATGCGAAAGGTATAAATGTGTACCTCACGTAGGCCTCATGACAATGGAGGGTCTGTTGTGAAGACCACCCAGGAAACTGAACCTTCCCTATTCTATCACTACCCTCCTAGTACTATTTCTTTTTAACACTTTCCCCTCTCCCATATACTGAAAACTCTTAGGTAAAAAAATACCTCAGTGTCTTTTCATATTTTCCCAGAAAGGAGAGGAGGATTATTTCAGTCCACTGGCTTATCCAGGAAGATGTGTGTGTGTGTGCGTGCGTGCACGCACGTGTGCACCCATGAATGCACAGGTTCTAATCTATGGTGTCATTGATGAAGAGATTTGTGGAGAGACAAGGAAGACAAGTTATTTGATTTACTATCAAAGCTACTTTTACTCTGGTCCATCAAAAATCAAAAATATCTAATCAAGCATGGATGGAATTCCTTCCCAAATATCTCATTGTGTTTCCCTGAAAAATTCATATTCCTCTGATTAAAGTGACATTGGCTTTATTTCTTATGAACTAGTATTCTGGCCTTAAGTCATTAAAGCAGCACTTATCTCTCTTTTATCTGAGTTACATTAGAAAAGATTCTTATGATTAAGAATCATTTTCAAGTAAGGGTGAGGACATGGAAAGCATAAGGAAAATCTTAATTTACCTTGTCACTCAAATAATTTCACGATATACTAACTTTAACAATGTAGCTTTATAGTAGGCACAGAAGTGGCAAAAATTCTACTTGTGAGAGTCAGAGAACATTTAACAAGGGAGGGGAGTAGAGCTAAAACTTTAAGTATGTATAGACATTTTTCAGAAGGTAAAGGCATAGTCAAAGAACTGTAGATGGTGTTTTGTAAAGGCTTCTTTCTGCTAAAGGTTGCAAAAATTTAACTAAAACAAGTTCAAGATAAAAAAGAATATACTGATTCACATAAACGCAAAATCCAGGATACAAATAATGTCATTAGGGTTTGCTGTCTTAGATGTGCCACCTTGTTTGGATTGGATTCTTAGAATTTTTAATTCCATCTGCTACCTTCATTCTCTTCATGTGGTGGAAAGAAGGCTCCGGGTGTCTCCAGGCTTACAAGTTTCCTGAATCTTAGGATCTTTGTGAAGAGCGTTTTTTCTCTCTCCCAATATCAATATAACAAGTATTTTAAAGAAACTCTGGTGAATATTTCCTATGGCTGCTTTAATAAATTATCATAAACATAGTGAACGAAAACAAAACAAATGTATTACTTACAATTTGGGGTGCCAGAAGTTTGAACTGTGTCTCCTTGGTCTAGAATTAAGATGTCAGTGGGACTGCATTCCTTTTTGGAGGCTGTAAGGGAAAATATATTTCTTGACTTTTTCAGTTTCCCGAGACTGCCTGCATCCCTTGGCTTCTGACTCCTTAATTCATCTTCAAAGCCAGCAATGACCAGTGGAGTTTTTCTCATATTGTATCACTCTGACACTTCTGTTTCCTCCTTCCATGTTTAAGGACCCTTGCAATTACACTGGACCCACCTCGATGTTCCGGGATAATCTCCCGATCTTTGGGTCAGTGTATTAGCAAATTTAATTCCATCTGCTACCTTAATTCTCCTCTGCCACATAACATAACATAGTCACAGTTTCCAGAAATTAGGAAATGGGCATATTTGGAAGGCCGTTATACTGGATACCACACATGGCCATCTCTTATGGAAAGGAGAAGGAGTTACCATGATTAGCCAAGCCTCAGACTGGTGCCTATATCTGTTATAGAAGGGTAGTGGCAGGATTACAGAAATTGAGAAGAGATGAAAGGGAACTTTATATTTGTCCTCATAAAAGGGAAAGAGAATGTATAATATACACAGATGTTAAGCAGAAAAATAAAGCAGGAAATTGATTTAAAGAATATTGGGGGTGGAGATGAGATGAGAGAGTTGTCCCTCTGCCTATATATAGACATTATGTTGTTCAGAATCCAGAGAATAAACGCTGAATTAAGAGTTCTGTATGTCTTGTGATGCTTATCTTGAAACATAAATTACAAAATGAAATGGTGGTCTCAAACAAGGTGAAGGTGAGTCTGTGAGAATTGGATGAAAAGGGGTGAGTCTTGCAAGGATCATAAAGTTCCATGGTCTCTTGTTCACTCTTGCCAATGGGCATGTGGAATTTGTAGGAGGGAAGGTTTTATTTAGAGTACATGGAGCGTTTGTATACCTTTTAATTCCTTCCTATGGATTTGTGGAAGCTAGGGGAGAGGTGGTCTTGTCTAAAGCACCTCAACACTGGAGGATCTCTTCTGATACTCAGAATATGCACTTAACATAATCATTTTCTCCTAAAGATCACTTTGGTGACAGTGCGAAACTGAAAGAAAGGATTAGACTAAGGAGCAAGAAATCCTGTTAGTAGTCTATTTTGAAAACCCATTTGAGTGCCTAAAATAAGACAGATGCCATGATAATGTGAAGAAAAGATATTATAAGTTAAGAAAATAGAATCATTAATATCTAGATTTTTATGTTACTTTCATAATCTGGAAAGATAAAGTATGCATTAGTCAGGTTCTTTCAGTTTCTAGTGACAGAAACTTAAACTAGCTTCATTCATTCATTCATTCATTTATTCATCTATTCAACAAACATTTATTGAAAACCAAGCATGGTGCTAGGCTCTAGAGCTATTGTAGTGAACAAGCCAAAGATTTTGCCATAGTGGAGCTTATATTCTTATGGGAGAAAGACACTATAAACAATGAAACAAATAAACAAGATAATTCAGATTGTTATGCTTATTATGAAAGTGTGCAGTGAAGGAGTAACTGATGGGTTCTTAAAGAAGATATTACTTTGTTACTGTGGGCAGGTAAGGCCTCTGCGGAACTGATGTTTGAGCCAAACTTAAAAAAATGGCTTATAATAGGACATATAAATGAAATACTTATGTATGAAGCTGGTTTCAGGTATGCATGAAGCTGTCTTCGTGTCTTTCTCCTTTGGCTCAGCTTATCTCTATTGGGCATTATTCTGTAGAGAAGCACTTCATATTGTGAGCAAGATGGCTACTAGCTACTTCATATCTACATTCCCCATGCAGAAAGAGATCTTTTCTCTAAGAATATCCTAGCTCTGAAGGGGTAATATGCTCATCTATGAAGCAATCACTGGGACCATGTGGATGGTATCTTTGACCAACTTGGGTCATAGACTTTTCCTGGAGTTGGAAATGGGTACCATAATGGAGAGACACTTCGGAAATGTAAGTGAGTAGAGGGATTCTGCAAAGGAAATAGACAAAGGAGGAAAAGGAAATCATGGCAGGCAGGAAAATATCTTGAAGTCCCACATATACAATACTGATTATCTAAAAATATGGAAAAAATATTCTGTGCCCCTGGATGGGGAAAAAATGGCTACCAAAATAAGACAAAACATCAATTTTAGGACAGTAAAACATTTAAAGTGTGAGACCCATAATAATGATGTGATAGATATCATTATCTAGACAATGCTGACTATAGTCATATGATTAAATAGAATCAGAAAATAGCTTTATGAGATCTTTAAAAATACTGCCAAGTTTTGCCTTGCAATTTTTGCTTAAATGTATAGGAATCCTTATTATAAATGATATATAAAAATCATATTTGGAACTATAAGTAATAGGATTAACAAATTTCATTTAATTAGAATTCCAAGCCAAAATAACCTGATGAAGAAATACTACTGGATGCCACTGGCTATCAGATGCAAATAAATATTGTAGAATTGAACTTGGGAAATCAGAAATAGGTAGGAAATAAGGAAAAAAATTTTTTTCTTGTCAGTGAGGCAAGTCTACTTCAAAAACTAATGCATCCTTTGTCAGGAATCACCTTTTACATTTAGACAGTTGGAAGAATTGGTAATTGCTACATATAAATAGAAACTGACTGAAAGTTAATGTGTTTATACACTAAGTAACAGTAACCTGTGTTTGTGATAAGCCTATATGCTCTTTTGATTTTTTTTTCTTTTACATCTTAATGATGGGTACCTTTAAACAGGGCATGTATTAAACAGGGCATACTGATCTGACAACCAAGTTAACTGAAATGTTAAAAGTCCTCTGTTTTCAATGGGAAAAGGAAATCTTTCAAGAGGAGCTGTGTCTTTTTTAAAAGAGAGATCACAAAACAAGTGAGACGTATGATGGTGGCCATTAGAGAGAAGGATGAATGCCAGTCTGTGAAGTGCTGCTTCAGCTGTCTCAGGAGAGTAGCTGCCAAGCACACTCAAGAAGGAAACACGAAATCCGACATCTGTATGTGTGCAGCATCCGCCATGTTTGCTCTGAGAGAGAACCACATGAAGCAAGACAGCAAAGGTGAAATCCAGCAAGATAGCCTACTTTATTGCCATGGCAACCCAACCCTGATGAAAAGTAGGAAAACAATAAAATATCTCTGAAAAAAAAAATCTGTGCTATGAATACCTACTGGGTTGAGGAAAGATGCACTCATGGAAGCAGCTTGACATTTTACCATTTGGTGATTTCTTGTAACAAAGTCATGGGTGCTGCTTTGGGGAAATGCTGATTTAGAAAGCATCGCATTTACTAAATTATTTAATTTGAACTGTTGCTAAATTCAGATTTATATGTGAAAGCTGTAGTTTCAGATTAAAATCTTAAGTGCCATTGTAGAGGTCAAAGTGTTAACATTGTCACTCTCCTTGATGCCTTTTGACAATCTTTTGCCATCATATTTCACATAAATTGTTTGTTCATAAAAAAGAAAAGTTTCAGGACATTGTGATATTGATAAATTAGAGCTATATTTTATTTGCTTAGATTGGATTCTCAAATTTCACCCATTATTTTTTTTTTAATGCTCTTTCTTTCTTCAACTTCCTGTTTTTCAGTATGCAGTTCAGTATGGAAAGAAAACATTTTCTTTTTTCTATTCTGAAAATGTTTAACATTCACAGATTTATAAATTTTCCCAACTTTAGGCAATTTTGAGTTGTTCCTATGATTGTTTTTATTCGAATAACACATCCTGGTTTGTAGAAAAATCTGGGAAAGCTTGTTTTACTTTTCTTAAAGTCAGCTTCATTGAGATAATTTACATACAAAAAATCTACTTCTTTAAAGTGTACAGCTAATTGAGTTTTGACAAATGTATACAGTCACATAATGGATAGCACATCCAATTTCTTTGCAATATTATTTTAGTGTTTGTCAATACCACTTCAAATGTGTACTGACTTGCTTTTGATAAAATATAAAAATTTTGTACCACATCCCACTCCTTTGTGCTATTTTTGTCATATACATTACAACTTTATGTTATAAACTCAGTAATAGGGTGTTATAATTTTTGACTTCAGTAATAAATGCCTATAAAGAAATTTATAGAAGAGTATTATACACAAAATATTTTATTTGTATTATATTTATTTACCTTATAATATTTGTAGTGTTGCCTTATGATATTTCTAGTGTTCTTCATTCCTTCCTTTGATTTTAATTACATGTTGATGGCATTTTCTTTCAATCTGATGGACTTCTGTTAGTATTTTTTGCAGTGCACTTGTGTTAGCATTATTTCAAGTTTTATTAATTGGAAATACCTTTATTTGACATTCATTTATAAAAGATAATTTCACTATATATTAAATTCTTAATTGGTAGGTTTTTCTCCCTCAGATCTTGAATGTGTTATTTCAGTGTCCTTTTGCCTCCATTATAACCGATGAGAAGTCAGCCATTAATCGTATCATTGTGATGTATGTGATACACGCTTTCAAGACTCATCTCTGTTTTTGGCTTTCAGCTGTTTGACTCTGATGTATCTACGTGTGGTTCTCTCTTCATTTATACTAATTGGAGTTTCATTGAGGCTGTTGGATCTGTAAGTTAATATTCCTGGTCAAATTTTGAGTTTGGGGCCACTATTACTTCAAATATTTTTCTGATCCTTTATATTTCTCTTTTCTGGAACTCCAGTTACACACATTTTGTAATACTTGCTATTGTCCTACCTACCTCCAAATATCTATTCATTTATTTTTTAAACATTTTTTCCTCTCCGTTCTTTGTATTTGAAGACCTTTATCTTCAAGTTCACTAATTCTTCTGACATCTCAAGTCTGCTGTTGAACAGAGAAATTTTAATTTTCACTGTTAAATTTTTCTGTCCTTGAATTTTCATTAGTTTCTTTTATTTATTTATTTATCTATTTATTTATTTTTGGCTGCGTTGGGTCCCTGTTGCTAAGTGTGGGCTTTTCTCTAGTTGCGGCAAGCAGGGGCTACTCTTCATTGCAGTGTGCAGGCCTCTCATTGCGGTGGCCTCTCCTGTTGCGGAGCACGGGTTCTAGGCGCGCGGGCTTCAGCAGTTGCGGCATGCGAGCTCTAGAGCGCAGGCTCAGTAGTTGTGGTGCACGGGCTTAGTTTCTCCATGGCATGTGGGATCTTCCCGGACCAGGGCTCAAACCCACGTCCCCTGCATTGGCAGGCGGACTCTTAACCACTGTGCCCCCAGGGAAGCCCGCATTAGTTTCTTTTTTACAGTTTCCAGGTCTCCACTGAGACTACTTATTGATTTGATCACTTTGATTATTCTCAGCATATTTCCCTTAAATTATTTGCAATAAATAATTTAGTAATTTGATTATTTGGATGTTTTCCTTTAATTCTTTGAATAAAGGAATTTTTGCTTCAAAGTCTCTAAATCTCACACCTGAACTCACTTGAAGTCAATTTCTATTGGCTATTTTTAAGCCCTGATTATTGCTCACAATTTTCTATTTCTTTGTGTAGTTCATAAAGAGCATGGTTGATAATTATGCATGATAGGCAATACATTATAGCCATTCTGGACTCTCTGTTGTTTTCCTGAAGACCATTTTGTTTGTTTGTTTGTTTTTTATCTGCACTCACATTGTGAAATATGTCTTCATCACGGTATGCAAGTACTGATGTCTCCGCTCAATTTTCTTTTTTTTTTTTTAAGCTTGATTCCCTTGTGGTCTTAGTGTGTCTGCACAGTTTAGAGATTAGTCAGTGATTCCAACAGAGATTATGCTCGGACACCTCCAGCCAGTAAGTTTTTCACCTCTACCACCCCAGTACTGTGTGAATTGAGGATTATATGCAAAGGTGCAGCAAGTTCACAGTCTCTCCAGGCTTTCAATTTTCACTGAGCTCTCTGGGATCTCTTGCCCACTCTTAGATCAGCTGCCAGCGAAGAATACTTGAAGAGTTTAGTGTCTCAGTTCTTCTCTGTTTCTCTTGCTTCCAAGAGAAATTCCCTCTGAATTTCAACTTGCTCTTCTAGCCCCCCTGATATGAGTCCCCCACTGGCATCAGGTAAAAATGTGGGATTTCACCAACCAAACTGATGAGGTGGGAATGCCTCCATTCAAGAATGCCACCGGACTCATTTTTTTTAATCCAATGGAGTAGGAATCTTTTTCCAAGTAAACACTTCTCGAGTTGCTGTCTGCCTTTAGTCATTTTCCAGCATTCTTAAATTTGTTTTTAATGATTTTAACCAGTTTTATACATTTTTTCTTCTGAAGGGAATTGCTCAACTTCTTTCTGGGGTCATTTCCAGAAGAAAAGTTTTTCTTTATTTATAATACACTGAAAAACACATGAGATCCTTAACACATTAAGAAAAAATAATTCTGGGGGAACCTTCAAGATGGGGGAGGAGTAAGATGTAGAAATCACCTTCCTCTCCACAAATACATCAAAAATATATCTACAAGTGGAACAACTCCTACAGAACACCTACTGAACGCTGGCAGAAGACCTCAGACTTCCCAACAGGCAAGAAAATCCCCATGTACCTGGATAGGGTGAAAGAAAAAAGAAAAAAACAGAGACAAAAGAATAGGGACGGGTCCTGCACCTCTGGAAGGGAGCTGTGAAGGAGGAAAAGTTTCCATACACTAGGAAGCCCCTTCACTGGTGGAGATGGGCAGTGGGCAGGGGGGAAGCTTCAGAGCCATGGAGGAGAGCGCAGCAATAGGGGTGCAGAGGGCAAAGTGGAGAGATTCCCGCACAGAGGATCAGTGCCGACCAGCACTCACCAGCCTGAGATGCTTGTCTGCTCACCCATCGGGGCATGTGGGGACTGGGAGCTGAGGCTCGGGCTTCAAAGTTCAGATCCCAGGGAGAGGACTGGGGTTGGCTGCATAAAGACAGCCTGAAGTGGGCTAGTGCACCACAGCTAGCCGGAGGGAGTCTGGAAAAAAGTCTGGATCTGCTGAAGAGGCAGGAGACCATTGTTTCGGAGTGCATGAGGAGAGGGGATTCCTTCCCTGTCTGCCAACAAAAGGCAGAGCACAGCCTAAACGAGCTTCAGAGACTGGCGTGAGCCACGGCTATCAGCTTAGACCCCAGAGACAGGCATGAAATGCTAAGGCTGTTACCACTGCCACCAAGAATCCTGTGTGAAAGCGCAGGTCACTATCGATACCTGCCCACTCCCCCCCACCCACCGGGATCCTGTGCAGCCTGTCACTGCCAGGGTCCCATGATCCAGGGACAACTTCCCCGGGAGAACATGTGGAGTGTCTCAGCCTATTGCAACATCAAGCCAGCCTCTGCCACTGCAGGCTTTCCCTGCAATCAGCCACTGCTTTAACCCCCTCCTTTCTGGGTAGGGAACAGATGCCTGAGGGCAACCTACATGCAGAGGTGGGGCCAAAACCAAAGCTGAACCCCAGGAGCTGTGCGAACAAAGAAGAGAAAGGGAAATTCTTCCATGCAGCCTCAGGAGCAGCAGATTAAACCCCCACAGTCAACTTGATGAACACTCCAACTGTGGAACACCTGAATAGACAAAGAATCATCCCAAAATTGAGGTGGTGAACTTTGGGAGCAAATGTAGACTTGGGGTTTGCTGTCTGTGACTGATTTGTTTCTGATATTTATGTTTATCTTAGTTTAGTTTTTACTGCTTGTTATCATTGGTGGATTTGTTTATTGGTTTGGTTGCTCTCTTCTTTTTTAAAAAAATTATTTTTTATATTAATAATTTTCAATTTATTATATTTTTCATTTTTATTTTTCTTTCTTTCTTTCTTTTTTTCTCCATTTTCTTATGAGCCGTGTGGCTGACAGGGTCTTAGTGCTCAGGCCTGGTGTCAGACCTGTGCCTCTCAGGTGGGAGAGCCGAGTTCAGGACATTAGACCACCAGAGACCTCCTGGCCCCATGTAATATCAATCGGCAGGCACTGTCCCAGAGATCTCCATCTCAATGCTAAGACCCAGCTCCACCCAAGAGCCAGCAGCCTCCAGTGCTGGACGCCTCATTCCTAACAACTAGTAAGACAGGAACACAACCCCACCCATTAGCAGAGAGGTTGCCTAAAATCATAATAAGTTCACAGATACCCCAAAACACAACACCAGATGTGGCCCTACCCACCAGAAAGAAAAGATCCAGCCCCACCCACCAGAACACAGGCACCAGTCCCCTCCACCAGGAAGTCTACACAAGCCACTGAACCAACCTCACCCACTGGGGGCAGACACCAAAAACAATGGGAACTACGAACCTGCAGCCTGCGAAAAGGAGACCCCAAACACAGTAAGTTAAACAAAATGAGAACACAGAGAAATATGCAGCAGATGAAGGAGCAAGTAAAAAACCAACCAGACCAAACAAAGAAGAGGAAATAGACAGTCTACATGAAAAAGAATTCAGAGCAATGATAGTAAAGAGAATCCAAAATCTTGGAAATAGAATGGAGAAAATACAAGAAGTGTTTAACAAGAACCTAGAAGAACTAAAGAGCAAACAAACAATGATGAAAACACAACAAATAAATTAAGAATTCTCTAGAAGGAGTCAATAGCAGAATAACTGAGACAGAAGAGCAAATAAGGGACTTGGAAGATAAAATAGTGGAAATAACTACCGCAGAGCAGAATAAATAAAAAAGAATGAAAAGAATTGAGGACAGTCTCAGAGACCTCTGGGACAATATTAAATGCACCAACATACAAATTATAGGGGTCTCAGAAGAAGAAGAGAAAAAGAAAGAATCTGAGAAAATATTTGAAGTGATTATGGTTGAAAATTTCCCTAATATGGGAAAGGAAATAGTCAATCAAGTCCAGGAAGCACAGAGAGTCCCATACAGGATACATCCAAGGAGAAACACATCAAGACGCATATTAATCAAACTATCAAATATTAAATACAAAGAAAAAATATTAAAAGCAGCAAGGGAAAAACAACAAATAACACATAAGGGGATCCCCATAAGGTTAACAGCTGATCTTTCAGCAGAAATTCTGCAAGCCAGAAGGGAGTGGCAGTACATATTTAAAGCGATGAAGGAGAAAAACCTACAATCAAGATTACTCTACCCTGCAAGGATCTCATTCAGATTTGATTGAGAAATTAAAACCTTTACAGATAAGCAAAAGTTAAGAAAATTCAGCACCACTAAACCAGCTTTACAACAAATGCTAAAGGAACTTTTTTAGGCAGGAAACACAAGAGAAGGAAAAGACCTACAAAAAACAAACCCAAAACAATGGAAAATGGTAATAAGAACATAGATATCAATAATTACCTTAAATGTAAATGGATTAAATGCTCCAACCAAAAGACATAGACTGGCTGAATGGATAAAAAAACAAGACCAGTATATATGCTGTCTACAAGAGACCCACTTCAGACCTAGGGACACATACAGACTGAAAGTGAGGGGATGGAAAAAGATATTCCATGCAAATGGAAATCAAAAGAACGCTGGAGTAGCAATTCTCATATCAGACAAAATAGACTTTAAAATAAAGACTATTACAAGGACAAAGAAGGACACAACATAATGATCAAGGGATCAATCCAAGAAGATATAACAATTGTAAATATATATGCCCCCAACATAGGAGCACCTCAATACATAAGGCAAATGCTAACATCCTTAAAAGGGGAAATCGACAGTTACACAATAATAGTAGGGGACTTTAACACCCCACTTTCACCAATGGACAGATCATCCACAATGAATATAAATAAGAAAACACAAGCTTTAAATGACACATTAAACAAGATGGACTTAATTGATATTTATAGGACATTCCATCCCAAAACAACAGAATACACTTTCTTCTCAAGTGCTCATGGAACATTCTCCAGGATAGATCATATCATGGGTCACAAATCAAGCCTAGGTAAAATTTAAAAAATTGAAATCATATCAAGTATCTTCTCTGACCACACACTATGAGACTAGGTATCAATTACAGGAAAAAACTCTAAAAATACAGACACATGGAGGTTAAACATACACTACTAAATAACCAAGAGATCACTGAAGAAATCAAAAAGGAAATCAAAAAATACCTAGAAACAAATTACAATGAAAACACGAAGACCCAAAATGTATTTGATGCAGCAAAAGCAGTTTTAAGAGGGAGGTTTATAGCAATACAATCCTACCTCAAGAAAAAAGAAAATCTCAAACAAACAACCTAACCTTACACCTAAAGCAATTAGAGAAAGAAGAAGAAGAAGAAAAAAAAAAAAAAAAAACTCCAAGGTTAACAGAAGGAAAGAAATCATAAAGATCAGATCAGAAATAAATGAAAAACAAATGAAGGGGAAAAAAGCAAAGATCAATAAAACTAAAAGCTGGTTCCTTGAGAAGATAAACAAAATTGATAAACCATTAGCCAGATTCATCAAGAAAAAAAGGGAGAAGTCTCAAATCAACAGAATTAGAAATGAAAAAGGATAAGTAACAACTGACACTGCAGAAATGCAAAGGATCATGAGAGATTACTACAAACAACTATATGCCAATAAAATGGACAACCTGGAAGAAATGGACAAATTCTTAGAAAATCGCAACCTTCTGAGACTGAACCAGGAAGAAATAGAAAATATAAACAGACCAATCACAAGCAATGAAATTGAAATTGATTAAAATCTTCCAACAAACAAAAGCCCAGGACCAGATGGCTTCACAGGCAAATTCTATCAACTATTTAGAGAAGAGCTAACACTTATTCTTCTCAAACTCTTCCAAAATATCGCAGAAGGGGGAACACTCCCAAACTCATTCAATGAGGCCACCATCACCCTGATACCAAAACCAGACAAAGATGTCACAAAGAAAGAAAACTACAGGCTAATATCACTGATGAACATAGACGCAAAAATCCTCAACAAAATACTAGCAAACAGAATCCAACAGCACATTAAAAGGATCATACACCCTGATCAAGTGGGGTTTATCCCAGGAATGCAAGGATTCTTCAATATATGGAAATCAATCAATGTGATACACCATATTAACAAATTGTTGGATAAAAATCATATGATCAACTCAATAGATGCAGAAAAAGCTTTCGAGAAAATTCAAAACCCATTTATGATCAAAACTCTCCAGAATGTGGGCATAGAGGGAACCTACCTCAACATAATAAAGTCTATATATGACAAACCCACAGCAAACATCATTCTCAGTGGTGAAAAACTGAAACCATTTCCTCTAAGATCAGGAACAAGACAAGGCTGCCTACTCTCACCGCTATTATTCAACATAGTTTTGGAAGTTTTAGCCACAGCAATCAGAGAAGAAAAAGAAATAAAAGGAATCCAAATCAGAAAAGAAGAAGTAAAACCATCACTGTTTACAGATGACATGATACCATACATAGTGAATCTTAAAGATGCTACCAGAAAACTATTAGAGCTAATCAATGAATTTGGTAAAGTAGCAGGACACAAAATGAATGCACAGAAATCTCTTGCATTCCTATACACTAACGATGAAAAATCTGAAAGAGAAATTAAGGAAACACTCCCATTTACCTTTGCAAAAAAAAGAATAAAATATCTAGGAATAAACCTACCTAAGGAGACAAAAGACCTGCATGCAGAAAACTATAAGACACTGATGAAAGAAATTAAAGATGATACAAATATATGGAGTGATATACCATGTTCTTGGATTGGAAGAATCAACATTGTGAAAATGACTCTACTACCCAAAGCAATCTACAGATTCAACGCAATCCCTATCAAACTACCACTGGCATTTTTCACAGAACTAGAACAAAAAATTTCTCAATTTGTATGGAAACACAAAAGACCCCAAACAGCCAAAACTCAAAAACTTGAGAAAGAAAAAGTGGAGCTGGAGAAATCAGGCTCCCGGACTTCAGCCTATACTACAAAGCTACAGTAATCAAGACAGTATGGTACTGGCACAAAAACAGAAATATAGATCAATGGAACAGGATAGAAAGCCCAGAGGTAAACCCACACACATATGGTCACCTTATCTTTGATAAAGGAGGCAAGAATATACAATGGAGAAAAGACAGCCTCCTCAATAAATGGTGCTGGGAAAACTGGACAGCTACATGTAAAAGAATGAAATTAGAACACTTCCTGACACCATACACAAAAATAAAGTCAAAATAGATTAAAGACCTAAATGTAAGGCCAGACACTATAAAACTCTTAGAGGAAAACATAGGCAGAACACTCCATGACATAAATCACAGCAAGATCCTTTTTGACCCACCTCCTAGAGAAATGGAAATAAAAACAAAAATAAACAAATGGGACCTAATGAAACTTAAAAGCTTTTGCACAGCAAAGGAAACCATAAACAAGACCAAAAGACAACCCTCAGAATGGGAGAAAATATTTGCAAATGAAGCAACGGACAAAGGATTAATCTCCAAAATATATAAACAGCTCATGCACCTCAATATTAAAGAAACAAACAACCCAATCCAAAAATGGGCAGAAGACCTAAATAGACATTTCTCCAAAGAAGATATACAGGTTGCCAACAAACACATAAAACGATGCTCAACATCACTAATCATTAGAGAAATGCAAATCAAAACTGCAATGAGGTATCACCTCACACCAGTCAGAATGGCCATCAACAAAAAATCTACAAACAATAAATGCTGGAGAGGGTGTGGAGAAAAGAGAACCCTCTTGCACTGTTGGTGGGAATGTAAATTGATACAGCCACTATGGAGAACAGTATGGAGGTTCCTTAAAAAACTAAAAATAGAAATACCATATGACCCAGCAATCCCACTACTGGGCATATACCCTGAGAAAACCATCATTCAAAAAGAGTTATGTACCACAATGTTCATTGCAGCGCTATTTACAATAGCCAGGACATGGAAGCAACCTAAGTGTCCATCAACAGACGAATGGATAAAGAAGATGTGGCACATATATACAATGGAATATTACTCAGCCATAAAAAGAAATGATATTGAGTTGTTTGTAGTGAGGTGGATGGACCTAGAGCCTATCATATAGAGTGAGGTAAGTCAGAAAGAGAAAAACAAATACCGTATGCTAACACATATATATGGAATCTAAAGAAAATAGTGGTACTGATGAACCTAGAGGCAGGACAGGAATAAAGACGCAGACTTAGAGAATGGACTTGAGGACATGGGGAGGGGCAAGGGTAAGCTGGGACGAGGTGAGAGAGTAGCATTGACATATATACACTACCAAATGCAAAATAGATAGCTAGTGGGAAGCAGCCGCAAAGCACAGGGAGATCAGCTTGGTGCTTTGTGACTACCTAGAGGGGTGGGATAGGGAGGGTGGAAGGGAGATGCAAGAGGGAGGGGATATGGGGATATAGATATACTTACAGCTGATTCACCTTATTATACAGCAGAAACTAACACAACATTGTAAAGCAATTATACTCCAATAAAGATATTAAAAAAAGAAAAAAAAGAAAAAAAATTCTCATAGTAGTTACCACAGACAAATTGCTTTAAGTACCTGGGGAAATGCTTAATATAAGCTATCAGAACAGTTTAAACTCTTTTAAAGAAGACTTCACTCTTGCACCCAAGTCCTTCTTAATTTAGAACAATATTTATTAATGAAATATATTCACCTTAGTCCGTACAACCCTCTCAATATTATAGAATACTATTGACACAATACAATCATTATAGCTTAAACAACATGTTACCAAAAGATGGACACACAGGAAACTTTTATTTGTCATAGTGAGGGAAATAAAAAAACATTCAACTCCAAAAAATAATGATGAGATACACAGGCATCAAATTGCCTTCTCATATTAATAAAACATGTTTAGCACAAAATTTTTATTATTTTTGAGAGAAACAAAAATCTATTTCAAGAAAACCATATATCTTGATAATAATAGTCACAGTCTACTTTTATTGGGTACTTACTATAGAACAAGTACTATGCTAACCCACTTCACATGGATCTCACCGTTTGATCCTCACAGTAACCCTGTGGTTGGTGCCATTAGCCGAAAATCTAATAATAGAGCTTTGAACAGCAATGCCTTCCTGTTGAACAATGTTAGCGTTTTAGGGGGAAAAAAAGAGGCCTGCTGTTGTCTCATGTTTTTCTCTGTATTTTGGGATAATTTAAAGTACTAGCTAAATATTCTTGAAATTTAATTTCAAAATGTCCTTGAATTTTATTTAGCCTCTGTTTCTCATACTGTTAGTTATTCTAGAGTACTCATCATTGTGAAGAAAAACAAAGTGCAGAGACCTTAGAACATGAGCAGTAATTACTTGGTGATTGATATGAGTAATTATGCAGACTTTAGCAGGAGACATGCAGTTCAAATATCCTTTGTTTAATATTTATATGAATGAGTATCTGATCTCAGTTTCATAATACTGAAAGTTAATAATAAAGACAACTCCAGAGATTGCTAACTTCCATATTTTGTTTCCTGATTTCTTACTTCCTTCCATTTATGCTTAAAACTAATGGAAAGCCTTAGGCAATCTCCTCCCTCTTCTCTACCTTCGTAACTTAATCTGTATTTTTCTGGGCTCCAATTGCCTGGATCCAGAATTTTTCTTGTGAGTGTGGGCACACTTACTTACTTTTAATTTAGTTTATATTATTTAAGTTTGTTTCCCGTTTTGTTTTTTACAGAGAATTTTTAGCAGACAGGCTTTCCTTACATTATCTCGAATAGTAGAATGCCCCAAATACTTCTTTTGAATTCTATTATATTTTCTTTTTAGCAGTGATTAGTACCTGAAACATTACAAATTTCTTTCTTTAATATTTTCTTAGTGGTCTCTTTCTAAAGTCCACGACAGCATTCCTGTATTCCCATGGCCAGAATGAGGCTTGGCATATTGCAAGCAATTAATAAATATGTGTTGAATGATTAAACGAATGAATGCATACATGCATGCGTGAACAAACAAACAGCTAATTGAAGGTAGAGATCATTTCCTTTGCTTTACAGGCCAGGAAGCTGAAGCCGTGTTAAGTTACTTGCACTGAATTATGACAAGAGACGTAGCAGAACTTGGATTTGTGCTCACATTTTTCTGCCTCAAAACCACTATTCAGCCTGTATGTTTTAACATAATGCCCAGTAATGATGCAATTGCTTTATAAGTAAAGGCATTTTATATAGTCTAAAAAATTATTATACGGATTTTAGGTTTTGGGACTGCTTACTGCATATGTATGATACATAGTTAATCTTTACCAGTGATAAGCAATTTTGTACTGATTTTTTTTGTATTCACCATAAAATGTTTTTATTTAACTAACGTGCTCTAAAAGGCCACGAGCACATTAAGTGAAGTTTTGTAATTTATATATATATATATATACATTAGGCTTATTTACTCTGGATTTCAAGACTGCCTGTCATGCTCTTCTCCTGATATGCCCATGATTCCTTCTCTAACTTAAGTGTCTGCTCTACTGTCCCTCCTCTACCCTTTATAAAATATCAGTTGCACTCATACATTCTCTCTCTATCCCTTACTCTGTTTTCCTTTATAGGTTTCTTTCCACTAAGTGACATAATTTTATTACATGTTTACTTATTAATTTGTTTAATGGTTATCTCTATCACCAGATTGAAATGTCTTTTGTATCTAGGAATTAGATTTACTTATAAAATTTTAAGAACCTTTGTTAGATCAAGGAACACAGGGTATAATAGAGTATGCTAAATGAGCAGAACACTATTTCTGAGGAAAATATCAGAACCTCAAAAAAATATGTAATTACTTTAAAAAAGAGTCTTTGATATTGCACCAGACACAACCTGGGAAGATGCTCGGTTGTAGCACACAAGCTTTAGGTAGAAATACACAATAGAGGATCTTTGTTTCTCACTAGAGCTCTATGAACACAGGCTTAGGGAGCATTTACAGCGCCATTCTTCTGAAGTTGCAATTCAGAAATCTTTTGAGTCTGATTTTCCTCTGTGGTGTATGTGAGGAAAAGAGGAACATTCTCTTCTGGGAGGTAAGATTTCAGATCAGGAAAAACTGTATACTAGACTGCTAGGGCTGTCATGACAAAATATCACAGATTAGGAGGATTAAACAACAGAAATTTATTTTCTCACCGTTCTAGAGGCTGGAATTCCTTAGATCAAGG
Organism: Eschrichtius robustus; assembly: GCF_028021215.1. Lineage (NCBI taxonomy): Eukaryota > Metazoa > Chordata > Mammalia > Artiodactyla > Eschrichtiidae > Eschrichtius > Eschrichtius robustus. The sequence continues at coordinate 91,708,278 of NC_090826.1, forward strand.
TCTGGCAGGGTTTGGTTTCTGGTGAGATCTCTATTCCTGGCCTGTATGCGGCCACCATCTTGCTGTGTGCTCGCATGACTTCTTTGTATGCAGAGAAAGAGAGTGATTTGGTGTCTTTTGCTCTTTTTATAAGGGTACCAACCCTGTTGGGTTAGGATACCACCCTTATATCCTGACCTCATCTAACATTTATCACCTTTTTATAGGCCCTATTTCCAAACACAGTCACATTTGGTGTTCAGACTTGAAAATATGAATTGTGGGTGGACGCAATTCAGTCCATAGCACTCTAGAAAAAGTTTTCTTACCTGATGAAATTCACAGAGAAGAGCAGGAGATTGGGAAGATTGGGACTGCAGACCAAATGCACTGAGTTGCTTGTTAGAATTATGGGGCCATCATAAAAACAGAGCATGGATATTATGTCCCTGAACTTCTGTGCCAGGAAGTGCTGGGGAGAAGGTGGAGGTGGAGTAGAGAACATTTTGGTCATGCTTATAGGAAAAATTCAAGCCACACTAAACAAACAGAAATACTTCAAAAAAGATGTGTAACTGAAGGAATCACCAGGGCAAATCTGTAAGCTTAACTTGTGTAGGACTTTTTCAGAAGCCATGTTTGCAGTTGTTAGAGTTCTCACTAGGACCATGTTCCTCAAAAGCCAGATCGAAGATGATATTTTAGGATATATTTATTTAGGTTATATTTTATTTTATCTATTTTTATAGTTTTGCCTTTTTTAGCATTTATTTTTTAAAATGTTGATAAAACACAAATAACATCAAAATTCCCACCTTAGCCATTTTTAAGTGTATAGTTCAGTGGCCTTAAGTACATACACATTATTGTGCTTGCATCACCATCCATCCATAGAACTCTTCTCATCTTGCAAAACTAAAACTCTGTACTCATTATAAAATGACTGCTTTCCTCTCTCCCTCCAGCACCTGGCAACCACCATTCTACCTTCTATCTCTATAAACTGACTTCTCTGTACATCTCGTATAAGTGGAATAATACAGTATTCGTCTTTTTGTCACTGGCTTATTATACTTGGCTTATTATAATATCCTCAAGATTCATCCATGCTGTTGCATGTATCAGAATTTCCTTCCTATTGTATGTCTATAACTACATTTTGTTTATTTATTCATTTGTCCATGGACACTTGCTTCTTCTACCTTTTGTCTGTTGTTAGTAATGCTGCTATGAACACGAGTGTACAAATATCTCTTCAAGTCCCTGCTTTCAATTCTCTAGGTTATATAACCAGACTGAAATTGTTAGGTCACATGGTAATTCTATTTTTAATTTTTTGAGAAACTGTTATACTGTTTTCCATGGCAGTTGTATCATTTTACATTCCAATCCACAGGGTATAAGGGCTCCAATGTCTCCAAATCCAAATTTTGCCAACATTTATTATTTTCAGGGTTTTGATAATGGCCATCCTAGTGGATGTGAAATGGTATCTCATTGTGGTTATGATTTGCATTTCCCTAATGATTAGGGATGTTGAGCATCTTTTTGTATGCTTGCTGACCGTTTGTTTATCTCTGGAGAAACGTCTATTCAAGACCTTTGCTCATTTTTGAATTGGGTTGTTTCTTTTTTGTTGTTGAGTTTAAAGATATTTTATATATTTATATATATATATATATTTATGGTTCATATATTCTCAATATTAACCCCTTATCAGATACATGAGATGCAAATCTTTTTTCCCGTTCTCTGGATTGGCTTTTCACCCTGTTGACTATGTACTTTTTTTTTTTAACATCTTTATTGGAGTATAATTGCTTTACCGTGGTGTGTTAGTTTCTGCTTCATAACAAAGTAAATCAGTTATACATATACATATGTCCCCATATCTTTTCCCTCTTGCATCTCCCTCCCTCCCACTCTCCTTATTCCACCCTTCTAGGTGGTCACAAAGCACCGAGCTATCTAATAGCTATCTATTTTACGTTTGGTAGTGTATATATGTACATGTCACTCTCTTACTTTGTCCCAGCTTACCCTTCCCCCTCTGCATATCCTCAAGTCCATTCTCTAGTAGGTCTGCATCTTTATTCCCATCTTGTCCCTAGGTTCTTCTGACCATTTCTTTTTTTTTTTTTTTTTGAGATTCTATATATATGTGTTAGCATACATTATTTGTTTTTCTCTTTCTGACTTACTTCACTCTGTATGACAGTCCCTAGGTCCATCTACCTCATTACAAATAACTCAGTTTCGTTCCTTTTGAAGGCTGAGTAATATTCCATTGTATATATGTGCCACATCTTCTTTATCCATTCGTCTGTTGATGGACACTTAGGTTGCTTCCATGTCCTGGCTATTGTAAATAGAGCTGCAATGAACATTTTGGTACATGACTCTTTTTGAATGATGGTTTTCTCAGGGTATATGCCCAGTAGTGGGATTGCTGGGTCATATGGTAGTTCTATTTTTAGCTTTTAAAGGAACCTCCATACTGTTCTCCATAGTGGCTGTATCAATTTACATTCCCACCAACAGTGCAAGAGGGTTCTTTTTTCTCCATACCCTCTCCAGCATTTATTGTTTGTAGATTTTTTGTTGATGGCCATTCTGACTGGTGTGAGATGATATCTCATTGTAGTTTTGATTTGCGTTTCTCTAATGATTAATGATGTTGAGCATTCTTTCATGTGTTTGTTGGCAATCTGTATGTCTTCTTTGGAGAAATGTCTATTTAGGTCTTCTGCCCAGTTTTAGATTGGGTTGTTTGTTTTTTTGATATTGAGCTGCATAAGTTGCTTGTATGTTTTGGATATTAATCCTTTGTCAGTTGCTTCATTTGCAAATACTTTCTCCCATTCTGAGGGTTGTCTTTTTGTCTTGTTTATGGTATCCTTTGCTCCACAAAAGCTTTCAAGTTTCATTAGGTCCCATTTGTTTAGTTTTGTTTTTACTTCCATTCCTCTAGGAGGTGGGTCATAAAGGATCTTGCTGTGATTCTTGTCATAGAGTGTTCTGCCTGTGTTTTCCTCTAAGATTTTGATGGTGTCTGGCCTTACATTTAGGTCTTTAATCTATTTTGACTTTATTTTTGTGTATGGTGTTAGGGAGTGTTCTAATTTCATTCTTTTACATGTAGCTGTCCAGTTTTCCCAGCACCAGTTTTTGAAGAGGCTGTGTTTTCTCCACTGTATATTCTTGCCTCCTTTATCAAAGATAAGGTGACCATATGTGCGGGGGTTTATCTCTGGGTTTTCTATCCCGGTCCATTGATCTATATGTCTGTTTTTGTGCCAGTACCATACTGTCTTGATTACTGTAGCTTTGTAGTATAGTCTGAAGTCAGGGAGCCTGATTTCTCCAGCTCCTTTCTTTCTTTCTCAAGATTGCTTTGACTATTCGGGGTCTTTTGTGTTTCCATACAAATTGTGAAATTTTTTGTTCTAGTTCTGTGAAAAAAGTCAGTGGTAGTTTGATAGGGATTGCATTGAATCTGTAGATTGCTTTAGGTAGTAGAGTCATTTTCACAATGTTGATTCTTCCAATCCAAGAACATGGTATATCTCTCCATCTATTTGTGTCATCTTTAATTTCTTTCATCAGTGTCTTATAATTTTCTGCATACAGGTCTTTTGTCTCCTTAGGTAGGTTTATTCCTAGATATTTTATTCTTTTTGTTGCAATGGTAAATGGGAGTGTTTTCTTAATTTCACTTTCAGATTTTTCATCATTAGTGTATAGGAATGTAAGAGATTTCTGTGCATTAATTTTGTGTCCTGCTACTTTACCAAATTTGTTGATTAGCTCTACTAGTTTTCTGGTAGCATCTTTAGGATTCTCTATGTATAGTATCATGTCATCTGCAAACAGTGACAGCTTTACTTCTTTTCCAATTTGGATTCCTTTTATTTCTTTTTCTTTTCTGATCGCTGTGGCTAACACTTCCACAACTATGTTGAATAATAGTGGTGAGAGTGGGCAACTTTGTCTTGTTCCTGATCTTAGTGGAAATGGTTTCAGTGTTTCACCATTGAGGACGATGTTTACTGTGGGTTTGTCATATATGGCCTTTATTATCTTGAGGAAAGTTCCCTTTATGCCTACTTTCTGGAGGGTTTTTATCATAAATGGGTTTTGAATTTTCTCAAAAGCTTTGTCTGCATCTATTGAGATGAGCATATGGTTTTTCTCCTTCAATTTGTTCTATGTTCATCAGTGATATTAGCCTGTAGTTTTCTTTCTTTGTGACATCTTTGTCTGGTTTTGGTATCAGAGTGATGGTGGCCTCGTAGAATGAGTTTGTGAGTGTTCCTCCCTCTGCTATATTTTGGAAGAGTTTGAGAAGGATAAGTGTTAGCTCTTCTCTAAATGTTTGATAGAATTTACCTGTGAAGCCGTCTGGTCCTGGGCTTTTGTTTGTTGGAAGATTTTTAATCACAGTTTCAATTTCAGTGCTTGTGATTGGTCTGTTCATATTTTCTATTTCTTCCTGGTTCAGTCTTGGAAGGTTGTGCATTTCTAAGAATTTGTCCATTTCTTCCAGGTTGTCCATTTTATTGGCATATAGTTGCTTGTAGTAATCTCTCATGATCCTCTGTATTTCTGCAGTGTCAGTTGTTACCTCTCGTTTTTCATTTCTACTTCTATTGATTTGAGTCTTCCCCCCTTTTTTCTTGATAAGTCTGGCTAATGTTTTATCAATTTTTCATCTTCTCAAAGAACCAGCTTTTAGTTTTATTGACCTTTGTTATCGTTTCCTTCATTTCTTTTTCATTTATTTCTGATCTGATCTTTATGATTTCTTTCCTTCTGCTAACTTTTGGGTTTTTTTTTTTTAAATCCTCTTTCTCTAATTGCTTTAGGTGTAATGTTAGATTGTTTATTTGAGATGTTTCTTGTTTCTTAAGGTAAGATTGTATTGCTATAAACTTCCCTCTTAGAACTGCTTTTGCTGCATCCCATAGGTATTGGGTCATTGTGTTTTCATTGTCATTTGTTTCTAGGTATTTTTTGATTTCCTCTTTGATTTCTTCAGTGATCTCTTGGTTATTAAGTAGTGTGTTGTTTAGCCTCTATGTGTTTGTATTTCTTACAGATTTTTTCCTGTATTTGATATCTAGTCTCATAGAGTTGTTGTCAGAAAAGATGCTTGATATGATTTCAATTTTCTTAAATTTACCAAGGCTTGAGTTGTGACCCAAGATATGATCTATCCTGGAGAATGTTCCAAGAGCACTTGAGAAGAATGTGTATTCTGTTGTTTTTGGATGGAATGTCCTATAAATATCAATTATGTCCACCTTGTTTAATATATCATTTAAAGCTTGTGTTTCCTTATTTATTTTCATTTTGGATGATCTGTGCATTGGTGAAAGTGGGGTGTTAAAGTCCCCTACTATGATTGTGTTATGGTCAATTTCCCCTTTTATGGCTTTTAGTATTTGCCTTATGTATTGAGGTGCTCCTATGTTGGGTGCATAAATATTTACAATTGTTATATCTTCTTCTTGGATTGATCCCTTGATCATTATGTAGTGTCCTTCTTTGTCTTTTGTAATAGTCTTTGTTTTAAAGTCTATTTTGTCTGATATGAGATTTGCTACTCCAGCTTTCTTTTGATTTCCATTTGCATGGAATATCTTTTTCCATCCCCACACTTTCAGTCTGTATGTGTCCCTAGGTTTGAAGGGGGCTCTTGTAGACAACATATATACAGGTCCTGTTTTTGCATCCATTCAACCAGTCTATGTCTTTTGGTTGGAGCCTTTAATCCATTTACATTTAAGGTAATTATTGATATGTATGTTCCTATTACCATTTTCTTAATTATTTTGTGTTTGTGTTTGTAGGTCTTTTCCTTCTCTTGTGTTTCCTGCCTAGAGAAGTTCCTTTAGCATTTGTTGTAAAGCTGATTTGGTGGTGCTGAATTCTCTCAGCTTTTGATTGTCTGTAAAGCTTTTAATTTCTCTGTCAAATCTGAATGACATCCTTGCTGGGTAGAGTAATCTTGATTGTAGGTTTTTCTCCTTCATCGCTTTAAATATGTACTGCCACTCCCTTCTGGCTTGCAGAATTTCTGCTGAAAGTTCAGCTGTTAACCTTATGGGGATCCCCTTATGTGTTATTTGTTGTTTTTCCCTTGCTGCTTTTAATATTTTTTCTTTGTATTTAATTTTTGATAGTTAGATTAATATGTGCCTTGGCATGTTTCTCCTTGGATTTGTCTTGTATGGGACTCTCTGTGCTTCCTGGACTTGTTTAACTATTTCCTTTCCCATATTTGGGAAGTTTTCAACTATAATCTCTTTAAATATCTTCTCAGTCCCTTTCTTTTTCTCTTCTTCTGGGACCCCTATAATTTGAATATTGGTGCGTTTACTGTTGTCCCAGAGGTCTCTGAGACTGTCCTCAATTCTTTTTTCTTTATTCTGCTCTGCAGTAGTTATTTCCACTCTTTTATCTTCCAGGTTACTTACCCCTTCTTCTGCCTCAGTTATTCTGCTCTTGATCCCTTCTAGAGAATTTTTAATTTCATTTATTGTGTTGTTCATCAATGTTTGTTCGCTCTTTAGTTCTTCCAGGTCTTTGTTAAACGTTTCTTATATTTTCTCCGTTCTGTTTCCAAGATTTTGGATCATCTTTACAATCATTATTCTGAATTCTTTTTCAGGTAGACTGTCTATTTCCTCTTCATTTGTTAGGTATGGTGGGTATTTGCCTTGCTCCTTCATCTGCTGTGTGTTTCTCTGTCTTCTCATTCTGCTTAACTTACTGTGTTTGGGGTCTTCTTTTCGCAGCCTGCAGGTTCGTAGTTTCCATTGTTTTTGGTGTCTGTTCCCAGTGGCTAAGATTGGGTCAGTGGGTTGTGTAGGCTTCCTGTTGGAGGGGACTGGTGCCTGTGTTCTGGTGGATGAGGCTGGATCTTGTCTTTCTGATGGGCAGGTCCACATCTGGCGGTGTGTTTTAGGATGTCTGTGGCCTTATTATGATTTTAGGCAGCCTCTCTGTTAATGGGTGGGGTTGTGTTCCTGTCTTGCTAGTTGTTTGGCCTAGGGTGTCCTGCACTGTAGCTTGCTGGTCGTTGAGTGGAGCTGGGTCTTGGCGTTGAGATGGAGATCTCTGGGAGCTTTTTGCCGTTTGATATTACGTGGAGCTGGGAGGTCTCTTGTGGACCATTGTCCTGAACTTGGCTCTCCCACCTCAGTGACACAGCCTTGACTCCTGGCTGGAGTATGAAGAGCCTGTTCTCCACACTGCTCAGAATAAAAGGGAGAAAAGAAAGAAAGAAGGAAAGAAGAAGATAAAATAAAATAAAGTAAAATAAGAGATAATAAAGTTATTAAAATAAAAAATAATTATTAAGAAAAAAATTTTTTTAAGTAATAAAAGAAAAACAAAAAACAAAAACAAAAAAAATGGACAGACAGAACCCTAGGAGAAATGGTAAAAGCAAAGCTATACAGACAAAATCACACACAGAAGCATACACATACACACTCACAAAAAGAGAAAAAGGGAAAAAAAAATATATTGTTGCTCCCAAAGTCCACCTCCTCAATTTGGGATGATTCGTTGTCTATTCAGGTCTTCCAGAGATGCAGGGGACATCAGGTTGATCGTGGAGATTTAATCTGCTGCTCCTGAGGCTGCTGGGAGAAATTTCCCTTTCTATTCTTTGTTCGCACAGCTCCCAGGGTTCATCTTTGGATCCGGCCCTGTCTCTGCGTGTAGGTCGCCTGAGGGCATCTGTTTTTCACTCAGACAGGACGGGGTTAAAGGAGCAGCTGATTCGGGGGCTCTGGCTCACTCAGGCCACGGGGAGGGAGGGGTACGGATGCGGGGCGAGCCTGCGGCGGCAGAGGCCAGCATGACGTTGCACCAGCCTGAGGTGTGCCGTGAGTTCTCCTGGGGAAGTTGTTCCTGGATTACGGGACCCGGGCAGTGACAGGCTGCACAGGCTCCCAGAAGGGGTGGTGTGGAGAGTGACCTGTGATTGCACATAGGCTTCTTGGTGGCCGCAGCAGCAGCCTTAGTATCCCATGCCCGTCTCTGGGGTCCGTGCTGATAGCAGCGGCTTGCTCCCGTCTCTGGAGCTCCTTTAAGCGGCGCTGTTAATCTCCTTTCCTCATGCACCAGGAAACAAAGAGGCAAGAAAAAGTCTCTTGTCTCTTCGGCAGCTCCAGACTTTTTCCCAGACTCCCTCCCGGCTAGCTGTGGTGCACTAGCCCCCTTCAGGCTGTGTTCACACCGCCAACCCCAGTCCTCTCCCTGGGATCCGACCAAAGCCCGAGCTTCAGCTCCCAGCCCACGGCAACCCCGGCGGGTTAGCAGAGAAGCCTCTCGGGCTGGTGAGTGCTGGTCGGCACCGATCCTCTGTGCGGGAATCTCTCCACTTTGCCCTCCGCACCCCTGTGGCTGCGCTCTCCTCCGTGGCTCCGAAGCTTCCCCCCTCTGCCACCCGCAGTATCCGCCCACGAAGGGGCTTCCTAGTGTGTGGAAACCTTTCCTCCTTCACAGCTCCCTTCCAGAGGTGCAGGTTCTGTCCTATTCTTTTGTCTCTGTTTTTTCTTTTTTCTTTTGCCCTACCCAGGTACGTGGGGAGTTTCTTGCCTTTTGGGAGGTCTGAGGTCTTCTGCCAGCGTTCAGTAGGTGTTCTATAGGAGTTGTTCCACATGTAGATATATTTCTGATGTATTTTTGAAGAGGAAGGTGATCTCCGTTTCTTACTCGTCTGCCATCTTGAACCTCCTCCTGGTTATGCCTGACTATGTACTTTTATGCACAGAATTTTAAAATTTTGATGTAGCCCAATTTATCTATTTTTTCCTTTGTTACCCGTACTTTTGTTGTCATATCAAAGAAACAATTGCCAAATCCAATGTCATGAAGCTTCTGTCCTATCTTTTCCTCTGAGAGTGTTTTAGTTTTAGGTCTTACATTTAGGTATCTGATCCGTTTTGAGTTACTTTTTTACATGTGGTGTAAGGTAAGTGTCCAATTTCACTTGTTTGCATATGGAAATCCAATTTTTCCAACACCATTAGTTGAAAAGACTGTCCTTTCCCTGGTTAATGGTTTTGGAAACCTTGTTGAAAATCACTTGACCATATCTGTGAGGGTTTATTTCTGGGCTCTCTGTTCTACTCCATTGGTATATGTGTCTGTCTTTATACCAATACTAAAGTGTTTTGATTACTGTAGCTTTGTGGTAGATTTTGAAATTGGGAAGTGTGAAACCTCCAACCTTATGCTTCTATTTAAAAATTTATTCCAGGAATAAATCCCACTTGGCAATGCTGTATAATCATTTTAATATGCTGTTAGTTTGCTAGTATTTTGTTGAGGAATTTTGCATCGATATTCATCAAGGATATTGGTCTGTAGATTTCTCATAGTGACTTTGGCTTTCATACTAGGTTAATTCTGTCCTCAGAGAGTGAGCTTGGGATTTTTTCTTCCTCCTCAGTTTTTTTAGAGAGTTTGAGGAAGATTGGTATTAATTCTTTAAATGTTTGGAAGAATTCATCAGTGAAGCCATCTGATCCTGGGCTTCCTTTTGTTGGAAGGTTTTGATTACTGATTCAATTTCTTTATAGCTTTGCTCAGATTTTCTTTTTCTTCATGATTCAGTCTTGGTAGGTTGTGTTTCTAGGAATATATCCATTTCATCTAGGTTGTGCAATTTATTGGCATACAATTGTTCATAAATACTCTCATATACTCCTTTTTATTTCTTTAAAATCAATAGTAATGTACTCTTGCTCATTTCTGATGTTAGGTATTTGAGTTTTCTCTTTTTTTCCCTTAATCTAGCGAAAGATTTGTCTATTTTGTTGATCATTTCAAAGAATCAACTCTTGGCTTTATTGATTCTATCTATTGTTTTCCCATTCTCTATTCTGTTTACCTCTGCTCTAATCTTTATCATTTCCTTCCTTCAGTTAGTTTTCAGTTTAGTTTGTTCTTCTTTATCTTTTTCTTTAAATTGTAGGGTTAAGTTTTTGATTTTTGATTGTTCTTCCTTTATAATGTAAGCATTAACAGCTATAAATTTTCCTCTTAGCACTGCTTTCTCTGCATCCCATAAGTTTTGGTATGTTGTGTTTTCATTTTCAACTGTCTTAAGGTATTTTTAATTTTGTTTGTGATTTCTTCTTTTATCTCTTTGTTGAGAGTGTGTTGTTTAACTTCCACGTGTGTGGATTTTCCACTTTTTCTTCTGCTGTTGATTTCTAATTTTATTCTATTGTGATTGGGAAAGATACTTTGTACTATTTCAATCTTTTAACATTTATTAAAACTTGTTTTGTGGCCTAACATATGTTCTATTTTGGAGAACGTTCTATGTGCACGTGAGAGAAATATGCATTCTGTTATTATTGGGTAGAGTGTTCTGTACGTGTGTTAGGTACAATTGTTCTACAGTGCTGTTCAAGTCTTCTGTGTCCTTATTGATCTTCTGTCTGCTTGTTAACTTTGATTTTTTGAGATTAGCTTTCCATTTATGGTAGTAAAATAAAGTCTAATTTTGTGAAAATAATTATTATACTTAAAATTAATAATTGTAAAGAAATCTTATAGGAGGAATATAAACGTGACAAACTGTGAAGATGACATACAACTCTTTGAAGTCTGGAAGCTCTGATTTAAGGTTTAAACTCTGAAGTGTCAAAATATTGATAATTTGCTGTAGCTTATTTTCTACTTGCTGTTGCATTAGAGCTTGTGTTTCATGCATTATTTTGGTTTTTATTATACTCTTTAAGATGATAAAGAAAGTGAGATTCAACAATTAAGTAGCTTGCCCAGGATCATGCAACTAGGAAGGTGATTTGGAAAAGGTAGAACTCAAGTCTCTCTATTCTGAAAGTTTTATTTTATTGTCAAAATATAATTTTCAAGTAGCTAAAATATGATTCTTAAAAAAAGAACATGGCAACAGTCTTATTTAATGTATTAATTCATGATGTAACAACTAAGATCAAACGGTAGGACAAAATCATATTGAGAAGCTGTCTATCTATAGACATTTTGAAGAAGAATAATGTTAAAATAAGATTACAAGGTTAAATAGTTTATTTCCTATATGGCAATAAAGCATAATCCTTGGGATTATTTTTTCTATTAGACATAAGTCCACAAGTTAACCTGTAACTTCTGCATGTCTAAGTTCTAAATGAAGAGTCTAAAAATAACTCATCAACACAGATAAACTTTTTAAAATAATTAAAGAATCCCCTAGTACGACATTGAAAGGGCATGCTGTACTCTCTTGTGATTTCCAAATTTTGTAAAACTTTTCTTAATACCGTTATACATCAATGGGATTTTTTTCCTGATTTTAAATTCTTTGGGTCATAAATTTTGGAAAACTGGCATGGATTAAAATGACAAATGGAGGCTGATACCATGGAGACTTTTCCTTATCTGTGAATCTCCATCCCCAAGTTTTATAAAATTCTCCACAGTCTGTGGCTTACTAGTAGCAGTGTGGACTATATTTCAAGGACACATTTTAAAATCTGGGAACATTGCTTGTACCTGGGAAATACTAATGTGTAATGCATTTGGTGCTGAGCTTTTCTAAATTGTGTATTTTTTTCACATTAACTATTATTTTTAAAATGAGGTTTATAAAAACATATGATATCTTTATTTGATATAATTTTCAAATATGTCTTGCATTTTGCAGGTCTCAATGGTAGCTCATGGATGTTAAGTGTAAAACCTTTAAAAATGTATTTAAAAGAAGAGAAGCCAGTTACTTGAACAAGAGCTTTCAGCTTAGAGTGCCTCTTTTTCCCATACCATATGTTTAGGTCATGCATATATTATAGAAATAATGAAGTCATGTATCATGGAAATAGAGATATGTCATTTAAGGTAAAATAGGAATAGTAGATTGATAAATAGTCAAATTATTTTATTAACTTGGGTGAAGCAAGTTAATATTCCTCAGCCAACATAACACCTGAAGCAAATTCACCATTATGCTAAGGAACATATCTCTGGAGATTCTCTCTGAGCTGAAATAATTTGACAAATCTATGGTTAATTAGCTTCCTCCCTGAATATACCAGCAACAGAGAAAGGGCTGAATGGTCTGTGAACTGAATGAGCCTCTTACTTTACAAGCAGTCCAATAGGAGCAGCGTTTAGCATACACACAGTTAATGTGAAACTGTTGGAATCTCCTTTGCATTCCATGCTTGCTTTCTGGGTTAATGGAGGGCTTACATGTTTAGAACTGTCAAGTGAATATCTTTTTATAAGCATTACACCAATTTCAGAAGAGGTAAAGGAATAAAAAAATGTAATCTTCTTATTCCATGTAATTCGAGAGCACTCAATTATTTGGGCACTCTCAGATCATTAGTTTATCATTTTGAAGAACATGTAATTAATTGAAGAATAAAGTGGATCTGAGTTAGCAGACTATAAGTTTTTATTTTAAATTGCTTCTCTGTAGTGATTCCTGCTGCTATTCCAGGTTTTCCAAAATTTTTTTAAAGACTGTTACTCCAACTCCCACTTTTAAATTTTATTGTTACAGTAGTGCCCTTATCCATGGGGGATACTTCCTTATCCATGGATATCCATGGGGGATACTTATCCATGGGGCATATCCAGTGGATACCTGAAATTGCAGATAGTATGGAACCCTACATATACATGTTTGCATTTTTTTTTCCTATGCATACACACCTATGACAAAGTTTAATTTATAAATTAGGCACTGTGAGAGATTAACAGTAACAATAAAATAGAAAAATTATAACAATATACTGTAATAAAAGTTATGTATGTGATCTCACTCTCTCTCTCTCTCAAAATATCTTGTTGTACAAATTTAATGCCTTTTCCACCTTAACTAAGCACTGTGACCATAACTTTTGCAGTTGGAGGTACCACAGCAAAACTAGTACAAATTTCTTTTTACTTTTTCACAATTTCACAAATAGAAGATTCATTCTTATTGTAGATCTTAGCAAACATAACATAATTTTTTTCTTTCCCTACTAAGTTAAGAACTTTCATCTTTACAATTAAAGGAAGCACTTTATGGCTCCTCTTTGGCATATGTGAATCACCAACATCACTACTTGTGCTTTGGAGTAAAATTAAGAGTTACTTGGATACAAGCACTGTGGTAACTTGACAGTTGATCTGATAACTGAGGTGGCTGCTAAGTGGCTAATGGGCGGGAAACACTGGACAAAGGGATGAGTCATATTCCAGTCTGGATGGAGAAGGATGATACAATTTAAAATTTATGCATTGTTTATTTCTGGAATGTTTCATTTAATATTTTCTAACTGTGGTTGACTGCAGGTAACTGAAACCAAGGAAAGTGAAATCATGGACAAGGGGGACTGCTGTATATGCTTTCTCTAGTTTTCTCATTTAAACAAACAAATGTATTTGATATATTTTAGTGGTTTCTTAGTTCAGTATTTGAACATTTCTTCAGTCTCTTATCTCTTCTATCAGAACTACTATACCTTATTTTTCCAGTGGAATATTGTATTCTTCACTGCTCCATGCTTCACTGTTTCTTTCTTGGTGGTTTTATAATTAGACTGGATATGATAAAACAAAAAGGTTGCCAATAAACTTCCATAATCTTGTCAAAAATGGGGAAGACATTTTTTAAGTAAAGGGCTTGTGGTTTTCATATTGTTGTGCTGTGAAGATAGCATTTAGAACAATGTCTACTCATTAGGACATTAAACTGTTAAGGCAATTGTTGGAAAGGATCTATGGCATGGGTATTTAACTATTATAATACAAAATGTGAGCTACTGGAGAAAGTACTACATGCAAAAATTTTTTTAAGCAGGTAAAGTGTTGATAATAAATTGTTAGGGGTGGGACACTTTTTACAGATCATCTGGTCCTACTTCTTCATTCTCAATACGAGGAACATATATCCAGAGAAGTTAAGCAACCCATCAAAGTCCCACAATTCCAACAGTCTTTTGGCTTTGTCCTGCTCCACCTGAGATCTTCATGTCTATGAATTATTCATCAGAAGGAAACACATTATTTGCTTTAGTACTTGAACTCTGAATACTTTGTATGTGTATGTATACTCTGTGATGTCGACAAGAGAGAGGTCCTGGTATTCCTTAAAAACAGGGCCTAACATTTTTATGTTAATCTCTTGGAAGACGTTCCAGTCGATATTTCCTGACTAATATGGTAAGCCAAATGTATCAGTGAAATTTGATACATTCTGTGACTTCTGTGACTTGGGAATAACTGCAATTTAAAATTAGTTGATCAACCAGTCAGAATGGCCATCATTAAAATGTCTACAAATAACAAATGCTTGAGAGGGTGTGGAGAAAAGAGAACCTTCCTACACTGTTGGTGAGAATATAAATTGATGCAGCCACTATGGAAAACAGTATGGAGATTCCTCAAAAAACTAAAAATAGAGCTGCCATATGATCCAGCAATCTCACTCCTGGGCATATATCCATACAAAACTACAATTCAAAAAGATACATGCACCCCTATGTTCATAGAGGCACTATTTACAATAGCCAAGACATGGAAACAACCTAAATGTCCATTGACAGATGAATGGATAAAGAAGATGTGGTACATATATGCAATGAAATACTACTCAGCCATAAAAAAGAATGAAATATGCCATTTACAGCAACATGGATGGACCTAGAGATTATCGTACTAAGTGAAGTAAGTCATACAAATACAAATGATATCACTTATATGTGGAATCTAAAATATGACACAAACAAACATCCAAGAAACAGAAACAGACTCACAAACATAGAGAACAGACTTGTGGTTGCCAAAGTGTGGGTGGGGGAGGAATGGATTGGGAGATTGGGATTAGCAGATTCAAACTATTATATATAGAATGGATAAACAACAACATCCTACCACATAGCACAGGGAACTATATTCAATATCCAGTGATAAACCATAATGGAAAAGAATTTGAAAAAGTATATACATGTATAACTGAATCACTTTGTTGTGCAGCAGAAATTAACATTACATTGTAAATCAACTATGCTTCAATAAAATAAATTTTAAAAATAAATAAAATAAGGTGAACAATATAAGCTTCATCAAAACCCTTCTGGTTGGTCAATGGCTTCAAAGAGATAAGGGAGTTAGCTGTGCAGACACTTAATAGAAAAGCATTCCAGGAAGATGTGTCAGGCAGTGCAATTAGCCTATGGTGCTATCATGCCTGTTATATATAAGAAGTAGTATAGGGAGGCTGGGTGACTAGAATAGAGTAGGCAAGAGGAAAAGCAGTGAGAGATAAGGTTGGAGGATGGTGAGTGCAGATCATGCAGGGCCTTCTAAGCTGTATTAGTTCCCAGGGATGTGTCACAAATTACTTCTGACAGGGTGGCTTAAAACAATACGAAATTTAATCTCTCACAGTTCTGAAGGCTAGAATTGCAAAATCAAGGTGTCAGCAGAATCATGCTCTCTCTCAAGAATGTAGGGAAGAATCCTTCTCTGCCTCTCCCTAGCTTCTGGTGGTTGCTAGCAGTCCTTATCCTTGACATTCCTTGGCTTATTACTACGTCACTCCAGTCTCTGCCTCCATAGTCACATGGTGTTCTCCTTGTATGTTTTGTTGTCCAAATTTCCTTCTTCTTATGATACAAATCATTGGATTAGAGTACACTCTAATCCACTATGACTTTACCTTAACTTGATTCCATCTGCAAGGATATTTTCCAAATAAGGTCATATTCTGTGGTTCTAAATAGACATATACTTTTGGAGGACACTATTTGATCCAGTACATAAGCCATTCAGAGGACTCTGGTTTTCATTCTGAAGAAAGTAAAATTACGGTAGGATATTGAGCAAACAAGTGACATGATCTGACTTTTATTTTCAAGAGATATTTCTGCACAGCAGAGGAAATCATCAACAAAATGAAAAGGCAACCTACTGATTGAGAGAAAATACTTGCCAATCATGTATCTTATAAGGGGTTAATATCCAAAATATATAGAGAACACATACAACTCAATAGCAAAAAAAAAAACAAAACAAACAATCGAATTGAAAGATGTGCAGAGGATCTGAATAGATGTTTTTCCAAAGCAGACATACAGAAGGCCTAAAGATACATGAAAAGATGCTCAACATCACTAATCATCAGGGAAATGCAAATCAAAACCACAATGAGATATCATCTCACATTAGAAAATTAGAATGGCTATTATCAAAAAGACAAGAAATAACAAGTGTTGGGAGAAAAGGAAGGCCTTTTGCGCTGTTGGTGGGAATCTAAATTGGTGCAGTCACTATGGAAAACAGAACGGAGCTTCCTCAAAAATTAAAATTAGAATTACCCTATGATGCAGTAATTCCACTTCTGGGTATTTATCTGAAGAAAACAAAACACTAACTCAAAAACATATATGCACTCTCATGTTCCTTGTGTTATTTACAGTAGCCAAGATATGGAAACAACTTAATTGTCTATCCACAGATGAATGAAGAAAATACGGTATATATATATATATATATATATATATATATATATATATATATATATATATATATATGGTATATAGCATATTATTTAGCCTTAAAAATGAAATTTTTCTATTTGTGACAACATGGATGGAACTTGAGGGCATTATGCTAAGTGAAATGTCAGATGGAGAAAGACAAATGCCATGTGAAATCTAAAAACAAACAAACAAAATACTTCCAAAAAAATAAGAAAAAACCCAAACTCATAGATATAGTGAAGAGATTGGTGTTTTCCATAGGTGAGGAGCAGATGAAATGGGTGAAGGGAGTCAAAAGGTACAAACTTCTAGTTATAAGATAAAGAAGTCATGGGGATGTAATATACAGTACAGCAACTATAGTTAATAATACTGTGTTGCATACTGGAAAGTTGCTGAGAGAGTAATCTTAAAAGTTCTCAACACTAGAAAAAAATTATATAACTACGTGGTGACAAACATTAACTAGACTTATTATGGTGATCATTTTGCAATATATACAAATATCAAAATATAAAAAAAGTTATCTCTGGTTTTTCTGGTGTGAGTGGACTATAAGGGAGGAAGCAATGGCATGTGAAGGTTAAGATTCCAATTAGGAAGCTATTAGTTGTTTTTAAGGTAAGAAATAATGGTGGCTCAGACCAAGGTTGTGGCCATGCAGGAGGTGAGAAACAGTAAGATTCTGGATATCTTTTGAAGATTTAACCAGCAGGATTCCCTGACAAGATTGGATATGAATTATGAGAGTAACAGAGGAGTCAAAGATGACCCAAAACCACTTTAAGGGGACAGTACCATCCACTGAAATGGGAAATGTTGTTAATGAAGCACCTTTGGGAAAGTATTGTCACTTCATTGTGGCCATGTGAGAAGACGTCCACTAGGTAGCTGATACAGAAGTTTGGAATTTGGGTGAGAGGTCTGATTGGAGATATGCATGTGGGAGTCACAGCATACAGAAGTATTTAAAATCACTAAAAAGAATAAGGTCACCTTGGGTATTAGTGTAGATGGAGAAGAGAAGAGGACCAAATACTGAGTCCTAGCACATTTTAACCTTAAACAGTAGTGGAGAAGAAGATAAATCAGCAAAGGAGATGATAGTGAGAAGAATCATTATCATCATAGGTTTGTCAGGAGGGATAAACAAGATAAAGCAAGAAATGTATTTAACCTTGTGACTGACTTTTAGTAAGAACTCAGTAAATGCTAGGTGTTTTTAGCCATTTAACTACTGTTCCAATCTGAGTTTCCCATGATACTGTTAATTTCTTGAAGGTAGGTCCAAACATGGTACTTGGTACCCAATGGATATCAATCAGTATTTGTTGAACAAATGTTAGTTTCCTTATGCTTCTGTTTTTATTTGTTTGTTTGTTTGTTTTGGGTACTTATTCCGTTATAACTTTTATAGTATGGTATTATAATGGTTTGTTATTATGTCTGTGAGTTTCTCTATATCTTCACTGTTGACTTTGTATTAGATATCCAGTTTATTTTTATTGTATAAAGAGACTGACAAAGGCAGAATTGAAGTAGGGATATTCACCTCTCTTGTCTTTTTTTTTAAACCTTTATAAATATTTCCGGAGTCTTTTCACTACTCTTCATATTTACCACTACATCTTAGACCAGGCCACGATTATCAATCACTAGGATATTGCAAGTTTCCTAATTGGTGTCTTTTTCTGCTGGTGAGATTTTCTCCAAACTTTTCTTTATTCTCTAGCCAGAGCGATCTTGCAAAACCCACAAGTGTAGTCAGCTTAGTGCTCTCCATAAAATCATTCAATAGTTTTCTCATAAATTAGAATGAAGATCTGGCCTTTGGCCATACTTCCAATCTCGTTTCTCTCCAAGCTACTTTTAGCATTCTCACATCTAGCTTCACTAAATTTCTTTCATTGACTTAATTTTATTTAGTCTTTATTTATTAATCTCCTTTTAAATAACCATCCGTGTACTAAGAGGTGGGATACAATGATGAATGAGGCAGTTTCCTTGTCCTTGTGGAGATTACAAAATGATTGATAACATAGGCATTAAAATAAAGAATTACAAATATGAAGAGTGTTATAGAAGTGCAAGGTGCTATGGTGAAGTTTAATGAAGAAACTTTCTTAGTCTCAGGTGGGAGGAGGAGGGAGAGACCTTCCATCTTATCTCCATAATTTGCACAAGAAGTGTTCTCTTCCTGGGACACTCTAACCTCTCACTTTACCTAATCACTCTTCAGGTGTCAATTTATGAATCAGTTCTTGCCTTTGACTTCACTGACTCTAAGTTTAGGTTTATGTTCCCATATTATTCTGCATTTCCCAATCATAACAATCAGCTTTCTTTATTGTAAACCTTTGTTTAATGATCACTTTGTAAATTCTGAGATGGCAAGTATAATGCTTATCTTACTTATTGCTGTGTCTCTTTTGACTAGAATGGTCCTGGATTCAATTAATTTTTACTGAATGAATGAATGAATACATATAAATATGTCTTCGACATTTTCCCAGTTTCTCATTCTTTTCAGACATGCAGACATGGAGCATTCTATCAGGGCTACCTCATGCCTAGCCATAAAGAGGAACTCAATAAATATTTTGTTGAATAAATGAATGAGTTGAGGAGTGTGAATATGGCTTCTACCTTCTTCAATGTACTCCTCCTCTTCAGGCAGAGAATTTACTTTGTTAATCCCTTTAAGCAAGGGCATGACAAGATGGTAATACATTCATGATCACTAAAGTGCTGTTTATAATATGTTACTTATTAAATTTTCCACATGAATTTATCATAAACTAGGATGCAGGCATTAGCTATGTGTTGTTAATAATTCATGCTTTGTTCCTATAAACACTGACCTTCGTCCACCCAGTTCTTTTTTCTAAAAGGAATGAGTGTTGTTACTTGGGTTATTGCAACATTTTAAATGATTTTATAGATTATCACGACATCCCTAAATGCCAAATAAAAAGAAGTAAAAAAAAAAAAAATTCTATTTGTACATTTATAATTTTATTTGATACTTTAAAATCAATATTTTCAACAATGGAAGTAATAATATGCCTTACTTTTAGAAATAGGTTACTGTTTTCAAGGTTCTTATGATTGCATCTTCTCATTTGACTCATACTAATAGTGTTAGACAGGGGAAAACGTTATTATTTCGAGTTTGAAGAGGAAGAGAGACTTAGTTTAATGTTAGCTCACTTGCCTAGGTTTACAGGTCTAGAAATAAAGGACCTAGGTATTCTGATTTCAAATACAGATTTCTTTCTATTCCAAAGCATTGCGTTTAACTGAAGGAATTATTTTAGCTCTATCAACATGTGCGAAGAAGTTGAACAATCATTGAGTGGATTCAACTAGTGTAGACAGCCCTTCTACATAATTTAGGAACTCAAACTAATTTCCTCAGTGGGGGAATTTCCTAGGTCAAAATGGCATTTTTGAATTATTTCAGGTTTGGGTTTAGCTATGTAGATGTTTACTTTCGCTTTTCTTTGGAATTCCTTTTTTTTTTTTTTAATTTACTTTAATTAATTAATTAATTTATTTATGGCTGTGTTGGGTCTTCGTTTCTGTGCGAGGGCTTTCTCTAGTTGTGGCAAGCGGGGGCCACTCTTCATCGCGGTGCACGGGCCTCTCACTATCGCGGCCTCTCTTGTTGTGGAGCACAGGCTCCAGACGCGCAGGCTCAGTAATTGTGGCTCACGGGCCTAGCTGCTCTGCAGCATGTGGGATCTTCCCAGACCAGGGCTCGAACCCGTGTCCCCTGCATTAGCAGGCAGATTCTCAACCACGGCACCACCAGGGAAGCCCTAGAATTGCTATTTCTTAATATGTTCCATGCTAATAAAGTAAAATAAAGCTAGTTAGGAAGAGAAAAATCACTCCCTTATGTCTGGCACAACTCAACCTGCCAAAAGCTGGTCCCAGTGCTGGTGCAGAAGTCAGTGAAAGAACTTGGATATTTTGATTTCCCTGTTCTGAAAATATTAAATTGTCTTCTTTGAAGAAGTTCAGTAATACTGGATTGTCACCAATCAAAAGTGCGCTCACAGAAACTGTCTGGAATGATCATTATGCTAAACAAAATTCTCAAGTATATCTTGGATAACAATTGGTTTCAATGAGGCTCGCTTAATACTCTTATTAGTATTCATTTTAATGGGATTTTATTTTTAGATAAAACTTGGATGCTTCTGAATTCCAAATAATGGGCACAGATTCCCCTCACTCCTTTAAAACTTCAGTACAGATATCCTCCCTCTGACTCATATCAGAGAGATTAAACAGAAAGTGTGAGACCAAAATTGGAAATCACCAAGTATTCCTGTTTTTTCCTACCTTGGGAAAAATCATGCCAGATATTTTACTATATTACTGTTTTCTCTTTTCTCTTTCATCTCTCTCTCTACATCAAAAAGAAGTGTTACCAAAATTACTATGTAAATAGTGGGGACACAAACTTTAATAAACCAATTTTTAGATCGTTTCATTATTTTAATATTGTCATTTTTATTGTCACATATATATGGTTTCACGTATTTTAATATTGAATATGCTATTCATAATGGTGAAGTTTATTCTTTGATTTGATAGCCTATAAAAGAAAACACTCAAAAAATCCATATAAAGTTGAATAAATCAGCTCTGCATCATGTACACTAATTGAGAGCCTAGAAGAATTAAAAACCATGCAATTTGACTTATCAGAAAAAATTTAAAAGACTTGCAAATGTGATAAATAGTATCAGTATTATTTATTTTAATTTCTGTTAGGGTCTATGTTCATATCTGGCAGATAACAAAGAACTAGATACATTTGAGTTGAATGAATGAAAGAATAAGAGAAAGAATAACTTTGGTCACATATGACACTTCCATTGTTAGTTGCAAAAAATACCAAGCCCCTGCCATCATAAAACTCATATTTCAGTCCACTGCTGCACATGCTGCCAGCCTCCATTACTTATCTCCTGGAGCACCACACCGATTTCTTAACTATTTTCTTTGTTTCTATCCTTGTCCTTGTTTGGGAGATATACTTAAAAACATATTTTAAGATATACTTAAAAACAAAATATCCTTCCTGCCCACAAATCTCTTCACAAAGGTAGAAGAGAAAGGAAACAATTTTATTATTGAATAAGCATTAAACCAGAGTTTGATGTACATCACAAGCAATCCACAAGGAGATTGCAAAGACAGAAGAAATCTCTCCCTTTTATATAGCCAAGCTGATACACCCCATCACATACATGTTTCCGAAATAACAACTAGTTTTCAAGTAAGAGGACTTGACAGCATCATTTGTCACACATAGTTCATCCTAAATTCACTTGGTACTTGGTGTGACCATTTGTGTTAGCAAATTGGCTTTATCCAAAGGTGATTAAAAAAAACCCATCTCATGTCTTTATGGCAAGAGGCTGTTTTACAACTTGGAGTAAGGAGCCTATGGAAGTTAGGTTCCTGCCCTACTGCAGAAACTGGGAGATAGGGGTGCTATCATTCTCGATGATGATTACATTTCAAAGAAATGGCTCCCAGGCCCTTGAGAAAGATATTCTTAGGTTGTAAAGTGGGCAGGAGACTTATTTAGATTTTAAAAAGATTTACATACATTTCAAGGAGACAGTGAAAGAATTTACAATTACAGTTTCTCTAAGAAAAGGGATGGGGGACTCTATTTTCAACAGAGAGAATTAAGCCTCTTGTTTTTCATTTGTATGTGCTCCTACACTCCTTTTAATCTCCACACAGAAGCAAGAAAGGTCCTTTAAGAAAAATCACACCTCTTTTCGAAACCATTCTAAACCTTCCCATCTCACCAGAGTGAAAATAAAAATTATTAAAACAACCTACAGCACTCTACGTTATTTAGGCTTCTTTGCTCTCTTCCCCATCCTCTCCCTCATCTATGACCTCATCTCCCCACTCTCTCAGTCACTCTGCTCTAGGGTTCCTTGCCCATACCAAGCATTCTGGACTTCAGTCTTAATACCTGCTGTTTTCTGTCTCTGTATTGATCCTTCCCCACATTTCTGCAGAGCTGTTCCTCCGCTTTCTTCTCATTGCTTGAACATCACTTTATGGGTAAGGCCTTCTCTGACCAGCTTACATGCTACTTTTCTCCCCTTTACTTCCTATCCTCCTAAGCTCTACACTTATACATTTATTTATTTTCTTAGCAATTAATCCCGTTTGGCTAACTGTATATTTATTTCTTTGTCAGTGTTCCCTTTATCGATTGCTGCCTAACAAAACACCCCAAAACTTACTGGCTCAAGATAAGGATTTTGAATTTATTAATTCTCATGGTGTTGAAGCATCGGTATTTCAGGAAGGGCTCTGTTGGGTCATTCTGGCTGTGGGTCTCTCATGCAATTGCAGCAGCTGAGTGGATGCAGCTGGAAGAGCGGGGATGTATCTTGGGATTGGTCAGGTATCTCTCTTTTTTCCATGTTGTCTCATGGCCTCTTCGCATGAACTCTCAGCAAGGCTGGTCTGGGCTTCCTCACAGCATGGATGCCTCAGGGCAGTCTGATCATTTCCAGTGTGCTAAAAAACCTCAAGAAAGAATTTTCCAACACACTTAATTGACCAAAAAAATTACAAAAGCCTGCCTGTTTTCAAGGAGAATGGACATAGATGTCATTAATTGATGGGAGAAATACCAAAGTGATATTGTTGGAAGAGAATATGAAATGGGAGGTATTGTTGCTGCCATCTTTGGAAAATAAAATCTTCCACAGACAGTTTACTACTGTGTGGCACTTCCAACTAAACTCTAAGCCCAATAAAGGCAGGGACTTTGTTTCATTTACTACTATGTTTTCAGCACCTCCAAAAGTGCCTGAAATAATGTAGGTACTAGATACATATTTAAGTAAATTAATGGACGAAATGTTGAATTAAAAAATATCTTCATGAAAACTTATTTTTCTATTTTAAAAATATGCACATTCATTTGCATGTCAAATAAAAGGATTTTGCTTTAGATATATTCAAGTGAGGCTTCCAGATCTTGCCTGCATACAGTCTGTTGAAAAGGAAGCTGTCTGCCCTGTAGGCTTTTTAACAGATGAATCTAAAATTCAATCTGATCATGCCATTCATCTGATTAAAATCCTTCAATGGTACCACCTAGCCTAAGTCAGTGATTTTCAAACTTTCTGACCATGGCTTAGAGCAAAAATTACATTTTACATTTTTACATCACCTCCTGGAACACCAGTCCAAATACGTAAAAATATGTACTCACTCTATGTATAAACATAATTAGAAAATCAAAGTCGTAATCTGCAATGCATTTTGATATTCTCTCTTCTTCAGTTTTCTCTCTTCTCTTCTGCTTTCCTCTCCTGCAGTCTCTTCCCCTCTATTCTCAGCCCCTGTTCTTTTCTCTTCTATATTTGTATTTAATAAAAAGCAAACAAACAAAAAACCTCCAACACTGGTATTATGGCCCATTGAATTGATTTTCAGATTGCTTTCAGATAGATCACTATTTGCCCTAGGCCCATGGTTCCTACATTAATCCTGTAGAACTAAAATCCTGAACACTACTTTAAAAAGATGTCTGGTGTTTCTTATAATTAAAGATCTAGAATAAATCTAAGGTCCAAGTTAATAACTTGGAACAAAAGACACTCCATGATAAGATGCCCATCATCCTCTCCAGCCTCACTTCCTGCCACTACTTCTTTTACCCATTTAATGCTATGAACATATAGACCTATTTGTGATTTTTTTGCATCATACAAACATTGCCTTCATTTGTGCTTTTCTCACTGCCTGGATCAGCTTACCCCTTTATTCACTTGCCTCTTACAGTTCATCCAACCCTGCAAAAGATACAGAGAATTCACAGAGGAGAGACACAAATGTGACTTAAACATATAAAAAATATGATCCATGTACCTCACATTAAAGAAAATATAAATTAAAACTACCATTACATTACATTATTTGCGTAAGTTCCCTCTCCAACTATAAATCAACCTAATCATAGAGTCATCTATTTTTCTCTAATTTGCTTATAACCGTTCATATAACACAAGATCAAATTTCTCATTGAAATTAGAATAGTTCACATATATGAACTCCTCTGATCTGTGTGTAGGATAGAGTTGATTTGTAGCTGACTGGAAAACTCTAGCCTTATCTTTGGAGATGCTTGGATGTCTGGCTTTAATTCTTAATTGAAATGGGGCAGTGAGATTTAAAGTCCAAAACTACTTTGGTAACTTCTAGGACCAGTTTGTTTACTGATTGTTTTCACTTGGTACAACCAGTTAGCCAACCTCACATGACTGTGTGACCAGAGAGGCGTAAAAGGTTCTAATGAGAATTTATCTTCTGATAAATTGAGATCTCCTGAGGTCAGGATTCATTGCATGATCTTGAAGGTTCACTCTTGAGAGGTTTGCTAATAAGAACCGTTTGGAGCTTGCACATGGGATGTCTCTTAGATCTCCAGTGCTTATCTGCACTCTCTTTTTCTTGCTGCACAGTAACCTCTGCCTTTATATTAAAGCCTTACATGAATACATATCTTGTGGATTCAAGTGAATCCTTTCAAATCTTCAAACTTATGAAATCTTTGCAAACTCCCTGGACAACTTCATTGAAAAAGAAACAAAATTGAGTCATTTGTAGTGAGGTGGATGGACCTAGAGTCTGTCATACAGAGTGAAGTAAGTCAGAAAGAGAAAAACAAATACCGTATGCTAACACATATATATGGAATCTAAAATAAAAAAGGTTCTGAAGAACCTAGGGGCAAGACAGGAATAAAGACGTAGACATAGAGATTGGACTTGAGGACATGGGGAAGGGGAAGGGTAAGCTGGGACGAAGTGAGAGAGTGGCATTTACATATATACACTACCAAATGTAAAATAGATAGCTAGTGGGAAGCAGCTGCATAGCACAGGGAGATCAGCTCAGCGTTTTGTGACCACCTAGAGGGGTGGGCTAGGGATGGTAGGAGGGAGATACAAGAGGGAGGAGATATGGGGATATATGTATATGTATAGCTGATTCACTTTGTTATAAAGCAGAAACTAACACACCATTGTAAAGCAATTATACTCCAATAAAGATGTTAAAAAAAAAATCTCAAATTATGTTTCTGGTATTTGTTTTCTTAGTAAACCCATGCAGGCTCCTAATGATCACTTTTTTTATAGGCTTAATAATCCTCTATATAATTATCTTTTGTAAAATTTCCTGAGGATGAACATCAGACTTACAGATTTATAGCTCTCAAATTACAACGTTCTTCCTCTTTTGACAATTAATACATTTGTCTATCATTAGTTGTTGAACTCCTGTACAGCTGACTATAATTTTCAAAGATTTCTCCAATTTCAAACAAATTTTGAATTTTTATTTTAAAACTCTGATTGATGAAGCTTGGGTTAGATGTCAAATCAACTGTGGCCTGGTGAAACCGAAATATATATGGTATTGCAAGGCACCAGGGACTCACCTAATGGGTACAAGTTTGGTCTCAGAGACTAGAAAGTGAGACTCCTATAATTTTTCTCTAGTTAACTCTGAGAGTTTCAAATGTTTATAGGCTTAAATAACATGATTCTTCATCTCTTGTCTGCTTCCCTCCAGAGCGCCAATGCCACAATTCTAATTGCCTATTTGATATTAATACGTTATTCCAAAGTCAACATACATAAAATTAATCCTATGTGTTTGAAATATTATAACATTGCTGATAATAGTGTCTAATATTTATTATGTGCAAAGCAATATTATTTGCATATGTAGTCTCATTTTGTGTTTATGCCATCCCTTTGTGGTAGGTGCTTGATTAACCCTCTTTTACAGGTGTGGTAATTGAGGCAGATGTCATGTAAGTTCACTGAGATCACAAAGTTGATCAGTAGTGAAGCTACAATTCAAACTCAAATCATTTACACTCTAGAGCTTGCAACTGTAATAACTATTTTACATTGCTTTTCATAACAGTTTCTTTTTGAATTCTATTTTCTCTAAATTAGCCAGACTTAAAATGTCATTTTCAATTTTCACTGATTTCTCACAATGTCATTAACCAACAACTTTGGGTGTCTTCACACATATCTCATCCCCCATTTACACTATATCTGGTTTAGGCCCTAGTTTCCAGAGAGCTGGAATGCTGCAAGGGCTTCTAAGATGCATTTCTATTCTTTCCCCTGTCAACTCCTCTCTGCATACCACTAATAAAATGATCTTCCTAAAACAAAGCTCTGATCACATCTTGAATTTTCTTTGAAAATCTTTTAATAGTGTCACATTATCTACCTAAAGATGTCCAGCTTCCTTTGTGTGGCCAAGGCCATGTCAATCCAATTTCACAGTTCCTTTTTGCTCTTATCTTGTATTGTTTCCACGCATGGAGACTATGGTCCTCTCCATCATGACCGTTCACCTTACCTTTCCTCCCTTCTCTGACCATCAAAAAGCCCTTGTATTTTCTCGCCTCTGCTTCCTTCATTAGTGATATTCCTCCTTTATGGAAAGTACAACTCAGATACTTCACACTGTTCAATCTTTCAAACTGCTTCTTTTCTATTTTCTTTCACTGAGCAACTACCACCACTTAATGCACTTATTGCTTTATGACATTAATTCTATTTTCTTTTGCCCATGTCTCCTAAATGGCACTCTATCCTGCTGAGAGCCTAGCTTGACAATTTGTGCATGACAATTAGTTAATTCACTAACATTTATTGATTGGTTGTTTTGTGCTTCACAGACGGAAATATGATACTTTCTTTCTGCAGATGTTTTATAAGAGCAAGAATCTCAAAACTTTCAGTGCAGCAAAAAGCAATTTAAATGGGCACTTGCCAACTGGTTCTTAGCTATCACAATGGAAACATCTGGAGTATTTCTTACTATCTTTCCAATCAGCCTAAAAACTGTATTCTAGGGACAGATAATGGCTCTGGTTGCAACTGAGACACAAAGAAGAGTACTCAAGAATTCATTTCTGAAAGTGATGGAGATAGGGAACCAGGTGAAAATTCTTTCTGTGTGTGGAATTAAAGGTCACTAAGCTCCTGCATCCTGCTGACTTGGAATCTATCAAGCCCTCAGCCATGAGGGCTTGACTTTGTGGAGTGCACTCAAGGGACTGACTTCTTACTGTCAAATGGTCTTTATTTAAAGCCAGTGATCTGTTTTACAAAGAAGTGGAGGCCTTTTCATTCTATGTCAATGTAGTCTAGAGTGAATAAAATATTCTCTGGGACACTTCTATTCCCCTAAACATTGTCACATTTATTTATTGACCCAACGTCATCAGAACTTGTTTTTCCCTGTGTGGATACGATGTATAGAATGTATGTGTGTGTTAAAACATACTTTAAAGTCACATTGCTATTGAATATACTTATGCTGTGTAGATATATAGTACATAATTGGTTATATAGTATAATATAAATTTATTATGATAGCAAAACAAAAGATGTAGGTGCTAGAGCAATATGATATATCTGTAAAGACATTTTAATGAAGCATCAATGAAGAGTACGTCCTTAATTTCTTTTAGCATTCTCTGAGAAACCTATAACTTAAAGTTGCAAGTGAGCTAGGAATTATCTAATTCAAATTCACTACTCAATGCCAGTGTATTCTGCACAACACTCCCACCTGATGATATGCATTTGTCTGGATATTAATGAAGAAGCTACTCTTCGTGGCGCTGTGCACCTCTCTGAAGAGTGGCTTACCTTTGACCCCATGGTCATCCAGCAAAGCATCATGTACCATGTACCAGAAGGTGATCTTAAAATGATATATGAGTACTATTTAGTGTGAAGCTTATTGACTTAGAGACTGCAAGAGAAAAGAAGAAATAGTCGTATCTAAATCTTCAATCAGACAAAATTGCAGTAAAATTCTCTGCCTGTGTAATGTACAACGTAACTTTCAACATTTCGCCATTTTCACTAAGGATGAGCAATTTTCAAATGGTCATTTGCATTCTGGCTAATACAGAAGTTATACTATTACAGTACAGACTGCAGCAGCTTAGAGACCAAGGCATTTGGAGTGGGTTCAAAATTGATTTGATAACTCACTTGAACATAAGGATTATATTTTACTCAAGATTCTAGCTAATGTACCATAGGAAATTGATTTTCTAGTTTAATGTAGAAATTCCCCAATTTACTCCATTGACTCTCAATTTGGGTACACTAGATGAGAAATCCCTCAGGACACTTCATTAATCCCCAATAAGGGTGCAGCTCTCTGAATCATTAAACCATTCAGTGTTTCAGTTCTCTCACCTGCAAAATGAAGACTACATAGTCCCTGAGGTCTCTCTGGCTCTAATGCTTTGATGCAGTTGTCTCCAATTAATTCTTAGCTTTATGGTAATTTGCTCACTCGCTAATATATGAAGAAACACTGTAAATTATGAAAACCAATGCAATGTTTTCCACACAGAAAACTCCAAGTAAATATTTGCTGAATTAATGATTTTCTGTGGGAAAATCACCTGGTTATGGGTATAACTACACACTGTTAAAATAAACAGTGTTCTTTTCTCTAACCTAATCTGTGTTATCCTAGTCTCTTACAAGTCTGGTGGATGTGTGGAGTATACCCACGAAATGGCTACTTGAACAAGAAGTCAGATTAGTACTTGAGAAAGGACTCATTCTAAAAGGAGGGCAATTGGGTCCAAGGAAGTGCTTCAAGGTCAGAGGATTGTGAATATTTTAATAAAGAACTCTATTCTGTCTCTTAATCAGGCTGCTGTTTGTTCCATTTCTCTCAAGTCCATATCCAGATCCTGAGAAGCAGGGTCAGCAGCGAAAATGGAAAGAACATTTCCAAATTAAGGTCATAGATTGAGAGCACATCAAACTTTCCTCCCTCTTGAAACTCCACCAAAACTACAGTGAAGGCATTGTTTTTAAAAAAGACATAAATTAATGAGGATAGAAGTATAGGGACAAAGAAAACAGGAACAACAGTTTGAAATCTAGGAAGTATAGATGGAAGCGTGTTAATTGATCTAGCATCCACATAAAGCCACCTCCTATGATGGCAATAAGGAAAAGTGAAATCATTTTGATTTACACTGAAGAATAATCAAAGGCCTCAGAGACCGAGACAACCAATACTGTGGCACTGCGAATGAATTGAGGTGTGGGCTAAAATACGAGGACTACGGTGAATGATATTGGAGAAGTCAGATCCTTACCTTCTCTCACTTTACACACCCTAACAGAAATCTGACGCTTTACTAACTAAAGTTCAACAGGTAGTATATAAACTGAGGGGATTGCAGTGTGATAAAGACTTAAGGTTGTGGGTACCATTTCAAAAACAGGGAAATCAGTTATTATTATTATTTTTTGCATACTGAATGTGAATATAGAGGGCACTCAGCTGGGTTTTCTTACCTTATCCTTGAGTGCAGGCAGAGTTTTAAAGATTATTGTCTGAGGAATCTCACCAGTCTCAAAGAAAATACTTACAGATATGGAGTTCTCTAATTAAATGGATAAACACACATTTTGGTTTGTCTGGCACAGTCTCATTCATGTTTGAAATATTTGTATATTATAAACAGTGCCTCCTTAATCTCAAAAGTTTAGATAATGACTTACATGTTTACTTTATACTTTATTGAAGGTTTAAATTGACATTACAAATGCAAGCTCAAAACTACCAATCAGCTTTTAATTCTCTCACTCCTTGTTATAAACCAAGTATTATGAAATCTCTGAATAAATCTTCTTATATGGAAGAAACACACACACATACACACACACACCCCAAAATTCAGGGAGAAGAAAACTGAAAAAGCACACCTATTAGCAATATTTTATAGAGACAAAACAATCTATTACATTCATGGACCAAAAAAAAAAAAAAAAAAAACCAAAAACTATAAAAAATGCACAGTAAAAATCCTCTTGGAAATTAATAAAAAATGTGGAAATAAAACAAAGCAAAAAAGGGTTCAAAAAAAAGCTAAAGACATTCCAAGAAAATAGATAAGAAGAAAGAAGTTATATCCCTACATTCTCCACTTTATAAATCACAGCAAAATACTGAAGATTTAGTAACTGAAAAAAGTTCAAGAGATGGTCTCTGGAATGAGTGGGAGATTGAAACTACAGAAATGATAGGGAAACTATAAGATCTGCTTAAGATGTCAACATCTGAGTTATAGAAGACTCAAAGATAAAACATAGAAAATGAAGAGGATTTTATTATAAAAATTATACAAGGAAAATTTCAGAATGGCATGCTATGAGTTTCCATATTGAAATGGCCACTGAGTGTCCAGCATAATGGATGAAATATGAAAGTCATCGTGTAGTTTCAGAACAAAGGGGACATCTGCTTTTGGTCATGGCAGTTTAGCTTTCATTAGCTCAATCCTCCTGCTGAGCACAATTAAAACATCTAGAGAAAATCTAGATACAACATAAAACATAACAAAACAAAAAATAAATCTTAAGTGTGAACATATTGAAGAACTACTAAGGCACTACGGACTTGAAGACTGAAGATTCTAGAAGGAAGGGAAGCACAGTGAGATGTTCCTGACATTTGGCTCCAACTTCCTACTAAGGAAGTTGGGAATTCTTAAGCCAAGGGACTGAGAAACTGAGCAGAGCTTTTCTTGGTTTTTCAGGCTAGGGTGTGGAGTAGAGGGTCAAAATTTAGAGTTTAGAGTCCACTAAGGAATAGAGGACTGATAAGCTTCCCGGACATTTAGTTGAGACCCCTACAAGTCTCTACTCTAAGAGTAAAAGCCAACCAGAAATAGACCCTAACCTACCTTCAAGTCAACTTCTAATCAGCTCAATCTCATTGGGTTAAGGAGGTATGCCCCTAGCTTAAATCCTTTCTGGAAGAATTTAACATCTAGAGCCTTAATTTATCTCTAATTTTTTTCACATGCCATGTATACCATTTGAGCAATAGTCATTGGAATATAATGAGTCTGGAAATATAAAATGTTATGATTCTTATACTATATGTCAAGTGGTATAATATCACTAAAAAGTAACAATTAATGTATACTATAAACCTTAAAGCATCTACTAAATAACAAAACAAATATACTAGCTTATAAACCAACAAAGAGATAAAATATAATAATACAAATTTATCCAAAGAAGGCAAAAAAAAAAAGAAAAAGGCAAATAAAAAACATTTGGTACAAATAGAAAACCGGGAGCAATATAGATTTAAACCTAACCATATCAATGACACACTAAATGTAATGGTCTAAATATTCCAATTAAGAGACAGAAGTTGTCAGATTGGATTTTTTAAAAACTGACACAATTATGTAACGCCAACAAAAAAAACACACTTCAAATAAAAGGAAACAAATGCATTAAAACTAAAAGTACAAAAAAAAAAACTAAAAGTACAAAAAAATATCCTCACAACACTTATCAAAAAATGAAGCTTGAGTGACTAAATTAATATTGGGCAAAGTATATTTCACAGAAAAGAATATTACCACTGATTAAGAAGGTCATTCAACAATGATAAAGGAATGAATTTATCAGGAGGTTTTAACCATCCTAAACTTTTAATGGACAGAAAAACAAGCTTCAAAATATACAAAGGAAAAGCTAATAGGCTTCAAAGATAAATGAATGAATCTACAATTATAGAGATATGGTTCAATACCCCTTTGTCAATAATTGATAGACCATGGAAACCAAAATCCACTAAGGATAAAAAGGATTTAAACAAAACTAACAACCAACTTGACCTCATGTGACATTGTAGAAAATTCTACACAACAACAGTGAATACACCTTCTTTTCATGTGGACACAGAATATTTACTAAGATATATCTCATTTGAGCCTTAATAAAAATCTCAATAAATATAAAATTATTCACCACTTTTTCTTAATATTGTAGTGTGTGCAAAGATGCTCAACATCATTAGTTATTAGAGAAATTCAAATTAAAACCACAGAGAGATCCCATTATACATCTAGTAAAATGAAATGACTGACATGTCAAATGTTGTCAAGGACATGGAAGAACTGGCATTAGAGCTCTTATACACTGCTGGCAGGAATCTAAAATGAAACCAGTGCTTTAGGAAGCAGTATGACAGTTTCTCAAAAAGTTAACATATATTCCATAAGATCTAGCCATTCTACTCCTAGGAAGTTACTCAAGAAAAGTGAAAGCCTATTGATCCTAGAATTTTAAATAATGGAATATGGTATGTCCTCGTTTTTTTGTCTGGCATGTTCATCCAACATAATTATTTGGAAGCTCATCCATGTTTTAGCATGCATCAGTAGTGCATGCCTTTTTATTGCTTAACAGTATCAAGATAACAAGCTGTTAAGCAAAATAGCTTCTATGTTCCTAACTTGAAAAATATACCTTATCCATTAAATAAAATATAAGTTTGAATTCAGAAATTCTATAATAGATCATAATGATTCAGAAAAAGTCAGTCCAAGCCGTACATAGACTCATGACCTCTGGCTCACCCTGTCTGGTCCCACCCTTAGGCCTGTGCCACTTCAAGGCATCTCATAGCGCCTCTATCCAGGCTTTGCCCACAACTCCCCTAAATATCTGCCTCTTGAACCCCCTTGGAGTTTATAGTGACACATCCAATGGTGTCTGACCTGAGGAAGAGTCAAATCAGGCCTTGAAATTAAGCTCAGGGACATGTGGCAGGGAACTTTAGGGTTCTTGGTGCCTGGAGAAGTCAGCCCTCGGGCTTCTGGTAGGCATGTTCCCTTAGTCCCCGGAAATCCTTTCTTCTTGGGGAGGGTAGTAGCTAGAGCAGGCCCAGAGCAGAATGCTCTAGAGAACATGTTCCAGAGCAAGGAAGCATGACCAGCAGGAGACTGGTATATTTTTTTATTTTCATTTTTAAACTGCTCGTATATGCAGTTATGCCTTGTATAACTTTTTGTATATATTATATAATACAATAACTACATAATAATATATAAATATTGAAATGAGCCACTTTGTTGAATTCCTGAAGACTTTGGCTGTGTAGAAATCAGGGTTTTGAGGCCCAAGTAAGTGACTTTAGGAGGAGTCTGGTGGAGGGGACTCTCCTCAATTTGTGAGAACACAGTGGGGCTCTGGTGAGCTGATGTGGTAACGGGAGGTTTGTGAGTGTCAGGAAATGGTGTCAGCAACTCTGAAAGCCCAAGAACAGAAGGGGTGACTTTGTGTGCACAAGAGACTTCAAAAGCATGTAACCACGGTGAACTGTAGCTATAGGGGAGGAAAGGAGATGGCCTTGGAATCTAAGGAGAATTTTTCCTGTGTCCATGTCAGAAACAGGGACAGAAAAGGGAGCAGGAAATGTATTTATGCTTTGTTTGGCTTTAACCGGTAACCAAACTTCATAGAATATTCCAAGTGTCTTAAGTTGTTGTCCATATTGTTATGTATGTTTTGTGCAATATAATTACAAAATTTTGAATCAGAGTTAATAGTCTTCAAACTGCTTCTTAAATCTTATTGCATTTAATCTATATAAAGCTCTGAGATATATTTTTGTCTTCCTTATTAAACTGTAATCTTGATGACAGAAATTATGTAATTTCACTCTAGGTCCACATCTGCATCATCTTGTTTCTCATTGAATAAGAAACAACATTTTTCAAATGGACAAACTGAAGTTTGAGTATTTTAAACTTATTCATTTCAGCCTTCAAATGATACTTAAACTAAATCTTCTGAATAGCAAACATGGGAAATAGTTACAATAACTTTAAGCTGTTATTTAAAAAAATTAAACATCTTCCATGAATTAAAATTAGCAGCAGTTATAAGCACAAGTGACTTTTAAGAAGAAATGTTGGATAAACCCTTACCAGGGAGGAATTAGACTTGAAACAGATCATAGTTCTCATGGGTCTGACACAGACCAGAGGCTATCTGTAACAAAGTTTTTGCCGATCTGTGGTAAAGTTAGTAGAAAATAAAAGGAATGTAGTGAGTGTTAAATGAAGACCAGTTTATCTAATTTTATGTAATAAACTTAATTTAAGATTACATATCTTTGACTTTTGGTGTCAAAAAATTTCTTTATTCTGTAAAATCATGGTTGTTCTATCTATATCTATCTATCTATCTATATGTATGTATGTGTCTATCTTTATCTTGTTTTGGCAACATAAAAGAAGGAAACCCCTTGTCAGTTCCTCTTTTAAAAATTTTTACTGAACTAAAAAAAATTCAAATTCAAAACCACCAGATTCTGTCACCCATTCAATCCTGGAACTTTGATTCCTCACTAGAAAAGTAATAGATATTATTATGAAGAATTTTTTTGGTAATTTCTGGTTCAGTATGAACTGACTTTTAAGGTTAAATTGTTTACATAATTTATCATATAAAACTGGAGCGCAACCTCTCTCTGTAGTGAATGTTTCTGGAAAGAAAGATGCAGTCACATAGAAGACAAGCTAAGTCTGGGATAAAAGAGCCACCCATTCATTATCTTCATTTGGAGGTGGTACCTCAAGAGGAACATTGCTTGCTGACATGTGCAATTAAGTTTATAATTAGTGTTCCAACTTGAAGAGAAGTTTCGTAAGTAACATTAAAAAATAACCAGCTCTTGTACTCTTGTAGTCCAATTAGTGCACCTGAATGACATTTCATCAGGAAAGACTATGAACTATTTTATTCAGATTTGGATTCTTTTCTATTATTCTGCAAAAATAAAAGACATAATTCAACACTCTACTCTTTTTTTTTTTTTGTTCTCTTTCAAATTCAAACTCGAGTAGAAATTGCTTTGATTTGATCTGTTGTTTTCTATAGTGAGTTTAAGTACTGATACTTATCTACCTGTATAATTCCTTCAATCAATGATTCTATTTCAATTTTCTCTGACTGAAATAATATTATTTCCAAAGGTAGTGATGATAATAATTTTTACTTAAAAGTCCTGCAGTGACATTTTGGAGAAATTATTACAGTCAAGAGCAGATCAAAATCCTCCTTGGGTAATGGAGGAATAGCCAATTTTCAGGTAGAACACATCTGACTGGCTCATATGCCACATTATTTTACTGCTCTATAGACACATCTCATATACATTGCACATATATATAACAATGGTAACACATTTAAATTAAAGATAGGAGCTGTCTCAGAGGCCATTTATGTGGAAAGTGGGATAATGGAAATGGGAATTTTGTACTGATTTTTATTAGAACAAAAATTTCTCTCATGATGGAGAGGAATACAGACAGCATGGTGAATTCTAGGAGGATTTCTTTGCTGTTTGTGGACCATTTGAGAAAGACAGCTTCTGCCAATCAACCCAGTACCTTTACTTCGTTTGTATTGTCCAGACCTTGAATATGAGCAGGAGAAATGACAGCGTATTTTTTCCCCCAAGATTGCTCCATGAAGACTCCATAGGAAATTTGTTAAAGACTACCAAAAAGAAATTTGAAAGGTATGAAAATATCTACATAAGCTATGAAATAACTTATTTCAATGAACATAATCTCTGTTTTAGGTACACACCAGTAGACATGATAACTGTGCTATTTTTGAGTATTCTTTTTTTCTCTATTTTAATAGAAAGAAGCAAAAGGGAAACAATCTAATTATAGATATAACATGTGACATATTATAACAAAGTTATTATAATAACAGACTAAGCTCAGTTGCCACTTCCATCACGCTTTCCTCACTGCTTCTTTCTTATCCTCTGGAGTGAGGTGTTTGGCTCATGTTCTATAACAGTCTGTTTACTTCTATCAGAACATTTATCACAATATTGGAATATTCCATTCACGTATTGTTTCCCCCTCTAGAATGTGGACTCCTTGAGTGTACTTGATATATATGTCTTTGTCATCTCTGTATCTTCAACATCTAGCACAGTGCCTATTAGGCATAATAATAATCAACCAATGTTTCTTAAATAAATATCTATAGTGGGTGACTATTAGATAAGCATACTCTAGCTGAAGTTTTTAGGTATTTATTTGAGTATGAGAATAATTTTTAAAAGTCAGAAGTTTAGATGCCTTAAAAAAGTCTAAGTAGATAATTTTGCATCAGTATTGTAGACTGAATATTTAATCATAGCAAGAATACTGTATCTTTAATCCTGTCCTTTCAGTGTTATTTTAAAATTTGTCCTGAAGGTGGCAACATTTAATAACATTCCACAAATTCTTTCTAAGTAAAGCTTTTGTGGCCACCTTTAATTAAAGTTTTGTATTTTAAAATAAATATCTTTCCCTCAACCCCTATATCTTTTAATGTAGAAGAAAATATAATACTAAAGTCTTACTTTTGTATTCAGTAACCTTGACTGTACATGTGGAAAGAAACCATTTACAACTTTGAAGAATATAAGTTAACCTAGCTAAAAAGTTCAGGGTAGCTCAGCTCAAATTTCCAAATGTGAGATCAGTTTTAAACACAACATATGTTTCCTGCCAAGCAATTTATATCAATAGATGTATTTAAATATAAGGGTAAATCCATGCTTATTCTTTTGAGGTAAAATTTATTTTCCTGCTATATTCATTCAAATTCAACATAACATTTCTAGTGTTTAATATGACGTTAATAAGTACAGTCATTTCTAAAAGAATTGCTCGGGACTTCCCTTTCAGTCCAGTGGTTAAGACTTCGCCTTCCAATGCAGGGGGTGTGGGTTCGATCCCTGGTTGGGGAGCTAAGATCCTACATACCTCACGGCCAAAAATCCAAAACATAAAAAAGAAGCAATATTGTAACAAATTCAATAAGACTTTAAAAAAATAAAAGATTGATCTAATAACAAATAACCAAAAAAAAAAAAAAAAACCAAAAAACAAGTAACTGCAACACCTAAAAGAAAGTTTGCAATCAATAAATAATCAATAAATAAAAGGTACTAACAATGCAATATATTTGATTATCACACCTGGGTATGTATTGTTCTATTTTCTATTCTCCATGCTTTGGATTGTAGCCACTTAATAAACAAAACTTTACTAATTCATATTCATCCAAATGTTCAAAACATTACTGTGAAATAGAAAGGTACCAAGTAATGTTTCACAGAGGTTAATTGACTGTGTATGATTCGTCAGCGGCAAAGCCAACAAATGGAACTCTGTATTTCTTAGGTCTAGACAGTGACAACTGCTCATGGTTATAATTCTATCATTATATTTATAGGCAGTTCAACCACTTTACAGAGTTTCTCAGAGATAGGCTAATGTCTGTTTTCATGCTATTTTATATTAGGATTTTGTTATATATACAATTTATATTTTTGCTTATAGCTTTTGGGGCTCTATGTACTAGTGAAGCATGCAATAGCAGAGTTATAAGCATTACTTGTTAAAGCTAATATTCATATTCCTTCCTATTTCTTTCTGTAAAATACATTTAGAAAATTGTCTTAAATTCTTTAATGAGGCTATTCTGAATTGAATGGGATTTTTAAAAGATAATTTTAGGATGGCAAGTAGAGAAGCTACGTAGTCAGATGAAAACAATGTGGAGGAATCATCAGAGCCACGTGAAATTAACTAGGTGAATGAAGGAAGGTGAAATGCTGTAAGGCAAGCAAGAAGAAACTGGTGTGTGGGGAGTTGAGAGGAACTGGTCAGTGCCTATGGTGGCATGAAACAGATGGAGCTTTCTGACAGATGCAGTGAGATGTACCCCAGACAGCATATTCACAGGTTTTAAGCATTCTGCACACTGATACTCTATGAGCAAGGAGGACGTATTCCAACATCATAATTTGCTAAAGTAGAGTTGTCAGATGAAGAATCAAATAGGTGGCATGTTCTGGGGCATAAATTTCCCTGCCACTTCATCTTGGAGGGACAATTTCTTTTTTCTTGGCCTCAGGTCAGGCTTGCTGATGCTTGCTGTCATGCATGCTGTATGCAAAAAACTCCTTCACCTCTCTTGGGAGAAGGAGAAACTGCCTGTGACACAGTGGTTACAGATGGCCCTAATCTTGGGCACACTCCTCTTATTTCCATGAAATCAGAACATTGGGCCACATCACTACATCAGGAAATCCACAGACTCTCCAGTGGGGCACAGGTCTTCAACAAATCCCCTTTGTTCACCATATGCTAATTGCTATTTAATTCCCATGGGCGTTGTTTAATTTTTTTTATAATTATTATTATTATTTATTTTAATGTTAAGGTAAAATAGTGCTTGACAAATGTATGTTTCTTAAAACGTTGACTTTATAGACATTTAAAAATTTCCTTCTAAAAATAAAACTAACTTGTAGTATTTGGTGATATGGCAACTGTAATTCTTATTTTCTACAGAAATACTCAATATTTAAATCTTTGTGCTAATACATTTAAAATTCTAAAAAAAACCCTATTGAATCTCAGCCTATTAACTTAATTTCAACTTAAATAGCTGATAAAAGGAACCTAGTGAATAAACAGGTTTTATTTTTTTTATTTTATTTTTTTGAATTTTATTTTATTTATTTTTTTTATACAGCAGGTCCTTATTTGTCATCAATTTTATACACATCAGTGTATACATGTCAATCCCAATTGCCCAATTCATCACACCACCACCCCCAACCCCCTGCTGCTTTCCCCCATGGTGTCCATACGTTTGTTCTCTACATCTGTGTCTCAATTTCTGCCCTGCAAACCGGTTCATCTGTACCATTTTTCTAGGTTCCACATATATGCGTTAATATACGATATTTGTTTTTCTCTTTCTGGCTTACTTCACTCTGTATGACAGTCTCTAGATCCATCCACATCTCCAGAAATGACCCAATTTCGTTCCTTTTTATGGCTGAGTAATATTGCATTGTATATATGTACCACAACTTCTTTATCCATTCATCTGTTGATGGGCATTTAGGTTGCTTCCATGAACTGGCTATTGTAAATAGTGCTGCAATGAACATTGGGATGCATGTGTCTTGTTGAATTATGGTTTTCTCTGGGTATATGCCCAGTAGTGGGATTGCTGTGTCATATGGTAATTCTATTTTTAGTTTTTTAAGGAACCTCCATACTGTTCTCCATAGTGGCTGTATCAATTTACATTCCCACCAACAGTGCAAGAGGGTTCCCTTTTCTCCACACCCTCTCCAGCATTTGTTGTTTGTAGAATTTCTGATGATGCCCATTCTAACTGGTGTGAGGTGATACCTTATTGTAGTTTTGATTTCCATTTCTCTAATAATTAGTGATGTTGAGCAGCTTTTCATGTGCCTCTTGGCCATCTGTATGTCTTCTTTGGAGAAATGTCTACTTAGGTCTTCTGCCCATTTTTGGATTGGGTAGTTTTTTTTTTTAATATTGAGCTGCATGAGCTGTTTATATATTTTGGAGATTAATCCTTTGTCCGTTGATTCATTTGCAAATATTTTCTCCCATTCTGAGGGTTGTCTTTTCGTCTTGTTTGTAGTTTCTTTTGCTGTGCAAAAGCTTTGAAGTTTCATTAGGTCCCATTTGTTTAATTTTGTTTTTGTTTCCATTACTCTAGGAGATGGGTCAAAAAAGATCTTCCTGTGATTTATGTCAAAGAGTGTTCTTTTTATGTTTTCCTCTAAGAGTTTTATAGTGTCTAGTCTTACATTTAGGTCTCTAATCCATTTTGAGTTTATTTTTTTGTATGGTGTTAGGGAGTATTCTGATTTTATCCTTTTACATGTAGCTGTCCAGTTTTCCCAGCACCATTATTGAAGAGGCTGTCTTTTCTCCATTGTATATCCTTGCCTCCTTTGTCATAGATTAGTTGACCATAGGGGTGTGGGTTTATCTCGGCTTTCTATCCTGTTCCACTGATCTATATTTCTGTTTTTGTGCCAGTACCATACTGTATTGATTACTGTGGATTTGTAGTGTAGTTGGAAGTCAGGGAGTCTGATACCTCTAGCTCCGTTTTTTTCCCTCAAGACTGCTTTGGCTATTTGGGGTCTTTTCTGTCTCCATACAAATTTTAAGATTTTTTGTAAAAAAAATGTACAATGTAAAAATGTAAAAAATGCCATGGGTAATTTGATAATGATTGCATTGTATTTGTACATTGCTTTGGGTAGTATAGTCATTTTCACAATATTGATTCTTCCAATCCAAGAACATAGTATATCTCTCCATCTGTTTGTATTATCTTTAATTTCTTTCATCAGTGTCTTATAGTTTTGTGCATACAGGTCTTTTGTCTCCCTAGGTAGGTTTATTCCTAGGTATTTTATTCTTTTTGTTGCAATGGTAAATGGGAGTGTTTCCTTAATTTTTCTTTAAGATTTTTCATCATTAGTGTATAGGAATGCAAGAGATTTCTGTGCATTAATTTTGTATCTTGCAACTTTACCAAATTCATTGATTAGCTCCAGTAGCTCTCTGGTGGCATTTTAAGGATTTTCTATGTATTGTATCATGTCATCTGCAAAGAGTGACAGTTTTACTTCTTCTTTTCTGATTTGTATTCCTTTTATTTCTTTTTCTTCTCTGATTGCCATGGCTAGGACTCCCAAATCTATGTTGAATAATAGTGGTGAGAGTGGACATCATTGTCTTGTTCCTGATCTTAGAGGAAATGCTTTCAGTTTTTCACCATTGAGAATGATGTTTGTTGTGGGTTTGTTGTATATGGCCTTTATTCTGTTGAGGTAGGTTCCCTCTATGCCCACTTTGTGTAGAATTTTTATCATAAATGGGTGTTGAATTTTGTCAAAAGCTTTTTCTGCATCTATTGATATGATCATATGGTTTTATTCTTCAATTTGTTAATATAGAGTATCACATTGATTGATTTAGGTATATTGAAGAATCCTTGCATCCCTGGGATAAATCCCACTTGATCATGGTATATGATCCTTTTAATGTGTTGTTGGATTCTGTTTGCTAGTATTTTGTTGAGGATTTTTGCAACTATATTCATCAGTTATATTGGTCTGTAATTTTCTTTTTTTGTAGTATCTTTGTCTGGTTTTGGTATCAGGGTGATGGTGGCCTCATAGAATGAGTTTGGGAGTGTTCTTTCCTCCACAATTTTTTGGAAGAGTTTGAGAAGGATGGGTGTTAGTTCTTCTCTAAATGTTAGATAGAATTCACCTGTGGAGCCATCTGGTCCTGGACCTTTGTTTGTTGGAAGATTTTTATTCACAGTTTCAATTTCATTACTTGTGATTGGTCTGTTCATATTTTCTATTTCATCCTGGTTCAATCTTGGAAGGTTATACCTTTCTAAGAATTTGTCCATTTCTTCCAGGTTGCCCATTTTATTGGCATAGAGTTGCTTGTAGTAGTCTCTTAGGGTGCTTTGTATTTCTGTGGTGTGTCTTGTAACTTCTCCTTTTTCATTTCTAATTTTATTGATTTGAGTCCTCTCCCTCTTTTTCTTGATGAGTCTGGCTAATGGTTTATCAATTTTGTTTATCTTCTCAAAGAACCAGCTTTTAGTTTTATTGATCTTTGCTATTGTGTTCTTTGCTTCTATTTCATTTATTTCTGCTCTGATCTTTATGATTTCTTTCCTTCTAGTAACTTTGGGTTTTGTTTGTTCTTCTTTCTCTAGTTCCTTTAGGTGTAAGGTTAGATTGTTTATTTGAGATTTTTCTTGTTTCTTGATGTAGGCTTCTACAGCTATAAACTTCCCTATTAGAACTGCTTTTGCTGCCTCCCACAGGTTTTGGATCGTCGTGTTTTCATTGTCATTTGTCTCTAGGTATTTTTTGATTTCCTCTTTGATTTTTTCAGTGATTTCTTGGTTATTTAGTAACGTATTGTTTAGCCTCCATGTGTTTGTGTTTTTTACGTTTTTTCCCCTGTGATTGATTTCTAATCTTATAGCATTGTGGTCAGAAAAGATGCTTGATATGATTTCAATTTTCTTAAATTTACTGTGGCTTGATTTGTGACCCAAGATGTGATCTATCCTGGAGAATGTTCCATGCGCACTTGAGAAGAAAGTGTAATCTGTTGTTTCTGAATGGAATGTCCTATAAATATCAATTAAATCTATCTGGTCTATTTTGTCATTTAAAGCTTCTGTTTCCTTATTTATTTTCATTTTGGATGATCTGTCCATTGGTGTAAGTGAGGTGTTAAAGTCCCCCATTATTATTGTGTTACTGTTGATTTTTCTTTTATAGCTGTTAGCAGTTGCCTTATGTAATGAGGTGCTCCTATGTTGGGTGCATATATATTTATAATTGTTATATCTTCTTGGATTGATCCCTTCATCATTATGTAGTGTCCTTCCTTGTCTCTTGTAACATTCTTTATTTTACAGTTTATTTTATCTGACATGAGTATTGCTACTCTAGCTTTCTTTTGATTTCCATTTGCATGGAATATCTTTTTTCCACCCCCTCACTTTCAGTTTGTATGTGTCCCTAGGTCTGAAGTGGGTTTCTTGTAGACAGCATAGATATGGGTCTTGTTTTTGTATCCATTCAGCAAGCCTGTGTCTTTTGGTTGGAGCATTTAATCCATTCACGTTTAAGGTAATTATGGATATGTATGTTCCTATTACCATTTTCTTAATTGTTTGGGGTTTGTTTTTGTAGGTCCTTTTCTTCTCTTGTGTTTCCCGCTTAGAGAAGTTCCTTTAGCATTTGTTATAGGGCTGGTTTGTTGGTGCTGAATTCTCTTAGCTTTTGCTCGTCTGTAAAACTTTTGATTTCTCCATCGAATCTGAATGTGATCCTTGCCAGGTAGAGTAATCTTGGTTGTAGGTTCTTCCCTTTCATCACTTTAAATATATCATGCCACTCCCTTCTGGTTTGTAGAGTTTCTGCTGACAAATCAACTGTTAAACTTATAGGAGTTCCCTTGTATGTTATTTGTCATCTTCCGTTTGCTGCTTTCAATAATTTTTGTTTGTCTTTAATTTTTGCCAATTTGGTTACTATGTGTCTCGGTGTGTTTCTCCTTGGGTTTATCCTGTATGGGACTGTCTGTGCTTCCTGGACTTGGGTGGCTATTTTCTTTCCCATGTTAGGGAAGTTTTTGACTATAATCTCTTCAAATATTTTCTCTGGTCCTTTCTCTCTCTCCTCTCCTTCTGAGGCCCCTATAATGTGAATATTGTTGCGTTTAATGTTGTCCCAGAGGTCTCTTAGGCTGTCTTCATTTCTTTTCATTCTTTTTTCTTTATTCTGTTCTGTAGCAGTGAATTCCACCATTCTGTCTTCCAGGTCACTTATCCGTTCTTCTGCCTCAGTTATTCTGTTATTGATTCCTTCTAGTGTAGTTTTCATTTCAGTTATTGTATTGTTCATCTCTGTTTGTTTCTTCTTGAATTCTTCTAGGTCTTTGTTAAACATTTCTTGCATCTTCTCCATCTTTGTCTCCATTCTTTTTCCGAGGTCCTGGGTCATCTTCACTATCATTATTTGGAATTCTTTTTCTGGAAGGTTGCCTATCTCTATTTCACTTAGTTGTTTTTCTGGGGTTTTATCTTATTCCTTCATCTGGTACATAACCCTCTGCCTTTTTGTCTTTCTGTGAATGTGGTTTTTGTTTCACAGGCTGCAGGATTGTAGTTTTTCTTGCTTCTGCTGTCTGCCCTCTGGTGGATGAGGCTATCTAAGAGGCTTGTGCAAGTTTTCTGATGGGAGGGACTGGTGGTGGGTAGAGCTGACTGTTGCTCTGGTAGACAGAGCTCAGTAAAACTTTCATCTGCTTGACTGCTGATGGGTGGGGCTGGATTCCCTCCCTGTTGGTTGGTTGGCCTGAGGCAACCCAATAGTGGAGCCTACCTGGGCTCTTTGGTGGGGCTAATGGCTGACTCTGGGAAGACTCACACTAAGGAGTACTTCCCAGAACATCTGCTGCCAGTGTCTTTTTCCCCACGGTGAGCCACTTCCACCACCCGCCTCTGCAGGAGACCCTCCAACACTAGCAGGTAGGTCTGATTCAGTCTCCCCTGGGGTCACTGCTCCTTCCCCTGGGTCCTGATGTGCACACTACATTTTTCGTGCCCTCCAAGAGTGGAGTCTCTGTTTCCCCCAGTTCTATCGAAGTCTTGCAGTGAAATCCCACTAGCCTTCAAAGTCTGATTCTCTAGGAATTCCTCCTTCCGTTGCCGACCCC
Organism: Eschrichtius robustus; assembly: GCF_028021215.1. Taxonomy (NCBI): domain Eukaryota; kingdom Metazoa; phylum Chordata; class Mammalia; order Artiodactyla; family Eschrichtiidae; genus Eschrichtius; species Eschrichtius robustus. The sequence goes on from NC_090826.1 coordinate 91,752,855, forward strand.
CAGGTTGCGAACATGACGTGGGGCTCAGAACCTTCACTCCAGTGGGTGGACTTCTGTGGTATAAGTGTTCTCCAGTCTGTGAGTCACCCACCCAGCAGTTATGGGATTTGATTTTACTGTGATTGCGCCTCACCTACCATCTCATTGTGGCTTCTCCTTTGTCTTTGGATGAAGGGTGTCTTTTTTGGTGAGTTCCAGTGTCTTCATGTCGATGATTGTCCAGCAGCTAGCTGTGATTCTGGTGTTCTCGCAAGAGGGAGTGAGGGCATGTCCTTCTACTCTGCCATCTTGGTTCCTAATCCCCAATAAACAGGTTTTAAACATATGTTCTCTGGTTATTTTTTGACTTCTAGGTCCTTAGGGAATATCCAATCATTTGGGATCAAGAATGAATACAACTTATGGAAATGTGCAGCTATATGCAACTATGTACAACTATGGAACTAATTATATGTGGAAAGCCTGGCTCATTATTTAACACACACACAGACCCACACACACACATACTGCACTGCAGGTTGGTGAAACACTTTCCTCTGAAGCACCCTCTGTAGACATCCATCAGAGTCTCTATTACACAATATTGAAATTATTTACTTGTATACCTTTCTTATTTTACTGTAAGTGCCATGAGTCAGGGCTTGAGTTTCTTCTTCTTTATATCTTCAGAGCTTCATACAGTGTGTGGCAGATAGCAATAGACACTGAACCAATAAATGTTCATTGACTCATAGTTTAATTAATAAATCTTCATGGAGAAGTTGGCATTTGAATTCACCATGTGGCTCTAGAATCTCTTTATAAAAGGATCTGGTTGGTAGAGTGGGATAAATATTTGCTCTAAAGTTGCAGTTTCATAGCAAGTCCATTTCTTTTACTTAGAACGCATGTTGTTTGGACTGGTTATGTGAGGAGGCAGGGTGGATCTTTCAAATACCTTGAACCAGTACTTTTCTCCTGAGAGCAATAGATGAACAATTTTACAACATACTTCAGCATTCTGAATGCTTTGAAAATTTTATCTGGAGACTTTTTTTAGAGTCAAAGGGGAGTAATTACTAAATAATAAATGACATTTGTATAGATTCTTCTATGTTTCTCAAAATAATTTTTGTATAATAAGGCCTTGTTTATTGCATATGATAGAGACCCAACTCAAACTAGTTTAATAGAAAACCTACTGATTCATGCTAGATAACAAATCCAGCTTTAGAAACAGCTGCATTCAGAGATTCAAATGAGGAAGTTTCTTTCTCCATCATTTTGTCCAGTTTCACACTGTATTGACTTAATTTCCAAACTGGATCTACACATAGGTAAAGATTAATTATTGTAGCTATAACATCAATATCCTTATGGTTTTCTATCCACATATAAAATTTCAATGAATACCCTAATTCTGCTTGGCTTTGTGTGTGTCTTGAAACAATCCTGAACCCAGAACCATCCCTGAATCAAAATGACTGTTGACAGGTATATGAAATCTTTTCATTAACTTGGCCTGGGTCATGTGCTTTCCCCGATGGACAGTAGTTGAGGGTCAGTGTCAACCACACCTAAAGCATATGGAATAGGTTCTGTATGGGAACATTTTTTTAAAGAAGATGACAAGAGAGAGAGATTGCACTGATATAAACCAAAACTTGTGCACTTGAAATTTTAAATTTATTATCTAATTTATATAGTTCATTTATTTATAATAGATGTGTTGCCTATCTACTTAGCTCCAGGTATTGGGGTAGACACTGAGGTGACAAAGATCCTCTATTCTCTATCACTTGCCTGTATACTTCATATATTCCTCTCATTCTTCTCCCTTTCCTTGCTTAGTGGTCTCTTTGGCCTTTTTAGACTAAAACTAGCACTGAACTTTTAACAGCTCCTGACATTTACTGCAAGAGAAATATTCTTTCTTTCCCAATTTCAGAATCCTGGTGAATGGACTCTTCAATTCAGCGTGGTCTCGTGCCCATCCCTGAACCAATCATGTGGCTTGGGGAGCAAGATAACATTGTACAAAATGAACAGTCCATCATCTACTATGATTTTCAGAAAATCAGGAGATTAGGCAAACAGAATAATGTGTGCCTTACAAAAGAATCGAAGTGCTTTTAGCCGTGCTGGTGTTGGTGTAGGTACCATGGTTGTGTCCTGAAACAATCCTGTGCTTAATGTGCTTGTATTGACTTGAAGCTCAGCTGGTCTCTGATGAACTTGCTCCCCCAGATTATTTACCTTTTCTCCATTCAGTCAGAATTATCATTTGTTTCTCAAAAGAACACAAAATCAAAACAGAATAGTTTAAGACATAGATAGAGCAGATGATTCCCTTTTACCACATGATGGAACTGAGGTACAGTTGCCCAAGCATACATATACTGAGGCAAAGCCAGCATTTGAAACAAGTGCTTTCCTTCCCAGAACCTGTCATTTCCTCTAAATCAGAGATTGTCAACTAGCAGCTCACAAATGATTATAGATCACAAAAATATTTTGTTTGGTCTGCACAGTGTTGATCTGGAGATAATTTATTTTTAAAATTCAATTGTCAACTTTTAAAAACCAGGTTATCAGTGTAGTGCAAGTGGGGCCAGGACAAATTCATCCTTTCCTGCAAGGGTTGGCAGCCATTCAGAGAGTCTCTGTCTACCTTGCCAGGGCTCCACACAATGTACTAATTATTTATCTGGTCATCAGTTCAGAGCGGGACTTGTAGAACATTCATGAGCTCAGGTTAACACTGAAGAGTGAGCAAGATAAAGACAAAGACTTTACCAAATTTTGCAGAGGGAAGTTGTTACCCTTTGGTCATTATCAGCTTACATTGAAATCCAAAATAATTTCCCTTTGGGATCTAAGGAAATCCTGTGCTCACAACATAAACCAGATGATAGAAGATTCTCCTGTAAAGCTCATAGCAATGTAAATGCTGAACCTTTTTCACAGGCTGTCAGTGGCTACAAAATTTATAATTCAAGCTGTTTTCCATTAAGTCATACAGCTCACTGACTCCACTAAATTAAATTTCTTCACCACTTGTTGAAACTAATTTTCAAAGTATTGAGTCAATCAGCTAGACTCCATCTTCTTTGACACCTACTACAAATGTTAATCCTACTTCAATTGTTAATCCTATTATTTTGTGCCTGTAACACAATTGAGAACAGCAAAAATGACTAAGTAGCTGCATAAATCCTGTACCTCAAATAATATTTATGAAGGAGAGTAAGGGAAAAACTGAGCTGTCTAGAAGTGAAGGTGAAAAATTTGCAAAGAATTACAGTAGGCCCAATTTTAAAAGACTACCACTCAATTGATATGTCCATGGTTGAAGTGAGCTTTTCACTTCAAGGAATTGAAGGAATTTCAAGGAATACACAGAGAACAAAAGACTTCTAGAAGATCACAGCAAACCTACATGCAAATTAAACAGAAATGTTGATTCAGCTCTCAACACTCCCTGGCATTCCTGTCCTAAAAACACATAGTAACTATATTAGTTTTCTAGGGCTGCCATAACAAGTTCCAACAGACTAAGCAGCTTAAACAGCAGAATTATTTTTTCATAAGGAGGGCAATTTTATTTTTATTATCTCAGATTCTATAAGCTTTCATCATTAGTCTCCACTTACATAGAATCAGATCTGGAAGAATTTCATCAGTCCTCTAGTCCATCACTTTTACCTACACAACTTTTTTTTTCTCAGCATTGCTAACAGGATGTTATAGCACTTCATAATGAATATTGTTATTAATTATTTCATAAAGAAAAATGTAAGCAAGTAAAAAGTTTGGCATAAAATCCATCGCCATGTCTATATTTCTTGTAGCACTTACCATGCACTGCTCCAGTTCTTTTAAGTTCCTTTGTAAGTCTGACACCCTAAGGTAAATACTCTTTTTTGTTGTATTGACATACAGCACTGTATAAGTTTAAAGTGTACAACATAATGATTTGTATTTATATGCATCATGAAGTGATTATCACAATAAGTTTAGTGAACATCCATCATCTCATATAGATACAAAATTAAAGAAATAGAAATGTTTTTTCTTGTGATGAGAATTCTTAGGATTTACTCTCAACAACTTTTATATATAACATACACCAGAATTAATTATATTTATCATGGTGTACATTACATCCCTAGTACTTATTTATCTTATAACTGGAGGTATGTACCTTTTGACTCTCTTCGTCCAATTCCCCCTCCCCCAACCCCCACCACCCTGCCTTTGATAACCCCAGATCTGATCTTTTTTTTTTTATGAGTTTGTTTGTTAAACAACAGAAATTTATTATCTCACAGTACTAGTGGCTAGAAGTCCAAGGTCAAGGTGTTCACAGGGTTGGTTCCTTCTTTTGTTTTATTAAAGTGTAGTTGATTTACAATGTTTCAGATGTACAGCAAAGTGATTCAATTATACATACACACACAAATATATATATATATATTCTTTTTCAGATTCTTTTACAAAATAAATTGAATATAGTTCTATAGTTTCCTGTGCTATACAGTAGGTTCTTGTTGTTTATCTATTGTATATATTGTAGTGTGTATCTATTAATCCCCAGTTCCTAGTTTATCCCTCCCTCCCCCTTTCCCCTTTGGTAACCATAAGTTTGTTTTCTATGTCTGTGAGTCTATTTCTGTTTTGTAAATAAGTTCATTTGGATCATTTATTCTGGATTCCACATATAAATGGAATATATCACAGTCTTTCTGTCTTTCTCTGTCTGACTTATTTCACTTAGGGGTTGGTTCCTTCTGAGGAACATGAGGGAAGAATCATTTTAGTCCTCTCTCCTTGGCTTGCACATAGCTGTATTCTCTCTACATCTTCATGTCATTTTCCTTCTATGTCTGTGTCCAAATTTCCTCTTCTTATAAGGACATAAGTCATATTGAATTAGGGTCCACCCTAATGACTTCATTTTAATTAAACCAACTCTGTACATACCATCTCCAAATACAGTCACATTATGAGTTAGAGGTTAAGGACTTCAGCACATGAATTTGGGGGGGAGACACAATTCAGTCCATAATAGTATGTATCCTACTTCTGTTGTGTGAGATGAGTTGGGAATTCCCTGGTGGTCCAGTGGTGAGGACTCTGTGCTTCCACTTCTGGGGGCCCGGGTTTGATCTCTGGTCGGGAAACTAAGGTCCCGTAAGATGCAGTGCAGCCAAAAAAAGAAAAAATAAAATGAGATGACCAATGTTAAAAGTGAGTAAATAGTTGAGAAGCTTACCACAGTTTTCTTCTCAGTCCTTTGTTGTACACAGGCAAGCTTGAAAATGCCTGAGAATTCCACATGAAAAAGTGTACACAAGAAAATATGATGCAGAGCTCAGATAATTATGAGTATCACTCTGGCAAGTCCAATGAAAAAATTAGTAGAGTGCACAACCCTACTGCAAAAATATCTTTGGAGCAATCTTCCTACAATACAGAGAAAAATAATTCAGATAGTTTTCCAGGGACCTTGGTGGGTTAGAGAATAAGATAAAGATTTATAACCATATCTCGAAGTGTAAAGAATTTTGTTTCAGGGACAAAGATGGCTTAAGCAATATCCTACTGAAGATACAGAATCATTAAGATCTTTTGTACCAGATGAATGCTAGAATCATTTGAAGAATTTATCTGAAATCTTCATGGTAATAAAGATGAGGTCTGGCATATCCAAATATGCCCCAAGGCTTGGATGCAAAAGAAACATCCCTTGCAGAAAGAAAATATTGTTTACGTTTTTAAGCAAAATAATCAGATTTAGCATGGAGGAGAGCACTAGAGCTGGGTGGCAATCTCCCACAGATCTGTGTAGAGCTCATTTCTCAGGCTAGAGGACCAGCTCAAAAAACTGACGATAGTGTGTTTCCCATTAAGGCATATGTAATCCCTGTGTATTCATGGGTTTGTTCAAATGCCATTAGGTAGAACAAAACAAAGCACAAAACAAACAAACAAACTGTAGTAATTATGAATCTGCCTTTCTTCTTTTCCCAAAACTGTAACTGTATCCACTCTGTCATTGAACTTCTTATATTCCTGCATTTGGATCTATTATCACAAAATCTGAGAAAAATGGTGTATTTTTAGATCTATCTATCTATCATCTATCTATCTATCTATCTATCTATCATCTATCTATCTATCTATCATCTATCTTTCTAATCTATCATCTTCTAACCAACCTCTCTCTATATATAATATGGTATATAATACTATTTTCACCCAACTGTTTATCTTGGAATCATAACCATGTCAATAAATATAATTCTACTTCATCTTTTTTAATAACTAGATAGTATACTGTGGTATAAACATAATGTAATTTATTTAAGCTTTCTTACTGAAGGGTAAAAGGATTTCCAATATCTTTGTTTGCTTTTAGGAAAAAGAGGAAGTAATAAGGCATTTTTGAATTAATAAGTATATGTTATTTAGTGGCATAGACTTTTCACTAAAAAATGATATGATTCCTAAAAAGATACCATTAGACCCAATAAAAGGATATAAAGTTTCTAGAATGAAATGAAAACAAGAAAATTATTCATTCACTAAACTATATAAAGCAGAGACAAATGGCATGCTTCCATTTAGAGGTATAGCCTACCTACATTTCTCAAATTTTCTCATCACGATACCTGACAGAACCAACTGGATTAATAATTAATTCACAGAAAGACATTCTGAACACGAAGCTAGATTAAGAAGTTGGACATATGCTGAAGTTGATTTCATTCCTAACTACTGAAATAAAGTCATTACAAAGTTCAAAAAAATATTCAAATATAGAATAAAGGGCTTCTTCTTTGGAACTTAATTATATATTTGCTTTCAAAACATTGTTCTATCTTGAGTAGGTTATACAATGCTACCAAATTTTTCTTAATTTATTAGTAAAATTACTTGTTCAAAGGTCTTCCTTCTGACACTGAGTTTCAAAATTTTTAGAGAGGTGTGGATTAGAACCAATTTTCAATTCTGTAGAGAGAGTAATTTTTGAACTAAAAGCCATCATTTATTAAGCATTTACTACATGACAGTCGGCAGTCACTCTGCTAAATTCTTTCATATATGATGATACTGAGTCCCTGCAGGTCCCATGGGGTACTTAGAATTATTTCTATCCTACAGATGAAGAAACTGAGGTTCAAGGAAGTAAAAATAATTTCTCAGGTTCTCAAAGCTAGCAGATGATGCATTCATCTGATTTCAAACCTGGTACTCTCAACTACTGTGCTTTCCTCCTTTTCTGGCTTAGCAGAAGTATAGTAGAGGCATGTCTACTATAAAAGAGAACCACTTAGATTCAGGTGGTTTAAATTTTCTCCATCTTTCAAACTGAGCTCATTATTTTTGTAGTCCATGTTAGTCTCCTTTTCTGTGGAATAAAATATTTGCTCTACGATGATCTCCATTACCTATATAAATTTTTGTTATCCAGGACATTGTTATCAATATATAAAAATGGTAAAAATAAATTAATGAAAAAATATCCGTTTTTTTAGTTATTATCATATCATATAAAGCATAATTTTTATAAATATTATTTATAATACAATATGTAATTATATCATATGTAAGTATACATAAATGTAAAGCACAAATGTCAAATGACAATTATATTTTAACAAAAAGTGTATAATTCTTCACTATGTATATTGTATTTTAACAGCACTAAGATGAAAAATTTCAAAAATTAAATTTTTGCTAAATTGTATACTTTTTATGTTGGAGAAAAACCTATCATTTTCTATGTTTCCTGTGAAAAATTTTTTTGTTATCTTTTCAATGATTCCCAACCAGATATAGGTACTCTATCCCAGAGTGGAACAAAGATTTCTTTGACAATTGAATGGCTTTGAAAGTAGCAGGATTTCAGGACCAAAAAATAGATCACCAACCTCCAGAGCAAGAAGAAAATAGTGATTTCTTGCTAATGTTGAGCCTGTTCATAGGGAAGACTTTTTCAAATATCAATAATAAATGATACATGGAAAAGAAAAGAACATAGATATGAAGACAGAAAAAGTACTTTTTGCAAAAATGATATAATGAGCAAATTTCTTATTGGGATATGATTTTATACATTGGGAAGATTTTTATGGTTTCTGAGGTAGCATTCTATTATTTCAGAGATCTATATTCTGTATAATTTATACACACTTTAAAATATATTGGCTATACTTGCAACATAAACTGTTTTAGTGGTGTAGAGTTTAAGTTTTAAATATTTTTAATTTATTTACATTTTTTGCTATGTTCCTTTTAGGGGGTAGATTCTACACTTTAAAAAATTCATTTATGAGGAATCTGTGGCAACTTCTCTTTGTTAAAAAAATCACAAAATTTATACACTGTATTATATCATTCTACTTTCTGTAATAAAAAGAAAAAAAAAAACATCTATTAAAGTAAAGCAGAGCATTTTGGTGGTCTTTGGCTTACTGTGTCAGTGTTTCACCATAAAACGTTTGTGGTAAGCAGGCAAACAAGGACATTTTAAGTTCTCTCACCAAGTGAATGCATACAATATACATCAAGACATTAAGTTATTTGGGGGACTTCTAAGTACCTTCATCTATATTCTTCATGCTGTATGTTCTCAACATTTTAGGTTTTACAGTATTCATTTTTACATTTAATTAACATTACTGTGATATAATTTACATACAATAGGTTGCATCCACTAAAGTGAACTATTTAATGAGTTTTGACAGTTACATACATTTGAGAAACAACTGCCTCAATCAAGATACAGAACATTACTCTCAAAACATCCTCAAGCCCCATTGCATCTATTTCTTCCTCTGCTCTTGGCTCCAGACAGCCACTGATTTGCTTTCTGTCACTGTAGAATTATGTTGTACTTTCTAGAATTTTCTAAGATTGAAATCATATAATATGTACTCTTTCATGTCTGGGTTCCTTCAATCAGCATTATTAAGATTCATCCATGCTTTATGAATCCATGAAGATATAAATAATCTGGGCTTTTTTGTATTACCAAGTAATATTCCATTCTATATTATATACATTCCTTTACAAATGGACATATATTTTCATTTCTCTTGGGTAAATACTTAGAATGGAAAGGATGGGTGTAAGGATGATGTATGTCTAGCTTTTTAAGAAATTGCCAAATAATTTCCCATAGCAGTCATATAATTTTTAATTCCTACCAGCAATTGGATATATTGAAGTAAGATACGAAATAGCAATTCCATTTACTCCATATCCTCACCAACACATGTTATTTTCAGTCTTTTTAAAAAAATTTAGTGATTCCAGTAGGTGTATAATGGGTAGGCTACATGTATGTGGTCAGTAAACACTGATGTATAGGGGTGTGTGTGTGTGTATGTGTTTGTGTGTATTGAAATGCGGGGGTAGGTAAAACTGCCAAATTTGGAATTCATTGTCCTTTAGTGAATTATGTTCTTATTGGACAATTGTTTATCTTTTTCCTGAGTGTATAAACAGTCGTTACAAATCATTATCCCACTTTTCACTGGGTTGTCTTCTTTTTATTATCGAACCTAAGTTCTTTATATATTCTGGGCACAAGTCTTTTGTCAGATAAATGTTTGGGGAATATTTCTCCCATCTAGTGGCTTGCATTTTTACTTTCTTAACAGTATGTCTAAAATAGTTTTTAATATTAATGAAGTCAAATTCATTAATATTTTATGGTTTGTACTTTTTGTGTTTTATCTAAGAAAACATTGCCTACCTGTGGATTTGCAACCTCCTTGGGAGCTTCCAGGGTGAAATCTACAACTGGTCCTCATCCATAGAGGACAGGGAGAGACCAAAGAAGGAAGCAGAGCACTCCAGATTGGTAGGTGGAAGGTTTAATAGGTGAGGGAACTTACTACAAGGCTTGTCTTGGGTGGCCACAAGATGAGAATATCTCTGCACCAGCTGGCCAGAATCTTAAAAGATTACATAGAGGTCTTAACTGGGTTCAGTCACATACACAGTCCAGATAGTATCAGTACCACATTATTATTTCAAGGCTGTATCCTTGGGACAGCTTCCGGGAGCAGGAATAACAAACAAAATGCACATTTCAAGGACCAGGGGAGGGGTAGGGAGGTCTCAATTACGTGGCTCCAGCTCCTGGGTCAAACTGGTGGTCACATCTTCTTGATGACCTCCTCCAACAATACCTCAAGTTACAAAGATTTTTTTTCTATGTATCATTTTAGAAATACTATACTTTTAGGTGTTGCATTGAGATTTATGATACTTCTGATTTAATTTTTATATATGGGTGAAACAAGTATTGATGTACATTTTTCAATATGATATCCAGTGTCCCAGTGCCATTTATTGAAAAACTTTTCTTTCCACATTGATTTATCAACCCATAAAAAATAAAGCAATCTGCTACAAAAATCTACACACACACACAATTTTTTATTTCTTGCAAATGTCTTCTAGTCCATTGATCTATTTATCTGCTTTTATACTAAAATGACAGTGCCTTGATTACTGTAGCTTTATAATTAGTCTGAAAAATCAGTAGTAATTTCTTCAACTTCATTCTCTTTTAAAATTGATTTGGCCATTCTAGGTCACATGAACTTTCATATAAATTTTTAAGTGACTTGTCAATTTCTATAGAAAATCTCTTGATATTTAAGTTGAGATTCATTGATTCTACAAATAAACTTAGTGGAAATTGACATTTTAACAGTACTGAGTATTTCAATACCATTATTGTTCTGGACTTTTCAATGAAGAGATCTTGTACATCTTATATTTATTCCTAAGAATGTTATGCTGTTGTCTCCTTTGTAAAGGTTAATATAAATGTAATATCTTCAATTTTTCAAATATTTGCTAATATATAGACATATATTGATTTCTGTGTATTAGACATATTTTGCAACCTTACTAAATTTGCTTTTTAATTCTCATAATAGTTTTGTTTATTCCTTAGGATTTACTATTAATAATTATGTCATTTACAAATGTAGACAATTTTAATTTTTCCTCTGTAATCTGTATAACTTTGGGGCTTTTTCTTGCCTCATTGCTCTAGCTTGGTTCTTTGGTACAATATTGAGTAAAAGTTGTGAGTGCAGGCATCTTGATCTTTTGTTCTTTTTTTTTTTAAGGAAAAAGTGGTCAGTATTTTACTGTTAAATATGTTGTCAGCTGTAAGTTTTTCATATATGCCCCTATTAAGTTAAATAATTTCCTTCTAATCCTAGTTTGCTGAGAGTTTTTATCATTTTGGCAATTAAATCTTGTTAAATGCTTTTCTCTTCACTTATGAAAATGATCTTTGTCTTTTTTTCTGTTGATATGGAGAATTATACTGATTGATATTCAGATATTAAACTACTTTGTATTGTAGAGAATGCCCTACTTGGTCATGATACGTTATCCTTTTTATTTCTTGTTGAGATTGATTTTATATCTTTTGGACTGTATTTAAAAACATTTTTGTAATATTTTTGTCTGATTTTAGTATCATATTGTACTGATTTAAAAAACAGAAAGTATTCCCTCACCCTCTATTTTTCAAAAAATTTTATATAAGTTTTGCATTATTTCTTCTTTGAATGTGTGCTAGAATTTACCAGCGAAACAATCTAGACCTAGAGTTTTCTTGATGGGAATGTTTTTTGGAAAAAATCTTTCTTTAATAGATATAGGACTATATGCTTTTCTACTTTATTTTGTGTCAATTTGATAAACTTGCATTTTTCAAAGTTTTTCTATTTCATTTAGGTTTTCAAATTTGTTGGTATAAGGTTGTTTATAATAATGTTCTAGTATCTTATTTCCAATTTTTTAAAATTGTGGTAAAACACATAAACTTTACTGTCTTAACCATTTTCAAATGTACAGTTCAGTGACATTAAGTCATGTTATTGTGCAATCATCATTACCATCCAATTTCAGAACTCTTTTCCTTTTGCAATACTGAAACTCTATACACATCACACAATAATTCTCAATCCCCGCTCCCTCGAGTCCCTTGACAAACACCATTCTACCTTCTGTTTCTGTGATTTTGACCATTCTAAGTACCACATATAAGTGGAATCATACAGTATTTGTCTTTTTATGACTGGCTTATTTCACTTAGCATAATGTCCTCAATGTTCATTCATGTGGTTACATTTGTCAGATTTTCTTTCCTTTTTAAGGCTGGATAATATCCCATTGTATGTGTATACCACATTTGCTTATCCATTCATCTGTTAATGGGCACTTGAGTTGCTTCTGTATTTTAGCTGTTATGAATAATACTTTATGAACATAGGTCTACAAATATTTCTTTGAGATCTTGGCCACAATTCTTTTGAATGTATTCCCAGAAGTAAAATTGCTGAATCATATATTAATTCTATTTCTTTCTTTTTTTTTTAAATTTATTTTATTTTTTCTGATTTTGTGGATGAAATTTATTTATTTATTTATTTATACAGAAGAGACTATTTATTTAGAATGAGAACAAATCACAACAAATTATACATTTTAAAAAGATGACAAATGCTATTAACTCACAAAATCCATAAAAGTGGCGCTACAATTTTAGAATATTTTGTCACCTTGAAAAAACTCTCATACCCATTAACAATTATTCCCCTTTTTACCTCCTCCTCCCAATGGCCCTAGGCAACCAATAATATACTTTGTCTCTGTAGATCTGCCTATTCTGGACATTTTAAGTAAATGGACTCATACACCTTGTGATTCTTTGTAACTGACTGCTTTCACTTAGCTTTCATTCTTAATGCTTTAAAGAATCAGCCATGTTGTACCATGTATCAGTACTTTGTCCTTTTTTTATTGCCAAATAATATTCCATTGTATGGCTATGCCACATTTTACTTGATAGGTATTTGGGTTGTTTCCACTTTTTGACCAATATGAATAATGCTTGTATGAGCATTTGTGTACATGTTTTTGTGTGGACATATATTTTCATTTCTGTTAGGTATAGACTGAGGAGTGGAATTGCTGGGTCATATGGTAATTCTATGTTGAACCATTTGAGGAACTGCCAGTTTTTTTTCCAAAGTGGCTGCATTATTTTACATTCCCACCAGCAGTGTGTGAGGTTTCCATTTTCTCCACATCCTTGCCAACACTTGTTATCATTTGCCTTTTTGATTGCAGCCCTCCTTGTGGGTGTGAAATAGTATCTCAGTGTGGTTTTGCTTTGCATTTCCTTGACGGATAATGATGTTGATCATCTTTTCACATGCTTACTGGCCATTTGTATATCTTCTTTGGAAAAATGCCTGTAAAGATCCTTTGCCATTTTTTTTTTTTTTTTTTTTTTTTGCTGTGCTGTGCAGCATGCGAGATCTTAGAGTCTGTCATACAGAGTGAAGTAAGTCAAAAAGAGAAAAACAAATATTGTTTGCTAACACATGTATATGGAATCTAAAAAAAAAAATGGTTCATGAACATAGGGGCAGGACAGGAATAAAGACACAGACATAGAGAATGGACTTGAGGACACGGGGAAGGGGAAGTGTAAGATGGGATGAAGTGAGAGAGTTGCATTGACATATATACACTACTAAATGTAAAATAGATAGCTAGTGGGAAGCAGCTTCATAAGCACAGGGAGATCAGCTCGGTGCTTTGTGACCACCTAGAGGGGTGGGAGAGGGAGTGTGGGAGGGAGATGCAAGAGGGAGGGGATATGGGGATATATGTATATGTATAGCTGACTCACTTTGTTATACAGCAGAAACCAACACACCATTGTAAAGCAATTATACTGCAATAAAGATGTTAAAAAAAAAAAGACAACCCATAGAACAGGAGAAAATGTTTGCAATCATATATCTGATCGGGGACTTGTATCTAGAATATAATAAAGAACTATTACAACTCAACAATAAAAAGATAAATAACCCAAATAAAAACTGACAAAAGAGGGACTTCCCTGGAGGTCCAGTGGTCAAGACTCCATGCTCCCAATGTAGGGGGCGCAGATTTGATCCCTGGTTGCAGAACTAAGATCCACCATACTGTTTTCACAGTGGCTATGCCATTTTAAATTCCCACCAACAGTGCACAAGTATTCCAATTTCTTTATATCCTAACACTTGCTATTTTCTGTTTCTGTTTGTTTGTTTATTTTTTTGATAACAGCCATTCTAGTGAGTATGCAGTATTATCTCATTGTAGTGTTGATTTACACATCCCTAATGATTAGGTATGTTAATCATTTTTTTGTGAACTTATTGACCATTTGATTATCTTTAGAGAAATGTCTATGTTAATCATTTGACCATTCTTGAGTTGAGTTGTTTGGTTTTATTGTTGAGTTTTAGGAATTCCCTATACATTCTGGATATTAATCCCTTAACAGATTAATGATTTGCAAATTTCTCCCATTCTGTTGGGCTGCCTTTTTGCTCTATTGGTAGTGTCTTTTGCTAGTGTCTGTTGATAATGTTTTTAAAAAATTTTCATGAAGTTCAATTTGCCTATTTTTTCTTTTGTTGCCTGTGCCTTGGTGTCACATTCAAGAAGACATTGCCAAATTCAATGTCAGGAGTTTTACCCTACATTTTCTTCTAAGAGTTATAGTTTTAGTTCTTACGTTTAGGCCATGGCTCCATTTTGAGTTAATTTTTGTATATGGTGTTAAGTGTCCTACTTCATTCTTTGGGAGTAGTCTTTTATAAATATAAATTAAGTATGTATGATAGAGATTTATTAGATATTGATTGATTATTTTTTATTATTGTTGTTCTATGATAGTATCTCCTATTTTATTTGTGGAATTGTGTTTCGGACTTCAATTCTGTCCGTTTTTGCATTTATATATTTGTGTACTTACAGGCTCCCTTATTTAGGCACAAGCACATTTATGAATATTATGTCTTCCTGATGAATTTGCACCTTTATGTTACAAAAATGTCTCTTATTCTGAACAATCATCTTTGTATTTAAATTATTTAAATATATTGTAGAATTTGTTTTAATTTGTCTATTGTCTTTTTTAGCTGTATCTCTTTACATTACTTTTAGGGGATGCTCTGAGATTAAAAAAATTATACTTATCTTTTCACAGTATTTTGAGATAATGTTATGCCACTTTATGAAAAATGTAGAAACTTTGTAACCATAAAGTTCTGTTTATTTTCTTCCCTATCCTTTATGATATAGTTGTCATATGTATTATACCTACAAGATAATTTTCACCTAAGATGTGAACAATTCTTTTTATTTTAAAATATTTAGGACAAAAAAATGTTTTTTAAGAATATTTCCCCAGATATTTGTTATTCTTAATGCTCTTCATTCATTCCTGAAGATAAATGGTTCCCTTTGGTATCACTATCTCTCATCCTGAAAAATACCCTTTAGCATTTCTATAGTGCACTTCTGTTAGCAACAAATCTCTTAGTTTTCCTTCTTCATAAATTGTTTCTATTTTAGCTTCATCCTTTTTTTTTTTTTAATTTTATTTATTTATTTATTTATTTATGGCTGTGTTGGGTCTTCGTTTCTGTGCAAGGGCTTTCTCTAGCTGCGGCAAGCGAGGGCCACTCTTCATTGCAGTGCGCGGGCCTCTCACTATCACGGCCTCTCTTGTTGTGGAGCACAGGCTCCATACACGCAGGCTCAGTAATTGTGGCTCACGGGCCTAGTTGCTCCACGGCATGTGGGATCTTCCCAGACCAGGGCTCGAACCTGTGTCCCCTGCATTGGCAGGCGGATTCTCAACCACTGCGCCACCAGGGAAACCCTTATCTTCATTCTTGAAGAATATTTTCAGTTGGTACAGAATTCTGGGTTGGAAATTTATTTTTTCAGCACTTAAAGATATTATTTCCCTCTCTTTGCCTCTATGGTCTCATAAGCATTTTACAGTCATGTTAATTTTTTTTTTCTTTATGTGATAGGTAATCTTCCTCTGAATTCTTTCAAGTTTTCTTTGTATCTGTGGTTTCAGTAGTTTGACTCTACGATGACTTGGCATAATTTTCTCTATATTTATGCTATTTGAAGTTAGCTGAGATTTAGAATCTATGAATTTATATGTCTCACCAGATTTCAGAAGTTTTTGTCACTATAGCTTCGAAGACTTTTTCTATTCCATTCTCTCTCCTTTTTTCTTGAGACTCCAGTGATCTATTTTTCAGAACTTTGATATTTTCTCAAAGGTACTGAGGGCATGTATTCTTTTTCTCTTATTTAGATTGGATAATTTCTATTGATTTATTTTTCATGCTAATTATTATTTCCTCTTTCATGTACACTCTTCTATTTCAGCCCATATAGTGAATTATTTTATTTTGTATATTTTTTCAATTCTAATTTTTTGGGGGTTATATTTTTATAATATCCATTTCTCTGCTCATGTATCTTACCTTTTTATTTATTGTGAGCTAATTTTCTTTAAACTAATTGAACAGCTTATATCCTCCATTTAAAAAGATTTTATCTGAAAATTCCAACATCAGGTTCACCTCTGCATTGTTATCTGTTGATTTTCTTCTTCTTTGATAATAGGTCACATTTCCTCTGTTCATATATCAAATAATTTTGGATTGTATTCTGGACTTTGTTAGTGTTGTTCATACTCTGGATTCTGTTATAGACCTCAGAAAGGAGTTTACTTTTTTGTTTTAGCATGCACTGAACTTGATTAAAATCAAACTCCACATTCTACCCAGTCTGTGGTGGATGGTCACTCAGATTTCAGTTCAAATGGTTTTAGGTTGGCTTTGCATGTGTGTGGCTGAGGAATCAATCAGTTCCTTGGGCAGAGATTGCACACATAATTTTTGGTTCCCTGTTTCTGGTTCTTTCCTTTCTGGGACTTCCCCTCATTCTCTTGATGCCTTCTTTGCCCCAGGATTCTTTCCTTGGTTTTTCCAGCCAGAAAAAAATTGACTTTCTTTTTTTATTTTAACTACCCAGTGTGGTTGATGATTGCTGATGCTCTAAAATCAAAGCAACAAACATAGTGAACTTAGTCCTCACAGATTGTTTCCTCTAAGTTTTAGATTTCCACTTAAATGTACATGATTTGGTTCTGTCTTCTTTAGTTTTTTTTGAGGGGGGTACCCTTTGGAGCTCATAGTTTTATCTTTTTTTGCCTTTCTGAAGTTTTTTTTGGTGGGGTGGAGCAGTTTAAGTTTCACAGCACAGTTGAGGGAAGAGTATAGAAATTTTCCATATACCTACTGCCCCCACACATATATAGCTTCCCCCATTACTAACATCTCCCACCAAGGTGGTGCATTTGTTACAATTGTTGAACCTACATTGACACATCATCATCATCCAAAGTCCATAGTTTACATTACAGCTCAGTCTTGATGTTGTACATTCTATAGGTTTGGACAAATATGTAAAGCCACATATGCATTATTATGTGATCATACAGATTATTTTCCTGCTCTAAAAGTCCTCTGTGCTCTGCTTATTCATCCCTACCACCTCCCACCGACACCAGCCCCTGGCAACCACTGATCTTTTCACTGTCTGCATAGTTTTACATTTTTCATAATGTCATATACATGGAATCAAATAGAAAGTAGCCTTTTCAGATTGGCTTCTTTCACTTAGTAGTATAAATTTAAAGTTCTCTCATGTCTTTTCATGGATTGATAGCTCATTTCTTTTATTCTTCAGTGCTGAATAATATTTCATTATCTGCATGTACCTCAGTTTACTTATGCATTCTCCCAGTGAAAGATATTTTGGCTGCTTCCAGTTTTGGCAATTATGAATAAAGCTGCTATAAACATGTATTGCAGCTTTATGTGGACATCTTTTCAACTTCTTTGAGTAAATACCAAGGAGTGTTATTACTAGATAATATGATAAGAGTTTGTCTAGTTTTGTAAGAAATCACCAAACAATCTCTTCGAAAGTGGCTCTATAATTTTTCATTCTCACCAGCAGTGAATGAGACTTGCTGTTGCAACCTTGTCAGTACGTGTTGCCAGTGTCCCAGATTTTGGCCATTCTAATGAGTGTGTAGTGATATCTCATTGTTTTAATTTGCAGTTCTCTGAAGCCATATGATACGGAGCATCTTTTCATATGCTTATTTACCATCTATATATATCTTCTTTGGTGAGGTATCTGTTAAGGTCTTTGGCCCATTTTTTAAATTGGGTTGTTTGTTTACTTATTGTTGAGTTTTAAGAGTTCTTTGTATATTTTGAATGATAGTCCTTTATCATATGTGTCTTTTGAAAATGTTTTCTCCCAGTCTGTGGCTTGTCTTGTTATTCTCTTGACATTTTCTTTTGCAGAGGAGAAGTTTTTAATTTTAATAAAGTCCAGCTCATAAATTGTTTCTTTCTTGGATTATACCTTTGGTGTCTTATCTAAAATGTTATCGCCATACTCAAGGTCATCTAGGTTTTCTCTTATTTTATATTCTAGGAGTTTTATAGTTCTGCAATTTACATTAAAGTATGTGATCCATTTTGAGTTAATTTTTGTGAAGAGTGTAAGGTCTCTGTCTATATTCTTTTCTTTCTTTTTGGCATGTGGATGTCCTAGCACTATTTGTTGAAAAGACTGTCTTTGTTCCATTGTATTACTTTTGCTCCTCTGTCAAAGATCACTTGGCTATATTTATGCGGGTCTATTTCTGAACTCTCTATTCTGTTCCATTGATCTATTTGTCTATTCTTTCACCAATTCCACACTATCTTGCTCACTGCAGCTTTATAGTAATTATTGAAGTTGGGTAGCATCTGTCCTCTAGATGTGTTCCTGTCCTTCAATATTGTGTTGGCTATACTGGGTGTTTTGTCTCTCCAAATAAACTTTAGAATCACTTTGAGTCTAGTTTACATGCCAAAGAATCTGTTTTTTAAGTACTTACTACTCCATACTGGA
The DNA here is from genome assembly GCF_028021215.1 of Eschrichtius robustus. Classification (NCBI taxonomy): domain Eukaryota; kingdom Metazoa; phylum Chordata; class Mammalia; order Artiodactyla; family Eschrichtiidae; genus Eschrichtius; species Eschrichtius robustus. Next base: position 91,771,725 of record NC_090826.1, read on the forward strand.
AGCAGAACACCTACAGCATATTTATGGATGTTACAAGTTTGGAAGAAGTAAAAGAAAGAAAATTATACCAAACAAGTCAATAATCATAATCATAATAATTTTGATAATAATAATAATGTGACCACTTATATCACACAAAACATTCTTATAAAGCCTATAAAAGCATCTACACTATTCATTTGCTCATCTTTTTCTTTGTCACTATTGAGTAGAATGAATTTATGTTGTGACTGTTTTCTTTTACATACTAGGGAAGAATTTTCTTTTTTTTTTCAATGAACATATTTGTATTTTATCCTGACCTGATATGTCTAGAAATTGTAATTCTTCCACACTGCACTACTTCAACTTTTCTGTCCAGTATTCTGACAGTCAATTTCTTAATCATACATTTACAAATAAAAATAAATGTAGTACCTCATTAATATTTGGTGACACATTTGTAAATAGGGTATAGAAATGCTGTGCTAATGTTTTAATGACATGACCTTCCTTTAATCCCTACATTATCTTTCTAATTCATCAAATTGCTTTGTTAAAGGCATTGACTTTGAGGTAGAATCATCTGATTTCATATTTCAACTCCCATCTTCACCATTTATGCAATATTTTGCAAGTTATTTAACTTCTAACATGCTTAACTTTCTTTATATATAAATTGTAATAGCAAAAATGTATTTCATTAGGTTGACAAAAATTTAAATAAGAAAATGTGGTAATCTATCTGACATAGTACAAGGTATACAGTAAGTATTCAGTAATCAGTTATTTTCCCCAAAGAACAAATATCTTTAATGTGAAACATTCTGTTACAGCAGAGTTTACTTAAACTGAAAATCAAAATTTGTCTTAAAATAAATAGCAAAAGTAAAAATGACATAGAAAAAAATATTCAATGAAGTTTAATTGTTTTGTGGAATCATTTTAAACTACAGATAAGTTATATATTGCACATACAAGTTTCTCTTTCCCTGAAAAAATATAATGCATATTTTAATGAAGTTTCATTATCTTAGTGAGAACCATGTTAATTTAACTGCATACTTAATTTCTGGAGAAAAATGACCTGAATACTAATGTTCAGATTTACCTGTTATTTAGATTTGAAGGTGAATACTTTTAGCAGTTGAGTACAGGATTTACATTGGCAGCTGTTTAAATCTCATAAAGGATAAAAAAGTTTTGTCATTATGCTTAATAAAGTTCAGTTCTACCTAGTAAGATTTGGGAGATTTCCTCATATTTGCAAATAATGTTAACATTAAAAATTGTTTTGAGAACAAATTTATAGCCAAAATTTTATTATGGCTTTTATTCTTTGTACTTATATGTACATTAAAATAATAATCCCCCCCCCCAGATTTGCATATGACCTAATGGTCATGAACTAAGTAAATGTGCCACTCTAGCTTAGAATGTCAGTTTAGACAAGTCACCTGCATCATCAAGATTGAAGATGGTGAAAACAAGATGCAAGTTTCACTTTGTTCTCATTGATTCCAGTTTGTCCTTGTTCTCCCTAACTTCACAGGCACCTACTTACTCTTTCAGCTGCTAGTTCAGTTGACTTTTAGCAGCTTTAAGATTGTCACCAGATGCAGAGGCAACAGCATTCAATAGACTTCTCTAGCAACTGTGTAAAATCAAATCTCTGTAAGTCCCTTATTCTCTATTATTCATTATAGCTCTACTGCTCTGATTAAACCTAACTTAGGTGTTCGGTCCCGGTTTAATCATTTTGCATGGATAATACTAGACTAGACTGGAATTACTCAGAGTGTGTTAGCTGGACAAGATAATGCTTAAAGAAAGAGTTCTGTAACCAAATCTCTCTAGGAAACATTGTATTCCTTTGACATCCTGTGATGCTATCTATTGGTAGAACACAACTAGAGGGCATGGTAGCTGATGCAATCTTTACAGTTAAGTCTCCTGTGGCACAGAGACATATACAGAGTGGATTTCAAGGGGCAAATGCAAGATATCCAGCACAAACAAGGAATCATTTTATAATTAGTGCACTTTATTTAATATTGGAATTGATGATCTCTCTAGCCCTAAAATTGTGTGACCATTTTATCTATCACATTATAATTATGCTGTTGGGAATGTGTCAGAACAATTTTAAAAGATCTTTTAAATATTTCAAAAGTAGTACGCTGAAGAGATTTTAAACAACATGAACAGGAAAATAAGAAATGAAAATCACCACCATCCCATGATCTGTAGCTAGTCATAAAATGGTAGTGTACATTTTTCCTTTCTTTGTATTGTGTATGTATGAACTGCTTTTACAAAATACCATTTTACAGTTTTAACTTAATAGAATATTATGTATAATTTTATGTTATTATTTTTGTTTGATAACATTGCCTTTAATGACTGCATTGTAATATATTTTGATATATATTAGAATTTATTTTTACCAATATTTATTATTACATATTCAGTTTGTTTACCTTTTCTTCTTTTATAAAGAGCACCACAATAAGTATCCTTATGAAAAGGGGCAAAACTTAAAGCTTTTTAACATCCAATCTACATGTACTAAGCAAAACAAATGTGTAATTAAGGAGAATAAGTGATATTTTTATATAACTGGTATCCCCAGGTTAGCACATGCCAGCTGAACGTACCATCATCATTTTATATTTGTTCCCATATATTTTAAAGAAAGCTACTGGATCAGAATGTGTTGCGTTTTAATGGCTTGGAAATGAATTTTCTTTTCAGGCCCTGCCCCAGCTTTCCTGAATTAGAATCTGTATGTAAACAAGATGCCCAGGGGATATTGTATGCAGGGGAAAGTTTAAGAAGCAAGTTTTATAGTGTTTAGATTTCCTAACTACTTAGTACAATTTGTTTTATTCTTTTTTGTTGTTGTTTTTTTTTTATTGGAGCATAGTTGCTTTAAAATGTTGTGTTAGTTTCTGCTGTACAGCAAAGTGAATCAGCCACACATATACATATATCCCCTCTTCCTTGGATTTCCTTCCCATTTAGGTCACCACAGAGCATTGAGTAGAGTTCCTTGTGCTATACAGTTTGTTCTCATTAGTTACCTATTTTATACATAGTAGTGTATATATGTCAATCCCAATCTCCCAATCCATCCCACCCCCCGGCTTTGATATATATTTAAAAAACCCAACTTCAGAAATATTGTTAGGGTACTTTCCCATTACAATTTCATATTTCATTATTTTATGTTTTGCTAGTCTACTTAGAAAAAGGATTTCTTGCTCTTAGTTTGCAATTATTTTGTTTTAGTGATAGTGAACATATTTACATGTTTATTGGACATTTGTATAGTTTTTTGAGAATTGCCCAAGTTCTCTGTTCACTTTTCTTTGAGAATGTTTTTAATTTTTCCTAATTTTAAAAATAATTATTGGGCTTCCCTGGTGGCGCAGTGGTTGAGAGTCTGCCTGCCAATGCAGGGGACACGGGTTCGAGCCCTGGTCTGGGAGGATCCCACATGCTGCGGAGCAACTGGGCCCGTGAGCCACAACTGCTGAGCCTGCGCGTCTGGAGCCTGTGCTCCGCGACAAGAGAGGCCGTGACAGTGAGAGGCCCGCGCACCGCGATGAAGAGTGGCCCCCACTTGCCGCAACTAGAGAAAGCCCTCGCACAGAGGCGAAGACCCAACACAGCCAAAAATAAATGGATAAATAAATAAATAATAAAAATAAGGAATTCCTTTAAAAAATAAAAAATAAAAAAAAAAAATAAAAATAATTATTTATATATTAAGGATAACAATGTTTTATAATGCAGATCAAATAGTTTCCTTAATATTTGCTTTTGTTTCTGATGGTTTGAGGTTAAAGAACAATTTTTTAATGTCATTCAATTAATCAGTCTGTTCTGTTTCTCACTCCTGAGACTATATATATATTACTAGGTTCTGATCATAGTACCAATATGTGGTGGTAGATGTTCCTACACCCAACAATCAGTTCTCTGACACCAGCTGGGTTGTCCTATAATTCAACTCAGTTCTCATACTACCTACACAGAATTAGCATCAGATTCCACAAGTTAAGGGTTCAGTACTACAAGACTGCTCCCATCGCCACTTCAAATGTCAATTGAAATTCGAGGTTGTCCCCTGAGCTTCTGACTGATCCAGGATATAGATTAGCGATTCCAATAACCTTCTCCTTGTATTTGGCTAATTTGTGAGAGTGGCTCTCAGGACTCAGGGGGCCAGTTTACTCACTAGATCATTGATTTATTATGAAAGGAGATAACTCAGGAGCAGATAGATGGAAGACAGGTATAGGGCAAGGTATGGAAAAAGGGCTTGGAGCTTCCATGTTCTCTTGGAGCAAGCCACTTTCCCCATATCTTCACATGTTCACCACCCCAGAAGCTCTCCAAACTCCATCCTTGTATGTTTTTATGGAGGCTTTGTTATATAAACATGATTGATCAAGTCAAGGACCATTGGTGATTGATTCAACCTCCAGGTCCTTTCCCATTCCTGGATTGGGACTGAAATTTCTAACTCTCCAGTTTGGTTCTCCTGACAACCAGCCTTCATCCTCAGGTATGTTCCAAAAGTCACCTCCTCAGCTTAACAAAAGCCAGCTTTTTTGCTCTCATTTCTTAGAAAATCCTAAGGATTTTGAAGTTTGTGCCATAAACAGGGACAAAGATCAAATATATGTTTATTATAAATCACAATATCACAAATATTTACTCTATTTTCCTCTAGTACTTTTGTGCTTTCTTTCTTCCCCTATTTTTAAATCTATAGTTTATGTGAAATCAATTTTGATGTAAATTAAAAGTTTAAACTAATTCCTCTTAGATTAGCTAGCTGTGAACACATGATTAATTTAACAATCTATTTTTAGTTTGCACCTGAAAAATATCTTTATCATATGAATTAATATTGTATATACATAAATTTGTTTCTATACTTTCTGTTCAGTTCCTGCGTGTCAATACTATGCTCTTACTTAATTTATAGTTTTATAATATATTTTGTATCAGATAAATAAAGTCCCTTTAGTTACTCATTATTTTCAAAGTATATTTTTCAAGATAAAATATTGAATACATTAAAAATGTTCAGAAAAATGTCAAGTCGCTTTTTGGTTCTACCTGTCTCCCATTCCAATTGTGGATGTAATGACCAGCAGAGTGTGCTTCAACCAAAACCTAACATCTGAGGCTGGACAGCACCTTGCCTACAAGCCCATCTCCTTCCACTAAGCTTTCCCTATTGGTGTTGCTGTCAGCATGCAAAGAACTAAATATCAATGGGGCAAACCTCTAACCATGAAGATTTGGGAACTACTGCCTACAGTTTGAAACTACTGGATACATTCTATTCTCTTTCTTGCCCTTAATAAAGATGCCTGCAATTCAGTTTATACGATATTTTAGGATGACGATCCCACTGGAGAGAACAGTCAGTCACAGGGGCCTCTAACTAGATAATGCATCCCTCCCTCATCCACTATCTCACTCCCCTTGGCCTTTGCTCCTGTTTCCTGGGATGGTACTCCCCAATAAAGTAATGACACAAAAGCCACATGCCTCAGGCTCTACTTTATGAAGAACTCGGGCTAAATTAGCATTTAAAAAGTTTTTTTGTTTGTTTTAGAAATACTGTTAAATATTTTTCTAAAATTTAACCTATATTATATAAATATGGCATTATTATAATTCTAAATTAATAATGAAAAATAATTGAGACAATATTGTATTTTTTCAATCACAGTTTTAGTAAGAAGAGGAAAAAGAATTCCATCTTATGAATTATAGAGCTTGGGTATTACCACCTGGGTTTTAAAATTTTAATAACTACCAGGGTGAAACAAATGTAAAGTGCAAAAATGTATGAATCTACATGTGACTGAGAGGCACAGAAAAATTGAGCTATTTAGCAATGAAGCAGCAGCAGAACTACTCAAGAAACAGACCATGAAAAATAAAACAAACCCTCTGGGTTGCTTTCTCAGTTTTTGCTTTGCTCAGTTGTATTAATGAATTTGTAAGATTAATTTTCAACCAAAGTTTTCATATCATTTTTAAACAAAATATACCTCTAGAGGATGGAAGACAAAAAGGAAAATCACCACAAGCAAAGAACATAAAAATTTTTGTGATCAATGTGCATTGTTTTATTGAAATATTAAAAACCACTTAAATTGTATATCAAAGAAGATAGCTAAATACATCTATTGATAACTGGAAGTTTAGCAGAATAAATGCTAAATTTAAACACTTAAAACTTCTGTATATCATTCTTTTTTTTTTTAAATTTTTTTTTAAGAATTTCACATATATTTATTTATTATTTATTTATTTATTTTTGGCTGTGTTGGGTCTTCGGTTCTGTGCGAGGGCTTTCCCTAGTTGCGGCAAGCGGGGCCCACTCTTCATTGCGGTGCGTGGGCCTCTCACCATCGCGGCCTCTCTCGCTGCGGAGCACAGGCTCCAGACGCGCAGGCTCAGTAGTTGTGGCTCACAGGCCCAGCTGCTCCGCGGCATGTGGGATCTTCCCAGAGCAGGGCTCGAACCCGTGTGCCGTGCATTGGCAGGCGGACTCTCAACCACTGCGCCACCAGGGAAGCCCTGTATATCATTCTTAAGTGACATAAATGACATTATTAATATTATCTATTTGTAATGAAGGTAATGTCAAAAATTTCAATTTCAAAACCTATTTTCTTTTTGTAAGACAAAGAATTGGTGGTTAAGAAGGATTTCTTGAATCTTGTTTTCTATTTTTCTTTATAATGTAATGACTAATATTTATAAAAAGAATTATGGTCATAAACATAAGAAAACACAATCCCTGCTCATTTCCCATAAAATGAAACTTCCTTATATGTTATGGTCAGAATAATTTAAATTCATTTTTATCAGAATGTGTAGTTTCTGGAAGAAAAGGGGCAGGAGAGATCATTCATTCAAAACATTTGCTGCCAGACCACTTTTATGTCAGGCACTTGTAGAGTGACTATTGCCTTTCTTGGTTTGGGACAGCCCTGTTTCATGCCTGTTCTCTTAGCATAACTAGTTATAGTTCCTTCTTATACTCCCAAGGTGTCCTAGTTTAGACGATAAACTATATAATCAAACTAGATACTGTCCTGTGCTGGGAAAATAACTAAATGTGTAAACAAGAAGCATATCTGGTAGTTATAGGTGCTATGCAGTATAAGGGTTAGCTACATTAGATTAGTGAGTTTTGGCCAGCACAGATCCCAAAGCAGAGAAGATGTTTAAGCTGATACCTGGAGCTAGTAGTATGAAGATCTGGAGAAAGAATTCAAGGGAGAAGGAAAACCTAGCAGAAATATTCCAACGTGGGAGCAAGTCGTCAGAAGAACAGAAAGAAAACCAGTATGGTGGCAGTGTGCAATGAAATGATGGTAGATGAGCCAAAACAAGTCACAGCGGGTAAGCAGGGGCCAGATTGCCTGGGGCTTTGTAAGCCAAAGTAGAGAATGTTGATTATATTCTAAATGTGATAAGGATCTATCAGAGAGAATAAGTCAGGGAATGATGTAACCTAATTTATGTTTTAAAAAGGCACTTTAACTGCAAAATGGAGATTAGATTACAAGGGCAAGAGAGAGCAGTTGGAAGTAACAGACAATAAGGATTTGGGCTAGGATGCACGTAGTGGCTTGGACAGGTTTAAATGGGTTCAGGAAGTCTTTTGTAGGAATACCTGACACAAACTTGCTGACTGATCAATGGGAAGAGTTGTGAGAGAAAGAAAAGAAATAGCTCATGGAGTTTTGGCTTGAGAAATTCAACACATAGAGAAACCACTTACTGAAAGCTTAAGAAATCAAAAGACTATCTTGTGAAATGTGAAAATTATATTAAATTTAAATATCAGCGTCCAAAAATAAAGTTTAATTAAAACACAACCACACTCATTTGGCTACCTATTATCTATAACTCTTCACCCTAAAATGGCAGAGAAGAGTAGTCGAAACAGAGACCATGTATCCACAATATTTACACACTGGCTCTTTACAGAAAATTTTGCTGATCCCTGGTAAATAGCACTCTTGCAATTTTGTGAAAGGGGGAGACAGCTGGTTTTGAAAAGGATTTGAGAGAATGACTTTTTTTTTAATGAAAGACACTTGAACATTTTAAAATGTTAGAAAAGAGTCAGTAGAGAGGAACAGAAAGGAAATAGTTGAAAAAATTAGATAGTGAGGAGAAGGACCCAGAATAGATGAGAGAACATTTAAAGACAAAATCGTGTATCTGTCTTTTGGATCTTGGAAAGAAGGTAGTGATTGCAGTTACAGGTAAGCATGGAGATTTGGTAGCAGAAAGAAGCTTCTGGTTTGATAAATATTTGATGTTGATGTGGAGGAAGGTATGCCCACTTTAAGTTTCCCTTTTTGCCCCTTTTGCAATAAAACGAGAATCTGAAAATATACTAGTAGGGTCATAATCTCATTCAAATAATAAAATTCCGTGATCTTAAAAAATATCTACAGTGGAAACGTAGGATATTTTTCAAAGTTTCAAATTTGTTCTAGCATAAATATTTTGAAAATAGAATATTCATAAGCCTGATCTTCTGGTTGAACTTTTCCATTAGTAACACAATACCGGCAAATATTTTAGGGAACATTAAAAGGTTTGTAGTGATAAAATGCCTTCCATGTGTTCTCAGTTCACTGATTTAGTGCCTGCTATGTTTCCTTTGTAGCACTCAACACTGAAAACTTCACTTAAAATTTTTTTACAATAAATAATTTAATGTAAAGATTCTCATTTCCCATTTATTTTTAACATATTTTGATGAAAAAAATCCACTAAATGAATTTTTAAAAATGGCATCTCCCTGAATGCCTTCTGATAATGGAGCATAAATATTTAGAAGAAATAAAGATGAGAATTTAATTGGAGTTTTAAAAAAGAACAATTGAACCATGATGAGTTAATGTCTCTGTTACGGGAACTAGAAATAATATTTTATTCTATTTAGAAGATTGTGTTAGTTTGGCTTCAATGAGGAACAGAACCAAAATGGAATTACACATGCAAATATACTGTGGGGAAAAAAATCTGTGAAGAATAAAGTGGGAGGGAGCAGAAGCTGTTGGGGTGAGATTTCAGACCATGATTCAGGTCTGACACCTGTGGAAGAGGAGTCAGAAGGAGAAAGATCACAAGATTACTGAACTGCAGTGTAGTTTTTTTTTTTTTTTTTAATTAATTTATTTTTGGCTGTGTTGGGTCTTCGTTTCTGTGCGAGGGCTTTCTCCAGTTGCGGCGAGCGGGGGCCACTCTTCATTGCGGTGCGCGGGCCTCTCACTGTCGCGGCCTCTCTTGTTGCAGAGCACAGGCTCCAGACGCGCAGGCTCAGTAGTTGTGGCGCACGGGCCCAGTTGCTCCGCGGCATGTGGGATCTTCCCAGACAGGGGCACGAACCCGTGTCCCCTGCATTGGCAGGCGGATTCTTAACCACTGCGCCACCAGGGAAGCCCCTGCAGTGTAGTTTTATATTAGATTTTTAGGGCTGCCATAACAAAGTACTATGGTTGACTGGCTTAAACAACAGAAATTTCTTTCTTCACAGTTGTGAAGGCTAGAAATACAAAATCAAGGTGTCAACAGAGTTAGTTTCTTCTGAGGCCTCTTTCCTTGAGTTGTATATGGCAACATTCTTCCAGTGTCTTCACATGGTCTTTCCTCTGTGTCTGTGTCCTAATCTCTTCTTCTAGAGACTCCAGTCATTTCGTATTAGGGACGACCCATATGACCTAATTTTATTTTAATTATCTCTTTAAAGACTCTAAGTCCAAATACAGTGACATTTTGAGGTACTGTGGGTTAGGATTTCAACATATTGTGGGGAATGCAATTTAGCCCATAACGAGTGCCTAGAAAAGTTTAGCCAGACCAATGAGAAGCCAAATTTGTTGAACAGTTTCCTGTTTGATAGAAAAGGGCCAGCATTAATACCCCTATCCTGCTCAGTCATTGCCTGGGAGCAGTCCCTGGGAAGAGTGGCATCAGCACAAATATAGTTTTCGATCCGTAGGAACAGCAGCAGAGGTCATCAGTAAATTGCATTCCTTACAGCAGAAGATTTGACCAATGTGCTTTCATGGCTATCACAAAAACAAATCTAGTATTTGTAAAGTGAAGGACAATGTCTTAAGACCCTGCATTTTCGTTTTACAAAAATAAAGACATTGAATTGCCAATAATATTTTACTTTATTAAAATGGGCATTAATAATAGCAAAATTCATATTAGAGTTAAAAACATCCCAGACTCTTTCTAAATATTATAAAGTCTGAACTGTAATTTATAGAGTAGTATTGGAAAGGCTTACGGTCTATACATGCCTTTGGAATAGAGCAATGATCTGCACATTGACATAAGAATCTTGTTCATCAGAAGAATGAACCAAGGAATCCTGGCAGCTACCAGAAGCTGGAGGAAGCAAGGAAAGGACTTTTCCCTACTCCTCCCAGAGGGAACAAGACCCCTACTGACACATTGATTGTGTCCCAGTGGTACTGATTCTAGACGTCTGGCCTCTAGAATTGTGAGAGAATAAATTTCTGTTATTAAGTCACCAAGTTGTGGTAATTTGTAACAGCAGTCATAGGAAACTAATACAAAAGGTATAAAGCAAAACTTATTTTGAGCAAACATTAGTTTTAGTGCTCATCCTAAATGCAAGTTTTAACAGGGGTATGGTAAACTGCTTTTCAAAATAAAAATTTTTGTCGAAATGGTATGTCACTGACAAATGACATACTATTTAGAGAGAGTAAATTCATTCAATAAATATTTGTGGCCAAAAATATTTAGGGCATATAAGATTTCTAGCATAGACCTTTGCATATCAAAGAGTTTATGAAATACTATTAGTTATTAGCCAAGATCATGAGACAGATGAATAAAACGAGAGTCAAATTTATCATATTTCAAAGGAACCATAAATGTCATATATACATCATAAAACTCACACTGACATGGCCAGTACCTTCTTTCTTGGTATTAAACTTGGAACCCCAAATAATAATCAGCAATTTGATTGATAAGTAAATTAGAACAAAAAGAGTTAATTAGATGAATCAAATATTTCTCATCACATCAAATTAGCCTGAGACACCATCTACACATTAGAATGGTCTTGAGAATAGAACTTTAATTTCCTTGTTTAAGGCTTGCTCTCTCCTAAATAGCATTTAGATGTGCCCTGCAACAGTTATTTCACTTTTTAAAAAAAAATTCCTCCATAGCTCCCAATGTCTCTTTATGATTAACACAGTTGTTGTTGTTTAAGTAGATATCATTACTGCATTCTAGTCACAGTTAAGTCTAGTACCTTCAGGAGTGGATAACCTGGGCTCTAGTCCCACCCAGACCACTTCTTAAGCTTTTTAATATGGGAATCTTCTCTGCTTTTGTTTCCTTTTCTATAAATTGGGTATAGTAACTGGACCTATTTATTTTTGTAAAAATGTTTTGTTAAAGAATGAAATGCATGCAAAGTGGTTATCATAGTACCCGGCATATAGTGGCTGATAAAAATGGCTACTATTGGTAAGACATAAAGTTTATTAGATTCCTGCTAGTTCTGAGTTATCCTGCTCCTTTATGTATTTCTGTTTATTGCCATGAATATTATTTATATGTTGAATTTATAGTTCAGAAGTCAGGGGCAATTATATTTACAACTTGAGGAGATATCATATTTTAGCCTCTAAGAACTAAGGCACTTTTCACAGATCTGTCACTTAATCCCAGACAGTGGTTATTAAGATTAGTAACAATTTTATTAGGTATTTTATGTATCTTTTGTCTCTCCATATTAGAACATTGGCTCCCAAGGACAAGGGTCTTTGCTTTGTTTGCTGATATTTCCAAGCATACTGTAGGCACTCAATAGATATTTATTGAATGAATGACTGAGGAATATGGCATGAAATAAGTTCCAAAGGGAGTGCACTTTAAAATTTCATAAGCCCTGTACCTAAAGAGTGACTTTTATTATCTAAAGAATACCAAATGATAGATTCCTGAGTAGTACTGGTTTGATGCAGTCATGATGAAGACTTGTCTCATTTTCTACTATATCTAGTATTTCACATGTGGAAGAACTGGGAATTTAGAACACTTCACTTGCTTTGTTGAATTTTTGTTTTTAGAAAAAAGAATATTCACTCCTTCATCTTTTTATAATATAATCATCTTATTTGTAAAACAAAAAAAGAAAAAAAAAACCTTTCTTCAAATTTAGATAAATATTCTAGTCTGTGGAAATGCTAGGTGTTATGATTAATAGGTGAAAGTAGATGTATGAAAGTTAATTCCCTATCTGACTTTTAAAATAGTGATGTTAAAGGTACATTTGAGAAAAGATCAAAGTCATAGAAAGAAGAAGTCATTTCTGATTTAATAATTCAAAAGGACAAGGTAAAAATAGATATAGATATTTTATCTAAGAAAAATAAGTTACAAATGATTGCTAAATAAGATTTATTTTAAGAGAAAAGGATCATTTTCAATTTTGTTTTGTTTTATATTTATTGAAATATAATGACAACAGATGAAAAATAGCAGTGCTCTGAAATAGATAATACAGGTATAATAATGTTATTACAATTTTATTCCCAGTATAGGATTGGAAATAACAGAGTAGGAGATTTTTAAAAGTTAGTTCTGGGAAAAATAATAACAATTATTAAGTATGGTAGTGGATTTAGTATGAAGTATGATGATATACTATGCACTTCCAAATTTTGTGTTTTTTTCAGAAAAATTCCTTCAGAATTTGTCTAGTATTATCTCTCACCACATCTTTCTAAAGCCTGCTGATATAATTACTGAATTACTTGCTACTTCTTAAGCATACTTTGCCTTTTTTTTTTTTAAGTTTTTTTTTTTTCCCCCCGCAGTTGCATTTTTAATTAATTAATTAATTTGGCTGTGTTGGGTCTTCGTTTCTGTGCGAGGGCTTTCTCCAGTTGCGGAGAGCGGGGGCCACTCTTCATTGCGGTGCGCGGGCCTCTCACTGTCGCGGCCTCTCTTGTTGCGGAGCACAGGCTCCAGACGCGCAGGCTCAGTAGTTGTTGCTCCGCGGCATGTGGGATCTTCCCAGACCAGGGCTCGAACCCGTGTCCCCTGCATTGGCAGGCAGACTCTCAACCACTGTGCCGCCAGGGAAGCCCTGCTTTGTCTTTTATTCCTGTGAACATGCTGTCTCTTCTGTCTGAAATACAACTGAAATACTGCAAAAAAGTCGAATACAAGTTCTTTCATGAAGATACTACGATAACTTTGGCAGAACGTATCACTCGTTTCAGTTCCATACAGTTACATGCTATGTGACTATGTGTCAGGCTCTGTGTTAGGAGCTGTGGCTATAAGATGGCGATGAGAATCTTTGCCTTTAGGAGAGTGTATCAGTCAGGTTTCACTCCGGGAAACAATAGCCCTTTTATTCAGTAGGTGTTTCATTCCAGATAACTTAAGTTACCGACTTACCGTTTTTATTCAGACCACCACCATCCATTCTCTAGTCATACTCTCATCTTCACTGTCTTTAAATTTAATGTCGCTAGATAACCAATCCAAGATTCCCTTTCTTGAGGATATGTTGTCTGCAAACATTTCTGCTATAAAAACTCTGTCAGGGCATAGTACAGGAAACAGAAACAACTCTAGGCATTCTATGCGAAAAGAGAAATTGAATATAGGAAACCAGGCACTTATAAAGTCATTGGAAAGATGGAGGATTGGACTCAAGACTGCACCTCCTGAAATGATTCCCGATAAAGTACAGAACTGATCTGCCAGGTTGCTGTTCATTCTGCTAAGATCAGAAAGGTGGGGAATGGGGAGCCTGGCCCTGGAACACTTGGGTTCAAACACACTCAGTTGTAGCTATGATCCAGAGATCAGGAATTTGGGATCAGGAAGCCACTGCAATCCTGCTGCAACTGCATCTCAATCCCATGGAATAGGTAGCTGAGATTTAAAGTCTGGCTTCTGCCTCTGCCAAAGCTCTATTTCAACACTTGCAAAGATAAAGACTGGAAACTAGAACACTGCTGCACAGTAACTTCTTGCTTGCCAGGAGAAAATAGTGAAAGAAACATAAAGACGATTTCTACTTTATCTTCCTTTAAATTTCATGAAAATGCAACTTAAAATGTGGCAGAATCTAATCTGAATCCAGAAACATACCTAAGTCTGCAAGGCAGGAAGATACACTAGAAGGGGTGGAAAAGGACCATATTCACCACAAGGATTTTACACTTTTGCATGTAACATAACCAAAAATATTATGGAAGGTGGTAAAATAGAAATTGGCACAGTGTGTTATAAAAAAGCAAAGGAAGAATCCTCAGTTTAGCAAGGTTTCTTAGAAGAAATAAACCTTAAATGAATCATGAAGGAAGAGCAAAAATAAAGTGATTTAGGCAAAGTGTATGAAGGGCATACCAGAAAGAGGAAGCCAGAAAGGTGTAGCGCCGATGATGCTTGTGATCTATCACCAAAAAATTGGTAATAGGTGGTAGAGGTGAGGGTTGAGAAAAACACATCCACGTTAGGGAAGTCTCCGGTATCCTGCTAAGGAGCTTCGGCTGCATTCTGTGTATAATGGAGAGCCATCAAAGGTCTTTACATCTAGTGTAACAAAATCAGATCTGTCTTATATAGATTATTCTGGCAGTAATATGGAAAAGAGATTAAACAGCTGGTTGGTGGGAGGAGACCAGAGGCAGGAGGAACAATTATTACATGCTAGCAGTTTTCCAGTTGAGAGATAATGAAGTTTAAACTAGGGCATTTTGTGTAGCTCTAACACTTAACACATTTGATTTCAATTATGTGTGTATTTTTCTCTCCAGAAGATTGTAAAATTCTCATTGAATGATGCGGTCTTATTGAACACTTGTCCTCAGTATTTAGCAGAGTGATTTGGACATGATAATCTAACCAGTTAATCAGATTGACTTGAATGTAAGATTACTCAAAGAAAGTATTCACCAAAACCATATTAGATACGGAATTAATATGGCAAGATTTTTGAGTCTAACAATATGATTTTTCCTTTCTTCAACAAAATCCTGGGTGGAGAATGGAAAAGGAAATTAGTAAATTGCATAGAATTGTTACAATTCTGCTTTCAAATAGGTTGTTTCTTAAAGTAATTATTGTAAATTAACATAATTTAAAAGAGTGATATATTATGTCAAATTTTTCATATGTTTTCTTCTAAGAGTTCTATTTGTAGGCTTACTATATCTGAGATTATGTGAGTGGCTTTCTCCTGATTCATGCTTTGACTGGGGGCAACTAATTTAGTCTCTGTTCCTTATTACCAAACCTGAAAATTACCAAGTCAATGAACTACTCATTATATAATGCTTGAATTTTCTCAACTGAAATGGAAACCTATACACCTACAAAATATTATTGTTACACTGTAATATCAATAAATGTATTTAGTTAGTATATTGAAAGTGACAGTGGTAAGTGGTTGTTTTTGAAGAAAATGATCTGGACGTTTTTACAGGGATTTTATCACCTGTCTTCATAGCTAAGAAAGTGAAATGAATAGGACATGTGTTGCTAGGATTTTAAGAAGCAACTGTGAAAAATGACAGAATGTGAATAAAGATAGATGGTTGGAAGGTAAATGGTAATGAACCAACGGAAAAAGGAAAGTGGAAGAAGAGTCACATTCCTTAGACTATTCTCCCTTATCTTTTCCTCTTTTCCTATAACAATTTGGAAACTCGGTTTAAAATTTTTTTTCATAAAATCTTTTATTATATGTCAACTTAAAAATAATTTCATTTAACTTATAGAAGCATCTTCAGTTATGCTTATTTTGCAGTTACGGATGTATGCTACTAATACATTATTTGAGCTTTGTTATTTCTTAGACATAAGTTATTAGAAAAAAATTAATTTAATTTTTTTCTGTCTTTCCACATCCACTCTTAGCATGATGCCCTACAAGTGGTGTTTTTTAGTAGCATCAATTTTAGATAACATCAGAAAGGGCATATCTAGGAAACAGATTAATTTTGTTTTAGAGTTATTCTTTCCTGTCTCCTCTTCTCAGATACTTGGCCTTGGGAACCTACTAATGTTCATTCATCCCTTGCCTGAGACTTTCACAAGCTAGAAGCAGTGTGAGTTTTGTAAAGTGTGATGTAAAGAGAATCAGAAAGCTTAAATTTGAATCATATGTCCTTCAATTAATAACAGCTTTACGTTATAGGCAAGTCATTAACATTTGTTGATATCCTTATCTGTAAGGAATCATACTTGCTTTTCGAATTTTGTATGGGGAGATAATTATATTATTACTTATACCTACCATGATGCAATCTTATTATGTTCCTGCCTCTGTGGTGAATACTTTACACATCTTATTTAACTCTCACAACAATTATGTACGTTGTAAGAGTCATGTTGTGAGAGTTAAGAATGGTATTTTTTACACACACATTGTGGATGAGAAAACTGACACTCATAGGTTAGTTACATTGTCTCATGTCACAGATCTAGTAAATATTAGACATGGAACTTTAGACCAGTTTACTCCAAAGCCCATGCTTGTAACACTATGCTGTACATAATGAAAACTCACGAATGCAATATAAAAACATGAGCTTTTTATAAACATTGACCTGCAGCCCTGAAGATTTCTTTACCTTGCTGTACACAAAA
Organism: Eschrichtius robustus; assembly: GCF_028021215.1. Lineage (NCBI taxonomy): Eukaryota > Metazoa > Chordata > Mammalia > Artiodactyla > Eschrichtiidae > Eschrichtius > Eschrichtius robustus. Next base: position 91,788,435 of record NC_090826.1, read on the forward strand.
TATATGCACTGAATTTTCTCTTATATTTCTTCTCTACCTCCAATTAAATAATTATTTTTCTCCATAACTTGTTCTAACTTTAGAGAAAATTTCTCTACATCTTTTCAGGTCACAACTGGCTAATCTGATAAACTAATTTGTGATTGGAAAAAAGTAAGAAGTAAAATAGACCCTTCAGCAACGTGTAGCACGTTTTAAAGCATATACCACATTTTTAAGCAAGCAGCACATTTTAAGCATGTAGCCCATTTTTAAGAAAATACCCCCATTTTGGTCAATGGGGTCATTGTTAGAAATTCCAGGTAACGTGGAAAAGAAAATAGATAGCATCATCTCACGATGATGAAACAGATATTTTGAGACAATTAGAGAGTAGTGATGCTTTTTGAAATGTAGACTTTAGATAAATACTGGGGAAATCAGGTATTGATAGCTACTTCTTTTGGTAACTGAAGTTTGATGTAATATAGCCTTATCCTTCAGGAGTTCATAGTCAAGGGAAGAGACAGGGAAAGGAGAAGAGAGATATGTATTTATAGAAATTGAAGGGATGAACGGGGTCAAGTTGCTGTGAGAGAACAATGAAGAAAAAAATTATCAGGGAAAGCTTTTGCTGAAGGGTAACATTTGAGTTAAACTATGCTGGCTAAATAAGGTTTTGCAAAGGACATTCTGGCAGTTCTGTACACTTGGCATGTGCAAAGGTTTTACAAGGTATCTAGTGCTTAGGAAAATGGGCAGTTCCTAGGATGACTGCTCAAGAGAGTGGCCAGTATTATTTAGTTCCATATAGTTTAGAATTCTTTGAAAATAAATGAGTACAAGCAGAAATGGTAGAATATGGGGTTCACATAAGACCATATAGACCTCTGCAGTCTCCTAAAAAGAAAATGGAACTTATTAATTATAATTAATAAAGGTGATATTCTGGAATTTACAGTTTAGAAAGAGCACCCTATCACAAATTTGGATGAAAAAACTAGAAATATGGTAAATTGTTTTGCACTAATTATTATTTACCATGTGTCAGATATTGTAACAGTAATTTATAATGGACAGTTCCTTAAATCATCAAAACAAATTATGAAGCAATGATATTCTCCTTTTTGTAGATAAGAAAACTGAGAACCATCAAAGCTGATTTACAGAGTTATGGTAAGGTAATGATGGCTTCAGGAATCATACCAAACTCTCTTACACCAAAGACATTCTCTTTTGTTTTTTAACTTTGTGTAAAAGCAATAATCAAGGACTTAATAAATGAATAAACTAGATCTACCACTTTAAGGATAGCAAAAAAGGCAATGGATTTGAAAGATATGAATAAAATTTGAATACAATTTGGCAATTTTCTTCACAAACAGAATTGTATAACCTCTAAAGGACCATTGCTTCATGTAAAAATAATAACGCTATCTTCAAAAATCTGGTAGAGAACAAAATGGAATTACTTGAAAGTATTTTGATCTCAGAGATAACTTTTGAAAATCTCTGGGTATAAAAAGCAAATAGAAGGCTTAAAACAATAAATTGTAACTGAACATAGAGGCAAATCCTGAACATAAATTGAATAGTCAGGTCAGGAATGTGATTAATCAATCTGAAGTGCACTCTAAAAAAGACATTAATAATGACTAATAAAAATGGTTACCAAGCACTTTCAAATACAAGGTGCCATACAAGGTTAATAATGATGATCACCATTACAACAATATGTTTCAATTGCATAGCATTTCTCATCTAAGGAGTTCAGAGAATTATGGAGATATTAACACCTTAATTCTGGCAACATCCTGAACAGGCAACAAATGTTCAATATTTACAGAGAATAATGGAATGATCCAAACTCATATAAGACATGATAAAACCACAGCAATAACCTTACATTTTTAATTTCTTCCAATATATGTCTTAAAACACAAAGAACAACGTTTATAAAATATTGGCATGGAAAGAATCCAGTTTAGTCATTTTTCCTTAACGTTTTCCTTTTTTATTTCAACTATATTATGCAAAATTTCAAACATACAGAAAAAAAATGAATAGAATAATACACACTTCTCTGCATATCACCTACTAATTAACATTCTCTGTCTCACACATATATCTTTGCTGATACATTAAAAAGTAGTTGCAGAAACCTAAACCTTGCATCCCCCCAATATTTCAGCACACATATCTCCAGAATAAGAGTATTTAACATAACCACACTTTCATTATCATACATACAGAAATCATGCCTTATTTTGCCTACTTAGTGTTTCATGATCTTGTTATATTGACCAAAACTGATTGAATTAGCAATGATAACGCAGTAAAGAGAACCATCTACAGGCTAGGTGCAAGAAGTCCTGTAACATATGAGACCTGGTATTAAGTATTCTACCTATTAGAAAAAATTCACTAAAATACAATCTTGAAAAATGTAGAATGTAAGTACACAAAAAGAGGACAGATGATGCAGAAGTAGATTAGAGAAAAACCCAGAGTTGAAGCAAAGGAAGTATATAGCGTAGCAGATTTAGAAAAATCAGAGGTAAGAGGAGCTGGGTCACGAAGTCACTAGAGTAGTAAGCACTAGGTGTCCACTAGACAAATGGGTTGGGTCACCAGAGCCATGGCTGAGTTAGTGAAATTACTGCTGATCCACTACAATTGCCGTTGGATCCAAAATAGCAGTGGCAATTGCTTTGAATCTTCATGAGAACTGCTTGGCTCTTGATACGCTTTCTTTGTTTCCTTCCATACATTTTGTCTTTATCTACTAATAAACCACATCACTGGAAAAAACCTGAGTATACCTATTTTTCCTTGTGACCTGAAAGTCACAAATTAAAACAAACTCCTCAATATTCTCTGGTTTCACAAACTTTCAGCTGCTGTGTCTTATGCTGCATGACCCAGAAGTGAAAACCTGATAGCAGTTTCCCTAATTCTGGCCTTCAAATAGAGGAGATATGACACTGTCATTTATTTATAAAATATTTATTAAGGAATTAATTATATTCCAGCAGCTTTGCTCTGGGGAAGATATCATCCATGTTTAATAGGGGAAACAATCAAATTGTTATAACTAATAATACAATCTCTACTGTGCTATAATAGACGATGAATTTAAGGCTGTGACATCAACAATAGGGTAGATAACACTTCTTTAGTGAGTTGGGAGAGGGTTAATAGAAGCCATAACATTTATGCTAGAGTTAACATAAATATGTAGTAAATAAGGAGTAAAAAGAGACTTTTGGGCGGAGGGATATTATAGTTATGGGGTTATAAAAGAGCCATATTATTTTAGAGAATGATGGAAAACTGGCTAGCAAAGAAGTGATGACACTAAGAAAAACAGAGGTTTCAAGTTATTTTAATTTGACTGGATGCTAGAGCTATGCTACAAAAGAGACAATATTTTAGGTCATTTGTACAAAAACTGCTTTGACTGTGAAGTGCTTCAAACTACTTTTTATTCAATAGCTGGCTATGTATTTAGACAAAGTGTGTCCATTTTTTTTCTGTAATTAAAATCAAATGAATTGGTTCACGTTAGTGGATATAATATTTTTATGTTTATACTAAACATGTTTATTTTTAACATAATGTTTATGACCTCTTATAGATTTAATTGGTTTCAATTGACTATATCTGAAGTAATATGTTAATGATTTTGATTAAAATTTCAAATGATACAGAGAAAGAAACATATTGCTAAATATGACCTTTCGTGCCTTAAGATTTTGGATGGTGATTCCAAAGAGGAGTGGGGGTTAAATGTCCTCACATGCCAAAGAGAAGTCTCAGATAATCTACCATCGCGGTGACACTAAAGTGCTTCTGAGACTTGTAGTCCTGCACCCACCTCCAGGTTATATAAGGGGAGAAAGAATAATCAAGAAGAAAGAAATAATTAGAATTTCTTTGGAGAGTTTGGTTGGAATGCTATGAGTTTAAAGGTGTGTATCCCTTTTTTCCCACTACCCAACCTGACATTCATCTTAAAGCAAATGGGGCAAGAGGAGTTTGAAGAGAATGGCTCTGAGAATATAAAATCTGTTCTCTGGAATTCAGAAGAACCAAGACTAGATTCTTAGTAGAAAAGTCTAAAGGCCAGAAATAGTTGGAACTGCCCCTGTTAGGAGAACAAGAGGGAAGGACTGAGCTTCAAGAGTTTGGCAGAAAAAAGTACTATGTTTTCTCATGGGCCAGAGTAAATATTATGAAAGTGTTTGAGTGTTTGGGCATGGATTATCTTGAATGGACCCTACCCATAATTTCAGACCTGCCAGAGCAAGGGTTAGAGCCATAAAAAGGAACAGTTAGTGGAGTCTTAGGCAACCAGTTGGATAATTGTGCTACATAATGGTGCAAAGAAAATTGTTGATAGGTGCCTGTGAAGAATCCTAAAACTGTTGCCTGAGAGTAACAGCATTAGCAGTTAAGAATTAATATAGCCTTAATCTCAGTGTCTAGCAGGGAACCGACAACAAATGAACCCGGGGGACCTACTGTTGCAGCCCCAGCAGCATGCCATCGCAAGGCACCATTACAAAGCAGAACATGGAAGTCCTGAAGGACAACGCCTGGCTAGAGGACTGAGCAGAGTACGGAAGGCTGGCCACCCTGTGCCTTTGGACTAGAGAATTTAACCCATCTGCATGTAAGTGTCTTGGAACTCTGGCCGAGTGTCAGGCCTGAGCCTCTGAGGTAGGAGAGCCGAGCTCAGGACATTGGACAACCAGAGACCTCCCATCCCCATGTAATATCAATCAGCGAGAGCTCTTCCACAAATCTCCGTCTCAACACTAAGACCCAGCTCCACTCAACGACCATCAAGCTCCAGTGCTGGACACGCCATGCAAAACAACTAGCAAGACAGGAACACAACCCCACCCATTAGCAGAGAGGCTGCCTAAGATCATAATAAGTTCACAGACACCTCAAAACACAGCACTGGATGTGGTCCTGCTCACCAGAAAGAAAAGATCCAGCCTCATCCACCAGAACACAGGCACCAGTCCCCTCCACCAGGAACCCTACATGACCCACTGAACCAACCTTACCCACTGGGGGCAGACACCAAAAACAACAAGAACTACAGACCTGCAGCCTGTGAAAAGGAGACACCAAATACAGTAAGTTAAGCAAAATGAGAAGACAGAGAAATACACAGCAGATGAAGGAGCAAGGTAAAAACCCACCAGACCAAACAAATGAAGAGGAAATAGGCAGTCTACCTGAAAAAGAATTCAGAGTAATGATAGTAAAGATGATCCAAAATCTTGGAAATGGAATGGAGAAAATACAAGAAACATTTAACAAGGACCTAGAAGAACTAAAGAGCAAACAAACAATGATGAACAACACAGTAAATGAAATTAAAAATTCTCTAGAAGGAATCAATAGAGTAAATGAGTCAGAAGAACGGATAAGTGCCCTGGAAGATAAACTAGTGGAAACAACTACAGCAGAGCAGAATAAAGAAAAAAGAATGAAAAGAATTGAGGACAGTCTCAGAGACTTCTGGGACAACATTAAACACACCAACATTCGAATTATAGGGGTCCCAAAAGAAGAACAGAAAAAGAAAGGGATTGAGAAAATATTTGAAGAGATTATAGTTGAAAACTTCCCTAATGTGGGAAAGGAAATAGTCAATCAAGTCGAGGAAATGCAGAAAGTCCAATACTCCTTGGATAAATCCAAGGAGAAACACTCCAAGACACATATTAATCAAACCATCAAAAATTAAATACAAAGAAAAAATATTAAAAGCATCAAGGGGAAAGCAACAAATAAGAGAATCCGTACAAGGGAATCCCCATAAGGTTAACAGCTGATCTTTCAGCAGAAACTCTGCAAGCCAGAAAGCAGTGGCAGGACATATTTAAAGTGATGAAAGGGAAAAAACTACAACCAAGATTACTCTACCAAGCAAGGATCTCATTCAGATTTGACAGAGAAATTAAAAACTTTAGAGACAAGCAAAAGTTAAGAGAATTCAGCACCACTAAACCAGCTTTACAACAAATGCTAAGGGAACTTCTCTAGGCAGGAAACACAAGAGAAGGAAAACACCTACAATAACAAACCCCACACAATTAAGAAAATGATAATAGGAACATACATATCAATAATTACCTTAAATGTAAATGGATTAAATGCTCCAACCAAATGACACAGACTGGCTGAATGGATATAAAAACAAGACCCATATATATGCTGTCTACAAGAGACCCACTTCAGACCTAGGGACACGTACAGACTGAAAGTGAGGTGATGGAAAAAGATATTCCATGCAAATGGAAATCAAAAGAAAGCTGGAGTAGCAATTCTCATATCAGAGAAAATAGACTTTAAAATAAAGACTATTACAAGTGACAAAGAAGGACACTACTTAATGATCAAAGGATCAATCCAAGAAGAAGATATAACAATTGTAAATATTTATGCACCCAATATAAGAGCACCTCAATACATAAGGCAAATGCTAGCAGCCATAAAAGGGGAAATTGACAGTAACACAATAATACTAAGGGATTTTAACAGCACACTTTCACCAATGGACAGACCATCCAAAGTGAAAATAATTAAGGAAACACAAGCTTTAAATTACACATTAGACAAGATGGACTTAATTGATACTTATAGGACAGTCCATCCAAAAACAACAGAATACACTTTCTTCTCAAGTGCTCAAGGAACTTCTCCAGGATAGCTCATACCTCGGGTCAGAAATCAAGCCTTGGTAAATTTAAGAAATTGAAATCGTATCAAATATTTTTTTCAGACCACAACACTATGAGACTAGATACCAATTACAGGAAAAAAATCTGTAAAAAATACAAACACATGGAGGCTAAAGAATAGACTACTAAATAACCAAGAGATCACTGAAGAAATCAAAGAGAAAATCAAAAAATACCTAGAAACTAAGGACAATGAAAACACAATGACCCAAAACCTATGGGATGCCACAAAAGCAGTTCTAAGAGGGAAATTTATAGCAATATTCCTACCTCAAGAAAAAGGAAAAATCTCAAATAAACCAACTAACATTACACCTAAAGCAATCAGGGAAAGAACAACACAAAAACTCCAAAGTTAGCAGAAGGAAAGAAATCATAAAGATCATATCAGAAATAAGTGAAAAAGAAATGAAGGAAACAACAGCAAAGATCAATAAAACTAAAAGCTGGTTCTTTGAGAAGATAAGCAAAATTGATGAACCATTAGCCAGACTCATCAAAAAAAAAAAAAAAAAAAAAAGGGAGAAGGCTCAAATCAACAGAATTAGAAATGAAAAAAGAGAAGTAACAACTGACACTGTAGAAATACAAAGGATCATGAGAGATTACTACAAGCAACCTATATGCCAATAAAATGGACAACCTGGAAGAAATGGACAAATTCTTAGAAAAGCACAACCTTCCGAGACTGAACCAGGAAGAAATAGAAAATATAAACAGACCAATCACAAGCACTGAAATTGAAACTGTGATTAAAAATATTCCAACAAACAAAAGCCCAGGACCAGATGGCTTCACAGGTGAATTCTATCAAACATTTAGAGGAAAGCTAACACCTATCCTTCTCAATCTATTCCAAAATATAGCAGAGGGAAGAACACTCCCAAACTAATTCTACGAGGCCACCATCACCTTGATACCAGCCAGACAAAGATGTCACAAAGAAAGAAAACTACAGGCCAATATCACTGATGAACATAGATGTAAAACTCCTCAACAAAATACTAGCAAACGGAATCCAACAGCATATTAAAATGATCATACGCCATGATCAAGTGGGGTTTATCCCAGGAATGCAAGGATTCTTCAATATATGCAGATCAACAAATGTGATACACCATATTGACAAATTGATGGGTAAAAACCATATGATCATCTCAATAGATGCAGAAAAAGCTTTTGAAAAAATTCAACACCAATTTATGATAAAAACCCTCCAGAAAGTAGTCATAGAGGGAACTTACCTCAATGTAATAAAGGCCATATATGACAAACCCACAGCCAACATTGTTCTCAATGGTGAAAAACTGAAACCATTTCCACTAAGATCAGGAAGAAGACAAGGATGTCCACTCTCACCACTATTACTCAACATAGTTTTGGAAGTTTTAGCCACAGCAATTAGAGAAGAAAAAGAAATAAAAGGAATCCAAATCAGAAAAGAAGAAATAAAACTGTCACTGATTGTAGATGACATGATGCTGTACATAGAGAATCCTAAAGATGCTACCAGAAAACTACTAGAGCTAATCAATGAATTTGGTAAAGTAGCAGGATACAAAATTAATGCAAAGGAATCTCTTTCATTCCTATACACTAATGATGAAAAATCTGAAAGAGAAATTAAGGAAACACTCCCATTTACCATTGCAACAAAAAGAATAAAATACATAGGAATAAACCTACCTAGGGAGACAAAAGACCTGTATGCAGAAAACTATAAGACACTGATGAAAGAAATTAAAGATGATACAAACAGATGGAGAGATATACTATGTTCTTGGATTGGAAGAATCAATATTGTGAAAATGACTATACTACCCAAAGCAATGTACAGATTCAATGCAATCCCTATCACTACCAATGGCATTTTTCACAGAGCTAGAACAAAACACTTCACAATTTGTATGGAAACACAAAAGAACCCGCATAGCCAAAGCAATCTTCAGAAAGAAAAACGGAGCTGGAGGAATCAGGCTCCCAGACTTCAGACTATACTCCAAAGCTACAGTACTCAAGACAGTATGGTACTGGCACAAAAACAGACATATAGATCAACGGACCAGGACAGAAAGCCCAGAGATAAACCCACACACATATGGTCATCTTATCTTTGATAAAGGAGGCAAGAATATACAATGGAGAAAATACAGCCTCCTCCATAAATGGTGCTGGGAAAACTGGACAGCTACATGTAAAAGGATAAAATCAGAACACTCCCTAACACCACACACAAAAATAAACTCCAAATGGATTAAAGACTTAAATGTAAGGCCAGACACTGTAAAACTCTTAGAGGAAAACATAGGCAGAACACTCTATGACATAAATCACAGCAAGATCCTTTTTGACCCACCTCCTAGAGAAATGGAAATAAAAACAAAATTAAACAAATGGGACCTAATGAAACTTAAAAGCTTGTGCAGAGCAAAGGAAACCATAAACAAGATGAAAAGACAACCCTCAGAATGGGAGAAAATATTTGCAAAAAAAGCAACTGACAAAGGATTAATCTCCAAAATATACAAGCAGCTCATGCAGCTCAATATCAAAAAAACAAACAACCCAATCCAAAAATGGGCAGAAGAGCTAAACAGACAGTTCTCCAGAGAAGATATACAGATTGCCAACAAACATATGGAAGGATGCTCAACATCACTAATCATTAGAGAAATGCAAATCAAAATTACAAAGAGGTATCACCTCACACCTGTCAGAATGGCCGTCATAAAAACGTCTAGAAACAATAAATGCTGGAGAGGGTCTGGAGTAAAGGGAACACTTCTGTGCTGTTGGTGGGAATGAAAATTGATACAGCCACTATGGAGAACAGTATGGAGTTTCTTTAAAAATCTAAAAATAGAACTACCATATGACCCAGCAATCCCACTACTGGGCATATACCCTGAGAAAACCATCATTCAAAAAGAGTTATGTACCACAATGTTCATTGCAACACTGTTTACAATTGCCAGGATATGCAAGCAACCTAAGTGTCCATTGGCAGATGAATGGATAAAGAAGATGTGGCACCTATATACAATGGAATATTGACTCAGCCATAAAAAGAAACGAAATTGAGTTATTTGTAGTGAGGTGGATGGACCTAGAGTCTGTCATACAGAGTGAAGTAAGTCAGAAAGAGAAAAACAAATACTGTATGCTAACACATATATATGGAATCTAAAAAAAAAAAAAATCATTCTGAAAAACCTTGGGGCAGGACAGGAATAAAGAGGCAGATGTAGAAAATGGACTTGAGGATATGGGGTAGTGGAAGGGTAAGCTGGGAAGAACTGAGATAGTGGCATTTAGATATATACACTACCAAATGTAAAATAGACAGCTAGCGGGAAGCAGCCGCATAGCACAGGGAGATCAGCTCAGTGCTTTGTGACCACCTAGAGGGGTGGGATAGGGAGGGTGGGAGGGAGACGCAAGAGGGAGGGGGTATGGGGATATATGTATACGTATAGTTGTTCACTTTGTTATACAGCAGAAACTATCACAGCATTGTAAAGCAATTGTTCTCCAATAAAGATGTTAAAAGAAAGAAAATAATTAATATAAAGCCAGTAATCTTCAGAAAAGAAGAGGTTGGTTGCGCTTGCCTTACTGGTTGCCAGAAATGATGGAACAGAGCTTAGAAAGCACTACTGATAAAGCAATAAATAATGAATTTGACTACATTAAAAATAAAAATTTCTGTTCACCAAAGACACTATAAAGCAAATCAAAAGATAAGTAAAAAACAAATCACTGAATGGGAAAATATTCAGAACACATATCACTGATAAAAATCCCACAGTATATAATGAATTCTTATACATTAATGAGAATAAGAAAATCCACTGGGAAACTCAGAATACTTCTACAAGCACTTGAATAAAAAGAAACTCCAAATGGCCTATAAGCTTATCAAAAGATACTCATCTTCATTGATCACCAGGAAAACACAGAGGTGATCAAGGAAATCCACATTGAAACAACATAAGATATAATTACACATTTATTAGATGTACAAGAGTTAAAAAGAAAATGTAATGATACTGTTGTCAGTGATATGGCAAAATGGGAATCCTCATACCATGATCATACCATTATGGGAGCACATAGTGTTACAATGTTTTTGGAAAACTAGTATGATATTACTTAGTAAAATTGAATGTAAATATACCACATGGTTCATCAAGTCCTTACCTGGGTAGGGAAACTTTTCACCATGAACCAGAAGCAGGTACAAGAAGTCCATAGCCACTTTGTTTATAACTGTCCCAAACTAGAAACAATCACGGTTTATGGATAGAATGAAATAAAATGGGCTATATTCTTAATATGACATATAATACACTAAAACATGAATGAATCTCATAAAAATAAAAATAATGTGTAAGTATAAATATATATGTCACGATGCTGTTTATATAAAGTTCAAAACTGGGCAGAGCTATTTTGTTAGAACACATTCATAGGCACTGCCATATTAAAAAATAATAATAATAAGGAAAATATTACTGCAGGAGCCAATATAGTGTTTACCTTTGTGAGGAGGGAGAATTTTGTAATCTTGAAGGCATAAACAGAAGGCATATCTGACATTGCTTTTTTTTTTTTTTTAAATGGGGTGGTGGTGACATGAGTATTCCCTTTATCTTTAAACTTTGCATATATATATGTATGTTTCTGCATATATATTTCAGTTAAATTTTTAAAAAATCCATAGCGTACCTGGTGTTGATAAGCAAAACCCATTTTCTCTCATTTCTGGTTAATAGCTATGCTTCATTTTTCAGACTTGCTTGCAGTTAAGGATGGGTGTAAAACAGCATTCTAGCCAGTAGTATATGAGTGGACGTGACATGTAGGACTCCATGGCATGGCGCAAAATATTTCCTAAATATGGTCCTCCATGCTTTTTCTTTGTTTCAGATGACTGTATTAAAAACACCCAACAGGGCTTCCCTGGTGGCGCAGTGGTTGAGAATCTGTCTGCCAATGCAGGGGACACGGGTTCGAGCCCTGGTCTGGGAAGATCCCACATGCCGCGGAGCAACTAAGCCCGTGTGCCACAACTACTGAGCCTGCGCATCTGGAGCCTGTGCTCCGCAACAAGAGAGGCCGCGATGGTGAGAGGCCCGTGCATCGCGATGAAGAGTGGCCCCCGCTCGCCACAAATAGAGAAAGCCCTCGCACAGAAACGAAGACCCAACACAGCCAATTAAAAAATAAATAAATAAATAAATAAATAAATAAAGTGAAATTCTTTAAAAAGAAAAAAAACACCCAACAAGGCCTTCGAAGATTCCATTTGATGTTGGCAGAGGATCTTGAATGGTCCTGTCTGTTTGTATGTGAGTAGGAAATAAGTGTCTATTGTGTTTGGACCTTGTAATATTTTCAGCCTACTCTGAGTAATATACATAATATCTAAAATTTTCATAACATTAGAAGGAAAAATACGGAGAGTTCGTGTTTGCATAATAATCTCTCAACACAATTTTTATTGGTATTATACTAATTATTTATTTTTTAATTTCTAGTGAGTAGGGGCAAGTCTCTGATTGGGTATCTTAAAATTTTTTATCTATAATTCAGGATGAATGAAACAAGGTTAGATCTGTAAGTGGTAAAGGAGCAGTAGTCACACACATTAGCTGCAGTAGGAAGAAGTTTGATCATTTTTGTGATTTGAATGATGTTCATGTTTCTCACCACGTTCAGATATGACTGAGGATTTAAATTGCTTTTGTCCTGATCCATCATGGTCACAGAGGGACTAATCTGATGAAATGTGAAAATTTTAATGTCTTAATTACATTGATTGATTTTTAAATGATAGAATAATCTCGTATCCTGGAAAAATCCTGCTTGCTCATAACACATAACTTTTTAAAATATACTGTTGTATTTAATTTGCCAAAATTTTAAGAATATTCTATCTATGGTAGTGAGGAGTATTGGCCTACAGTTTTCTTTTCCTGTAATGTGGTGAGAAGTATTCCCTCTTCAATTTTATGGAAGAGTTCTTCTGGAATTGGTATTATTTCTAGATGTTTGGTACAATTCTACAACAAAGCCATCTGAGCCTGGAGTTTCTTTATGGGAAATATAATAACAAATTCAATTTCTTTAATAGTCATAGGGCTAGTCGAGTAATTTATTTCTTCTTGAGTAAGCTTTGGTAGCTTGTATTTTTCAAGTAATTTGTTCATTTAATCTGAGTTGTGGGGTTTATTATCATAAAGTTGTTCATAACATTCTTTTATTGTCCATTTAATACCTGTAGCATCTGGAGTGACAACCTCTCATTCCTGATATTGGTTATTTGTGTCATTGCACATCATTTTTGGATTAGTATGGCAAGAGTTTTATCAGTTTATTGATCTTCTGAAAGAACTAGATTTTAATTTCACTGATTTTTCTCTACGGTATCTATGTTCTGTTTCACTGATTTCTGCTCTTACTTCTTTCATTCTGAATATTTTGGGCTTCATTTGCTCTTCTTTTTTTAGTTTCTGAAGTTACCCTAAAGTTACTGATTTGAGGTTAATGATCTTTTTTCTTTTCTAATACGTGTCATTAATGCTATAAATTTTTCTTTATGTAATAATTTAGCTGCATACCCCATATTTTGATATGTTGTGCATTCATTTTCATTCAGCTCATAATATTTTTTAATTTCCTTTTTCAGGTATTTTTAGACTTATGGATTATATAGAATTTTGTTTTTTTTAGTTTCCAAGTATTTAGCAATTTTCCAGATCTATTTTTGTTATTAATTTGTAATTTAGTTACATTGTTGTCAGAGAACATTTCATAGGACTTGAGTCATTTTCAGTTTATGGAGGCTTGTTTTATAGTCCAGAACAGAAGATGGTCTATCTTAGCAAATGGTTCATTGCACTTGTAAAGAATGTGTATTCTGCCATTGTTAGGTGATGTGTTCTACAAATTTCTGTTAGGTCATGCTGGATGATAGTGCAGAAGGGTATAACCTTTACTGAATTTCTCTCTGTCTTATTAATGATTGAAAGAAGGGTATCGAAATCTGACTATAACTGTGGATCTGTGCATTTACCCTGCAGTTTTATCAGTTTTTGCTTCATGTGTTTTGAAGCTATGTTATGAGACACATAAACATTTAGGATTATTATGTTCATTTTTCATGATTATAAAAAACTTTTCTTATCCATGATAATACAGTTTCTTCTGAAACCTCATATTTTTCTGATATTAATATAGCCACTACAGGATTTTTTAAAATTAGTGTTAGTATGGTATATCATTTTCCATCCTTTTAGTTTTTACTTATTTAGGTCTTTGTATTTATAGTGAGGTTTCAGTAGAGTTAGTGAATCTGGATGTATTATCAATCTCTCCCTTTAATTTTAGGTGGTCCAGTCCATTAAGGTTAAATTCTTGCCCAAACATGTCTAAAACACAGAAGTCAATTATTTTACACTTTCATGGAATTACCTCAAGACCTATTCAGTGTATTTTAGATCAACTGAAAATGACAAAATTTGTAAATTAAAAAAAAAGAATTGGATATTTGGATCAAACATGTAGATACTCTACTAGTCCAGATCAAAAGTCACATACATTCATCTTTAAAGCAGAAATTCACAAAAAAGATTAAATTTTTTTCTGAGGGTATTTTGGTGTATTTATTCATGACAGTTTTATATCTCAATTACATACTTTTAATTTTCTACTTGGAAGATGCCTATTCTGAATAAAAATTTATTTTCGAGACACTGTCCTCTGAATACTATATTGAAAAAATCCAATTAACTAACACAAACTGCAGTGCTCCAGGACATTCTTCTTTTTCAGTGGAGAAGACTATAAAAATAAAAATTAATACTCACAAATAAAAACATAGTTGCACAGAGTTAATTTTTTTCTGTTGATTTACCTCTCCCTACCACCCAACTTTCTAAAGTATATTATTATTTCCCTACTTCTAAAGTTAGTCACTAAGATTAAAGTATTTCTTAGGGATTTTTTTTGCCTCTGCCGGACCCAAACCTTGACAGCTATCAGAGACTTTATCTAGAAGAAAACAAACATCAAACCTGTAGCATTTCAAGGATTTTCCCTTCCCAAGCTTTACTATTCTATGTGTCAATATTGATCACTTTGTTTGTTTTTCTATCAGTTAAACTTCTAAACGAGGGGTTTTTCTGTTTTAGTTCCTTCTCAAAAGCCTATACTGCTGTTAATGAGTTAAGTTTTAAAATTAGGATAAAATTTAATTTTGACCATGACAATTATACAATAATAAAACATTTGTGTATTTATGTTATTTGTTGTTTTTTAAGCCAGTTTTTTTGGGGGAAAATACTAAAAAAGAAATATTTTACTTTCTGAATGCTTAATTTTCAAGGACTAAATATATTCTCAGAGTATTTCAGTAAGAGGGAATTTATTATAAGAACACATGGGAAAATGTAGCCTTGTAAGGATTGGAATATTTTTCATTAAATAAGACAGTTAAGAATACAACAACACAGCCAAAGGTAAATACCTGAACAAAATATAGTAACCTGCACTATTCTAACTTTGTTGTATATATTCACTTTTAATTATTGTATAGAATTTAAATGACAAAAAACTTAAAAATAACTGTATATCTTAACAGGTATATGATATGTAAAGATGTAATTTGTGACATCAATAACATAAAAAAAGGAGTGAATCTATAAAGAGGTCCAGTTTTTCCATGTGATTGAAATTATCATCAGTTTAGGATAGAATGTAATATATTTAGGATGTTTTATATAATTGAACTGGTAACCACAAAGAAAGCACTTATAGAGTGTACACAAAATGAAATGAGAAGGTACTAAAAGCTTGTCACTAAAAAATAGTCAAGGAAACACAAAGGAAGGCAGTGAGAAAGGAAATGAAAGACGGAAAAGCTATAAGACACACAAAAAGCAATTAGAAAAAAATGGCAATAGCAATTACTTCTCTGTCAGTAAGTTCCACAAATGCAAATGATTAAATTCCCCAATCCAAAGTCATCGATTTCTGAATGGATTGAAAACAAACAAACAAACAAACCCAGGATACAACTATATTCTATCTACAAGAGACTCACCTTAGATCTAAGGATACACAAATACTGAATGGAAAAGAATGGAAAAAGAAAAATAGAGCAGAATAATTTCAGACAAAATAGACTTTAAGTCAAAAACTATTACAAGAGACAAGAACATTGTATTATGATAAGGAGTCAGTTCAACAAGAAGACAAAACAATTATAAATATGTATGCACCCAAAATCAGAGCTTCTAAATATATGAAGCAAATTTTGACAGAATTGAAAGACATAGGCATAGATATAGATATCCACACAATAAAAGTAGGAGACTTCAATATTTTTAGTAATAGACAGAACAGCCACAAAGAATATCAGTGAGAAAATAGAGGACTTGAACAACACTATAGACCAATAGGACCTAAATATATACATATATATATATATATATATATACACACACACACACACACACATATATACATATATACATATACATATATATTCCACCAAACAAGAGCACAATATACATCCTTCCCAAATGCACATGAAACATTCTCCAGGGTAGACTACATATATGTTAGACCACAAAACAAGTCTTAACAAATTTAAAAAGATTGAAATTGTACAACATATCCTTTCTAATCACAATGGAATGAAACTAGAAAGCAATAGCAAAAGGAGAACTGGGAAACTTTACAAATTTGTGGAAATTATACAACACTCTATTAAACAGCCGATGAGTCAAAGAAGAAATAATAAGAGTAATTAGAAAACATCTTGAGACAAATGAAAATGAAAACACAACATACCTAAACTTATAGGATGCAACAAAAACAGTTTTAAGAGGAAAGTTTATATCTGTAAATGTATACAGTAAGTAAGAATAAAGATCTCAAATCAACAATCTATATACACTAAGGAACTAGAAAAAGAGCAAACTAAACCCGAAGCTGGAAGAAGAAAGGAAATAATAAAAATTAGAGCAGTGATAAATGGAATAGAAAATAGAAAAAATCAACAAAACTAAGGGTTGATTTTTTGGAGATAACATAATTGACAAACGCATAGCTAAATTGAATCTAAGAACAAAAGAGAGTAGACTCAAATAGCTAAGATCAGAAATAAAAGAGGAGACATTTCAACCAGTGTCACAGAAATAAAAATTATTATAAGAGAATACTATGAACAATTGTATGCCAACAAATTAGATAACTTAGAAGAAATGAATAAATTCCTAGAAACACACAACCTACCAAGATTGAGTCATGAAGAAAAAGAAATAGGCACAGACCAATAGCTAGTAAAGAGATTGAATCAGTAATCAAAAACCTCCTGACAAAAGAAAGCCCAGGACTTCAGCGGAGAATTCTGCCTAACATTTAAGAAGAATGAACGTCAATCCTTCTCAGACTCTTCCAAAACATTGAAGAGAAGGGAACACTCACTAACTCTCTTTGATGAGGCCAGCATTACCCTGATAATGAAGCTAAAGAAAGACACTACAAGAAAAGAAATCTACAGACCAATAAGTCTGATGAATATTGATGCAAAATTTCTCAACAAAATACTAGCAAACTGTATTCAACAGCATACTAAAAGGATTATACACCATGACCAAGTGGGACTAGTTCCTGAAATGCAAGAGTGTTTCAACATTTGAAAATCAATCAGTGTAATACACCATATTAACAGAATGAAAAAAAAATCATTTGATCATTTCAATTGATGCAGAAAAAGCATTTGACAAGATTCAACACCCTTTCATGATAAAAACACTAAAAAAACTAGGAATAGGAGTTTACCTCGACATAATAAAGTCCATACAGTCATACCTTGGAGATATTGTGGGTTTGATTTCAGGCCACTGCAATAAAGTTAATATCACAATAAAGTGAGTCACAGATTTTTTGATTTCCAAAAAGTTATATTTATAAATGTTATATTTACACTATACTATAGCCTATTAAGTGTATAATAACATTATGTCTAAGAAACAATGTACATACCTTAAGTAAAATATACTTTGTTGCTAGAAATTGCTTACTATCATCTGAAACTTCAGCCAGTGATAATCTTTTTGCTGATGGAGGAGGGTCTTGTCTCGATGTTCATGGTGGCTGATTGATCAGGTGGTGGCTGCTGAAGATTGGAGTGGCTGTGGAAACTTCTTAAAATAAGACAACAGTGAAGTTTGCTGCATTAATTGACTCTTCTGTAAATGATTTCTGCTCTGTAGCATGTAAAACTGTTTGATAGCATTTTAACCACAGTAGAACTTCATTCAAAATTGGAGTCAATACTCTCAAACTCTGCCACTGCTTTATCAACTAATTTTATTTAATATTTTAAATCATTTGTTGTCATTTCATCAATCTTCACAGTATTGTCATCATAGAGTAGATTCCATCTCAAGAAACCACTTTCTTTGCTCATCCATTAGAAGCAACTCCTCATCCATTAAAGTTTTATCATGAGATTACAGCAATTCAGCCACATCTTCAGGCTCCACTTCTAATTCTAGTTCTCTTGCTATTTTTTATCACATTTGTAGTTACTTCCTCTGCTAAAGTCTTGAACCCTTCAAAGTCATCCATGTGAGTTGGAATCAACTTCTTTCAAACTCCTGTTTATGTTAATGTTTTGACCTCTTCCCATAAATCACAAATGTTCTTAATGACATCTAGAATGGTGATTCTTTTCTAGAAGGTTTTCTATTTACATTCTCCAGATTTATCAGAGGAATCGCTATCCATGGCAGCTATAGCCTTACAAAACGTATTCCTTAAAGAATGACTTGAAGGAAATTACTCCTTGATCCAAGGCTGCAGAATAGATGTTGTGTTAGCAGGCATGTAAACAATATTAATCTCATTGTACATCTCCATCAGAGCTCTTGAGTGACCAGGTGCATTGTCAATGAGCAGTAATATTTTTAAAAGAATCTTTCTTCCTGAGCGGTAGGTCTCAACAATGGGCTTAAAATATTCAGTAAACCATATTGCAAGCAAATATGCTATTATCCAGACTTTGTTGTTTTATTTATAAAGCATAGGCAGAACCAATTTAGCATAATTCTTAAGGGCCCTAGGATTTTGGGAATGGCAAGTGAGCATTGGCTTCAACTTAAAGTCACCAACTGCATTAGCCCCTAACAAGAGTATGCATGTCCTTTGAAGCTTTGAAGCCAGGCATTGACTTCTCCTTGCTAGTTATGAAAGTCCTAGATGACATCTTCTTCCAATAGAAGGCTATTTCATCTACATTGAAAAATCTGTTCTTTAGTGTAGCCACCTTCATTAATGATCTTAGCTAGATCTTCTGGATAACTTGCTGCAGCTTCCACATCAGCGCTTGCAGCTTCACCTTGCACTTTTATGTTATGGAGATGGTGTCTTCCCTTAAAGCTCATGAAGCAACCTCTGCTGGCTTCAAACTTTTCTTCTGCAGCTTCTTTACCTCTTTCAGCCTTCATAGAATTAAGAGAGTTAGGACTTTGCTCTGGACTAGGTTTTGGCTTAAGGGAATATTGTGGCTGGTTTGATCTCCTATATAGACCACTAAAACTTTCTCCATATCAGCAAGAAGGCTGTTTGGCTTTCTTATCATTTGTGTGTTCACTGAAGTAGCATCTTTAATTTTCTTCAATAACTTTTCCTTTGCATTCACAACTTTTACAACAACTGCTCTAAAAGACCTTGTTTTTAGCTTTCAACATGCCTTCCTCACTAAGTTTAATCATAGCTAGCTTTTGATTTAAAGTGAAAGACATGACTCTTCCTTTTACTTGAACACTTAGAGGCTATTGTAGGATTATTAATTGGCCTATTTTCAATATTGTTGTGTCTCAGGGAATAGGGAGGTCTGAGGAGAGAGAGAGAGATGGGGGAATGACTGGTTGGTGGAACAGTCAAAACACACACAACAGTAATCAATTAAGTTAGCCATCTTAAATAGGTGCAGTTTATGGTGCCCCAAAACAATTACAATAGTAACATCAAAGATCACTGATCATAGATCACCATAGCAATTATAATAATAATAATAATAAAGTTTGAAATACCATGAGAACTACCAAAATGTGATACAGAAATACAAAGTAAACAAATGCTGTTGGAAAAGTGGTGCAGATAGATTTGTTCAATGCAGGATTGCCACACACCTTCAATTTGTAAAAAACAAAATGTCCGAGGAGCACCATAAAGCAAATGCTATAAAAGGAGGTACGCCTGTATGTCAAAAGCCTATAGCTAACATACTCATTGGTAAAAGACTGAGATCTTTTCCTCTAAGATCAAAAACAAGAGAAGGAGGCCTGCTCTTGCCACTCCTTTTCAACATAGTATTGAAGGTCCTAGCCAGAACATGTAGGCAGAAAAAGAATAAAAAGGCATCCAAATTGGATAGCCAGAAGGTGGAGGAAAGAGGGAGAGAGGAGTTGTTTAATGGATATAGCATTTGAGTTTTTCAAGATAAAAAAGTTCCAGAGATGTTTCACCATGATATTAATATGCTTAATTCTACTGAACTGTACCTTTAAAAATAGTTAAGATGGTAAATTTTATGTTATGTGTTTTTTAGCACAATGAAAATAAAAAGCTTTTGATTTCTTCATTAATTCTAATTTAGAGGGAGTTTTTCCATGTCATTAAATTGTACTTTTAGCTATACCGTTTCTTTCAAATAGCAATATCATTCTTTTAATATTAATTTGTGTTTAGTTTATTGTTCTTCTCTGGCAACTTGAATTGAAAACTTAGTTCATGAACTTTGGATATGCCTTGTTCTTTAATAGTTCAGTTTAAGCTGTGCATTTTCCTCTTAGTATAAGTTTATACTTAACTTTCATGGCGTGGTATATATTACTTCAACTGTGATTCATGTGTAAGTAACTTGTAAGTTTTACCCTTTTCCTGTTTTGCTCTTTTTCTGCTTTGATATATAGTAAAATTTTTATTGATATAATTCATTTCTAATTTATTTTGGTTAGTGAAGATGATTTATACATGCTTGTTTTTAGTAATATTATGAACTATATTTTCCCAAGCAATTTGTAATTATTGTGCTTTTTTCTTTTGCTTGGCAAAAAAAATCTATATATTTTGATTATAGTGAACTTGTTAATTGTGTCATTTAAATCTCATATATAAGTACCCATTATTTATCTACTAAACCTGCTGATTTATTAGACAGTTATGTTAAAATTTTCCACTATGTTTGTAGTTTTATCAATCTGTTCTTTCATTTCTAAAAGTTTTTGGTTTATTTCAAAGTTATGTTATTAGTTATTTAAAGATTGATGACTATTAATTCTACCTTGGGGTTGCTTCTTTGACTCATATGAAATTTGTTCCTCCCCTCCTGTTTACGCTTTTCACCTTCAATTCTATTTTGTTGGTGTTAATATTGCTTTAACTACTTTCATTCATGTTATTTCTATGAATTAGTTCTGGGCAAGGAGAAAATTGTATATGCTCTGTCATCTTTATCCAAAAACCTTAATAAATTTTGTTTAGAGTTTTTTCAGGCATTAAATGTGGTTAGTTACAAAGAAAGATCTTTCATTTGATGACTTTATTCTGAGAAGAAAGATGCAAAATGGAGGAGCTAAAAGAAAACTAAACTGGAAGAGAGGAGGATGAAATCACTACATAGTGGGAAATCATGGGTGAGGAAATTTTTCAATAATATTTTCATTGGTGGAATAAGCAGGAGGAGTTATAGAATAATTTGATGTTTAAAAAAATATTTTAGAAAATATGGATATTTGGTTTTTGATATAATTTTCTCTTTCATCTCTCACAAACCCTTCAGTAAAACCTGTACTTTATATCAACGTTTTAAAATGCCATCTGTACATGTGCACATGTGTATATTTTTATTGTGATGTTGAGCTGAAATTGGCCTTCAGTCTCTGAAAACAGAGACTGACCATGGAAACCTAGTCTTATTTGAGTTACAAAAATATTTGGGGCACATCACAAAGTTTGATTTATTTATGTCCCTCTTTATTTTTAAAAATCCTTGTCTACTGGAAAAAGTATATTTGAAATCTTAGATCAAAATTAAAGTAAATGTGATTTTCATTCTCTGTCACCTAATTCTTACTAAATCTCTCACCAAAATGTTCACATTAGTGTCTACTTTAAGTAGACTCTTCATGGATCTAAGATAACACCAATCATACGACAGATAAATGGTATATTGATTCTTTTATATATGTAAAACAGTATATATATAAAAGAATTTTAGAATTTTAAAGTGTGGACCAAATGATATAATGTGCATAGAGTGCATTTACAGACTGTATTTTAGATTCATATTTTCTTTTTGAAATTTAAAATCACCCATGCTGAGACAGAGGAAAAACTATTTGACTCATTTTATGATGAGGTTATTGAGTGCAGTTGTTAAACGTTTTCCTTAAAGTTGCCTACTTGCTGTATAGTGAAGCCAAAATTCAAACTAAATTTTTCTAGCACTCAAAATTCTTTCTTCAATAACATAATTATTTCCATGATAAATTTAGCATAAAAGTAAAAGTTCTAACATTCAGAAAAACAAAAAGCACATGTGGTGAGAACTATGTAGGAAACCAGAAAATTACACATTAATGCAGATAATGTGTGTTTGAAGATTAAAGCTGCTTTTTATTCTTTTGACTCTAACATATGTGACTTTACTCAGACTCATAGCTCTACTTAAAAAAATAAAGTGATTTTTCAGTGGCGAGGGGGACTTCCCTGGCGATCCAGTGATTAAGACTTCACCTTCCAATGCAGTGGGTATGGGTTCAATTCCTGGACAGGGAGCTAAGATCCCACAAGCCTCGTGGCCAAATAAATAAATAAATAAATAAATAAAACAGAAGCAATACTTTAACAAATTCAATAAAGACTTTTAAATAATGGTCCACATAAAAAATAAATAAAAAGTGATTTTCATGGTCATGAAATGACATTTGCTTTCATCTTCCTATGGCTCTGTTTGTGTGTTACTTGCAAGAGAGTGTTCATAAAGCAATGTATATTAAATCACTCAGACATAATACTCTACAAAGAGCCTATGAAAATGATAATGACTAGTCCTAATTAGCTGATCATCCAGCTATAATTACTGTAGGATAAATTAGGCTATGAGTATTAAAGTAAGAAAGTAATGAAATGCTTCTGCCACAGTTTTTTTCTTTTTCTTTTTTTAATGCAGTACATTTAGCTTAGAAGGACAGAAGAGGTTTAATTTGCCCCCATCCTCTGTTTGCATAAATAAAGCAAATCAGAATTTCCAAAACCTAACCTGAGAAGTTTAGCTAAAGGTCTTATTGCAGAACAGCTCTCTTGATGGGGAAGTACTATTTACCACCGTCGGTTTTGACCCCACTTGTTTTGATCATGTTATATTTCACATAGCAGACTTTCATGATTACCTTTGAAAGAGCACTGATCTGTTGTTTAAAAAAGGCAAATGGCGCTCTGAAATCTAAGATTGTGGTTTTGGATGAGATTAACCAAAATGTATTATCACATTACGTTTGAATGATTGACAGCTTGTTACTTGGAATTTATGTCACAAATGGTTTTGTATGTAATTATATTAATTAGTCTAATAAAAATCAAAAAGTGACATCAAGTACTCATATTATTAAAAATAGTCTTGCTGAATTCTCTGCATTTGCATGCATAATTAGATAGACAATTCAGATGACACTCAACTGTGACATGTGACAGCTAATATAAAAGCTAATGTAAAATGAATGTTTAAACACTTGAAAATGGGTATGCCTTTCAATGCCTTAAAATTAATTCAGAGGAAGCCACTTTAAACTGTAATAGGCAACATGAATCATATAATTTTGTGATTTTGGACTACTTAAAGACAAATCCTTATTTATATAGATTCTCCTTGATTTTATTCTCTGTCTACATATGATCCTTGGCAATTTTAATTCAGATTTCTGTCTTGCTTAAGATTTAGCTTTCAAGTAATTATGCTTTATAACACATTTGGGTCCTTAAGTTTGAATGGGTTCAGCATGGTAGATCAGTGCATGCTAGATTCTTCTCACCAATGTATTGGAATCCTTACATTCTGGCGTCAAGTGAAAAAAATTCAAATGATGATGAACTTAGAATTTTAATAGACTGTAATTAATCTCCTCTAGCTTTTTCCTAAATGTGAATCTAACATATCTGCTTTCTATACTAATTATAATATTGGCTGCAACAGTCTAATTTGTCATGCAAAACAGCTTTTATGTTACATTAAAGTCAAAGTGGTACAGTTGGTAGAAGTTTGCTAGTTTTGAATACTGACACATAATAAATACTCTAAGAAGTTCTGCTGAAGCTTTGTATTCTTAGAAATCTAAAGATGCCCCTTTGAATTCAGCGAAGACTTATATATTCTTATCATTTTACAATCTCAAATATTCCTATTTCCAAGGATAATAAGAGGGCAGAATACAAGGCTAAATGAGAATGACATCATTCTCTTGGGCCCGGTTTTTCAATGCATTTGAAGGACGTATTCTGTTTTGCCTGCTAAGTCAAATAAAAAGTCAGCCTTTCAGAAGGATACACTGGTCACAGTCTCACACCCTGAATCAACCTTTGTCTGTCATGAGGGGACAGACCTCTCAACTAATATTAGAATTCGTCTACAATATTCTCCAACTTAACTCACTGAAGTCAGTATCTATATCTTGACTTAGCTGGAGTTAGCTCAAGAGCCCAGGCTCTTGAGATGCTAGTTAAGGCTTCTCAGATGCTCCGTATGGCCCTAAAAGGCTGCATTTATTTGTTCAAAAATATTTATTGTTTGATTAGAATGTGCATGGCTCTTGCAAGAGTTGAATGAACTGCAGTGAACAGGTATATATTAAGCTGACTTGACGGAGCTTACAATTTATTGAAGATAGATTTTTAAAATGCCTACCAGAACAAATGTAGCAATACAGATTATAATAAAATTTATTAACAAAAAAGAAAAATAAGAGAGGCATTAGAAACACTCTGTAGCAGACATATTTCTTCTTACAAACTGAATGGTGAGAAAAAGTTAGCCAGGAACACAGAATAAAGAATATTCCAGGGAACAGGCACAACATGAACTTCTTTCCACACCTGATATCTCTACATATTTTGGGATGACCACTCTACTTATATTTTGTTTTAAATGTGCTGCAATGTCATGCCTCCAATGTTTGTTCAAGTTGAACAAATACCTGCTTCAATGTTTCTATCTATGTAAGATTCTGTGTGTTGAGCAGATTGTATGTAGGCAGTTTGCAATATTGGATATCTCATACAAATTAAAAAAGGTAGGGACTTCCCTGGTGGCACAGTGGTTAAGAATCCACCTGCCAACGCAGAGGACACGGGTTCAATCCCTGGTCCGGGAAGATCCCACATGTCGTGGAGCAACTAAGCTCGTGTACCACAACTACTGAGCCTGCACTCTAGAGCCTGCGAGCCACGACTACTGAGCCTGTGTGCTGCAACTACTGAAGCCCGCACACTCTAGGGCCCATGCTCTGCAACAAGAGAAGCCTGCACACCGCAACTAAGAGCAGCCTTCGCTCCCTGCAACTAGAGAAAGCCGGCGCACAGCAAGAAGACCCAACACAGCCAAAAAATAAAAAATATCAAAAAGGGTGGAAATATTCAGTTCCTTATATTTTAAGGTCAATACTACATTTTTGCACTTCTGTGCCGATATGTTCTAGCATACTGACTTGTATTGGAAATGCATTCTGAGGTTTGAGATAGACAAAATAACACTGAGAGCACACATTTATTTTTATTCTTTGGTTGAAACGAAAGCAATAATAGTAAAGCGCATGTACTTTATCACTGGAATTAAATTGGTCATTGACAACTCAGCTGTGAGCAAGTTTGAGAAAACGTTGATACTACTTAAGTCTCTGTCTGTGCAAGGATAATGTAAGCTAGAAAGAAGTCTAAGAATGAAGCTACAGGCTTGTGAAAGTGGAGAATCAATGTAGAATGAATTTATTCTGTTTTTATTTTCTTGCTGAATTGAATTTTAGTGCTTTACAATAATTCACACATGCTGACATAGTAGTAAATAAAATATAAATGTATTTTAAATGTTGATACTAACAGAATAGAAAAAGGACAAATTTTATTAACTGCCAATATGTTAAAATATACCAACTTATATTTAAGACTTTAAAGTGTTTATACCTAGTGAAAAGTAATTTTATTTATTAGACGTATCTCTCCATTTGAGAAGGGATATTTAAGGTAAACTAAAGATTTGCTTATTTCTGTTAATTGGTTAAAGTACTTTTACTAAAATGACAAGTAAGCTACATCTTATTCTCACTCCCTCCCCAACAATTTTGTCTAGATTTTTTTAGAAAAATAACACAAGTTTTAAGAATTTTCCCTAAATGAAGCAAAATGAAGTGAAAATTATTTATACTGACTACATCACCCTCATGAACCTGGTATACTTATGCAATTAGGAAGATCAAAATTTCAACTCCATCTTGTGTCTAAAGAGTAATGAATTGCTTTACAAAATCAATAGTCTGAAGGAAATTGTTGTCACACTGGAATAGACTCCATCATTCCACATTTATCATTTGATTTATTGAGACATTCTCTGTGCTAAATACGTAGCTTCATCTCACTTGTCATGTCAATTTTTTTAATGCATCTCAGACCTTTTTGCGCAAGAAAACAATAGAGCTAGTTCATCAAAAGCATGAATCAAAGCTCATAACAATTTGTAGCTCCTTTTTTTTTTTTTAGAATTTACTGAGTGACTTTGCATTTATTTCCTCCATTGAGCACTAAAAAGTAAGTCAGGCAAGCACATTATCCCCATTTTTGTAGATGGTTAAATTTAACCACAGAGAGTTTAGTGGTTTACTGAAGACTCACACCCAGTAGTTGATTTGGAATTTGAAGCCAAATTTTCTGAATAAATTGAACACTTTTCACTCCATTCACTTTACAAAACCTGAATTTCTATCAATACTTAATATATGTTTTAGCTCTATCCCCAAATGTATACCCTATTTTATAAGAGAGCTTCACATTTATATTTTTATTGGAAATCCATCATTTACTTCACAGTACTAAGTTGTCCCAGCTCATGAAAGCCTTGGCAAAAGTTTAGTTTTAGGGAATATCATATTATAATAATATGTTGGAATACACCATTTTCCCTATCAATGTAGAAACCCAAAATCACATCAATTGTTGTTTTAAAAAATCAATTAAAATAAAGGGGGTGGGGAGAGAGAGAACAACTTATATTTTATTTGGTTATACTAGTTTGTGAGCAATATTATAATGTTAACAAGATTATAATCAATTTAAATCAATCACTGTGTAATTTTGATTCAATAGGAAATATAAGTGAATATTGATAATTGTCTGAAAGTTCTATCAGAGCCTATTGACAGCCAGAGAGATGAATGCAGGATGTCATGAGGGGAAAGCCAACACCATGTTGGAAAGCCAAGCCATAGGAGGTTGCTTTACACTCTTATTACTGCAGTTCATACAAGATATTTCATATGTGTTGTCTCTATTTTGTTAGTTCATAGCTTTGAAAATGTCTAGGGGTAATGCTAGACTTCAATAATGTAGAGTGCATTAAGTGTTATCTTGATCAGAAACTCAGCAAAGTTCCCCTCACACACACTCTAAGTTAAAGGAAGAAGTATATGTGGTATTTGGTCAAGTTTTGGAAAATAAAGAAGCTCATCATCCTCTATTTAGTGTTCTCTGACCACTATAGTGACTTTCTCATCTGTAGTCACATCCCCCACCCTTTGGATAAGTATATATATTAGAGGTTCTTTTATCTAATAGACATGAACAAAATGACCCCAAGGACTTACAGAACCCATGCAGCAAGGCAAAGTGGAACATATTTCACTATTCTCATCTTCATTTTTGTCTTTGTTTTTAGTTAAAACTTTACCAGCTTAGCATGATGGATGCTTATTATTTTGATCATGGTTTTCTTCTTATTTCCTTCATTTCCTGTGTGAGTAAAACACTCCCATCGTCCACATTCTGTTCAGTTAATGGAATCAGTATATGGAAACATTTGAAACCAGTTCTTATTAATCATGCATTTCCACCATTGCTTCAGTGAGTAATTGTATCTATGTGTAAGTAGTCTTAAAAGAAACAAGCTTATTTTCTCTATGTGTAGTCCAGTACAGAAACCTTGATCATGAATAAATATTAGCTATAACTCATCCTGTTCCATAATATACATATTGAGAACTTTATTTTGGTTTAATTTTGAAAACTCTGTATTTATTTATAGATTAGACAATTCCAAATGGGAATTTAATTTATTTCATATTTGCAGCTATATATGCTTTTCCATCTAGAAAATTTGACTTCATTAAAATTACTTTTTTCATTTTTCTTAGGCTATTGAAATGTAAAAGCTAATTCCTCAATACCCAGAGCTACTAAAAAGTAGTTATTTAGAGCACCCAGATATGCTTTATTTAAAAATCATGCGTGGGTGTGCTTAACAGTTATTATTTGATTGAGCAGATGTAGCAGTTTATAAACATTTTGTATTATATAAAACTAGAAATAGAAGGTCAAACAAAAAGTTGAGTATTGGTACAATTAAATTTCAGAATCTAAAATTTCTCTCCATAGGCAAGGATGTAGAATTTAGTTAAAACATTTTAAGTAAATTTAGCTGGTCATAATTCCTCTTTTTTGTTCTGCTATGAGAGGCAGCTCTTAAATTACATTCGATAATGATTCTTTGTCTTCCTGTGGGAGACATCCTTTTAAGTAATTAGAAGATTTACAGCAGAGCTACAATTTAAGACTAGATAATTTGCTAGTATAGATACTATTCTTTATTCACAATTAAACCATTGCCAGCTTTGTGTCCAAGAAGGTTTAATTTCTTTAGTCAAGGAAAGAAAAACAACATACATTTCTTTCTATTCTTTGTCTTAGTAAAAGTTTTGATAGTTCTTGCAGTAAAAATCAAACAAAAGTTACTTTGTTAAACCAATCATATTCCCAAAAATTTGTTCTTGGAAACCATGTTAAAACAGTAAAACCACTAGCATTTTGTGGGAAAAGCAGTCCATGGAATAAGACTTGAAAAATATGAAATGAGTCTCTATAAATTATTAAAGTGTGTTAATATGGACACAGATCTGGGACCAGAGCTGATTGGGTTAAGGTTTGGAACTTGTTCTAACTCAGGAATGTTCTAGGGGTAGGGAAGAATGGCCATACATTAGGAAAAAAAGTCTAAGGTGACTTTCTTTTCTTTTTTTTTTTTTAATTGGAGTATAATTGGTTTACAATGTTGTTAGTTTCTGCTGTACAATGAAGTGACTCAGCTATATGTATACATATATCCCCTCCTTCTTGGACCTCCCTCCCACCCCCCATCCCACCCATCTAGGTCATCTATTTTGTTTACAAGCTTTGTGAGCTTCTATTTTGTTTACATTGATTTCTAAGAGAATTATGTTTAGTAGATGGAACCCATTATCATTTATTACTAAGGACTATGGATTCTTGAGAATAAGAGTGGTTGAGACATTCTTGTTCTAGATGTATCATCTTGTTAGTATCAGGGCACCATTCAGAAGCTGTGGAAACTAAAGCAAGATACTGATTCTAGGACAGCTCCAATGTTCTTCAATTTTCATGTAAGAGTAGGACAGATACTTGGTTTAAAGAAGAGACCACATTCAGGATTTGGGATTGAACTTGTCTTTGGAGGGCTAGAAGTCAGATTCCATAACTCCTCTCCACTTGGTGTTGTCTTAAGGAAGTTAAAAAAGAAATCACACTGTTTTCTTGCCACCTTCTGTAGTCAGTCTTTTATAACACCTGTTCTGAGGGGAAAAAACATATAAAGGTTAAGAAGCATTATGCAGAGAATTGAACACACTCACCCATACAAGGTTATGTGGATTTGACAAAATCGTGACGCTAAATGGTGAAGTTGGGGAAAACCCCCTTGGTTTTATTGAAGAAGTATACTAAAACTCATTCAAGATATAACAACAACAAAAAAAAACCCTTAATTTTTTAGCTTCGATTAGTGTAATACTCCTAAAAATATTCCTACCTTGGTTTTTCTTCCGGGATTTGTTGGTTTGTTTGTTTATTCAAATGTTTCATTGAGTGCAGACACCTGGAGTACTGCAAAACATGCATTACCTATAGATTCAAAAGGAAGACCTTTGTCCTCATTTGTTCCCACTATCAAATGTATCTGGGTTAGCATACACAATAAAGATTAATAAAGTATCATGAGCGCAGTATGGTTCCTGAAAGGCTTCTACAATTTGGAATAGGGTCTTAATCACATGAAAAACAAAGCTGTTCATGTTTGGTGAAATAGTATTTCATGGAGATACACAGTATTTTAATTTTAAAACAAATAAAAATAATTTTGTTTGTAGATGATTCTCACCTGCCTCCTTGGCAGAACTTAAGACACTAATCTCCTGCAGTTAGTGGGCAGACATAGCTAAAGACCAGGCCCAGGACCTAATTATAAGAGTGTCAGAAATTCAAAAAAGGCTGAAATTATCAGCCCAGAGAAGTCGCCTGTGCCAAAAGCAGTGTCTTCTAAGGAAGGATTCTGGCCCTCAAACTGAAGATGGAGATATGTGAGTGAATGAACTTGAGAATATTGAGCTCCCAGATTTTCCTGAACTCTAGGTGTACAGAGATGTTCATTTTACCAGTTGGAAAAGTGATTATGCTCCCCCCATTGCTTATTTGAATATTATGTAAAGGCCTTCAGTACAGATGCCTTAGAAGACAATGCTTGTCCTCAAGATATGTCTCCACTTCCCCTCCAGACTAGCAAGACAATGATTAGGGTTACATTTCAACATGCTTATCACAGTTTGGAAGTGCTGAGTATGGTAATAGAAGAGAGGGATTATACACCAAAAGAACTGCAGGAACTGGCTAACATACAAAGCAGTAATTAGCAAAGAATGCCTCGGAGTATGTACTGAAGGTGGAGTATCAAAGGGGGATTAAATATAAAGCTTCCTAAGACAGAATGTGTTGACATGGGGCACTCTCTTGCGACATAGAGTTTACCACCCTCGTGAAGGCTGCAGGAATTGGGTCTAATATGCTGCTCTAATGCCTCTAATGAGCTTAGAAAATGTGATGGCCATATAAATAGAGATTCCAGAATAGCTTTGGAAGGAAGACTGTGGAGGAAAGGATAAACATATTTGGAAAAATAGCAATGCGAGACAGGGTTTACTCTATGAGGCAGGGATACCCGGCGGCTGTTTATGTTCCTCACTTTTCTGAAGCAACCAAAAGTATATTGATGATGGGAGCAGCAAAACTCACTGCGCTTCATGGAGGCTATACTTTGTAAGACAGGGCTGATGGTAGGAGTTGCTGTGACAAAACTGGACCCCATGACAACAATGAGAAAACCAGGATCCCAGGTTAAACAAAGTCTGATGGTAGTGTTTGTCTTTTAGAAGCAAGGTGGGCAACAAGATCAGAATGGCATCTGGGGCCCTAATCTTGCTGAGAGAACGCATCATTTTCTCCATGCTCAGCTAGGGCATTGGGGGTCTGTTTATAAACGGAGTCCTAGATCCAGAGTCTGTGTATTTATCTTTCTAGTTCCTAATTGTAATAACAACAGTGGAAATAATTAGCAGTTGTAAAAATCTTACAAATTTGTTGTCCAGTAGAGTAAGATCCATTGCAGTAGGAAAACCAAAGTGAAAGCCCCTGAAACTTTCCCCTCTTACTAAGACGGTAAATAAAAATAGCATCCAATCTTAGAAAGAATGGCAATGATTAATGCCACACACAAGCTCTAATGGATGCTACACAAATACTTAAAGATTCAGTGCTAATGTTCCTCTTACATTTACATTTAATTCTCCTGTCAGGTGAAGACCAGAGTGAACATGGCAGATGACAATGGACCACCATAACTTAGCCAAGTAGAAGTCACAATTGCGCTTGCTGTGCTCTATGTGGTATTTTTATTAACATGGTCTTGGGTAAGGAATGAAACTATTGATCTGAAAAATGCTATCATTTCATTACCCATCTGGATGGAGTATCAGAAATAACTTGTATTTATATGAGATTGACAGTAGTCTTGTCTAAAGGCTAGGTTAATTCTCTTGCTCCCTGTCATAATGTAATTCAAAAGGACCTGGATGGTCTGGACATTCCAGAGGCTGTGACATATATCTTCAACAAATAGCTATTATATACTTTTGGATGTCGTGTCCCCAACAGGTAGAATACAAGGAATGGATGTAGGAATGGCCCCTTTTACCATCACTCCCAGTGACTCACTTGTGAAGTTCATGTCTCCTGATCCCATGGATTTCAGCATCGTTGGCCTAGAGGTCCTGGGTTCTGACAGGGGACACAAGTAAGAGTTCCACTAACATGCAGTTAAAGCTTCTACTCTTTGGGAAATTAGTTTCAACAGACCACAGAACACAGAAAGAAGTTACCAGTGGTCCCTGGATATCATGAAAAGGAGGACTGATGCTATATAATGGGGGTTTGGAGAAACATGTTTAGTACCCAGGTAATCTACTGGAGCAACTCTTATTATTCCTATGTCCAGTTTTACCTGTAAATCAGCAAATAAAGCAACCATATACTCATTAGAGCATGGTAGCCAGGCAGGCCACCTACCCCCACAGAAGTGCTCTACAAGGGAAAGGGAATCTTGAGTGTGTGCTAGAGAAGGAAGATAATGAGTATCAGTTAGGCTTCCTGACCAAAACCTGAGGTAGCATCTGTAGCTTATCCCACAAATATTTCTTTAATAAGTTTTCTCAGAATATGACCAACTAGACTCTTGCAAAAGGAAAGAAGTGGATTTGCGTGGTGTTAGGAGTGAATTGTAGGTTGTTTTTTCATGCACCACCCTATTCCCTATCAAGGGCAATTTTACTCAGCCACCATATCAGTAAGGTGCAGATAAAATGGCTCTCTGTAAAAAAAAAATCTCTGACTTGTAGTACTTGCTTATTTCTATTGTGTAAAATCTCCCATCATGGCTGATTTCAAGCTGCTACCAGTTTAACACCTAGCCTGCAAAATTCATGAATGTTCCTGCTGTGAATGTTGGCTGCAAAGAATTCACAGGTGAGCCCTCTCCAGAGAAATGTCTTGGCTGGATGGATAATTATGCTATCCACTCCCTACTAATGGGTCAGCAGGAGGATAATGAATGAATGGCATGGGGATACAAAAGGTCATCATCCTTGCCTCAAGTTAGGAGCAACTCTGAGGTTTAATTTGTTTTTCTGAGGTCCCCATGGCACCAGGATGAATCCAGTCTCCAGTGAGGATCGCATCCTTGCTTAACTTTCTCTCCATATCCTATTCTGCTTCTTTCTCTCCCATTCTTCTGAGAGCATGCTCTGAAAATATCAGAATCTCTGTCTCAGACTCTGCTTCTAGAGAAACTGACCTGAGACATTCACCAATAAACCCTCCCTGTTCCTTAACCTTTATGTGTGACTGTGTGCTATTTTCCTTCATTCATCTTGCCAAAGCTCTACAAACATAAGTAAATGACTTCTATATTTGCTTTATGCTTTCTTTCAAAGAAATTGATTTTCAAATGTGAAGAATAGAATCAACATGGTTGATAACATTAATGAATAATTTCTACTTATATTCCAAGAAGAAAATATATAAGTGGGTATTTTGACTTTGAACTAATTCAACTCTTAAAACTCAGAATAAGAATATCTCATGACACTAAAAAAGTTGCAATCACAGGACCACCATCAGAAAATCTCAAACAGATAAGCCAAAATCACCAATTTTTTAAAACATAACACTGTGAAATAGTGACACCAAATTTAGTAAGTAGAACTAGTATCTTAAGAAACATGAGAATAAACACAGAGAAACTTAAAATATAGTTAATATATTTAGAGGAGTAAGAAAGTGTGTTAAATCTCTGAAACAATGTAAGTCACTTACAAATTTAACTAAATAGAAATCTTTGAAATAAAAAATAAAATCTACAAGAAAAACCCAACTAAATTAATGACTGAATAATAATAAAATAGGCTCATCTGAAAGGCTAATTAACAAACTGAAAAATTGAAGCCAGGAAATTTCCCATCACTAAAAAGTCAAAGAGATGAGAAATATTTCAAAAGCCTAAAATGCAGAGGGTATATACAAAAAGATGCAAAAAGGATAGATCCAATCTAAGAGCAATTCTGAAAGGAGAAGTAGAGACAATATTCAAAGAAATAATATTAAAATTTTCTATTAGCTAAAGATAATATTCATTCTAAAATTGAATGGTTCCACTAAATACCAAGGAGGATAAAAGATGATAGATTTGTAGATCGGTAGATCGACAGATGATAGATAGAATGATAGATAAATAGACGGATAGATAAAACCTGCTGAAATTTCACTACATCTTGGATAAAGACTGCATTACAACTATGTGGATAAATATCAATATTAAACTTGAAAGGAAAAGTGAGAAAAAGGTTTTACTTAATTTAGAGTGTGAAAGGAAGGACTGTATCTTGAAATAGGACTCACGGCATAGAAAGCAGAAACATTCTCTGTGAGAGGGAAGAGTTTCCTGTCCTCCAAACTTTTTACCAACAAATACATAATTTCAAATGATAAAGTCTTGGTATGTAAAAGTTACCTAGAACTATTAGGAGCATAACTGTTTCTCGCCAGATCCAGCATTAGATAGACAGTTACATAAGGCTGGAGTAGTCCATCTTGTATCTTTATTCAGATATGTGCTGGTGACCACCTGACCTGGGCTCTGTGTACTTCATTAATCTAGCTAGGGGTTAACGCTGTACAACATTATAGTCCATGAACAACATCCTTAGTCATTATTCCTAGTCTTCACTGTGGTACTGCCTGGTGCAAGAATGTTCCTGAACTCATTGTTGTGGAATCAGAGCAGCTTCATTATTACCCAAGTACCTGTCAGAGCTGTGCTTGTAAACACTGAGATTGGATATTGGTTTATCCTGCAAAGGAAAACTCCCAAACACTTCTGGAAAAATATAATAGGTCCTCTACCAAAACAAAACAAACAACAAACCAAACAACAACAGAAGGAGTTATATTAGGTTTAGATTTCTTTTTGGCAATACTAAACGTTAACAGTAGTTTTTTTGTTTTTTTTTTCTTTTTGACACATCAGAATTTCTCAGAGCAAGTTATTTTCTGGATGTAAGATATCAGAGGAGGTCATTGACTTTTTCAGGTCAATTGGTCTAAAATTTTAAACCAGACATACCTGAGGTTATTTATGAGAGCTATTCTGTGACAGAAGCAATTTGCTGTAATTCTAGTCACCCTCTTGGATTTGCAGTGAATATTGTTTTTTCACCTGTTTCTTGGACTTCTTATCACACCAGGATTAAGGCACAAACTTTTAGGCACATTTGAAAAACAAGTGAAGTTTTTGTAAGTTGATTTTACCTCTCTCAGTGCAATCTTCTTTACTTTCCACTAGGCTATCCTTCCCCTTCTTCTTCCTACTCCATCTCCAATATACATGAGGCCTCCAGCTACTCCTTCATTCAGAACGCTTGGAATCCCTATCACTGGCGCTACAGTACATTCCTGGCTTTGATCTGTCCCCTCTGAAAACTCAGATTTTCTCCTTTCTGATGTAAAAGTACAGTGTAATTAATACTTGCTGGGAATACACAACACAGTGCATACTCTGTAGCCAGATATCTGGATTCTATCCCCATGCTAGTTTACCATAACAAATACCACAAACAAAGTACCACAGACTGGGAGTATTAAACAATAGAAATTTACTGTCTTATAGTTTTTGGAAATAACAGTCTGAGGTTAAAGTGTTGGTAGGGTTAGTTCCTTCCAAGGGCTGTGAAGGCGAATCTGTTCCATGCCTCTCTCCTACCTTCTGGTGGTTTGCTGGCAATCTTTGGCAGCCCTTGGCTTCTGCTACATCACCCAGATCTTTACCTTCATCTTCACATGGCATTCCTCTTGTGTATGTGTGTCTTTCTTCAAATTTCCCCTTTTATAAAAGTACCAGTCATATTGGATTAGGGGCTCTCCCTACTCCAGTACAGCCTCTAAATTAACTAATTATTTCTGCAATAACCCTATTTCTAAATAAGTTCACATTCTGAGGTATTGGGGGTTAGGACTTCAACATATGAACTGGGGTGAGGACACAATTCAAATCATAACAACCGTAACTCCCTGCACTAAAATTTTTGCATCTATTAAAAGTAGAATGACAGGGACTTCCCTGGTGGTGCAGTGGTTCAGAATCTGCCTGCCAATGCAGGGGAAACGGGTTCGATCCCTAGTCC
This sequence comes from Eschrichtius robustus, assembly GCF_028021215.1. Taxonomy (NCBI): domain Eukaryota; kingdom Metazoa; phylum Chordata; class Mammalia; order Artiodactyla; family Eschrichtiidae; genus Eschrichtius; species Eschrichtius robustus. The sequence goes on from NC_090826.1 coordinate 91,824,589, forward strand.
GGGAACATCCCACATGCCGCGGAGCAACTAAGCCTGTGTGCCACAACTACTGAGCCTGCACTCTAGAGCCTATGAGCCACAACTACTGAGCCTGCATGCCACAACTACTGAAGCCCACACGCCTAGAGCCCGTGCACCGCAACAAGAGAAGCCACCGTAATGAGAAGCCCGTGCACCGCAACGAAGAGTAGCCCCCATTCGCCCCAACTAGAGAAAGCCCACACACAGCAACAAAGACCCAAAGCAGCCAAAACTAAATAAATAAATTAATTAATTAAAAAAAATTTAGAATGACAGAATTATTTACCTCATGGTGTTTTTATGAGGATTGAGAGAATTAATATCTAGATAGCATTTAGAACAATGTTTGACATGTAATAAGCACTGCTGATAGTGAGTAACCTATATATGATATTAATACATTTTAACAAATATGTTCAGGAAAAATGTTTTTAACTCAGATCCACCAGAGCTTATGGGAGCTATATGTATTTTCAGCAGGCAGAGTTTTTGGTTCTTTATTTTTTACAAGCCAAGCAAAATAGCATTAGGGAAATAATCATGACATTGATACTAAGTTCTGCTTATAGCTCCTGAAATATCAGTCACCTGGCATTTAAAAAAAAATCACACAGATTTACTACCAGGAAGGTTTTTGGTAGTATGTTCCGATAGCTCTCATCTATCTGGTCACCCATTTTAGTAGAGTCACGTGACATATTCTTTAGCGTTTCATTCAGGAAATTACTACTGTAGTTTGCTTTATGTACAAAATTTTGCTTTTAACATAAAATTCTAAATGTATATTTCCATACATTAATGTGGGAAAAAAAAGAAACAATGCTAGAAAATCCCTTAGGCTGTTTAAATTAGGGCATAAACATATTCAATACTGTTAAGATGTAAATTAACTACATACTGCATTCTGATACAGCTGTATAAATGTTTATACTTCTATAATCGATAATAATAAAGGAATGAGGTTATTTTTATACATGTATTTTCTAAAAACCCATTATCACCTTTTCTACTTGCTTGCATTTTGTGTTTTATGTTGTGATATTGACAAAATGATCAAGTTCTTGCTGTAATTTGGCTTGCACATTATATTTAATTGTGCTGCAAGCTCATATGAATAGAGATTATAAGAAACATTTTTAGGCAATTAAAAAATGAGCACAAACCCAAGATTCTAAAGTGATGGAAAGAATTTAAATGGGGCAATAAAAATTTCAGAACTTCAGAAGAATTTGCCATTCTGACAATGTAGACCTTAACTCTCCTATTTGGTTTGTTGTTTTAAATCAACTTTATTGAGGTGATGCCATACAATAAACAGCACATAAAGTATATAATTTGATAAATTTTGACTTATGTATATATTCATCCATCATCATATTCAAGATAACATATCCATTAACCCTGTTTCCTTGTAACCTGATCTAATCATTACCTCTTGGCCCTATCCATGCCTTACCCTCTGTGTCCAGGAAATCGTTGTTCTACTTTTTGCCACTTAGCTTGCATTTTCTAAAATAAAATATAAATGCATCATACAGGATGTACATATTCTTTTTTGGCTTCTGTCACTCAGCATAATTTTGTGAGATTTATCCATGATGTTGTGTGTATCAATAGTTTATTCTGCTTTATTGCTGATTAATATTACATTGTTTGGCTACATATAGTTTGTCCACTTACCTGTTAAAGGCAATTTGGGTTCTTTCCATTTTTTTGGCTATTACAAATGAAGTTGCTATGAACATGAATGCACAAGGTGTGTAGTGATATCTGAATGTGGTTAACCATTCTCTTAAGGATACTTAACCCCTGTAATTTAAAATGGTCAGATTGATCTGGGTCAAAGTGGTAACATTTGACTTGGGACAGAAAATGAGTTTTAAAGTGATATGTCTGTAAAGAAATTATCATCTACTCAAAACTCTTAAAAATGTCATAGAATTTTGAAGCAGCCTATGAAAATATATAACACATCCCTTCAATATAAAATTGGATGAGCCTACTGACATTGTAGAAAAACTAGGTCATGTTGTTCACCTGTTATTTGTGTGTTGGCTCTGTCAAAAGAGAATTCTCATTTTGTAAGCTCTGTTCTATATCAATTATGACCAATATTTTCAAATTTTATGTTTTTCTGTAAAAAACAAACAAATAAACAAACCCCCCAAAAGAGTGATTAGAAAGTTTTGGTACTCTTTGCACAAGTTGAAAAATGCCAATATTTGACAAAATGTCTTATTTCTATACTTTGATGAAGATGATCTACAACTTATTGTGATTCTTTGCTTTTAAGTTTGGCTTTGGTAAGTGGTAGCATCAAAGATTGCTGCTGACCCTGAAAGTCTTATTTACCTATGCAAAAGTCATCTTTTTCATTAAAATCAGGTCCTGTTCTAAAGGTTTCGTTAAAATTGGAATCAGAATATCAAGATGTTTCTTATATGAAAAAAATAAACTGTGTTTCCAGGATATAAATATAAATATAATTTGACTGAAAAATGAGATAAACCTTTTGATGTAAGGCTCTTGATCACTACTTTAGATGCTTCCAAAAAATGATGAAGTCTATTGGCCAATGTGTTCTTTTAGATGGTGATATCATAAGAAATAAAATATTTGAAAACTTCTTGTGAAAAAATTTGATTAAAAGTGACAAAGTCATTAGATAAAAATGACAAAGGCTTTCATTGTACAAATAAATCTGTAGACATTGAGGAAACTATACAAATTTTTTCAATGGTACTTTTAGGAGTGACCATTAATTTGCAATGTGTATTATTATTTTTTTCTAATAGATAATATCAAGAATGGAAATCTTGCCAAATACAGCTTCTATTGACTTGAAGACAAAGAAAGTGATGTAATGTAAACTCAATTTAAAGGGTCTTGAATTCTAGTGTTTCTTGAACATAAACGTATTCTCATCTCATATGATAATCTTTGGGATCTCAGATCCTCCATCTCTTTATATATCTTTGGGAGTCAAGGCTTACAGAAAGTAGCAAAATAAAAATAAGATAAAAATGTTGACCTATTAGATTGCAAAAATGACACTGATTTGGGCATGTCAACAACAATTTACAACCTCAAAATTTTATTCATGCCCTATAACATAATTCTTTCCATTAAAAGTTTACTCTCTGAAATAAATTTATATTTATTTCATTTCTTTTAGGAGTGGGCACGTTTTGCATAAAAATGAAATCACAAATATTATGTTCATATTTTATACTCATAAAGAACATCATTTAAAATGCAACAACATAGATATATCACAAGAAAATTTTATTTAAAAGCTGCTGTTATTATTTTTATTTTGAAGGTCCGTGGGAGCCATTTCCTTTATCAGACACTCAAAATACAGAGTCAATATATACTGATCTACAAAATATTTAATTCAGTTTGTTAGTAGAAATTAATTCTATCTTTAGGTGCAAAAAGCACCTTATTTGACAAAAGATGTGATTAAGTTAATGATCTTGAGAAGAGGTGCTTATTCTGGATTATTTGGGTCCGCCCTAAATGCCATCACAAGTATCTTTATTAAAAGGAGGCAGAGGGATTGTAGATACACACATTGGAGAAAGCGATGTGAAGATGGTAGCCGAGATTAGGGTGACGCTACTACAAGTCAAAGAATGCCAAGGTCTTCTGGCAGTAGAAAAGGCATGGAATGGATTCTCCCCTAGAGCCTCTGGAATGACTTCTGTTGATACCTGGGTTTGGGGCTATGGACCCCATAACAGTGAAAGAATAAAGTTATGTTGTTTTAGGCCACCAAGATTGTCATAATTAGTAATAGCTGCCTTAGGATACTAATACAGATGTAAATAAAAAATTTGTAACACGATATTAGAAAATAGAATTCAGTACTAAAATAATTTTATGCCATGACCAAGTAGAGTTTATAACAGAGATGTAAAACTATTTCAAAATTTGAAAATTAATCAATGTAAACCACTAGTTAACAGGTTAAAGAAGAAAAATCACATGAACATATAAATTGATGCAGAAAAAGCGTGTGATAAAACTCAACATCTTCAAATATCTACAGCTAACATTATACTTAATGTTGAAAAACTGAATGCTCTAGCCAGTGAAATAAGAAAAAAAAAAAAAAAGAAGAAGAAAAATACAGCATAAAATGTCATACAGAGTGCTGTGGTCCTCTGAAAATCAGGAGGGACTTCCCCTCAAACCGAAAGTTGATTCTCATGCTTATACTGATGATGACACGTGCACACATGCAAAAGGGTGTGAAAAGGTTTTTTGTGGGGGGGGGTCTATGGTGAGAGCAAGACCTCTCAAGCAGGCCAAACATGGCTTGAGAGAGCAAGGAAGGAGACTTCCTGGGTTTTTACTGAGGCCAGGATGAATGTTCCTGCACAGTCAGGGACTTGTGTTATCTAAATCTCCCCTGGGCTCCAAAGAATACTCAGACTTTCTTATTGGTTGTCCATATATGGAGCAAAAAGGGAAAAAGGAGTGGTGAAACTTAAAGATTTTCAGTAAAATGTAGGCAGACTCTTTATCACACAAATGAGAAAGGAAAAAATAAAATTTCCCCTATTTGCAAATGACGTAATTGTCTATGTAGAAATCTAAAGGGATCTAAGAAAAAAAAAACACTTCAAAAACTAATAGGTGGGAGGAGAGAAGATGGCGGAAGAGTAAGACGCGGAGATCACCTTCCTTCCCACAGATACAGTGGAAATACATCTACACGTGGAACTGCTCCTACAGAACACCCACTGAACGCTGGCAGAAAATGTCCAACCTCCAAAAAGGCAAGAAACTCACCCCGTACTTGGGTAGGGCAAAAGAAAAAAGAAATAGCAGAGACAAAAGAATAGGGACGGCACCTGCACCAGTGGGAGGGAGCTGTGAAGGAGGAAAGATTTCGACGCACTAGGAAGCCCCTTCGCGGGCAGAGACTGCGGGTGGCAGAGAGGGGAAGCTTTGGAGCCACGGAGGAGAGCGCAGCCACAGGGGTGCGGAGGGCAAAGCGGAGAGGCTCCTGCACGGAGGAGCGGTGCCGAGCAGCGCTCACCAGCCCGAGAGGCTTGTCTGCTCACGCGCCGGGGCGGGCGGGGCTGGGAGCTGAGGCTCGGGCTTCAGTCGGATCGCAGGGAGAGGACTGGGGCTGGCAGCGTGAACACAGCCTGAAGGGGTTGGCGCACCACAGCTGGCTGGGAGGGAGACTGGGAAAAGGTCTGCAGCTGCTGAAGAGGCAAGAGACTTTTCCTTGCCTCTTTGTTTCGCTGCGCGCAAGGAGAGGGGATTCAGACCGCCGCCTAAACGAACTCCAGAGAAGGGCGCGAGCCGCGGCGATCAGCGCGGACCCCAGAGACAGGCGTGAGACGCTGGGGCTGCTGCTGCCGCCTCCAAAAAGCCTGTGTGTGAGCACAGGTCACTCTCCACACCGCCCCTCCCGGGAGCCACTGCAGCCCGCCACTGCCAGGGTCCCGTGATCCCCGGACAAATTCCCCGGGAGAACGCACTGCGCGCCTCAGGCTGGTGCAACGTCACGCCGGCCTCTGACGCCGCAGGCTCGCCCCGCCTCCTCCGTACCCCTCCCTCCCCGCGGCCTGAGTGAGCCAGCGCCCCCGAAGCAGCTGCTCCTTTAACCCCGTCCTGTCTGGGCGGGGAATAGACGCCCTCAGGTGACCTACACGCAGAGGCGGGTCCAAATCCAAAGCTGAACCCCAGGAGCTGTGTGAACAGGGAAGAGAAGGGGAAATCTCTCCCAGCAGCCTCAGAAGCAGCGGATTAAAACTCCACAAACAACTTGATGTGCCTGCATCTGTTGAATACCTGAATAGACAACGAATCATCCCAAATTCAGGAGGTGGACTTTCGGAGCAGGATATATTAATTTTTCCCCTTTTCCTTTTTTTTGTGAGTGTATATGTATATGCTTCTGGGTGAGATTTTGTCTGTATATCTCTGCTTTATAATAGCTTTATTTTACTTCACTATATTATAGCCCCTTTCTTTCTTTCTTTCTATTTTTTCTCCCTTTTACTCTGAGCCGTGTGGACGAAAGGCTCTTGGTGCTCCAGCCAGGCATCAGGGCCGTGCCTCTGAGGTGGGAGAGCCAACTTCAGGACACTGGTCCAAAAGAGACCTCCCAGCTCCACGTAATACCAAATGGTAAAAATCTCTCAGAGATCTCCATCTCAACATCAAGACCCAGCATCACTCAATGACCAGCAAGCTACAGTGCTGAACACCCTAATGCCAAACAACTAGCAAGACAGGAACACAGCCAGATCCATTAGCAGAGAGGCTGCCTAAAATCATAATAAGGCCACAGACACCCCAAAATACACCACCAGACGTGGATGTGCCCACCAGAAAGACAAGATCCAGCCTCATCCACCAGAGCTCAGGCACTAGTTCCCTACACCAGGAAGCCTACACAACCCACTGGACCAACCTTAGCCACTGGGGACAGATACCAAAAACAACGGGAACTACAAACCTGCAGTCTGTGAAAAGGAGACCCCAAACACAGTAAGATAAGCAAAATGAGATGACAGAAAAACACACAGCAGATGAAGGAGCAGGGTCAAAGCACACCAGACTTAACAAATGAAGAGGAAATAGGTAGTCTACCTGAAAAAGAATTCAGAATAATGATAGTAAGGCTGATCCAAAATCTTGGCAATAGAATAGACAAAATGCAAGAAACATTTAACAAGGACGTAGAAGAACTAAAGAGGAACCAAGCAATGATGAAAAACACAATAAATGAAATTAAAAATACTCTAGATGGGATCAATAGCAGAATAACTGAGGCAGAAGAAAGGATAAGTGACCTGGAAGATAAAATGGTGGAAATAACTACTACAGAGCAGGATAAAGAAAAAAGAATGAAAAGAACTGAGGACAGTCTCAGAGACCTCTGGGACAACATTAAACGCACCAACATTCGAATTATAGGGGTCCCAGAAGAAGAAGAGAAAAAGAAAGGGACTGAGAAAATATTTGAAGAGATTATAGTTGAAAACTTCCCTAATATGGGAAAGGAAATAGTTAATCAAGTCCTGGAAGCACGGAGAGTCCCATACAGAATAAACCCAAGGAGAAACACGCCAAGACACATATTAATCAAACTGTCAAAAATTAAATATAAGGAAAACATATTAAAGGCAGCAAGGGAAAAAAAACAAATAACACACAAGGGAATCCCCATAAGGTTAACATCTGATCTTTCAGCAGAAACTCTGCAAGCCAGAAGGGAGTGGCAGGATATACTTAAAGTGATGAAGGAGAAAAACCTACAACCAAGATTACTCTACCCAGCAAGGATCTCATTCAGATGTGATGGAGAAATTAAAACCTTTACAGACAAGCAAAAGCTGAGAGAGTTCAGCACCACCAAACCAGCTTTACAACAAATGCTAAAGGAACTTCTCTAGGCAAGAAACACAAGAGAAGGAAAACACCTACAATAACAAACCCAAAACATTTAAGAAAATGGGAATAGGAACATACATATCGATAATTACCTTGAATGTAAATGGATTAAATGCTCCCACCAAAAGACACAGGCTGGCTGAATGGATACAAAAACAAGACCCATATATATGCTGTCTACAAGAGACCCACTTCAGACCTAGAGACACATACAGACTGAAAGTGAGGGGATGGAAAAAGATATTCCATGCAAATGGAAATCAAAAGAAAGCTGGAGTAGCAATTCTCATATCAGACAAAATAGACTTTAAAATAAAGACTATTACAAGAGACAAAGAAGGACACTATATAATGATCAAGGGATCGATCCAAGAGGAAGCTATAACAATTGTAAATATTTATGCACCCAACATAGGAGCACCTCAATACATAAGGCAAATACTAACAGCCATAAAAGGGGAAATCGACAGCAACACAATCATAGTAGGGGACTTTAACACCCCACTTTCACCAATCGACAGATCATCCAAAATGAAAATAAATAAGGAAACACAAGCTTTAAATGATACATTAAACAAGATGGACTTAATTGATATTTATAGGACATTCTACCCAAAAACAACAGAATACACATTTTTCTCAAATGCTCATGGAACATTCTCCAGGATAGATCATATCTTGGGTCGTAAATCAAGCCTTGGTAAATTTAAGAAAATTGAAATCGTATCAAGTATCTTTTCCGACCACAACGCTATGAGACTAGATATCAATTACAGGAAAAGATCTGTAAAAAATACAAACACATGGAGGCTACACAATACACTACTTAATAACGAAGTGATTACTGAAGAAATCAAAGGGGAAATCAAAAAATACCTAGAAACAAATGACAATGGAGATACGACGACCCAAAACCTATGGGACGCAGCAAAAGCAGTGCTAAGAGGGAAGTTTATAGCAATACAAGCCTACCTCAAGAAACAGGAAACATCTCGAATAAACAACCTAAACTTGCACCTGAAGCAATTAGAGAAAGAACAAAAAAACCCCAAAGCCAGCAGAAGGAAAGAAATTATAAAGATCAGGTCAGAAATAAATGAAAAAGAAATGAAGGAAACAATAGCAAAAATCAATGAAACTAAAAACTGGTTCTTTGAGAAGATAAACAAAATTGATAAACCATTAGCCAGACTCATCAAGAGAAAAAGGGAGAAGACTCAGATCAATAGAATTAGAAATGAAAAAGGAGAAGTAACCACTGACACTGCAGAAATACAAAAGATCATGAGAGATTACTACAAGCAACTCTATGCCAATAAAATGGACAACCTGGAAGAAATGGACGGATTCTTAGAAATGCACAAACTGCCGAGACTGAACCAGGAAGAAATAGAAAATATGAACAGACCAATCACAAGCACTGAAATTGAAACTGTGATTAAAAACCTTCCAACAAACAAAAGCCCAGGACCAGATGGCTTCACAGGTGAATTCTATCAAACATTTAGAGGAGAGCTAACACCTATCCTTCTCAAACTCTTCCAAAATATTGCAGAGGGAGGAACACTCCCAAACTCATTCTACGAGGCCACCATCACCCTGATACCAAAACCAAACAAAGATGTCACAAAGAAAGAAAACTACAGGCCAATATCACTGATGAACATAGATGCAAAAATCCTCAACAAAATACTAGCAAACAGAATCCAACAGCACATTAAAAGGATCATACACCATGATCAAGTGGGGTTTATCCCAGGAATGCAAGGATTCTTCAATATACGCAAATCAATCAATGTGATACACCATATTAACAAATTGAAGGAGAAAAACCATATGATCATCTCAATAGATGCAGAGAAAGCTTTCGACAAAATTCAACACCCATTTATGATACAAGCCCTGCAGAAAGTAGGCATAGAGGGAACTTTCCTCAACATAATAAAGGCCATATATGACAAACCCACAGCCAACATTGTCCTCAATGGTGAAAAACTGAAACCATTTCCACTAAGATCAGGAACAAGACAAGGTTGCCCACTCTCACCACTATTATTCAACATAGTTTTGGAAGTGTTAGCCACAGCAATCAGAGAAGACAAAGAAATAAAAGGAATCCAAATCGGAAAAGAAGAAGTAAAGCTGTCACTATTTGCAGATGACATGATACTATACATAGAGAATCCTAAAGATGCTACCAGAAAACTCCTAGAGCTAATCAATGAATTTGGTAAAGTAGCAGGATACAAAATAAATGCACAGAAATCTCTTGCATTTCTATACACTAATGACGAAAAATCTGAAAATGAAATTAAGAAAACACTCCCATTTACCATTGCAACAAAAAGAATAAAATATCTAGGAATAAACCTACCTAAGGAGACAAAAACCTGTATGCAGAAAATTATAAGACACTGATGAAAGAAATTAAAGATGATACAAATAGATGGAGAGATATACCATGTTCCTGGATTGGAAGAATCAACATTGTGAAAATGACTCTACTACCCAAAGCAATCTACAGATTCAATGCAATCCCTATCAAACTACCACTGGCATTTTTCACAGAACTAGAACAAAAAATTTCACGATTTGTATGGAAACACAAAAGACCCCGAATAGCCAAAGCAATCTTGAGAACGAAAAATGGAGCTGGGGGAATCAGGCTCCCTGACTTCAGACTATATTACAAAGCTTCAGTAATCAAGACAGTTTGGTACTGGCACAAAAACAGAAATATAGATCAATGGAACAGGATAGAAAGCCCAGAGATAAACCCACACACATATGGTCACCTTATCTTTGATAAAGGAGGCAAGCATATACAGTGGAGAAAAGACAGCCTCTTCAATAAGTGGTGCTGGGAAAATTGGACAGGTACATGTAAAAGTATGAAATTAGAACACTCCCTGACACCATGCACAATAATAAACTCAAAATGGATTAAGGACCTAAGTGTAAGGGCAGACACTATCAAACTCTTAGAGGAAAACATAGGCAGAACACTCTATGACATACATCACAGCAAGATCCTTTTTGACCCAGCTCCCAGAGAAATGGAAATAAGAACACAAATAAACAAATGGGACCTAATGAAACTTAAAAGCTTTTGCACAGCAAAGGAAACCATAAACAAGACCAAAAGACAACCCTCAGAATGGGAGAAAATATTTGCAAATGAAGCAACTGACAAAGGATTAATCTCCAAGATTTACAAGCAGCTCATGCAGCTCAATAACAAAAAAACCAACAACCCAATCCAAAAATGGGCAGAAGAGCTAAATAGACATTTCTCCAAAGAAGATATACAGATGGCCTACAGACACATGAAAGAATGCTCAACATCATTAATCATTAGAGAAATGCAAATCAAAACTACAATGAGATATCATCTCACACCGGTCAGAATGGCCATCATCAAAAAATCTAGAAACAATAAATGCTGGAGAGGGTGTGGAGGAAAGGGAACACTCTTGCACTGTTGGTGGGAATGTAAATTGATACAGCCACTATGGAGAACAGTATGGAGGTTCCTGAAAAAACTACAAATAGAACTACCATACGACCCAGCAATCCCACTACTGGGCATATACCCTGAGAAAACCATAGTTCAAAAAGAGTCATGTACTAAAATGTTCATTGCAGCTCTATTTACAATAGCCAGGACATGGAAGCAATCTAAATGTCCATCGACAGATGAATGGATAAAGAAGATGTGGCACATATATACAATGGAATATTACTCAGCCATAAAAAGAAATGAAATGGAGGTATTTGTAATGAGGTGGATGGAGTTAGAGTCTGTCATACAGAGTGAAGTAAGTCAGAAAGAGAAAAACAAATACAGTATGCTAACACATATATACGGAATCTAAGGAAAAAAAAAAAAAGGCCATGAAGAACCTAGTGGCAAGACGGGAATAAAGACACAGACCTACTAGAGAATGGACTTGAGGATATGGGGAGGGGGTGGGGTGAGATGTGACAGGGTAAGAGAGTGTCATGGACATATATACACTACCAAATGTAAAATAGATAACTAGTGGGAAGCAGCCGCATAGCACAGGGAGATCAGCTCGGTGCTTTGTGACCACCTAGAGGGGTGGGATGGGGAGGGTGGGAGGGAGGGAGATGCAAGAGGGAAGAGAAATGGGAACATATTGTATATGTGTAACTGATTCACTTTGTTATAAAGCAGAAGCTAACACACCATTGTAAGGCAATTATACTTCAATAAAGATGTTAAAAAAAAAACTAATAGGTGACTTTAGTGAGGTCATAGGATAGAAGATGAACATACAACAACCAGCTTTATTTCTATGTATTAAATGTGAAAATTTAAACACTGAAATTAAAATATAAAACCATTTACAATCACTCAAAGAAGAGATACTTAGATGTAAATATAGCAAAACATACAGGATTTGTATGATGAAAACTGTAAAACTCTGGTGAAAGAATTTGAAGATGTAAATAAATGGAGAGACAGTATCATGTTCACTGATTGGAAGACTTATCATAGTAAAGATGCCAATTCTCCCCACATTGTTATATAGGTTTAACTCAATTATCAAAATCTCAGCAACATTTTTTGTAGATATTTACAAGATTATTTTAAAATACATACAGAAAAGCAAAGAAACTACAGTGGCTAAAACAAATTTGAAAAAGAGTAAAGTGGGAGGAATTGTTGATGCTGGAACAATTGGGCATCATAGGCAAAAACAAAAAGAAGAATTTTCATCTAATTAACACAACTTATACAAAATTAAATCAAGATGAACCACAGATTTAAATGTAAAATATCAGACTATAAAACTGTCAGGGAAAAAATGGACAAAATATTCAAGATTTGGGGCTAGGCAAAGAATTTTTAGACCTGACAGCAAAAACATAATATATATAAGGAAAAGTTGATAAATTGGACTTTACCAAAACTAAAAACTTTTTTTCCCTGAGAGGAATCCTTTTAAAAGGATAAAAAGACAAACTACAGAGTGGAAGAAAATATTTACAAACCACATATATAGCAAAAGACTAATATCTGGAATATAGAAAGAACTCTCAAAAGTCAACAGTAATAAAACAATCCAATTAGAAAATGGGCAAAAGACATTCCTATTGTACTCATCAATGGTCAAGTGATATAACTTCTTATAAAGATTCACTTTTGCTGTTTATTGGGTTTTGGATAAGAAAATCTAAATTGTTGCACACCTTGCAGAATGTTAGCTGTGTTTGTGCCTCAGCTCACTATTATAGGAATTGTTCTGACTAACTTAATTAATGGAGGGTCAATAATATTAAAAAAGCTTAGAATGTCTTTGTTTGGAAGTAATAGAATACCCTGTTACAATGGCTTTAAAAATTGGGGTTTATTTTACATAATGAGAAAAGTCTGGAAATAGGTAGTTGCTGGCATTGAATTAGTAGCTTAACAATATTAGGGCTGTTGTATTTAGTTCTCAGGTTCTTCCCCTCATGGTCACAAGATGACTGTCATGACTGCAGCCGTCATATTAGCAACTGAGGCGGGATAAAGACAGAGAGCTAGAGGAACCAGCAATGTTTGTGCCAGACAGAACAAAAACTTTCCTAGATTCTCCACAGCAGTTTTTCAATTGTATCTCATGGTCTAGAGCTGTGTCATTTGGCCACCCCTGACTGAAAGTCAAGAAGAAAGAAACTTGGAAATGGAGATTTGGTCACTCAACAAAGAGAACCTGCCACAGGCATCTAAGAGCTGTGCTTATGGAAGATGATAGCAGCGCTGAGAATAATTAAAGGGGTTTCCTTTTTAGATATCTGAGATGTCTCACTGGATATCTGGAGATCTGGTGACATGGGGCCCAAGTAGACTGTTGCCTTTTGAGCAAATAGAAGATGAGTCTTCTGGGAGAAGATATCTGTCTGGTAGAGAGCCAGTTCAGAATCTCATGGACAGACTGAATGAAGAGTTTACTGCTTTCCTATCCTTATTATATAAAAGAGAAAGACAGTCACTTTAATATCATTCAAGAGAAATGAGCTCCTGAGAGCCTTGATGAAACTGTAGATTTGTTGTTTGTTTCTTATGGTGGTCAAATAACATTCTACAACACATTTTATTAAGTTCTTTTGGGAGTGTGAAGCACTGCTCTTTTGGAACTTTTTTCCCCAGATATAATGTGTGACCTTTAGTGGAATTCCCCATAACAGTGAAGTTGATCCTTACGGTAAAGTTAAATCAACACAAGGATTACCCACAATGCACCTTAAGAAGGATGCTGAACATCATGTTTACTCAAGAGGGAAAATGGGATGCTCTTAGGTGTTAAAATCTAAATAGAGAATGATATAATTATAACCTAAAGTACTGAGCATACTTGCATTTCATACCTCGGTGGGTTTTTTGGTTTGTTTTTTGTGATGGTGTTTTCCTCTGTCTGAAATTTTTCTCCATGCCTCTTCCTTTCTACATGATACAGAATTCGTATATATCTCTCCTAAGTCAAATCACTATCAGTTTTTCTGCCAGTTTTTTTCTGAACGCAATACCTTATTTACCGCTGCGAAAATTCATCATCATCTCTCTAGAACTTTTAGAAATAATCTGGCTGGCTTTATGAACATGTTACTTTCAGTATTGATGAATTGCGTATCTGCTTGTCTTCCTTAAAACAATGGATATATTACTTCAGTGTGGATGTATAATTTATTTTTGAATGCTTAACACCTCACAGAGACATTCAGTCATTCATTTGTCACCTGTAATTCATCTAATATTTGCTGATTTTCATTAGTCACTTATAATTAATCTAACACTTACTGAATGTCTATTATCTACTTGGCAGTATGTTTAGTGATAGGTTTGTAAGGGTGAAAAAAAATATCAGATTAGGTCCTGGCACACAGTGGTGAGAGCAGTGAGACAGAAACTTCAGATAATCTAAAATGTAGTGTGAGGAGTAATATAGATGTAGGAATGCACAAGGTAAAGTAAAGGTACATATTTTGCAGTAATAAATTTTTGTTTAATTGTCACGGGCCACCATCATATATGTTATGCTGATATATGATGGGCATATCATATATATATATTCTTTGAAATGTGGTATGAGGATATTCATTGTCATAGAGTAAGAAAAAACAGACTATTAACAACCAAGGAAGTCTCTGGTTTCTGATGTGAGCATTACAGAACCTTTTAAAAGAAAGAATAGAAAATGGAATGACTAGAAAATAAATTATTATTCAGTAATTTATATCTTTATTTGGTGCCACCATTGTAAAGTATATCTATATTTTTATAAGCTCTACTGATAATTTTAAGAGATGCTGGATTCATATATAAATATCTATGTTTATATCTCTATCATCTATCTATCTATCTATCATCTATCTATCTATCTATCTATCTATCTATCATCTATCTATCTATCTATCTATACACTCACTCAGGTACTATTTCAAGTATTTGGTATTCTGTTGCTAGCAGTACTCTTGCTTATCTCTGAAAAAGGCATGTGAAAACTGAACCAAGCTGGCGTCATCTTCTGAGTATAGCTGCATCTTTTTTTTTCTCTGAAGTGGAGATGAACTGAAGGTACAAGGCACACAAGTACTCTTTTCTCTTCTTGTACATAGTATAGCTCTAATTTTACTATTTTCAGGTTTGAGAAGTTTTAAATAAAAAAAACAGTCTTTCTGTAGTGCCCTACACTATGGGTTTTGATTCAGACAAATTGTGTTCATTCAAGCCATCCAAGTTTGAAATCGATCAATCAATCAACTTAGAAACATCTATTGAACACTCCTACAAATGGCAGTCACTAAGACAGGTACTACATACAGCATTGGGTAATTTAAATCCAGCTTTAGTGGTTCTCTCAGAAGGCAAATAAAAGTCATATAATTTTCATATTTCCTTGGCTTTGGAGCAACCATCATGATTTAATCCATGACACATTGTTCTTTATAATGAACATGAATGTTATTTTAGCATGATAATTTCTTTGTGTTTATGTTGAAATTAATCAACAATAAGGACCTCTCTCCATAAATACACATGTATTTAAAAACAAATGCAAACCTTGGGGACTTCCCTGCTGGTCCAGTGGTTAAGAATCTGCCTTCCGAGGCAGGGGACACGGGTTCGATCCCTGGTCAGAGAACTAAGATCCCACATGCCACACGCAGGGCAACTAAGTCCGTGTGCTGCAACTACTGAGCCCGCATGCTCTAGAGCCTGCAAGCCACAACTAGAGAGCCTGCACACCGCAACTAGAGAGAAGCCCACGCAATGCAACTAGAGAAGCCCGCGCACCACAACAAAAACACCCTGCATGCCACAATGAAGATCCCACGTGCCACAACTAAGGCCCGACACAAATAAATAAAGAAATAAATATTTAAATAAATAAAAATAAAATAAAATGCAAATCTTCTTTGGGAAGAGAGATTTTTTAATAGAATATAATTAACTTGTAGATAATTGAAACACTGAAGTTTCATGTGATGTTTAAATACAAATGATAAATTTATAATTAAAAAAATATCTGAGCATTATATTTTCTAAAACTTAGATAGAATTTTATTTCCTCACATTTTTCTGATGAAAAAAATTCAAATTAGACTACGTATAACATATAGTTATTTTCATCAGGTACATTTTCTAATTTATCGAAAAGGAGTTACAGATACAGAAAAGACCAAAGCATAGATATGGTTTTACTTAATAAGAAACTATTCCTGTTTTTTTTTTTTTAAGCAGCATTCATCATTCAACAACACTCAGTGTGTATATAAGAACTATGTCCCAAGAAGCTGAGAAAAATATAAAGATGAGCAACACACAGTTCTTCTCCTAAGGGACATTTAATCTAGTAGACAGTGTAGAATTATGCTCACAAAGAGCAAAACAATACAAAAAATTATATTTGGGACTTCCCTGGTGGTGCAGTGGTTAAGAATCTGCCTGCCAATGCAGGGGACGCAGGTTTGAGCCCTGGTCCGGTAAGATCCCACATGCCGTGGAGTAACTAAGCCAGTGGGCCACAACTACTGAACTTGTGCTCTAGAGCCCGTGAGCCACAACTACTGAGCCCACGTGCCTAGAGCCCGTGCTCCACAACAAGAGAAGCCACTGCAATGTGAAGTCCGCACACCACAGTGAAGAGTAGCCCCCACTCTCTGCAACTAGAGAAAGCCTGTGCACAGCAACGAAGACCCAACGCAGCCAAAAATATATTAATTAATTAATTAATTAAAAAAATTATATTTGGTAGCATGATAAATTTTTAAAGAGTTCAGAAGTTGGGGAAGAGGAACAATTATTTACTGGTGGACAAGAAATTATAACTAACTAACCTCCAGGTAACCTAATAGCTTCATTAACTAAAACTCTCCATTCTCTCTACAAGTTATACTGATTAATGTCCCCCAAATTCTCAAAACTAGTAACTAAGCTACTCTTCAATACGGCCATACCTATCTGCATCCAACAGTTGAACTGAATGCCTACCAAGAGTCAAGTGTGTATCCTCAAATCTGTTTTTGCCAATAGTGTTTATTATTGTAATCACATAATTTATAATGAAATATTATTGAAATATTGTATCTATAAAAATCATGTCGAAATCTCTGGGAAATTTTAATGAAATGACTCTAAGAATTGCTTTAAATATAGAAATGCGATAGATATTTTAAAATATTTGAAAATATACATCAAATTACTTTGCATACATCTTTGTTCTTGCCCCAGTTCAAAGAAAATAATATTGAAAGTTGCATTCTGAGTATGGTGAATAAATCAAAGATTAGAAAGTTAACCTCCATTTCATACATTTTATGACAAAATAAAATATTAAAGGTGTCTGTAGGTTGCACTCTTCTAATCCATATCACTTTCACACTTCATTTGATTCCAACAATTTTGTGCAAGCTATAGTGAAGGTATTATCATCCTATTTTTGCAAATGAAAAATAAAGCTTTATTTAAATTATGACTTCCCAAACCACACAGCTAGATGACCAAGATGGAACTTTAATCAAGGTTGTTTAAAGTTGGGTCCAATGTTTGTTCCTACCTCTTTTTAAGTAGAATATTTTGGGGAGAATAATTAATTTGCTATCATGGAGTAAACTGATCATGTATATGTGAAATATATATATATGAAAAAGAGTAAGAGATAAAATATCAGCACACTAGTTGGTTGAATAGTGTCTCCCCCAAAATCTTTGTCCACCTGGAACCTCAGAAAATGACAATATTTGCAGGTATAACTAAGGAAAGGAGCCCAGGATGAGATCATTCTGGATTATGGTGGGCCCTATTTCAACAGCAGGTGTCTTTATAAGAGACAGAAAATGCTAAGGATCGCCAGAGCTACCAGAAGCTAGGAGATAAGTGTGAAATGGATTCTGCCTCAGAGACTCCAGAAGGAGCCAACCATTCCAACATCTTGATTTCAGACTTCTGGATTCCAAAACCATGAGTGAATAAATTTCCATTATTTTAAGTCACCAAGTTTGTGATAATTTGCTATGGAAGCCATAGGAAACTAATACAACTATTAAGATACATCAGTGAGAAGTCATAGGTGTATTTTCTGTCAGTATTAGCTCATTTCAGGAGTCAAATTACTACTTATTTGTCAGACATTGAAAACCTTTGGTATTATAAAGGCATTGCTCTTTTTTAAAGAAACAGACAATATTTCTATACCTATTCTTTTCTACTATCTCAGTTCCAGAAACAATGAGCTTTTGCTATTTAAAATGGCATTAAAAATCAGGAAAAAGGGGCTCCCCTGGGGGCTCAGTGGTTAAGAATCCTCCTGGCCAATGCAGGGGACATGGGTTCGAGCCCTGGTCTGGGAAGATCCCACATGCCGCGGAGCAACTAAGCCCATGCGCCACAACTACTGAGCCTGCACTCTAGAGCCCATGCTCTGCAACAAGAGAAGCCACTGCAATGAGAAACCCGCGCACCGCAACAAAGAGTAACCTCCGCTTGACGCAACTAGAAGAAAGCCCGCGCACAGCAACGAAGACCCAACACAGCCAAAAATAAATAAATAAAATAAAATAAATAAAACATTTTAAAAAATCAGGAAAAATATCTAATAAAAAATACTTGCAAGAATATTTCTCTAGTAAAAAGATCTCTTTTAAAAAGTAGTTTAAATTGCTGTTTTTGAATTTAAAACTCCATGTGATTATGTTGGTTCCAAATGGTTCCACTTACAACTATTTTTTCTTGCATTTAGTTGTGAAATGGTGGGCTACATAAGGCCAAAAGTGAACTGCACATTTGTTTTTTCCAGTTTGAATCATAAAATTGAAAAATTTAAGAGGATTATAGTGGCTCAGGGATAAATGAAGAGATTTACTGTATGCATTGGAAATTGTGATTAACTTGATTCAATGATAAATATTGAAAGGAAGTTTATCATCTATAAGTTTGATAAAGCTGTTTTTTTAAAATGGGTTTTTCACTCTGAAAGCTAATTCATGTTAGGTGGCTACTACAATCAGAAATTTGATACAGAAATAGAGTCCAGGCCACTAGCATTTGGTTCAGAAGGCCACATGTAAGAGTCATAGGTGTATTAGTCAGGGTTCTTCAGAGAAAGAGAGCAATAAGGTATTAATTAATTAATTATAAGAGTTGGCTTATGTGATCATGGAAGCCATGGTGCCTCATGATTTACCATCTGCAAACTGAGGAAACAGGAAAGCCGGTGCTGTAATTTAGTCCAGATCTGAAGAACTGAGAATCAGGAGTACTATGTCTGAGAAAAGGAGAAGATGGACATCCCAGCTAAGGCAGAGGAAGTGAATTTGCCCTTCCTCTGCATTTTAGTTCTATTCTGGCCCTCAGCTGATTGGATGATACTCACCTTCTTTACTGAGTCTGTTGATTCAAATGCTGATCTCTTCCAGAAACACCTTACAGACACACCTACAAATAATGTTTTACCAGCTATCTGGGCATCCCTTAGTGTCCCCAAGTTGACACATAAAATTAACCATCACAATAGGGTAGCAGAAATGTGCTCTTCTTTTACCTCTCAGCTGTACTGCAACCCAGTTTGGCTAATCATTGACCCATGCATTCAATGAGTGATTCTCAACTTTGGCTACACATCAAAATTACCTGGAAGATTTTTTTAAATGCCTGGTCCTCACCTCCAGATATTCTTATTTAAATAGTCTGGGGTGTGACTTGAGTATAAGGATGTTTTAAAATTACTCAGGTGATTTT
The DNA here is from genome assembly GCF_028021215.1 of Eschrichtius robustus. Classification (NCBI taxonomy): domain Eukaryota; kingdom Metazoa; phylum Chordata; class Mammalia; order Artiodactyla; family Eschrichtiidae; genus Eschrichtius; species Eschrichtius robustus. The sequence goes on from NC_090826.1 coordinate 91,844,279, forward strand.
TATATACAGCCAAGGCAGATAATCATTGAATTAGATGTTTGCATCCCATAGCTAACCACTACCAACCCCCTAACCCAACCCCAGGAAACATTATCAGAGTGTACTTTATTGAGATAGTCTGGGTTACTGTATGTAATTTTAGCTCATAGGGAACTTTTTCACATAATATTATGTAATTTTTCTCCTGGAAAAATATAGACCACTCCACAGTGAAGAGAATTAGTATATTTATAGGCTTGGAAACAGCTAACTCTATTCTATTCTACATATCAGTTAGAGAATAGAGCATGGTAAATTGTTCCTTGGCTATAGCACTGTTTCTCAAAGTGTAATCTTTATACTATCTGTATTAACCAAATTGCTTAATAATAAATAAAGAAATGAACAAGTAAGTAAATCACATTCTTGAACTCTCCTCCAGACTTAACTGAATCAGAAATTCTGATTCTGGACATCCATGGTCCAGTCAGCTAATGCTAGAATGACTGGTACAAAGCATTGTAATCTTTGGGATACATGTGACCTATAAGAACTCTTCTGATTACTTTGTTCATCTGGGATTTGTGATTACACATGTAAGAGCATGTCCTGTACTGGTGAATGTTTAGAAGGGAACTGTCTTGGACAGATTTGTCGTTTACTAGCATTGGCCAAGCTGCTTCTAAATTTAAGATTTATGTCCATTAATATTTAGCTTAAATGGAATTCTTTCATGCTATAAAAAAATTTCACTATATGATAAAAAAAAGAAATTCTGAATATGAGGCCCAGAAATGTATGTTCTTAAGAAGCAATCTGGAGGATTCTAGTGTACACTAAGGTTTGAAATACATTGGTACAAGAACTCTATCCTATCTAAGCATTTATATTACTCTCTTCTAAACTGAATTTTTACACCTCATTATATGTGTAAAAGTAAAGCATGAATCTGAGAAGGAAAAAAATGAATACTTGATTTTAAAAAGGTTAAATGTATTAAGTATTATAACTTGGTTGGCTCTGAGAAATTACAGTGCCAAATACTTGGAAATACAAAGTAATGACTTTGTTAATCTCCATTCATATGGAATCTATTAAAAATTTTAAATACCCCCAAAGATTATTGAAAGAGCACTTCAAATTTTTAAGTGGTAAATTTATTAATAAAATTTCTGTGTGTAGATAATTTTTGTATATGAAATCTCTTTTTTTCTACTGACATAAACTAACTTCAAGGAAAATTAGAAAATCAAGAAAATATCTTTAAAGGTGGAAATATCTTCAGAGATAACAAAGCTTAAATTCAGAGAGGAAAATGAGATATATAAGACTGAACTCCAAACTAGATTTTTCTCTAGTTTTTTCTACATTGGCCATTTCTCCTTTATGTGTTCCTTTCCTTTTCTACCCTCTTAGAACCAATCTTTCATAATCTAACTTCTAAATAACTTATTTCAAGCAGTTCTGGTCAAAGTTACCATTGTCTCTCACTTGGACTATTTAAGGTCTTCAATTTGCCATGGAAATGCCCTCCAATTCATTCCAGACATAGCAGACCAATTATATTTTCTAAAATATAAATGCTATCATGTTACTCTCTGGCTTAAAAATTTTCAAGGGTTTCTTATTACCCTAAAGATAAACCTCAAGTCCTTTACATAAATTACAAGCTCTCCATGACTTGGCTCTTGCCTTCATTTCCAGTCTCACAGATGTGGTTCTCAGTAGGGGTTTATACAGAAATATTGAAGTTTGTATGGAGTGTTATTCTTTGTCACAAAAACTGTGTGGGAGGGGCACTATTGCCATTTACTGGATAAGGACTGGGATATTTGATATCTTTCATTGCACAGGAAGTGTCTTATAATGGAAAATCCCTCGTGGCTCTTACATTTCTGACTAGATATCATGTAGATTAAAAAAATCCATTTAAATTATTTGAGCCAAGGATGTAAATCACTTCTACATATGAAAAAAATTATTTTTGGAATGTTTTTAAGATTTGATAATTTTCCAGGTAGGTAACTGCTGTATAAATCAATAGAAGAGTGCACTTTATTTGGAAGGTTACCAAGAATTGCTTACCATTTTGGAAAATCATGCCACTTGTGCAAAGCAATGGAAATTCAGCAAAGTTAATTATTGTTCAGGTTTGAGCTCTAATCCCGCCTATAATCTGTCATGCTGGGGAGGAAAACTGACTTTTGATGATTAACTCCAACCCAGGGACACAGTTTGGGGAAAAGTTCAGGCTGAAATTCAGTCAGCACGGACGTATAGATAACTTAGTCCAAGCATAATAGATACTAGGTGTATGATAATGTCCAGATACCAGCAATATTGAATGGTAATCTACTTATTACTTGGGAAAAAAAAGTCCCATAGTTAAAACTCAACTCTGAGATTCACAAGGATCAGATAAGATTAACACTGTATAGAATTATCCGGGAGTTTTAAGGAGGAATTGAGATGAGTTGGCATTAGAAATGTATACGGCTTGGTTAGGCAGAGTAGAAGGCAAAATGGAGATGGCAAGGAGGAAAAAGGAGATTAAAAATACTGAAAGGTAAGTAGCAAAAAAAAAAAAAAAGGCACAATTTTGTAATTTGGAATCATGAAAATATATCACCACCCAGAAAAATGGCAAAACCTAAATGTGAACTTTGTCCTTTAATGGAAGAATCTTTTCAGCAGGGTCATGAACTGCCATGTTGCACAATTCCAGTGGTTAACGTTTATATTGTATTTTGTGTTGCTCCCTGAAGTTGTGTAAAATAGAGGCCCTTCTTAGATTATTACGTCTTTACTGGGGGTATGGCCTTTAACAGGATAATTCTGTTTCAACTTTCACTGTAGCACTATGTGTCTGTTATCTATTCATTCCACATACATCTTGTCACAGGCATATTTAATCATTTATTTCAAGCCTCAGTCATTTAAAGCTTTGAAATTGATTGAAAATAGAGGTCAGGTTAGAGAGAAGATATTTCTTTACCTTCAGAATGCTAATATATTTGATTGAATGCATGAAGAATTGCACAGACTTTGAGTTGCATTGGAAGAATAGGATAATGTAGTGTTTGTTCCCTTGCTTAAGAATGTTGCTAACCCAGTGCATTCATATTAGAATGTTTTATATTAATTCACCAAGAAAGAACATGTGCATCTTGTATGGGTGTCGGGGGGAGGTCTGGGGGAGGCATTTAAGAATTGCCAAGAAGTTCAGCAAAGGCAGAAGGGGACTTGGTTATAGGTTTCTGAGCCACTTTGCCTGTTTTTCAGAGTAAGGAAACTCCATACAAGAATATATGCCTGTCTCTTCCACAGTCACAGGCTTGCTATTCCTCAGAGCCATTTAGGGCTTTTAATATTGCAGATGCAAACCTACTTTTTATAACTTCCTAAAGCAGCTTCTACAGTATGGATTTGCTCAGGGATACCCTAAAATATGGATATTGTTTAAAATGCAGTTTACTGATCATTTTTACTTCCCCTTCACTTCCATGCATGGAATGAGAGTGAGTATTGAATCAAGCTTACAGCTTAAAATTGTACTAAAATTATGATTACAAGAAACTTAATAATTATGTTTTACTTCTATTGTTTAATTGGCTGTAAACTGTTGATGGTAATCTTCTAAACAATTCCTATCAAGCTTACAAACTTAGGCCACATTATGAATTCATCACATGGTAGTGTACTCCTACCATTTTTATTGTCAATCCTGGTGAAACAAATTAGGCTAATTATATCCTGAAGTTTAAAGTTTTGCTTGAGACTTTATTTGTTCTTGAATTACAAATTTAACAAATCAATTTTTTTCCCCAAGGTGCAATATCCCTTTAGTTTGCCCATGTGTTGGCCTACCAGCCTTATACCTTGTATGCCTTCTCTTCTCTCCCAGTCTTCCACTATTTCCTATTTATATTGTTTAATCAACAAAGTGAATAAGAACAGAGGTTCTGGACATAGACTCCACAAGTTTAAATACCAAATGTATTGGTTACTAGCTATATGGCCTTTGAAAAATCTTTTATGTCTAGATTCCACAGGTAAAAATGAGAATGAAAACACTATTGATTTTATCCATTTGTTATGATGATTTAAGGAGATAATGCATGTATGCAGGTTAGCACAGTACCTGACATGTAAACAGATTCTATAGATAGTAGTTATTATTGTTATTGATGGTATTACATATTTAACATAATTTCAGTAAATTTATTGTTAAATTTTTCTATTTGCTGTTTTTTACATATTATAATAATATGATTTACATAGATTTTAATATTCAAATAAACAAAACATTTAACTTGTCTTCTTTCTTTAGTATTTTTTAGCATCATGACCAAATATCTTTTATTAAATAGACATATTTTGCTATGCTTGTTTTTATGTAAAGTGCACAAGTAAGTGGCAAGCTATACTTCATAAAAATTTAAAGAATTATACTAATATGGATATCTACACATGAATATAGTCTAATGACTTATCTATAAAATTGTTGCATTTTAAAATATTGGGCTGTGGCAGGAGGACATTTACAGAATTGATCCTTTATTCCAGTAATTCTCACGTTTTAGATTTTAAGAAGTAATTTCAAAGGAAAAGTAAAAATCATGAATCCATACCTAAAAGTAATTTCACTTTTTGTGAAATTTTTGTCTTTTGATCAAGAAAATATATGATTGTTCAAAGCTACTATAAATTATTTCTTTTAACAGGATTTATAAGTTGCCTCAAGACAGCAATTTTTAAATACTTATAATAAGGCTATGTGTGGGGCTTACATTACTCAGGTTGAAACAATGTTTGGTGAACCAAACCATGTAACTGCCCAATAATTTCAGACTACTGATTTCACCTCCAGGAATACCACGTCCAAAGAAAGAGTGGACTCCCTTCAGTTACATTATCTTCTTCATTTTTCCAAACGTAACTATTCTCTAGCCATTGGTAACTCAAGCAGAAACAAAAACAAGTAAAATCAAGTAATGAGTGGCATATAAAGTTTTGCCTCACATTCAAATAGCTACTTTAGGAAGCAGAAAGCATTTATTTTTTCATTTTGTATTTTAAAGCAAATTTTTGCCTTTTCCAATAGAATGCTCAAACTTTCACTTCTTAACCAAATTGGCAGCCACTTTAGAATCAATGATTTGCTTTAGTGTGATAACCAATAAATTTAAATATAATTACATACTATATGTTTTGCAAAAAAGAGAGTCCTTTAGTAGTCAGGGAAATAATTCAATAGATATTATTAGACCTAGTGTAAGACCCTCTCGGGTTAATAAAAATATGTTTCAATATTAATCATAACTGTGTCACATACCACTGTTATTTACAGAAAGACTTCTCTTGACTGATGCCCAGAAGTTAAGTAAGAATTAAATAGCTATATTCTTAACAAGTATTTGTTATGGCGATATTAATATCAGACAAAGGAGACTTTAAGACAAGGAGATTGTTGAGAGAAGTTTTCATAATGATAAAAAATGTCAACTTGAGGAATATATAACAATATTTATTTTGTACTCCCCTGTATTCAATATATATAATGCCAAAAATTAACTAAAAGGAAAAAATAAGCAAATATCATAATTGCCAATTTTAACCCAGCTTGGTATAAGAAACATACAATTAACTACATAATTAATTAGCATATATAGGACATTGCACTGAACAATTTCAGAATACATGGTCTTTTTAGGTATACAGAGACTACATTTAATCAATTTTTAACTATGAATTTACCATATGCTGGACAATAAAGAAAACCTTAAAAGAAAAAAAGAAAATCTTAATAAATTTCAAAATGTCAAAATCCTACAGACTATGTCTTGAGCCCAGAAAAAATAAACCAAAATTAAATAACGACATAACAAATTTAAAAGAATATAATTTTAAAGTCCCCAAATGTTTGGAACTTAAGCCCTTCAAAGTAACTTCTGGGTCAAAAAGATCCACAATGGACACAAAGATAACCTCTATGTAAGAATTCCATCTTCACTGTGGCAGAAACCATGTGGATTGGCCCTGAGTCTACATGGAGAAGGAAAGAAGCTCAGCTATCTTTGCCAGAGTATTTGGCATTTGGGTGAAGCCTTTCTGAACCTCACATGAGCCCAGCCACAAGGTAAAGGTAATGAGCAACTCTAGTCTGTCATTGGCAGGATGAATAGAAAAATTACCAACCAAATTCTGTTTGAATTCCTGACTCACAAAATCGTGGTATATAATGAAGTGTTGTTTTAAGCCACTGAGACGGCCTTCTACGTCAGCTGAAGCTGCTAGAACTGTCATTCAGAAAGATAAAAATTTATTCTCAGACTAAAATCCAAGTTCAACCATTATTTGAAAGGTACTTCAGCACAGGAAAAGTTTGGAGAAAGAACTACTCCATCTCTTGCTGGTGGAAGGGATTTTTATGGGGATTTTGGAAGCTATGGAGGGTCACAGAGTACACGCAGTTTCCTATGTCTGGAGAGCAGAGAATGTAGAGAAGGTGGAGCAGGATGTAGTCTCTGGGGTTAATGACCAGTTAGTTAGGCCTGGTGTTTTGAATTGGTCTCAGCTTATTGGTAGTGATGTTACTGGCTAGGAATGCCTATGCGCTCACTTGAGCCTGTACTCCTTGTGGCAAGTGCCCACAGAAATTTCCCTGAATAGAACCAGTGCTGTGACAGGATTGGACCCTTATGGTTTTTTTATGATTGCAAGACTTACCTCAGCAACAACCATCAGGGAACTTTGAAAACCCTAAGGTTTACTACTCATGAGTACTGAAGAATACACAGCAGGTCTGGGGCCACACAGTGAGGTTGTAGGTAGAGAGAGAGAGAGACAGAGACAGAGAGAAGGTGAGAGAGAGGAATATGTCCCTTGGGTTCTGCCGTTACTGGGGTCATGGGTGGGGACCTAGGGTTTCATGGGTTCACTCTTCATTGGCAAATTTAAAACATAAGAGCAGGAATGAGGGTGAGGGGTTACTCAAGTGGTCAGTTATCTAGGTTACTCAGGGCTTTCTAAAAGGGGAACTTCATGGGTGGAGGTGGCCTTGTTTCTTAACTAGTTGTTTAGTTAGTAGCTGTGTCATTCAGCTGGCAATTTGTTTATTCAAGATGGATGTCTTTGAAATCAAAAGCTTAATGTTGGGCATTTACATTACAACCAAAAATACTTATTGTCAGGCTCTTACACTACACCTGGGTTTTAGTTGGGTGAGTAGGAAGTTACTGGACATGAGGAATTTTCCAGCAGCCTTGACATTCTCATGGGACAGCTGAAAAACTCCTACTCATTCTTCAGTTGTTGAATCTATATGCTCTGGAAAGGATGGGAAGGGTCTGTGAGTTTCTCTTGTCTAACCTGCAGGGACTAAGACATGCCTGAAGAAAAGTTGGCCTACTTAAATAGTGTCACTGTCTTAGTGAAGAAGTCAGACATGCAAAGATGTGACCACCCAGAGAAAAGATGCTGGACTTGAGTGTCTTAATGGACTCCAAGGAGGGAGATGCTGAAACCTGGGGCCACCAAGAATGGTATGTATTTAAAAAATAATAGATAGCGATGATTAAGGACTAGAAGCCTTACCACCACCACTAACATCACCACCAGAGCTCCACAAATGCTTTTTAACCCTCTAGCACTTAGATCAAATCCAAAAAGCATCCTGAAACTTGATGAAAAATATTCTGTGTATAAATGAAAAAAATTAGATTGGCTGACTTTGCTCTGACAAGACTTATATTACATTTCAACCTCTAGGATAAGCAAGAGCTATAGTTAGAATTTAAATTCAGTTGCAGAAAAATAAAGAATACTGATTTTTTTTTGATTTTTTTAAAGATTTTATTTAGTATTGTACTTTTCATAAATTTACTATTCATTAGTGTGCTTTAACATAAGATGTAGTAAATATTCTATTTTTACAAGTTTTATTTGACCACAGTTTATCTGTTAACTATTTTTGGAATCCAATATTAAAGGCCAAATTCAAAATTTACCAAGTACCTAAGGATTTATTAGTGAATTTAGTTAATTTTGATAATTTTAAATGTCATAATCAGAACATGTTTTTGTCAGCTGTTTCTTGAGATACAAATATAAATTGCTCTTTTATATTCATTTGTAATTATTTTCATACATAAAGGCTGTTCTTAATCATCTTTCCCCAGTCCTGCTGTCACAGAGATAGAAAACAGTATAAAACATTTCAATCTCCACAGGCCACTTAAAATTATCAAATGACCTAGAGGTAAAACAGACTATGTCTTTTACTAAACCCCAGGAGTCACTAATGTTTCTTTTAGCCTAAAGAAATAAGACAATTTACTTTTCTTGCTTAAAGTATGATAAAATTCACGTATCCAACTTATTAAGAACTTTGTTTCATTTATATTTTTATTTTCTTTGTTTCATGAGCATGAAAATGAATTCCATAGTACAATAACTGGCTTGGAAATTAGTGTTTTCAAACTATATATAATGTTCCTTTAATAAGAAGCCAGAGCAATGTAGAAGACAAGGATTGACCCCAAACCAAAAAGTGCAGCAGGGCAATGTCTTTCTATTCCCTTTACCATCCCTGTGCTCTTCCTCTCCTCCTCTCCCTAAGTCTTATAGATCATAAAACTGCCTTCAGACTTCCCACTTATACATTAGAACCAGGAATACTCCACTGTTCTGATCTTTCCCTTCTCTCAATTTATTTTACCAATCGTGTCTTTAGGATCTGCTCAAAAACAGATCATTATTCCTACAGTATGAATGGATAATAAAAAAAAATACTACCTTTCTTTGCTGAGATAATGTTTTACAATTCAAGCATCATCTTAAAAAGGGTGACCCATCCAGAATGAGTTTTACATGGGCTTGTTGTAAAATACTTCAAGACAAACTTTATAAGTATAGACCTGCTCTTTGATTTTGGTTCAATTTTCAATTAAAGGACCAAAAGGTAGTAAGTGGAATACCAGTTAATAATAGTAAAAATTATAGCTGATACTTTTCCTGTGAAGCCATTTTTACAGCTCTTTTTCTTTCCCAATGAACTTACATACCAATAATCCTCAAACTTAGATTTATTGCTATTTTTAAACATTCAAGGAACAATCTTCGATCCTTATCATGTCAAACTATATACTTTTAAGAAGAGATCCCACAAGTTGTACATATAATCTGTGTTACAATCAAATAAATTTTTAAAGTTTGAAACGTTCAACTTTAACATTAAACATTTGTGTTTTAAAATAATATTTGTCAATGTTCACCCATTGCCTGAGAAAGGCAGACCTCTGAAATTTAATTTACTCATGTCTTGCTTTCTTTATGGGCTTTATTTTATTTTATTTTTTTGAGCTGCCCAGGCTTAGACAGATAATGCAGTAGTTAAAGTAAAAAATCACCAACTCTGATAAATACCAAACAAGACACATATTTTCTATGGCACAGCTAGAAAATCAGAAATAAATAAATTAGGGATAAATATTTAATAGGAAAGCTGATTTAATTAACACGCTACTCTTAAGAGAAAAAAGATATAAAAAAACAGTAACTGAAAGGTAACTGAAGAGGAAAAGTATATCTGATTAGCTCCTTAGGTAAAATGGTACTAGTTTAATATATAAAGGTCATCTCAAACTTGACATGTCTGAAAAGACATTTGATCTCCCTCTTACACCCCCACCCACATCTGTTCCTTCTCCAGGAGTCCCTACTTTAGAAAATGACACTAATTTTCACAGTCATTCAAGCCCAAATCCTTTAAGTTGTTCTTGAATACCTTCAAGCACACCGTGTATTTCTTTCTTCAGCAAGTTCTGTTGGTTCCATCTTCAAAATACTTCCTGAATCTGCTTACTTCTAATCAGCCCCAGTGCTTCTGTCCCTATCCAAACCACCACCATTTTCCCCAGACTATGCAATTGCAATGTCTCCCTAATAATTTTCATTGTCTCAATTCTTTTCCTTCTACACTTTTCTGCAAAGCAGCCAGACTGATCATTGATAAATGTAAATCAGATCTCACACTCTTCTGCTCAGATCCTACTGTGTCTTCTTTTCCACTCAGCAGAAAAGCGAGATTTTAACCTACCTAAGTGGTTCTGTATTACCTCTGCACCAGCCTCCTCTCCTATAAGTTTCTGGTTTACTTCCTTCATTTGGTCACACTACTTTTCCCGATGATTTTTCAATAAGCTAGGTTGATTCTGACTTCAGATTTTGCACTTTATTTTTCCTTTGCTTAGAACTCTTCTCCCAATTCTCCATGAAGCTCATTCCCTTATTTTATTCAGAGTTCTGTTTATAGCATCATCTATGGAGAGAGGATTTCCTTGATCATCCTATGTAAAGTTCTCTAATACTTGACTGCTTTATTTCCTACAAATAACTTATCAATTTAGCATTACATTGTTCTATATTTGTTTATTAGCTTATTATTTGCTCCCTCAACTAGGGCATAAATTCCATGAAGGATTTTGACTAGTGGATCCTTCTTTGTTTCCTCAGAAACAATGCATTACACAGAGTATCTTTAAATATGTATTGACTAACTACACTGATGAATAAACTGCAGTAGGCATTCCCCCTCGAATGCATCACCCAGTCTCCTGGCCTACAGTCTTTAATTTCAGTACCATATACCAAGTTTACTTGAATGACAGTAAATGTTTTTTTTTTTTTTTTTGGCTGTGCCACAAAGCATGTGGGATCTTAATTCCCCAACCAGGGATTGAAGCCGCGCTCTCTGCAGTGGAAGCATGGAGTCGTAACAACTTGACCTCCAGGGAAGTCCCTTCTTATATAGTAAGCTGCATGTCTCATCTTTAATTTCAAGTGTAGAGCTAACATATTAATATTCATTTTAAGAAAATATATCTTGTATCATCATTTCAGTAAAAATAATAATCAGTAAGAGAATGATTCATTTTAAGTTAGCTGAGAGGATGGATAATGTGGCTCTAGAGATGGCAATGCTGGTTATAATATTAATCAATTAGTTTCATTATCTGATAAATATAAAATCTTAGCATATAAATGTGACAAGTTCTGTAGCTCACATCCAGCAACATTAGTATCAGCAGGCAAAGAAAACTCAACTTCTCACCAGAGGTACTTGAGAGAGAGAGAAATTTAAGTGTTCCTTAATGACTAGTGGATGAAATTTAGTTCCAAACAATTTGAGTTTTAGAAAGGCAAACCAACATGTTAGAGCAGTGATTCTAGACTGAGAATGGTTTTCTCACCAGGAGACATCAGCAATGTTTTCAGACAGTTTTGGTTGTCACAACTTGGAGAAGGGTGCCACTGGCATCTAATACATAGATACCAGGAATGCTGCTAAAGTTCCCACAATGTACAGGGTAGCCCTCTGCAATAAATTATCCAGACCAAAATGTTACTAGTGCCAATGGTGAGAAACCATGTTAGACGGGCCAGACAGTAATTTTGAGTTTTTCTTTAGTTTAGAACACAAAATGATTTTGAAACTTTTCCAAAACTTCATTTATTACTCTGTGTTTATGATCTCTAAGCTTCAAGCAGCCAGTGCTTTCTCATACCTTTCTTCTCTAACTCATGCAAACTCAAAGTAACTGCTCTTTCACATTACTTTCTGCTACTCTTCCTGAAAATACGTAACTGATAGATCAATTATTTAGTTCTGGAGACTCTGGGAGCCCAGCTGACCATTTTTTCTTTCTATGATGTTACTTGATTATTTCATTACTAATGGACACATCTTTTCACAGAAGTGTTCATTGTCTTTTTCTGAAAACAGAATATGCTCTAAGATGACTATTGTGAACTGATTAAGTAAAAACTGACTCAAATTTTTCAACTAAACTGAATAAACTGGACATGTATATTGTAAAATTATTTTAACTTTTCATGAGATGAAGAAATACTTTCTATTCCAAAAGTTTAATATTTCTCTATTATTGGAAAAAAAGGAGCTCTGCTGTTGAGAAACTTTTCCTTTCTCAGATATCAGTAAACTTGTTGACTTAATCTGGCGTTAATAGGAAACGGCATCTTTAGAGCTAGAAGTTTATCTAGCTAATTCCATGACTTTTATGCTATCTTAGATGTACACTTGAATTAATAAAACATCTTGTGATTTCATATCACTTAATGCGTAACATGGTATACTTAAGTACACTATATATTTTAGGTTTTACATAGTGAACAAAAGTCCTGAGATTTGCTTCAGATAGGCCTAGATAAAATCCATGCTCAGTCATTTACTTGTGTGAGTGTAAGCAAGTTATTTAGCTACTAGGAGCCACAAATTTTTTTTTTGTGAAGATTTGAATTTTATTTTATTTATTTTTTTATACAGCAGGTTCTTATTAGTTATCCATTTTATACACATCAGTGTATACATGTCAATCCCAATCTCCCAATTCATCCCACCACCACTTCCTCCCCCACCACTTTCCTCCCTTGGCGTCCATACGTTTGTTCTCTACATCTGTGTCTCAATTTCTGCCCTGCAAACAGGTTCATCTGTACCATTTTTCTAGGTTCCACATAAATGCGTTAATATACGATATTTGTTTTTCTCTTTCTGACTTACTTTCCTCTGTATGACAGTCTAGATCCATCAACGTCTCTACAAATGACCCAGTTTCGTTCCTTTTTATGGCTGAGTAATATTCCATTGTATAAATGTACCACATCTTCCTTATCCATTCGTCTGTTGATGGGCATTTAGATTACTTCCCTGTCCTGGCTATTGTAAATAGTGCTGCAGTGAACATTGGGGTGCATGTATCTTTTTGAATTATGGTTTTCTCTGGGTATATGCCCAGTAGTGGGATTGCTGGGTCATATGGTAATTCTATTTTAGTTTTTTAAGAAACCTCCATACTGTTCTCCATAGTGGCTGTATCAATTTACATTCCCACCAACAGTGCAAGAGGGTTCCCTTTTCTCCACACCCTCTCCAGCATTTGTTGTTTGTAGATTTTCTGATGAGGCCCATTCTAACTGGTGTGAGGTGATACCTCATTGTAGTTTTGATTTGCATTTCTCTAATAATTAGTGATGTTGAGCAGCTTTTCATGTGCTTCTTGGCCATCTGTATATCTTCTCTGGAGAAATGTCTATTTAGGTCTGCCCATTTTTGGATTGGGTTGTTTGTTTCTTTAATATTGAGCTGCATGAGCTGTTTATATATTTTGGAGATTAATCCTTTGTCCGTTGATTCATTTGCAAATATTTTCTCCCATTCTGAGGGCTGTCTTTTCACCTTGTTTGAAGTTTCCTTTGCTGTGCAAAAGCTTTGAAGTTTGATTAGGTCCAATTTGTTTATTTTTGTTTTTATTTCCATTACTCTAGGAGGTGGATCAAAAAATATCTTGCTGTGATTTATGTCAAAGAGTGTTCTTCCTATGTTTTCCTCTAAGAGTTTTATAGTGTCTGGTCTTACATTTAGGTCTCAAATCCATTTTGAGTTTATTTTTGTGTATGGTGTCAGGGAGTGTTCTAATTTCATTGTTTTACAAGTAGCTGTCCAGTTTTCCCGGCACCACTTATTGAAGAGGCTGTCTTTTCTCCATTGTATATTCTTGCCACCTTTATCAAAGTTAAGGTGACCATAGTTGTTTGGGTTTATCTCTGGGCTTTCTGTGCTGTTCCATTGATCTATATTTCTGTTTTTGTGCCAGTACCATACTGTCTTGATTACTGTTGCTTTGTAGTATAGTCAGAAGTCAGGGAGTCTGATTCCTCTAGCTCCATTTTTTTCCCTCAAGACCGCTTTGGCTATTCGGGGTCTTTTGTGTCTCCATACAAATTTTAAGAATTTTTGTTCTAGTCCTGTAAAAAATGCCACTGGTAATTTGATAGTGATTGCATTGAATTTGTAGATTGCTTTGGGTAGTATAGTCATTTTCACAATATTGATTCTTCCAATCCAAGAACATGGTATATCTCTCCATCTGTTGGTATCATTTTAATTTCTTTCATCAGTGTCTTATAGTTTTCTGCATACAGGTCTTTTGTCTCCCTAGGTAGGTTTATTCCTAGGTATTTTATTCTTTTTGTTGCAATGGTAAATGGGAGTGTTTCCTTAATTTCTCTTTAAGATTTTTCATCATTAGTGTATAGGAATGCAAGAGATTTCTGTGCATTAATTTTGTATCCTGCAACTTTACAGAATTCATTGATTAGTTCTAGTAGTTTTCTGGTGGCATATTTAGAATTATCTATGTATAGTATCATGTCATCTGCAAACAGTGACAGTTTTACTTCTTCTTTTCCAATTTGTATTCCTTTTATTTCTTTTTCTTCTCTGATTGCCATGGCTAGGACTTCCTAACCTATGTTGAATAATAGTGGTGAGAGTGGACATCCTTATCTTGTTCCTGATCTTAGAGGAAATGTTTTCAGTTTTTCACCATTGAGAATGATGTTTGCTGTGGGTTTGTCATATATGGCCTTTATTATGTTGAGATAGGTTCCCTCTATGCCCACTTTCTGGAGAGTTTTTATCATGAATGGGTGTTGAATTTTGTCAAAAGCTTTTTCTGTATCTATTGAGATGATCATATGGTTTTTATTCTTCAATTTGTTAATATAGTGTATCACATTGATTGATTTGCGTATACTGAAGAATCCTTGCATCCCTGGGATAAATCCCACTTGATCATGGTGTATGATCCTTTTAATGTGTTGTTGGGTTCTGTTTGCTAGTATTTTGTTGAGGATTTTTGCATCTATATTCATCAGTGATATTGGTCTGTAATTTTCTTTTTTTGTAGTATCTTTGTCTGGTTTTGGTAACAGGGTGATGGTGGCCTCATAGAATGAGTTTGGGAGTGTTCTTTCCTCCACAATTTTTTGGAAGAGTTTGAGAAGGATGGGTGTTAGTTCTTCTCTAAATGTTAGATAGAATTCACCTGTGAAGCCATCTGGTCCTGGACTTCTGTTTGTTGGAAGATTTTTATTCATAGTTTCAATTTCATTACTTGTGATTGGTCTGTTCATATTTTCTATTTCTTCCTGGTTCAGTCTTGGAAGATTATACCTTTCTAAGATTTTGTCCATTTCTTCCAGGTTGTCCATTTTATTGGCATAGAGTTGCTTGTAGTAGTCTCTTAGGATGCTTTGTGTTTCTGTGGTGTGTCTTGTAACTTCTCCGTTTTCATTTCTAATTTTATTGATTTGAGTCCTCTCCCTCTTTTTCTTGATGAGTCTGGCTAATGGTTTATCAATTTCGTTTATCTTCTCAAAGAACCAGCTTTTAGTTTTATTGATCTTTGCTATTGTTTTCTTTCTTTCTATTTCATTTATTTCTGCTCTGATCTTTATGATTTCTTTCCTTCTACTAACTTTGGGTTTTGTTTGTTCTTCTTTCTCTAGTTTCCTAGGTGTAAGGTTAGATTGCTTATTTGAGATTTTTGTTGTTTCTTGAGGAGGATTGTATTGCTATAAATTTCCCTCTTAGAACGGCTTTTGCTGCATCCCATAAGTTTTGGATCATCGTGTTTTCATTGTTATTTGTCTCTAGGTATTTTTTGATTTCCTCTTTGATTTCTTCAGTGATCTCTGGGTTATTTAGTAACGTATTGTTTAGCCTCCATGCGTTTGTGTTTTTTTAAGCTTTTTTCCCTGTGATTGATTTCTAATCTTATAGCATTGTGGTCAGAAAAGATGCTTGATATGATTTCAATTTTCTTAAATTTACTGAGGCTTGATTTGTGGCCCAAGATATGATCTATGCTGGAGAATGTTCCATGCGCACTTAAGAAGAAAGTGTAATCTGCTGTTTTTGGTTGGAATGTCCTATAAATATCAATTAAATCTATCTGGTCTATTGTGTCATTTAAAGCTTGTGTTTCCGTATTAATTTTCTGCTTGGATGATCTGTCCATTGGTGTAAGTGAGGTGTTCAAGTCCCCCACTATTATTGTGTTATTGTCAATTTCCTCTTTTATAGCTGTTAGCAGTTGACTTACGTATTGAGGTGCTCCTATGTTGGGTGCATAATATTTACAATTATTATATCTTCTTCTTGGATCGATCTCTTTATCATTTTTTAGTGTCCTTCCTTGTCTCTTGTAACATTCTTTATTTTAAAGTCTATTTTATCTGATATGAGCATTGCTACTCTGGGTTTCTTTTGATTTCCATTTGCATAGAATATGTTTTACCATCCCCTCACTTTCAGTCTGTATGTGTCCCTAGGTCTGAAGTGAGTCTCTTGTAGACAGCATATAGATGGGTCTTGTTTTGGTATCCATTCAGCAAGCCTGTGTCTTTTGGTTGGAGCATTTAGTCCATTCACGTTTAAGTTAATTTTGGATATGTATGTTCCTATTACCATTTTATTAATTGTTTTGGGTTTGTTTTTGTAGGTCTTTTTCTTCTCTTGTGTTTCCCACTTAGAGAAGATCCTTTAGCATTTGTTGTAGAGCTGGTTTGGTTGTGCTGAATTCTCTTAGCTTTTGCTTGTCTGTAAAGCTTCTGATTTCTCCATCGAATCTGAATGAGATCCTCGCCGGGTAGAGTAGTCTTGGTTGTAGGTTCTTCCCTTTCATTACTTTAAATATGTCATGCCACTCCCTTCTTGCTTGTAGAGTTTCTTCTGAGAAATCAGCTGTTAACCTTATGGGAGTTCCCTTGTATGTTATTTTTCATTTTTCCCTTGCTGCTTTGAATAATTTTTCTTTGTCTTTAATTTTTGCCAATTTACTTACTATGTGTCTTGGCATGTTTCTCCTTGGGATCATCCTGTATGGGACTCTCTGCACTTCCTGGACTTGGGTGGCTCTTTCCTTTCCAATGTTAGGGAAGTTTTTGACTATAATCTCTTCAAATATTTTCTGGGGTCCTTTCTCTCTCTCTTCTCCTTCTGGGACACTTATAATGTGAATGTTGTTGCATTTAATGTTGTCCCAGAGGTCTCTTTGGCTGTCTTCATTTCTTTTCATTCTTTTTTCTTTATTCCATACCGCAGCAGTGAATTCCACCATTCTGTCTTCCAGGTCACTTATCCATTCTTCTTCCTCAGTTTTTCTGCTATTGATTCCTTCTAGTGTACTTTTCATTTCAGTTATTGTATTGTTCATCTCTGTTTGTTCTTTAATTCTTCTAGGTCTTTGTTAAACATTTTTTGCATCTTCTCGTTCTTTGCCTCCATTCTTTTTCTGAGGTCCTGGATCACCTTCACTATCATTATTCTGAATTCTTTTTTCTGGAAGGTTGCCTATGTCTACTTCATTTAGTTGTTTTTCTGGGGTTTTATCCTGTTCCTTCATCTGGTACATAGCCCTCTGCCTTTTCATCTTGTCTATCTTTCTGTAAATGTGGTTTTTGTTCCACAAGCTGCAGGATTGTAGTTCTTCTTGCTTGTGCTGTCTGCCCTTTCTAGGAGCCCCAATTTCTTAATCTGACACTATCTTATGGAGTATTAAAAAGAAAAATAATATGATCAATGCAAAGTGTGTCACATGGTCCCTGACACTCAGGAGGTACATAATAAATAGGAGTGGGTATTGTTATTAATATGTAACAATTTGCTTTTCTAATGAAGCTGAAAAGTTCAAAATTCTTTAGAGAATTCGATCAGGACCTTTGTACCATACTGTGGTCCATTTTACCTCTTGATACAGAAGCAACATACCCTAAGACATTCGTTCATTTACAATGTTCATTATAAATATTCATTCATTGTAAATATTTGTTCATTTACATTCGTTCATTTGTAAATATTTCAAAATTTCTTTCCATCTCTTTTAAGGTGGCCTACATAAAAAAAAAAATCTGTCTCATACTGATTTATCTTCCCAACTCACTTTCCCAACTATTACACACATAGAAAAGCAACAGTTTTCTATAAATAAAGGTTCACTTTTTTTTCCATATAGATATTGTGTTATTCAGGTTTTTGTTTTGTTTTCCCCAAGTACTTCAATTTCCCAATTGGGCTGATTTCAATTTTGTAAATAAATAAAAAAATAACAAATTATCTATAGATGAGGGTGTATTTCTGTCCACTCTATTGTGTTTTAATGATTTATTTGTCTTTATTTTTGCCAACATCACACAGAAAAGATATTTATATATGAAAAGATATTAAATTCTAAGTATGTGTGAGATGTGTTACATTTGCCAATATGGTTCACCCAATTTTATTTAGGTTTAAAAAAATCTGAGATCTAAAATATCAAAAGGGCAGGCATTAATTTTATAACTGAGTATGTTACTAAGGATACAAATAAAGAATTTTTTTCAGGCTTTTTTAAGATAAACAAATTTCACACAGATGTTATTCTTGAATAAACATTAAGCAGGCTGATTGATGATACTTGATTTAGACAATGTTTTATTTGTCATTCTTTGTCATGGGCCATTTGTAGCCATCAACTAAAAATGTTTAAAAAAGAAAAAAAGAGAAAAGAGTTTCTAGAATATTAGCCCCAATAGAAGATTTTAAAAATGAGGAGAAATCCCTGTTGCAGCAACTTGCACAAAATAGGCAACAATAAATATATGCTGTATGAATTGATGCATGCATGAGAAAATGAATGTTCTTGAAATACAGATTGCTCTGACCATAATCTATGATATTATGATTGACATAATAGCTACTTTCATGTAATGGCAAAGGCTGATCATCCTGAAATAATATAACAATTTTAAGAAATATCAGATTTTGAAATGAGATAGGAATATGAACTGTGTTTCTCTCACCTCTCACAACTATATAAGGCAGTATACATTCAAACTTTTATATTTGCAAAATTTCTTTCCATCTCTTTTAAGGTGTCCTACATAAAAAAAAAAAAAAAAAAAAAATCTGTCTCATACTGACTTATCTTCCCAACTCACTTTCCCAACTATTACACACACACAAAAGCAACAAGTTTCCATAAATCTTTCAATGGTTGGCTAATTCCAAGTCAGTTAGGTGCTCACAGTGTGATAAAATTATAATGTATTTCTTTTTCTGAAGTTTGGATTTAGTTCAGACCTTGGAATGTGGAATTACAACAAAACATATCTCACCGTCTGGAGGTTTGCAAGTCATATTTTTTACCTTTATTGTCACTGTATCTCTTTACAAATTCATATGTACATGAGAATAAACATACACTATTTCCTGCAGTTTGTGAGTACAACAGACATTTATGACAAGTAAATTGCCAAGAAAACATTTACAATAAATATGATTTTGATGATAAGTTGTACCTTTAAAATAGAAATAAAAATTTCCAGGCATCTAATTTTTATATTACAGACTTAGGAATAGACTCTTCTCATTAGAAGAATTAAGTGTGTTGACAATTACAGAGTAACAAAAACTTACCAGCTACAACTGACTGCACTGCTGTCGAGCTCAACCCTATGGAAAGCTTAACTTTTCTTCCCTAGTTGCTAACAAGCTTCCCAAGTTGCTAAAAAGCTAACTTACAATACAGATGATACCTCATAAAGACAGGTCTATATAACATCCTTGGGCAATCATGTTCGGATACTGCAGACTTTCAGGTTAATGAGAAAGTTGGACGCAAGATCTGTGAAGCTTGAAATCAGTGAAATTTCGAAAAATAAATGTTGACAATTTTTTCAAGGGTCTGTAAACATGATAGAAAAGCTTACCATTTGAAATTTTCTAATTGACTCAAGTCATTCTCCTAACAACATTTTTGGTTAAAAGCTGAGGGAAGGTGAAGTTGGCATGGGTGGAGCCTACTTCAGGAAGTATAATCCTTATTAATTTTAACTAAAAGACTATTGAAACAGTTTATATTCTATGGAAGGCTGTATATTTAGCCATTTCCTTTATTTCCTCCAGAAGTAATCAGGAGTCATGGTGGTTATTCATCGGGTCTGTAATTAAATTTTGTTCAAGTAAGCAATCTGAGAAGACGCTAAAGGAAATTTAGAGCTTTTCAGATGTAGATAGCAAAAAAAGGCATAAAATAGCACATGTGTACTCCCACAGTATCAAGACTTTGCTTTTCTGAATACTGCCCGTACCTGAACTCTGGAAATCAAGCAATAGAAAGCATTTTAGATATTCCTCTGTCAATTTCTAACTGAAGTTATTCATATATTCATTCATTCAAAAATAATTGTTGAGCACTGACTCAAAAATTCTTGGTACTGTGCAAGTTGCTGGTAAAACAGAATAAGAAAGGATACCTATCCTCAAGGAGATCACCAACTCATATAGATTCCAAATTAGTCAATGATATTTGAAACATGTTTTTATAAGTACTATAATAAAGATAATGAAAGCACAACGAAGAAAATCTGGTCAATCCTCCTTGAGAGTGAGTTGGTGAAAGCACACAAAGTTTCACAAAGAAGATGAAACTTGAGCAGAATTTTAAAGAAACAAAAAAGATTTCCAAAGATGTAATATAAAGAGAAAGAAATTTGAGAATGAGGAAATGCACATGGGTACCTTCTTGACTGATGATAAAAATGTACATTACAAAGCTACTTATGTCCTTTTGATATAATGTTTCTACAGAGGGCATTGATATGCAACCTAATTTGAAATATAGTATGCCCTAAATTTAGGTGTGGGGACTATTGAAACATTTTCACTACCTTTACCTGGAGCCTATTAAGTATTAAGCAAACAAAATATAATCACATAATGTGGAACACTTTACTGATGATTTTTGTGTGGTTCCTTAGAAAAGAATTTTCTCCATGCATAGGTGTTAATAGTCCGATCACGTACTTTAAGAACAGAGAATCATATTTCTAACGTGTTATTTGAATGCAATTGCAGGGTAGTTTTAGACTATAATCTTCTGAAATATTGTAGGATTTCTTTGCTTTAACCTGTGCACATTTGAGCTAATACATTTTGTTACTAGAATTTCACAGATCAAATTCACACAGTTGTTTGTATTCTCTCTTCCTCAGATTTACTAATTTAACAAATGATTGGTTAGTTTTCAATCATAACACATATATATGTAACTAAGTTGTTTCTTATTTGGGAGGAAAAATAATGTAGTTTTTCAAAATATAATATTATGGCCCTCAACCGCTAGGATTAACAGGTACATTTGTCTTCTTTCTCCAGTCCTCAGCCTCCTTCCCTGGTATGTCCTTCTCCAGAGGTAAGGGTGGGTGTCACTATTCAAATGTATTGCCTTGATGGTGGAAGACTATGAAACTGATGTATTATCCTCCATAACTAGTTCTTTGTTGCTGCTGCATGTTCAAAAGATGGAGATCTGCTATCACTGTTGAAGCGTAAATTCCCCTTTATATTGCTCACCTTAAACTATTAATGTCTTCTGAAGATCTGCAACTCTTCTGCAATCTGTCTGGGCAGATCCTTCTTCTTGCAGTGCTTTTACTATTGTTGCAAAAGACCTTTGCTCTTTCCAATGCCATTCCTGTTGTGCCCTTGGTTTTCCTGAAAATATAAATGAAAAATTTACATTTGTGAATGAAGAATGAAGTTAATAAATATTGATAAATCTAGCTACTTTTAAAAAAAATTTATGTACTCAGAAAACCTACTCACAACAGAAAGCATTGACCAAGAACTCTTTATACATGAGCAGAGAATAACACATTTTTGGTGGTGTAGGCTGAGAGCAGAAAAGTTGGGCTCAGCCATGCCTTTGACAGCCAAATAAGGAGAAATTTGGGGCGAGGGGGTCAACATCCATATCTGAAGCTGTAGATTTCCTCAGGCAGATAATTTAATTTCTTAAATATAAAAATAAATAAGATGTAATCTTTGGCACTACAGAAGCTTATAACTGAGTTGAATACATGGAAGAATACAGAGTAAAATATAGTAAAAGCATATAGGTGGGAAGAGGGATGGACGATAAGTAGAGCAAAGTAGGTAGCAAGCAAGCAGGGAAAAAGGCCCCAAATTAGTACATGGCATTATGTTTTGGAAGCACGGCTTTAAATTCTGCCTCAGAAACATAGCATAGAGGATGCTGTCCATGTGCTCCTAAGATCTCCTTCACTGGACCAGTGCACCTCCCCCCAGCTTTTGACTGTTGGCTCATAATTCCTTGCCTCTGCCAGAACATTGCCCTCACCTGAACTGGATCTGCCTCTCTGAGGAGTTTTGCACCACAGCAAGATCCCAATGACAGATGGACTCTGGGATACAAAGATAGTACCCCTGATTCTCTTGCCTCATGGTGGAACCCTCACTCTCCTCCTGAGAGCATTTCTTTAATGCATCACTTTTAAAATAAAGATCACCTAAGGCTCTGCTTTTTGGAATCCTACCTAAGGTGATGCCAAAATGCATTATTGGAAACAGATTATAAGGACAGGGTTCTTAAGGTGACTCATTTGCTAGCAGAGTGGCAATAAAACCCCTAAAAGATAGGAAAAATATCAATAGGGCCTAGGATGCTGTAATAGCGACTGCTCAGACTTTCACCAATTACCTAGAACAGGCTGTTTATGGAAGGGAGTTCTCCAGCTGGTGCAATATTTCTAACATTTCAGAGGTAAAAAGTAAATAGTAATTATAAGAACTGTGGAACTTGATGGCTGTTGCTAAGTGTCATTGATGTACTGAAGAGAGAAAATTAGATCAATCTTGGGAGGGTCAGAAAGCTTTCTGGGCAGCTGTTTTGGACACTCCTATTGCCCACAGCCAGAGGGAAGAACAGAGACGAAGACCAGGTACAGGACCAAATTGTAAGACTGGGAGATCTGTAAAGAAGATGGAATTTTAGTCTAGACAAGTGTCCAAGGCCAAAAACATAGCCTTAATAAGAAAGGAGTGATTCTGAGACTTTAGACAGGATATCTAGGCTGATACGCTTGAGAACCTGGAGCCCTCAATTCACCTCATAGCCTCAGTACCAGCACGCTCTACCTCTCACCTATGGAGAGGCCTCAAATGAGTCAGGTGCCTTATAAAACATTGCTTGCCCTCCTGGGGATCTGCCCCGCCTACCTTGTTCCTCATGCATAATTAGAGAATAATGTGCCGCTCTTTCAGGTGAAATCATTTTCCAGTTAGAGAAACATTTGGGCAAAAATAATAATTTGAGTAAATAGCATTTATTCTTAAAATGCAAAAACCACTGTGGGAAAGCTGACTCTTATTTATTTTACTTAGTATGAACCATGCTAATCAGGCCATCATTAAGCAAGCCTGACTGTAAAAGAGCTTGGCCTTCTATGAGAGGAGATGAATTATACGCCAAATGAGCTGCAAGGTCCGGCTAACGTGTATCAACACAAAAAAGGAAAATATGCCCAGGAGTGTATTCTGAGAGTGCTGGAACAAAGAGAACAGACAAGAGACTGAAAAATGGAGTTTTTTGATATGAGAATATTTTCTCATGATACAGGATTTAACATCCTGGCAAGGGGCTTGGAAAGTATTCCTAATACACTGTTGGGTTGGCCCTTAAATTCTTGGAAAATTAAATGGCCCACACTAATTGAAAAAGGGAAGCTAGAAATCTGACAGACTGGCATAAAGGATAAAAAACTCAAAGAATTGGTCATACTAGGTTGAGTCCACCATAAAAGATTGAAAACCTACAAGATGACGATTTGTCAAGATGAAAAGAAAGGTGCTCATAAGGAGGACACCAGCATCGCTGAGAACACAGCAGTGGTCATCCTTTGTCCACAGGGCTGAGGAGGACATGCTCCCTTGTATCAGTGGGATGATAGGAACCCTGCATAGCAAAAGCCAGGTGGCGGCACTTCAGTGCCAGAAGAAATGTGGATGTAATTACTAAAATGAGCAGCAAGGTCAGAATAGCAGCCAGGGGCACCTGGCTTGCCGTGATCTGTGGAAATGCTAGTAGAACATGACGTTCTCAGGTCAAAATAGATGGCTGCCAGCAAAAGAACTGAATATAAACAGGTTCCCCCCACTACTGGAAAGTAGAGGGTGCCTTTGAAAACTTTCCTAAGCTGAAATGGCATATAGTGAAGAAGCAATCACCTTGGGGCACATCTAGCTAATGAATGCGCAAAATAAATTGAGATAAAGCACAAATGCTCACACAGTTCAAAGCTCTGTCAGTGTGGTTTCGGGGAAGGAACTTGGTAGTGCCACTCTTGCTGCTCAGGGTGCACTGCCTCTATAACAGCTCCCTGCAAAACAAACACAACGCTATTTTTGCTTTTCACCTTTTTTCGTAAAAGTGAAAATCCTCTTCAGATTTCTTTTGGTTAGTGAAAACAGGTACTAATGTCAGTCTTTTGTAAAAGTGAAGTGGCATACAGCAAACTTTCAAAAAGTAGGAGATACCTGTATATATAAACAAAGAATAGGCAGAATGCTGCCCAATGTGAAGTAAAAATCCTTTGCCTAGTTTCTAGAATTGAGCCTGTGTTCAGATATAGAACTATTTGACTAAAGGAGAGGTTGTGTCTCCATGAAGAAAGACCTTGCAACAAGAGGCGGATGACAATGTATGCTGTTGGTACCCCTTTACTGGGCCAGTGTACTGTTTCCCCAGATGTAGGGAGCAGTGGTTTCTAAGGGCTCACAGATGCCCCTTGTACAACATGTTGGCTTTGAGGGAATGGGAGCTGTATTGCTCAGGAGATAATGTGCCCCCTGATCTCCAACTCCTGAGGCTGTCAGAGGCTACCGACTGGCTGACACAGGGTACAAAGGGCTGGCCCTCTTGCCTCGATCGGGACCAACTGTGTGGTGTAATTGATGCTCCAGGATGAAGGTGATCACCAGCTGAGACCACATTGCTGCTTAACTTTCTTACCCTGCCCTACCTTGCTTCCCTCTCTCCCTTACTCCTAAAAGTACTCCCTCAATAAATACCTTCACAAGTGATTTCACGAAAGTCACTAGTTCAGACTCTTCTTTCAGAGAACCCAACTTTAGAAACATGCTGACAGTGAAAATCCTGTCTGTTCTGGAGGCAGGAGAAGAGGCCTGATGGCATACTGTTGTACCCTGTGGGTCCCTCTCAGTGTTTAGTCCACAGCTGAGGGACAGTAAAAGTAATCCTGGCTCTCCCAGTTGATAAGAGTATGCAAGTGGTAGCTCCTCTACATACACCTTGGTTCCATCATCTGTAAAATTAAGCTATTAATAATGTTTTTGGAATATTATATCCATGAAACATACTCATTACAAGACCTGGCTCAGAATAAGTGTTCAATACATGGTAGTTACTTTAATTATTCATTTTGTAATAGCTTTTACGTGCTATTTCTTCATAAGACACCCTATAAGATTTAATATTAATAATAATTATAAACATTAAATGAAAGCTTATCTATGTGTTAGGCACTGTCTTAAAGCATTTTATTTGCATCCATGTAATCGTTTCAGTTACTCTGAGATTAGCAATATGCATATTTATGTTTTGCATATGAGGAAGCTGAGGAATATATGGATACGTGACTAGACCAAGTTCTCACAACTGGTGAGCAGTGGAAATGGGATAATAAGTGCAGACTTTGATTCCAGAGCCCATACTCTCAACCATATACTTTGTTGTTCCACTGTCATTGATCCTAATGGTGACAAAAAATTTAAGAACTAATTTGAAGGCAGATAGCATTTTTTAATAAAGAAAATACAAATATTGTGTCTCCCTTAATGCCATCATCATTTTCCTTTCAATGCTTTTTTGGGAGTATTTAATCATTTGGATAGACTACATCTGCAGCACAAAAAAATCCCAGTAAATACCTTTTATTTTTACCGTTTGGTTCCTATTGTGATGCTAAAGTGGTTTGGATGGGAAATATGTGACTATTATGTTTTATCAGAGGAAATTTGGAAAGAGCTTGGCACTAAATCTGCTTATATGTCATATTTTTTTCTATATAGAACTTGAAACTTTACAAATTCTTTCCTATGTGAAGATTAGCTTTTCAGAACTATTTTGTATTTTGATTTGTAGGAAATTCTTTAAATAATACAGGAAAGAAAATGCCTTCTTTGCTTTCTGCATCTTTTTAAAATTTCTTTTGATGATAGAAGCTAGGAAGCTGATGGTAAAAATTATATGATACATTTGTGGTCAATTTCATATAATCAACACATATTCCTAGTTCTAAGTATACTATTGAAGGCATAGTTGTAATAGTAACTTAGTGTATGTGCCTGCCATTATGCTAAGCAGCTAATCTGTATAGTAATACTATGAAGTAAGTATTATGACCCTCATTTTATAATGAGGAAACTAGGGGCTCTGGGGGTGCAAGGAAACCACCACAGTCAGAGGGACTATGACACATCAAAGCCCATTCTCATTTTAATCAATATGTTATGCTATTTCCCTGAAGAAAAAGGCAGAATCACTCAATTTTTAAGAAATGTAGGACATGCAGTAGACATATGGAGAAGTAGTGGGTAGGAGAAGAAATACTGTATGTTTTCTGATAATTGACTGACAGGACGAAAATAATTCAGATAGATGCTTGTGATGTTTGAGCAAGTTACTTTCCACTGATTTGTTAAACGATGCAACTTTAAATGCTCAAACATATAGTCAATTCAATTAAGAAAAATCAGTCAAATTGTTTGTTTTGGGGGTCGATTTATCAGAAGGTATAGAGGTGTATTCAAAGAGCATTGCATGGAATCATACACTTGGATTTGAATTGTGGCTTTTCTCCTTGTGATAATTCCTAACCTACTTGTGCCCCATTTTTGTCTTCTATAAAAGGAGGATAATATTGCCTAATACTTATGGTTGTGGAGGAAATTAAAGATCTTGCATTTGGTACATGATAATTATTGCTACCATCATTATTAGACAGATTTTTATAAATTTTATGACAACCATAATTCAAGAGTTCAGTGGGGTTTTTTTTTTTCCTATATTAATGACATTATGCCACATAGAATCCAATCATTATGATCACCAAGGTAAGTGCATTAATTATTTAAAATAGTCTTTGTTACTTTAGTACCTAGAAAGATCTTTGTATTCGTTTCCTAGTATTGCTGTACAAGTACCACAAACTACGTGGCTTAAAACAGCAGAAATGTATTCTCTCATAGCTCTGGAGGCCAGAAGTCTGAAATGGAGGTGTTGGCATAACGATGTTCCTTCCAGAGATTCTGGAGGAGGAGCCTCCTTACCCCCTCCGGCTTCTGATTGGCTTGCAAGTGCATCACTCCAATCTCATACCTCCAATATCCCATGGCTTTTTTCTATGCCCATGTCTACATTTTCCTCTTTTCATAAAAACATCATTCATATTGGATTAAGGGCCCACCTGACTCCAGCGCTCATTTTAACTTAACTAATTACAGCTGCGATGACTCTGTTCCCATATAAAGTCACATTCACAGGTATCAGGGGTTAGGACTTCATCATAACATTTGGGGGCACACAATTCAACCTATAACAGTACTTAAGGAAAGTAAGTAACTTTTAAAACTTGTCAATGGCTCTATTTCAGTGAATCTAGCATTCCCCCTAGTCCTACGAGTCCTTGATTCAACCTGACATGAAATCAATCCCACCATCTTCACTTCCCCTCACCCCCAGACTCCCTTGGTTGTTACCAGTATGGCTTGGGCTTCCCTCAGACTATATAGTCTTCCAGTTGCTACCTTGCATCACATACTCCCTGGATGATTCCTTTGTTTGGCATCTACTAGGATATTTTTGCCCAAATTATTACTTGGTTGTAAGAATCACTAACACAGTTGTCATGTGGTGTCATTTGCCAATGTCTGAGAATAGATTATATCTGGAGAAATTTTTATTCATCATCAAAATGATGATTTACAGACCCTTAGATGATATGAAAATTTATCAATTTCCTGACATATATAAAATGCTCCACCATAGTCATATTTATTTAGTTTGGAATATTATGCACTCACATGCATACTGTAGGGGACATTATTGGTAAAACCAGAGATCAGTAAATCACCATGCTGCTACAATGCAATGTCTTTATCCATAAAGTTTCTTGTCCTTCCTTCTGTGATATCATTTTCTTACTCACTATTTGTATATGTTGTGGAATCGATGTATATTTATTTACAGCTCCCATAAACTTGCCATATTTGTACAACTTTAGTACAGACTGCCTTATCAGTGGCTCAGATAGTTTTTTATACTAAAAAAAGTAAATTTCAAAACTAATTCTGGAGTAATTAAAGATTATTGTCCCATGAAAATAAATTATTTAGAAATAAATTCTTTATTTTTATGTTCAAAATATATTTTTGGTCTCTCAAGCATTTTCAGTGCCAAGTGAACTATTTTTTTAGTAAACTCATCAAACAGATATCTATACCAGCACCATGGCAAGCATTTGAGAGTTACACAGACAGGTAAATCAGGGTCTTGACCTCAAGGAGATAAGATTCTATGAGGGGAGAATATGATGATATAAACTACCAATAGCTACATACTACAAGACAGAATGAAACCAGTGCTATAGAGAGATGTGAGATGCTATAAGTGAAACAGAAAAAGTGGTTGTATGTTTCAGACAGAGGCTTCAAGTAGGAGAAAACTTTGAGGGTCTTTGCAAGATAAATGGAATTTCTGAAGGGGAGAACACTTCAGGAGAAGGCACCAGCATGAACTCAAGTATTCATTAAATTCATCAAATATCTATGAAATGGATTTTCTGGGCAGTAATCTTTGTTTAGTACTGAGGTAGCTACTTAGATGAATTAGAAAAATAACTTGCTCTTAATGAATATGTAGTCTTTACAAATATGAAATTCAGCTGAAATAACTGAGAAAAAAATCTTCTAGGGGCTGGATATATATTCAGTTTGACCAAAAAGATTGAATTCACAAAATCTTAGTGCAATTTCCCACTTCATTTGCCTATCATATTGCAGCCTAGGTAGGATATTTTATAATGAAAATGATTTGTTTCAGTTTATAGTGATGCTAAAGAATAATGACTCATTACCCCAAAACAGACTGTTTGCTTTATTTCTATTTATTGTTCAGTTATGTTTTAAACATGGCTCACTGTGGTATGTTTCTTTAACTTTTGTAGTTTTTCTCTTTCTTGTCTTCATTTTCAAGTCAGAGCTAAACCATTATCCCTCAACCCCACTGTATAGTTTATTTATGTCTGTAAATCACTTTCTTCACAAATCTGTATTATTAGACATTTATTACTTTATATATCAGTCCTTATTAGATGGTGATTTCTTGTAAGACACATATTTAGTTTCATTTGATAAGAATATTTCTCAAAAAGTAAAATATGACCCTCCTACAAATGAAAAATGAACATGTATGAAATATTTTTATTTAACTCATTAGTTAATGAGGGAACCAGTTAAAGTTAAAACTGGTTCAAAGGGGACTCCAAAGTACAGACATACATATAGGCCATTGAAATATGAAAATGAATTTGCCAATAGGTGCAAAACTGATCAATATCCACAGGGTGGAAATTAATTTAATATCCATGGGCCAAATTGGATCTCTATGGACAAGAATTACTTTCATTACTATCAGTATTTTTACATCTTATCGAACTGTAAGATCCAACCCAAGAGAAGACTCAGATATCTATAAAATTAGAAACTTAGAAGGATCTGCTAGAAAATGCTCTACTCTCTGTTGAAAGGACACACAATCCTTTCACCCATTTCAAAGGTTTCAAGGTTTTTACAATGACACATATGTCTTTTTTACCTTTATGTGGTAGTCAATTGATTACTTCATTGTTGAATAAATGTATTATGTTTGTTTAGCTTCTTTCCTAATCAGGTAAGGAGAATTCTACCTAAGGCAAATATTAGTGTAGCAAAAGAGCCTTCAAACTGGTATTAAAAGAGTTAGAAATCTGGGTTAGAGTCCCAACTCTGTCATTAAGTAGTTATGTGATATTGGGCAAATCTTACCTTCTTTGAACTGTATTCTTTTTGTCTGTAAAGTGTGGATAATGATATGAGTTCTGAAAACTTACTTTGAAAACACAAGATTAAAAATGTGAAAATGCTTTCTAAATTATAAAGTGCTTATCTAAAAGTGAATTGTTATTTTTATGGTATTTACTATCAGGTTTTCTCTGTAGTTGTACAGCCCTTCTATTTTTTTTTTTTTTTTAATCCACTAGTGTACCATTAACTAGATCGCTGTGAGAATGATGCCTCTCAGGAAGAAGAAGAAGAAAAAATCTAACAAATGCTTCTGCATTTAACCCTATTTTAAACTCTATAATAATCTTAGAATAACTACTTGCTCTTTTGGAAGTTTTCCAACCTAAATACCTGAATTAAAGCTTTAGAGATTTATCTTTTTCTTTACAGAGGGTGTCATGCTATGAGCAATACTTTAAAGATGTCTAGGCCTCTAGCTCAATGTGCACTCTAAATATGGAACACTGGGATATGGTTTTTATTCTGATCTACTTTTGAAAATATTTTGGTGAAGAGGATGATTTTCATATATTTCTTCTTTATGCCAAATTTAATAGAGGGCTTCACAGAGCAATCGCTTCATTTAAAAGAGAAAATAGATTTTTGATCTCTTATACACCTGCTGGTTTGTGTGAAACACTGTTTTCTCTAGTGTACACTTTTTATTTTTTGGCTAGTTACTAATGTGAAAGGGGTGGAGTTGATAATATTTTAAAGATTTTAAATAAAATTGTAAAGGCTTCTGAGGCAGAAGATTCATGTTGTATCTGCATGAGATACTTTTGAAGGCTTTCATCTATAATAATCCTTTCATCGTGAGGTGATGAGTTGGAAAAGGGGAGTTGATGTGAAAAGAATTCAAAAAAAGATACAATAGAAAAAAGCTGATAACTAAAAAACACTAAACCCCTGATTAGTTCACAAGCTTACTTTTAGGTCATAATATTTGAAAACCATGGATCTCTGCTTTCCTCTTCTTTCCTTTCTTCCTCTCCTTTCCCCTGCGAACAAACGTCTATACTATTTCTCAATACTGACCACAAAAAGAATAGGGGGGAACTAAAAAGTGGAAATTTAATTAAATTGTTGAGATAAAGACATCTTAATATTATTCCATAAAAGTATTACAATAGAGAAAAGGAGTAAGAAAGAAGTTAGTGAGAAATCTAGTCAATCTCTATTCTTTCCTCAGTGGATTCTAAGTGCATGTGCTACAGAAAGAAGACTCCACTTTACTGCACCTAAGCTTAGCCCTTGTAGACAACTGCCTGAACTGAGTTATCCTAATAAAGAAGAGCATAAAAAAGTGACTGTGAGAGCATGTAACACAATTTTCCCTTTAGTCTCAGATTTTTAGCAGATCCTCCAGAAGTCAGTTTAGTAGGTGTGAAGTACCCTCACATACTGAAGTGAGATTTCAGGTTATCTACGAAAGATGTTTAAAGAAAGTCTGAAACCAGACTATCTGCAAATCAAGGTTCATCACTCACCTCCAATAACAGAGATAGCATGGAATGTATTGGAGGTTTGATGAGGCTATTGAGAGAATCTGTTTAGAGAGTATAAGTGTATTGTGTGGTTCCCCGTTCCTTGGAAAAGAGGAAGTTAGCAGACTGGGGAGGTTAAGAGAAGTTTTGGCATCAGCTAACACTCAGAAAATATCAACAACATGTACTCCTACACATGCACAAAATTGCATGTCTTTCTTTTTTATGTCTAGTTTTTTGCTAAAAAGCAACTAAATAAATTCTTTTTGGATTCTAACAGCCACACAGGACAGTACTTTTTCAGCAAATAAAAATTAGTGAATACATTTTTGTAATTAAAAACTTACTTGAAGTGTCTCGTCAATGATAGTGATTCAATAAATATTTGTTGATTTATGAATAGATGTTGGATTTTAGATTGAACTGGCAAACTGGCAGGATAGCCCCAGAAAAGCGTATCTTCAGGGAATTAAGGAGTGTCTAATGAAGGAATTGTCTTAAGGAAGGAAGTAACCAGGGATGAATATCTAAACCGTGTAAGAAAATTGAAGTCTGCAGACAAGAATCTTGAGAAAAATGCCAGTTGCTATAAGAGTTCATGCTAGCTATCTTGGACTTATATCTGGGTCCCAGGAATAGCAGGGACTGTAAATAAAAACCAAAAGAGAAGTTTTACCTACCTCTGAAATGCATTGGGGAGCCCTCCAAAGGAATACAATACCAAGGAGAATCCTATTCTTCTTGTCTACAACTCTCTCCTCTCTCCTGTCCCTGCTCTAGGATGGCATGGACCAACACAAAGCTTTAGCATTCTGAAGACTCAAAGGAGAGATACTGACACTGCTGAATAGCTGAACTGATAACAGCCCCAAGTGGATGAGCACCGATGCTCCTGGACACGGTGTACTGGGGAGAAAATAAGGGAGTTTTCTTGGTGCCTAGAAGAATGTTTGGACATTGCAGAATTCCATTTGAGAGGTGCAATGTTGGGATTAGGCATGGCTTGAAGGATTTCTAGGGACTTGGCAGAGGGCTGAAGACAGCAGATTGGGGAAAGAACTGGCATAATATAGATACCTAGTTTAAAGTGGATTTACACATACCCCATAGAATGGTGAGGTATGTAGAAATGCTGTTTACAGAGAGTAAGCTCAGTTATTTTGTTAGCCTGATTTTTTTTCAAAGCTCTCAAAGAAGTGGGGAGGTTACAGTAACTGAGTTGACCATATAAGGATTTATTTTAGCAGCATTAAATAAATTAGTTATTTTGTAAGTGTCATCTTTCTACAATATTTACATGGTTAAAATTCTATTCTATTGCAATTTCTTGTTCCACAAAAGAGGATTTATAAGGCAATGAAACCCTGAAAATACTGTCTATCTTAGCCTAATATGTCACTAGCTAGTTAAAAAAAAAAGGAAAACGGATAAAACAAGCACCTGTGGCTCCATGCCCAGATGTTTTATTTCCCTTAAAAAAGCTGTTGGAGATCAACACCTGCGTATTTTCCAACATGATCTCATTTTATAATGGGTGTTTGGTGAGTAGACTGTGGTTCCAGGTGTCATTGTCTTTCCATTCTCTGGCATTCAGAAAAGTATCATTTGCATGACAAACGAGTGCACCGGTCTTGGCAAGGAAGGGCCATTCTGCTATGGGAAGATATGCAGAAAGGGACCTGCAGCTGAGGCCAATTTAGCATAACTCCTCTCTGCTTGGTTAGCTCCTTTTGGACTTCTCTTTGTATCTATGGGGTAGAGGCCCTGAATGTATTGGTTTGTATTGCAACTGTGGCAATAAACAGTAAGCTAAGAAATTCCTGCTACTCTTTGAGTTAAATCCGCTTTTATGTTGTCATCCAACAGAGGCTTCTGCTATATAAATGGAACACAATATTTATGAAAAACTTAAAGTGTGTCAGTGATGACATATCTTAATATTCCTCTAGTTCTTTTGAAGTATTCATGAAAATTGAAATACCAGCCACCATAGAGCTGATCAAATTTTGCACATATATAATCCATTCTTAATACTTTCCTTTCCAAAAGTCTGTACTGTAGGCTAAAGGAAAAAATAAAACCCAAACCCCCTCAAACAAACAAACAAAGCACTTTTGTATCAAAAATTGAAATTGATCAGGTATGCAGGTATCGGATAGACTCTCCTCAATCTCCCACTTCTCCACCACTACTTTGCTTCAATGTAAACACACAGAACAAGATTGTGTAGAAAATATTTATGAAAATACACTCTTTTGGTCTTTCCTTAAGTGTGCAGAGAAGTGAGAACACAGCTGTTTGTAAATGGTATTTTCTTTGTGAGTAGTTGAACAAAGAGAAAAACCAGGTAAAATGGATGGAGACACACATAGTTGAGAGTTGAAACAGAGACTTTAAAAGCCACATCTGAAATTATAGGAAAAGAAAAAAGTCTCCAGCCAAAATGCTAGATAGATGATACTGTTTGCAATCTTCATTTATTCACTAAGTAAATCTTAGTAAACCCTTACCAAGTATAAACCATTATTCTGGACAGTGAAAGTAAATTTCCTGTCCTCCAAGAGATTATAAACTTCTTAGGGAGAGAAAAGTTCTATATATATGAAACAGCTGACACCTATGATTTTTTTATTATTAAAAGAAAAGAGATTCTAAAATGCTCACAAAGCAGGTTAAGTGCCTTTAAGAATTTATCTATGTCCAAATTTAATTTAAAGGCCCATAAATTTATATTTCTAACCAAGATTTATTTTCTAAGTTTCAAATATCCAACTGTATACTCAACATCTCCACTTGAATGTTTCAAGGGCACATAATATTCAACATGTTTAAGAACTAACTAGTTATTTTATAATGAAAATACCTCCTGTTTCAGTGTTTTCTGTCACACTAACTGATCCAGTTGCACAAAACAAAAATCCTGTGTTTCTTTGCTTCAGTTCTTCTTCCTCACTCACATGTCTAATTCACTATCAATTCTTGTCTCTTCTGTTAAACTTCTTAAATCCGGGCATGTCTTTGTTCAATTCTTGTCTCTTCTGTTAAACTTCTTAAATCTGGGCATGTCTCGTTCTTTGGTGCCACCACTCTATTCCAAGCTACAATATTCTATTATTTAGATTCTCTGTTGACCTAGAAACTGGTCTTTTCCTATCCACTTTGGGCTTTTCCCCATTCTTTCTCTGTACTGCAGGCAGAGTAATTTTTTCTGAAAATACAATATAATGTGTTATCTCTCTAAAGGAAATCTTTCAATGTCTGCCATCCTCCTAGGATAAAGATCAAATTCCTTAATAGAGCAGTTCGGTTGATTTCTTAGGAACAAGTGATAGAAAAGGTGGCTCAAACTAGTATAAGCAAACAGAGGATTTTTCAACCTTGTTTACATAAAACTCTAGGAAAATGGCTCACCTCAGTCACAACTTGTTCCCCTTCCTCTATGCAGCAGAGCTTAGATGTCTTGGGCTCCCTGATACCCTCATTTGATGTTAATAAAAAAAAATTATATGTCATGTAAGCCACTGATATTTTGAGGACTTTCCCCCTATAGCTTAACCTAGTGAAAACTGAATATATAATTCAGTTCTATAAATAGGGTATCTGTAAATAGGTTATCTGCCATAACAAAACACCAAACTATGTGGCACTGGCTACAGATGCAGAGGGAAGGCAGTGAGAACACTGTTATAAGAGGCTAGAAAAAGGAAGACCACAGGATTCTATTGTGAAATATTTGGTAAAATGTTCATTTGGAAGGCAGAATATGTAACTTTGAGCTTTAGGTTAAAAGGTTTTGATCAAAGTAATGGCAGCCTGAGTTGGTCATTATTTGCTCCATTTGGAAAGGTATTTCAAGTAAGAAATGAGCTCAGGAAAAACATGGTTTCCACTTGAGAAAGAAGGGAGAATACAGAAACTTAGAGACTCACAGAGTTGAAAATGCATCTGTTCTTTATCTCAGCTGTTAAAAGAGTTTCAAATTAAGGTCAAACCCAAAGGTAAAAACCAAATCAAGGGTGTGGTCATAGAAACATAACCTCTGGACAAAGACTAAATCAAAGGAGTAAATGTCAAATTTTCCTTAAGTCTGATTTTCTTAAGTAGCCTTCAGTAAATCCTTTCATTTCAACAAAATTTCTTAAAGATGAGAGTGCACTGTTGTGGTCTCATGGAAACCTGATAAACACGAAGACCCTAAATTAAGCCTAGAAAGAGTGACAGAGGTATATCTCAGGAAGAATTGAGTTTGCCTATTGTCATATACCACCGACTAGGATCAAAGAGATAAAACCAGCAAACTTTTTGAGAGAGATGTATCACCAAACTGTTATGTATCTTGATTAAAAAGACTGTAAATATTCTAGATGTAAAATTTCCCATCATCCCTCAACTCTCCACAGGTAGGAAAATTTGCTCAATGGCAAGGAATGCATACCCCAATGCCGCCTTCTTTTTCTGTCTTTTTATTTTATTTTGAAATATAGTTGATTAACAATGTTGTGTTAGTTTCAGGTGTACAGCAAAGTGATTCTGTTATACATATCCCATTGCCTTCTTAAACCAGGGCAAGGAGAATATTCTCAAAGGCAGAGCTAAGTACCTTGGAGTACCAGGGACAGAATTGTTAATTCTATGGGACATAACTGGAGCCTTGTCAAATAACATTCCCTAGGTTAGGGCCAATCTCACATTTGCCCAGTGGGATTTCAGAATTTCTGAGAACGAATGATTACTGTGAATATATATTTTTTCTGTTTCTATGTGAATATTCATTCTGATTATCCTGTCCTTTTTCCCTCACTGTACTTTGGGTATACAGGGGAGCAGATAACCTGTATTTTTAATTGAAAGTTCTTTGATTCAAGAGAAGCTCTAACAGCATCTAATTTGTATCCCAAGATCTTGGGCTTCGATCCTATTTTTACTTCAACAAAAGACATTTGAATGCTTTGGGGAGGGAGTGAATGTATATTTTCCTGCAGAATGGAAATGAATACTATGGTAGGTTGTATCACTGGTTTACCGTCATTCATTCCCTTCCCATGTTTGCCGTGCTTCCTGGAACCACTGTCTTTGGGCTTGGCCATGTGGCACACTTTTGCCAATTTGATATGAACATTTGTGACTTTTCACACATCTGAACACAGGTTTAACTGCAGCTGAGTGACTTAACTGGGCTCCTCTTATTCTAGTGCTCCTCCATGAACACTCTTCCCAGATAGATGTTCCTCCTTCAGCTCCGATTCTGGTTGAGAAGGCATATGAAGCCAGCCTAGCTCATCCAAAGCAGAGCCCAGCAGAGCCACGATTGAGCTGTGCACCTCATGTAATGTATATGAGAAATGAATAGCTGTTACATTGTTTAAAAAAATTGTTCCTAATACTGTATAACCCAGAAAATACAGATTTCCAATATTTCAAACTTTAATAAAATGAGAAAATTGTTATAATACTAAGTGCTCATAGCAGGGTATACATTTGTATGTACAGAATGATCCCAATTATATCGAAAAATATTTAGAGCTATATGTGTTTATTACATGACAGAAAAACACTAAAATGTAAACAATGTTTATTTTTTAAATAGTAGATTTAAGAGAGATTTGGGGCTTCATATTCAGAAGATCTAGATTCAAGTCCCAGTTCAGCCACTTACTAGCCATATGATTTGGAAGTAAACAATTTAACTTGTCTTCCTTTAACCATATCTGTGCCTACCTCACTGGGATATTGTGGAATTAGGTAAAATATGAATGTGTATTAATACGTGTAAAAAAAATTAGCACAGTACTTCAGAGTAACCTGTAAATAAATGTTAACTATTATTATGATTGTGATTTTGATATTGTTATTATGATAATTTCCTGTATTTCCCAATTTTTTAATATTGGATATATGTTACTTTTAGTCAGAAAAAAAGTCAAAATCATAAAGGTAGAAAAATTAACTGCCAAGTTCCAATATAAAAACATCATAAAATACTAAATAGCCTCTCGATGATAAGGAATGGCACGTAGTCAAAGGAATAGTGAGCAACTAGCAGACAAGCCAGAGCAGCAGTGTGCTGTTCTGATTAACAGGATATGGTCATCAGCGAAGCTGACTGATTAATCTCCATGTATTGTAAAGAATAAGTTGAAAGTGACCTAGAAATGAGAAAAAGGACAGAGGAGTCATTGCAAAAGATATCTCTCTCTGGAAACTTAAGAACAGTCTTTGTACCCAGTGGGATGCAGTTTGATGAAGTCCTGGCTTATGTGCTAGGAAAAATACCTAATAAAGACTTGATGCCTGCAGAGAGGGAACAGGCTGAAATCTAAGCTCTTACACTTCTTTAATGGGAAACAATCCAGAGACTGTGAATTTTTAGCAGAGTTAGAGGATGTTGTAAGTATAGACACTTACAAGGTCTCTAAGATCAAAAGGGTCTTCTGAGGTCAAATCTGCCAGAAACCTGCTGGGTCAGCAGTTAATACAACAGAGCCAGGATGTTTTTTTAAGAACTAGAAGTATAAATATAAGTTATAAGTATGTTCAGAATCTAAAGATGGTGGTAGAGGAATAGACATTAATTTTCATAAATCATTTTCATAATGCAATATATCAAGAATAAACAATATATCTTTATTATACAACTTTTAATACTAGGCACTGTGAAAATAACACTAAATAAGGAGCCATAAAACCATTTAATTCGGCTCCTAAATTGCATCATGACTTTGTATGTGATACCATCTTGGGATGTCAGATGCTTCATTTATAAGAAATTATGGGGGCTTCCCTGGTGGCGCAGTGGTTAAGAATCCACCTGCCAACGCGGGGGACACAGGCTCAAGCCCTGGTCTGGTAAGATCCCACATACCGTGAAGAAATTAAGCCTGTGCACCACAACTACTGAAGCCCGCACGCCTAGAGCCCTTGCTCTGCAACAAGAGAAGCCACTGCAATGAAAAGTCCGCACACTGCAATGAAGAGTAGCCCCCACTCGCCTCAACTAGAGAAAGCCCGTGTGCAGCAACAAAGACCCAACGCAGCCAAAAATAAATAAAAATAAAATAAATAAATTTATAAAGTAAAAAAAATTATGGTTGCATTACATAATCTTTTACATCCCTTCTCTTTCTAACCTTTTCATATTCTTTAATTTCTTCAACATCTTGATACCAAGGCATATTTCACTGAACATTAATATGTAACTACAGGTAATTGATGCCTAAAAATAGGCACCTTCAAAATTGACGTGTAATATTAAACACAGTTTACAAGTCATGTGAATGCAACTCAATCAGTTTTCAAAAGTGTAGAACCACGTAATCATCACTCAGATCAAGACACAGAATATTATCAGCAACCCAGATGTCCCTCTCGTATCCCCTTTGAGTCATTCCCTTTTCCCAAGGGTAACCACCATCCTGTGTTACAATAGCAGAAATTATTTTTGTCTTTTTCTTGAACTTTATAAAGATAGAATCATACAACATGTCTTTTTTTTCTGCCTGGCTTTCTTCATTCAGTATTAAAGCCATCAGATTTTAACAAGAACATTTAAAACAACAAGTAAGTAATATTTTAGTTGAGATGGCACAGATGGAAAATGGATGCTTTACTGTTAAAGTCTAAAACCTGTAATCTAAAAAGTACCATCTTCTTGCTTTGTGACCACCTAGAGGGGTGGGATAGGGAGGATGGGAGGGAGGGAGATGCAAGAGGGAAGAGATATGGGGACATAAGTATATGTATAACTGATTCACTTTGTTATAAAGCAGAAACTGACACACCATTGTAAAGCAATTATACACCAATAAAGATGTTTTTAAAAAATAATAAAATAATAAAATAAAATAAAACAGAAAGTTAAAAAAAAAAAGTACCATCCTCTAGTAGCTGTTTTCT
Source organism: Eschrichtius robustus (assembly GCF_028021215.1). Lineage (NCBI taxonomy): Eukaryota > Metazoa > Chordata > Mammalia > Artiodactyla > Eschrichtiidae > Eschrichtius > Eschrichtius robustus. The sequence goes on from NC_090826.1 coordinate 91,883,465, forward strand.
CACATTTTTGTAATTTATCTCAAATAAAACAAACAAAAAATAAGTTAAACTAATAGCTGAACCAAACAACTTAGTCCATTCTCTCAATTTGTATAAGCAAAGTTACACTTCTATTAATTTAAAATGCCTTCTGAAACTATTTAAAATTAAATTTTACTCAGTTCGACAAAATTCTTGATGTTTTGCTACATGGAATGTATAATATTAGGAGGCAAGAATGAGCAGAAAGGTAAAAAGATGTGGTTTCTACCCTTAACGTAAGCTTACAAAGTATTTTAAATCATGTAACGTAAGCTTAGACAAAGTATTTGTCTAAGTAGAACACATGAGTTGCCAATACAGTTACATGTTTTGGTAAAAGGTGAGGAATTAATGAACAAAAATGGAAAAGAGATCTGATAACTTGCTGGAGAGTACAGAGAAATAGTTTCAAATGAACTGGAAGATTCAGGGAACTCTAGAGAGATGCCACTGGAGCTAGAAATTGGAGATTGTGATAGATTTTTAAAAGATGGAGAATGGGGTTGGGCTAAACCAGGGGATTATGCTTTCCAATCAAAGGGGACAACCTAAGCAAAAAAATTTATCAGTTATCTATTACTTCATAACAAACATTCCAAGAAGAAATTCCGCCTGTGGATGGCAGCATCTGCTCCTGCCTAAAAGCTTCCAGTCTGCAGGCCTTCCCTACAAATGTCAGACCCACCAGCCTCTGTAATTACAAGAGCCAGTTCCTAGAAATAAATCTCTTTATATATACATATGCGTGTATGTACATGCACATGTATATACATAATTACAATATATATACATAATTTTAAAATATATTTACCTGATATACCTGACATAACCTGACCCTCCCCTGGTACTATTCCGTGGGGGAAAATGGAACACTGGGGAGCTTGCCCTTATTTTTGCCTTTCATTTCCATTATCTCAGTGAGGGAATAAAAGCTTGATTGTTACTTCCAAAAAACAAAAGCAAAACAAAACAAAAAACAAAAAAATACTCCTAAATTTAGTGGCTTAAAACTTATTTTAATACTTAGGCATTTGCACTTTGAGCAGGGATTATCTGGGGTTGATTGCCTTTGTTCCAGGAGGTTTTAACTGAGGTAAATCCACTGTCAGTATGGCTCCCTGTCATGGTTGGAAGGTAGGTGCTTACAGTCCGCTGGAAGCTCAGCTGGGGCTGTAGACCAGAGGGATCTCTGTTTGGCGGCAGTGATCCGAAAGTGAAGATTTCAAGAGAACAAGGCAAAAATGCAGGATATTTTTATGGTCTAGCCTTGGAAGTCACATAACATCACTTCCACCATGCTGTAATGGTCTGGGTTGTCAGAAAAGCCCACACAATTTCAAGGAGCTAGTACCTAGACTCTACCTCTTGGTGGGTTAATTTCTAATTTCTAGAAAACATGTGGCGGAGAGCAGAATGGTACTTGCTAGGGGCTAGAGGGTGGGGGAAATGAGGAGAGGTTAGTAAAATGTTGCAAACTTTCAGTTATAAGATAAAGTCTGACCGTCTATATGTATAGCATGTATAGTGTGGTGACTATAGTTGATAATACTGTCTTATATCATTGAAATTGGCTAAGAGAGTATATCTTCAGCATTCTCACCAAGAAAAACCAGAAAAGGTAAATATGTGAGATGGTGCATGTGTTAATTTACTAGATGTGAGAATTCTTTCACAATGTATATATAATATCAAATCATCATGTTGTGCACATTAAATACATTACAATTTTTTTTGTCAATTATTCCTCAATAAAGCTAAGAAAAGACATAGAAAACATGTAGGACAGGAGCATTTTTGTGTCCTTCTTTGAAAAAGGAAATATGCCACTGATGCCATTTCTGTCCTCTGACCACAATAAATATCATCCTTCACATTTGTAAAATATTCTCCCCTCCTCCCTCAACCCCTCCACGTTATCACTGTATTATGGAATAAACCTCACACTCAGACTTCAGGTTTGTTAGTTCCATGTGTACTATTTTTTTTTACTTAAAAATCAGTGAACTAAAGAGATGATTATGACCTCTCCATACACTCAGCCCATAATGATAGGACAGGCATAAGACAATCAGTATAGATACTCCTGCTCGAAACAAAGGGAAATAGGAGGTTCACAGCAGTCACTGGTCCATGTCAATCCTAAAACCCAATTGGGCACATACTATATCAGTTTCTTGATTATGGATAATTACTACTCTGAGTGTTGTTCTCTGGGATCTTGGCTTGACTGCCTGAGATCTTATTTCATTCTTTCTTTTCCATAAAAACAAACAAACAAACAAAAATGTAAAAAAACTGAGATTGAAACTGAGTTACCTTGTCATCCTGCTTCACGTCCATAAAATGATGGAGATTCAAGGACCTTTATCCATTTTGTACTATGCCTGTCCCTTTTAGTACAAGCTGGCAGTACTTCCACCAACATATTTCTCTTAAAGTGTTGGTGGGTTATTCTACGAATATTACTGTGATTCTCTCCACTAGACAAATCCACAACCTTATGAGGCCGTTGTGAGACAATGTATCTAAGATTCTTAGAAGCTCTGTTGTTTAGTAGAGAGAATCTGTGAATCATTTCTTTGTGATCTTTAGGGGGCCCTTTGTCTGAAAGGCTCTATGAGTCCCAGACTTATATCTTTCCGAGGGCTTAAAAAGGATCCTAGATTCCCACTCAGGATTTGATTAGCCTGAGACCCTTTCTTAATCTGAAAATCATTTGTCAAGATTATCTAAAAATGAGAAACAATTTTATTTTTTAATCCAGTACATTTTGGCTTTTTTATGTTTAGCAGTTTCTCTTTAGCTCATTTCTATCTTCCTACATTTTTCCAGGAGCAACAAGAAAAACACAGGCGTTACTTTCAATATTTTGCCTTTAAGTGTGCTTAGCTGTATCATCACAATCATTAAGTACATTTCCTGTTATCTACTTTCCTGCAGGTGACGGAGTTGGCAGTCTTTCTGTCCCACAGATCTCCTTCCCTTCAATTTTTAATATCATTTTTCTTACTTTCCTGTAAGTCTTCACCAAGAGCCTCCTTGAAGTCCTTCAGGGCCTTAGAGCTTACTAAGAGTCTCCTCAAGCCCTTCAAGCTTCTGGCCTGCCCCTCAGTCCCAAAGACAATACTACATTTGAGGATTTTTAGAGCAGCACCCTAGATGCAGGTGCTAAAATCTATTACAGCTCATATTCCTGCATAATAAACCACCCCAACATTTTATTACCACACACATTCTATGAATCAGGAATTTGGGAAGAGCCTAGATGAATGGTTCTTGTTTGAGTCTCTCATGAAGCCGTGGTCAGATAGTAGCTAAAATGGAGGAGTTGGAAGCTGGTCGGGCATTTCTCTCTCTTCACACAGTCACACTGCTTCTCCGTGTTTTCTCCATGTGGGGTAGTTCGGGCTTCCTTTCCATGTGGCAGCCTCAGGACTTCAGCATGAGTGTTTCAGTAAGCAAGGTGAGCAATGCATAGTCTTTTCTTACTTAGCCTTGGGGATCATACAGCATGATATCCATCACATTCTATTGGTTATAAGTATGTCATAAATCCATAGATTTAAGGGGAAGGAACTTGGATTCCACACTTGAAGGATGTGTCAAGTTTCTAGAACAGAGTTTGGCAAAGTTTCTGCAAAAGGGCAAAGAGTAAATATTTTAGGCTTTGCTGGCCACATACAATCTTTGTCACGTATTCTTCATTATTTTATAACTGTTAAAAATGTGGAAAAAAATCCTTGCTTGTGAGCAGTAAAGATAAAAAGAACAAGGTGGTATAAATCTAGGCTGATTTGCTTCATACTCTGTAGCTTGGCAAGTTCCATTCTAGAAGAACATGTGGGATGAAGGATATTGTTGCTGCAGCATCTTTAGAAAATACTGTATACCACAACAATAAATATGAAAGAGACTCTCAGACAAGATGACCACTGAGGCTGGATATCAGAGTGTATAAAGTAGAGTAGAAAGTTAGACTCAGTGTAAAGAATAATAGACCATGCATACTTAATAATGTTTTAATATTTTATTCTACACATTCATTATCAGTTCTTATGTCCATATTTATAAAATAGCTTCTAAGTTCTGGAGGCTGTATGAGGCATTGGTAATATACAGGTAACACTAAGATATGGACCCTATATTTGAAGAGTTTACATTCTGTTAGAGGGACACACACATAGATACATGATAGAAAAGCATGATCAGTGTTGCAGGAAACATTTATGCAAAGTGCTCTCAGAGACTAATGAATAGAAGGAAAATTCGTTTTGTCTTGAGGGATGACTTCAAAGAAGAGGGAGTATTTGAAGGATGAATTTAAGTTATTAAGCATAGAAAGGGAAAAAAGAAAAGAAATGCAAAATAAAATAGACATGAAAATGCATGCTAGGGATTTCCCTGGAGGTCCAGTGGTTAAGACTCCGCACTTCCACTTCAGGGGGCACCGGTTCGATCCCTGGTCGGGGAAATGCGATCCCGCATGCCACATGATGAGGCCAAAAAAAACAAAAAAACAAACAAACAGAAAACCCAACAAAACAGAAAATGCATGCTATATTCAATGAACTGTTATTAGGTTAGGATTGCAAAGTTTTGAATAAATGGTGTGAGAATAGGAAAAAAATAGATAAAACCAGATTAGGAGGGATCTTCAATAGCATGCTAAAAAGTTTGAGGCTTTTGCCCAGGATTTTCAGACCCTTTATCTTGAATTCTTGGGATTCATCAGAGGTGCTCCAGAATGTAGTGAATAAGAAGATTCATGGGGCAAAACTCTAGACCTTTCACCCTCTACCACTCCCATGCCTTCTTTGGCTCAAGAAACTCTCTTTTTATCTATGGACTTCATTGCAGAGAAAACAATAAAGAGCCATTGCTAACATGATAAAATAAACTGATAATCACTGCTATATGCAAAGAGGAGCCATCAAGTGTTTTAAAGAAGGGGAATGATGTGCTGAATTACGTGTTTTATTTAACTTTTTTTTAATTGGAGTATAGTTGCTTTACAATATTGTGTTAGTTTCTGCTGTACAATGAAGTAAATCAGCTATATGTATACATATATCCCCTCCCTCTTGGACCTCCCTCCCACCACCCGTCATCCCACCCATCTAGGTCATCACAGAGCACCAAGCTGAGCTCCCTGTGCTATACAACATGTTCCCACTAGCTATCTATTTTACACATGGTAGTGTATATATGAATTATGTGTTTTAAAGTGCTATTCTGATGATCTTGTGGAGAATGTGCAGTTTGGAGGAAGTAGACATGAAAAGCAGGGACACCAGTTAGGAGGCTGGTGAGTTCAAAAAGCCTCAGTTAAAGGCAGTGGTAGTGCAGTTTTTAATAAATGCATTTAGGAAGCATTTTTAAGGTAATGCAGAAAAAAACTGGATGTGAATTAAAAAGGAAAAATGTAGCCAAATAATGATTCGTAAGATAATTGCAAAATTTTATCTGATGCAAATAGCATAAGAAAAGCAGGTTTGGAATTTAAGGAAGATAATGAGATTCATTATGAACATATTAGGTTTGAGGTATTATCAGAACAATAATATTCAGTAAGCAGTTGAAAATACAAATTGGAGCATGAAATAAAAGTTAGAAAATCTTCAACAGAATCCAGCTAAAGACTGGAGAGCAGATGACATCCCCATAGGGCAAGTGTAACAAAAAAGAAAAATGAAACAAGACTGACCCCTAGGGAGTCAATCATTTAGGAGGTAGTGAAGGAGAGTAAAAAGAATAATTGAGAAACAGAGAAAAAGGATCAGGAAAGATCAATCAGAGAATCCAAACTAAAACAGAACATGAGAAAGAAGTAGAATTTGATTCAACAGAATCAAATTCATCAGAGATGAAATAATGTAAAATAACTCAAAAGAAGCCCCTAGTTATTGGGATGAGAAAGTCATTAGGGAGTTTTGCAAAAAGTTTCGGCAGAAAGGTGGGGAAAGAAGTCATATTTGGTATGTAATTTCAGGGCTGTATTATCTTGGCTAATCCTGTATTTCATATTACTTGTTGGGTCAATTTATATTGACTTAACAAGTGCAGAAATTACCTCTGTTAGAAGTTCTCAAAGAAATAAATAAAATCAATAGCACAGAAAAATTACTAAATTTTAAATTGTAAAAGTAAAATTTGCATTTAAAATAAATCCCTGAAATTTTTCAAGTTTAATTTTTTCATAAAAATAGTTCCATAAGGAAATATTGAGAGAGCATACTATATATCTGAAAAATGTACATGGAACAGTAAACACAGACATTCTGATAAAACTATTAGATTATAATTAAAGGAAAATATCCTTTAGGCCTCTAGGAAAAGTCACTTCTAAGTGAAGGAAAGCAAATTATTATTAGACATTTCAATAATAATAATTTTATGCCAGAGGACAATGAAATAACACATTTAATACTCCAGGAAAGAAATGTGAGCCTGTGACTTTATATCCAAATAACTGACTTTCAAATAAAAAGACTGTGCACTGTTATAAATATACAGGTACATGGTATTTTCACAGTCACTTCCTCAGGAAGTATTATTTCCATACACATTTCCTGTGGAATCTATTAAAGAATTAGATTAGTTTACTAAATGACAGAATAACATCAGCATGAGTACTGGTGATATAAACATAAAAGATACATTTTCCTTCAGAACCAAGATTAGACGATTATAAGAAAGGACACAAGTGGTTATAATAACTATTATCAAAGAGTAAAGTATGGCATACCTAACGCTCTGATGATGTAGAAAGAGTATATTCATAAAAAAATAAGAAGAAAAGTGAAAGGATCATATGAAAGGTAGAATAAACTTGTTTCAAAGTTATTAATTGAGACTAAAATTTATTATTATATATCAGATACTGTGGGAAAGGGAGGGGAGGTCTAACAGCTAATTTCCTTCTTGCTCACAGGAGGGTACCAATACACAGTGAAAGGAAAAAAAGGTCATCAACTTTATATATAGTTATTAATGAAAAGCAAATATTGAAATAAAAATAAAAACCCTCTTATATGTAAAAATAAAGGTCGAGTAAATAAATAAACCACATAATGAAATGATTATATAAACTATATAAAATGGTTAACGCAGAACAAACATATCAATCATATCAACAAGTGCAAATGAGCTTAACTAACCTATTGAGTAAGAATATTTTCATATTGCCTGGCAAGCAGCATATTAGATAGTAAATTGGCAAAGGGATTCTTTTCTTTTTTTTTTAGGCCTCGCCGTGCAGTGTGCAGGGATCTTAGTTCCGCCCCCTGCATTGGGAATGTGGAGTCTTAGCCACTGGACCACCAGGGAAGTCTCCAAGGATTAGTCAAATAAAATATGGTATGTCCACCAATGAGACAGGGCAATAGATGGTGTGGATGTCACATAATTAGATACAAATTATTTTTAGTTCATCTGAAGTAACCACCATTCTGAATCTTATATTCACTCTCTCCTTTACTTTATAGTATAATTTTATTGCACCTATATGTGTACTATAGAGTATATTTTTGAATTTTAATTCTTTTGATTTATTTAAAATCATGTGTTATGTCTTCCGTAGGACTTATTTTTCACTTCTATTAATGCTAACATCTACGTGGTTCTACTTCATTTGCTCTGACTGCTTCATAATAGTTGTAGCTGTGTGTGTGTGTGTGTATGTGTGTGTTTGTAAATTTATTCGTCCTCTTTTCCATTGCTACCCACTTTTTTTTTTTTAATTAATTAATTAATTTATTTATGGCTGTGTTGGGCCTTCGTTTCTGCGTGAGGGCCTCCCCTAGCTGCGGCAAGCAGGGACCACTCTTCATCGCGGTGCGCGGGCCTCTCACTATCGCGGCCTATCCTGTTGCAGAGCACAGGCTCCAGATGCGCAGGCTCAGTAGTTGTGGCTCACGGGCCCAGCCGCTCCTCGGCATGTGGGATCTTCCCAGACCAGGGCCCGAACCCGTGTCCCCTGCATTGGCAGGCACTCTCAACCACTGCACCACCAGGGAAGCCCCATTGTTACCCACTTTTTATTCTAGGTTTCTGCTATTGTAAATAGTTTTATTGTGGGTGGATAATCCTGTACCTAAATGAGGTAAGGAAATATTTTAATCCTTTTTCACATAGTTAATTACGTTTTCTAACTTATTTTGTCACTCATTTGACCTGCCAACTCTGGCTTATTCCAAGTTTCATACTTGCATAGGTCAGTGTATGGGCCCTCTATTCTGTCCCCTTGGTCTATTTCTGTCAATATATCAAAAGCTTAATTACTATGGTTTCATAAGTGCACTTCTCTGCTCTAGGATCCATCCTCCTATCTCTTCTTAGTTTCCTATTGTCTTTCAACAGATCCTCAGCCTTTCCTTGTCTTTCAGGATCTTGACACTTTTGAAGTACTGATAAGTTATTTTTCAAATCCTCTCAGTTTGGGTTTGTCTGATATTTTGTCATAATTGGACTGTGGTTATGTTTCTTTGGCAAAAATACCATAGGAATCGTATTGCATTGTATTGTATTGTACCATAGGAATGATATTGTGTTTTTCTGAGTACATCATATCATGGAGTTCATGATGATGTTTTTTACTGGTGATGTTGTCATTGATTACTTGGTGAAGGTGTCTTCTGTGGGCTTCCTCTAGCATTACCATCTATCACTTTTTAGTTAATAAATATTTTGGGAGAGATACTTTGATATGATGCAAATCCCATTTCTCCTCAAGTTTGCACTAACTTTAGCATCCATCAATAGATCTGGTTTGCAGAAATGATTACTGTGATATTTGCTTAATGCTGATTTTCTATTTTCCTCTTTCCTTCCACATTTATTAACTGGAATTATATGATAAAGAAGAGTCATCTCTTCCAAATTGAGTAATTATTTATATCAGTACAGACTTGTGGATATTTCTTTTACTTTATGGGTTAAATTTCAATATTATCATTATTTATTTTGATGTTCGGACTGTTCCAGTTTGGACCATTAGAAGTGCCTCCAGGTTAGCTCCTGTGTTCTTTTGACAAGTCCTTATGTTTCTTTGAGCATTTTCTTATTTTCTGGAACCAGGCTCATTATTTTTTCTGCATAGTCCTGGAATTAACCACTTCTCCAAGAAACCCCAGTTCCATTTATTGGTGAATATTTAGAAACCAAGATAGAGATGCTAGGTATGCATTTGGAGGCCATTTTGAATTTAAGAATCGCATCATATGTTAAAAAACAAGACTCACACTCACCAAAGAAAAGATGCTTTCACTCTGGGGGAAATATGGGAACTGAAAATGAGGAAGATTCAGATTTTATACACACATGAAGACCTGTTCTCATTGAGTATAATTGTCCACATTATTTTAAATATTAATTCCCTTTTCTCTTCATTAGCATATGCAGATGATTTTGTCTAAGTTAAGTTTATATGGTACAACCTCACCATAGTATGAAATTCCAGATTAAGGAAAGGTTTTCTCATCTTGGGGGAATCAGGGAAAGTTATTCTTGTTCATTGACTCTTATTGGCAATTGAGAAAAATCCAATGTTACAAGCAAAAATTAAATATATAAACAAAATAAACAAGGAAAGGTGGCTTTTGTTTATAATTTCACATATCCTTGGGAAGTACAGGCCTCAGGGACAAGTGGAGCTACGAGCCCATTTAAACATGTTCAGGACTCCGGCTCTGTCTAATGTTACAGCTTCTTTCTGTGTTGTTGGATACAGGTTTCAAATTACTTTTTTAGGAACTTCGCTTCTGGCAGCTGCCATGCCTCCTGTAGCATAGCTTAGTCATCAAATAGGAGCTGAATCTCTTTATGCAGCCCAATCAACAAAAGCATGAAGATGGGCTATTTGGCATGGCTTGGACTATATGCCTATCCCTGAACAAATCAACAGGGATCAGGAGATGTAAATCCACAATTAGGACCCCTCACTAGAATCATATATGGTAGAAGTGTGGGGAAAAATAGTTCCCCCCAAAATGAAATTTGGTCTCAGAGAATGAGTACTCAGAATAAAAACCAAGGTCTCTAGTCTTAGACAATAATTTAAAAAATAGCAACAAATCCATTACATGGGTGGGTGTGTGTGTTTATGTGTGTGTATTAGGGAATATTCTGTGCAAATGAAATTGGAACCTGGAAGTCAAGGAAGCACAGGAAAGCATGATGTAATCAGAGGAGCCTGGAGAGCAGAAAGTATGTGGTGTACAGGATGTACAAGATGTTAGGAGATGAGGTGTGTGTAGCAAGAATATGAAGTATGTCACAGGAGATAAGTTCGTAAAGAGCTGGGTTAACAATTTATTTATTTTATTTTTTTAATTGAAGTATAGTTGTTGTACAATATTATTAAATTATAGGTGTACAATATAGTGATCCAAAATTTTTAAAGGTTATATTCCATTTATAAGTTATTATAAAATATTGGCTATATTTCAGTGTTGTACAATATATCCTTGTAGCTTAGTTTATATCTAATAGTTTTTACCTCTTATTCCCTTACCCCTTTATTGCCCCTCCCCATTCCCTTTCCCTGCTGGTAACCACTAGTTTGTTCTCTATATCTGTGAGTCCGCTTCATGAAATGCTCAGAAGTTTGAACTTTATCCTGGAGTTGGTAAGATCTATTTATATATTTATTTTTTTCTTAACTAGGGCAGTGACATTATCCGATTGCATTTTGCATTTTGCAAAGCAATCACCTTGGCAGTGGTTATTGGATGGGTCAGGGGCAGAAACTCCTGTTTGGGTGAGGAAGGAGAGAGCTCCACCTAGGGGCAATAAAAAGGGGAATAAAAGGAAAATCAACAAATCTTCAAGCTTATTTTATTTGAAGGAAATGGTAAGTCAAATAGGACTCCTGGTTTTGGTTTGGCCAAATGAGCAAATGGTTATATTATTCACAAATAGTGTGATCATCCATCCTCATTTGCCTAAGACTGCCCAAGTCTACATGCATTGTACCTGCATAGGAATTAATTAGTGACCCCTTCACTCTCAAGTGTGTCTTGTCTTGGTCATGAGATTATTTATAGAGAGTAAGATTACAGAAGCAGAAATGGGTTTGAGGGCGAAAATAATAAACTATTTTAGAATACATGTTTGTGCTACATCCAATTGTAAATGACCATACCAATCTGATTAAATGTGCCAGTGTACTATTAATTTACCTATGTTGATTAGATCAGTTGTTTTGCATCCTGAATGAGATTTGGTTCCTAAGTGGAAATGTTTGCTTCACTTTGTTCCTTCTCTACCGACTACCTCTTTAGCTCTAACCAACTATCTTGTAAATGTACAGACTTAGGCACAGGAAAGCTTGAGTTAGAATATATGTATCGATTAGCACCAACTTACTACAATTCTTGGGAAAAACCTCACAAACTACAGTCCTAATGGTTATGGTCAATAGCTGCTTTTGCATGTGAAGTAAAGCATATGTGCAGTGAACATATTTTCTAAACCAGAACCTTAGATATTTGATCTGATAAAATTGTTTTGTGATGCTTCTCAACATAAAATGCAGAAAATGAAGTAGACTATAGATAGTAAAATATTATATTTTCTGGAATTTTAATGATTTACATGGACAAAGGAACGAAATATTTGAAAAAATACATTTTCCTTGAAGTACAGGAATTATAGTCATCATAAGATTTCAGGATAATTTAGGAAATATTCTTTTATTTCTTATCTTTTTAAAAAAATTTTTTTAAAAATTATTTATTTATTTATGGCTGTGTTGGGTCTTCGTTTCTGTGCGAGGACTTTCTCTAGTTGCGGCAAGTTGGGGCCACTCTTCATCGCGGTGCGCGGGCCTCTCATTATCGCGGCCTCTGTTGTTGAGGAGCACAGGCTCCAGACGCACAGGCTCAGTAATTGTGGCTCACGGGCCTAGTTGCTCCGCGGCATGTGGGATCTTCCCAGACCAGGGCTCGAACCCGTCTACGCCTGCATTGGCAGGCAGATTCTCAACCACTGCGCCACCAGGGAAGCCCTTATTTTTTATCTTAATTAACACCTTTAATGTAAGTTATATTGATTTTCTTACTTTCATTTACCCTTTCACATTTCATTCTGAACATCTTCCACAGAATATAAAATGTAGCACAGTAATTTAAAAATTATAAACCCTTTCCCCTGAATTTAATTAAAAATATTTGCTTTGTTAGATTTCCTCCTATATTATGTATATACATTCCTTAGATGCAAAATAAAAAATTAAACCAGAATATCTTGAAAAGAAATTAATTTATTCTTCAAATACTTCACTCAGCTTCGGGATATATTCTTGTTTCAACAGCTATTTACTTCATAGTTTTATAAATGTTTCTGCTATTTTCCAACACAGTATTTACTGCAAAGAAAATTTGTTATAATTCTACAAATCACTTAAGAATTTTAAAAATGCAAGTATATAAATATTCTTCCTAATTTTTGCCATGCGCAAAAAAAACACAAAACCTGATCATTCCAATGAAAAACTAATCGACATCCTGAAAAATAATGTTAAATATTCATCTGAACCCCCTAATCACTGTGAATTGGTGAACAGATATGGGATAAATTGAGCTTTAGTGATATACTATAAAAATAGTAGCTTAAGTATTTTTGGCTTTATAAAGAATGATAGAAAGTTTCCCCATGTGACTGATGGTAAATATTTTTAATATAAGAATGTAAGTTTAAGCTTCAAGAACTCATGGAGATGGGGAGATGTTAGTCAAAGTGTACTAATTTCCAGTTATAAAATGAATAATTTAATGTAATTTAATGTACAGGATGATGATTATAGTTTAATAATATTGTATACTTGAAAGTTGCTAAGAGAGTAGACTTTAAATGTTCTCACCAAAAAGCAGAGAAACAAAATGGTAACTGTGTGAGATGGTAGATGTGTTAACTAACCTTATTGTGGTAATCTTTTTGCAATATACATGTATATCAAATCAGCATATTGTATATCTTAAACTTACACTTACTTATGTCAATTATATCTCAATAAGGCTGAAGGAAAAGAGGCAACTGAACACTCAAATTATAAATAATGCACATTTGCTCATTTGAAAAAAAAAGAATTCATGGAATGAGAATGTTGTGATTTATTTTTAAAAAGGAATAGGATCTATAAGCTGAATCTACTGTGGTTCTGATAACAAAGCTGATGTGTAGGTGGTAGGTTGTTGTATTGAGCTAAAAAGGCATTTCATAAAAGGAAGAATCAGATAGGAAAAAGAAAGAGCAGGCAGAAGAAAGCAGAGTGAGTTGACTCAGGAAAGGGAGGCAGAGAAAACCTCATGAGAAAAGACATGACAGTAAGGAAGGAGACATGACAGGAGGAAGCCAAAGAAATAATAGGACAGATTTGGGTCTGGAGAGAGTGGAAAAAGCATTGAAAGTGTTGCTAAAGTGTGATTCCACATAATAACTAGTGGAAAAACCTGCTTCTGAAATGAAGAGAAATACTGGTCACATTTTTTAATGTGGGCATTATTCTAGTTAATATGGTGAGATAAGATACCTGTAGCCAAAATTGTGTGCTGTAGGAGGTCATATGATTGAAAGCTACACTTTCATTAGAAACTAAGAGATTTCCTATTATATGAGAAAGACACATATATAGAACACGCAGGGCTATTCTTCCCTCCCTTTTCCATAGCAAACAGGTAATACATTGTGATCCTTTTCTCTTTGGAGCCTGGATGTGGTCTCACGACACTTCTCATTACAGTGCTTCAGAGGACCACTGCCACCCAAAGCTGGCACATGACCGACAACCTCTTCCCCTGATCTATGTTGAATCTGTAAGCTTGTACTAGTCAAAGCAACAAAATATAATCATATTATATGACTAGAAAGGCATCAAACAACATTGGGTTTGTCACCTGCCCACAATTGTTGAATCTTTGCATTAGAACCTTCCCAAATTCTGACCTACAGTGCAGCTAAAAACAGAACCACTGGGAGAGGTTTTATAAAGGAGGGAAAATTCTTAGGTCTAACATTTGGGCAGTTTGATGCTCTTTTCTATTTTCTTGATGTTCTTCCTAAGATGAGTATTATGGATTGAATTGTGTCCCTCCCAAATTAAGATATCAAAGCCCTTACTTCCATTACCTTAGAATGTGACTGTATTTGGAGATAGAGCCTTTAAAGAGGTAAGTTAAAATGGGTTCATTAGTGTTGGTCCTAATCCAATATGACTGCTGTCCTTATAAGAAGAGGATTAAACACAAGACAACACAAACTGAAGGGTGACCATGTGAGAACACAGAAAGAGGGAAGAAATCTTAGCTCTCACAAGAAATCAAGCCTACTGATACTTTGACGTTAGAACTCTAGCCTCCAGAATTGTACTTTTTTATGGCAGCCCTAGTAAACTAACAAAATGAGAAACATTTCCCAGTTCAACACATCACCTTAAAATGCAAAGATTTTAACTGACAGATCACTCCATTTTTATAAATTCTGCCTTTTCCCCCCCCATGACTGCTTTTTAGAGGTAAAATTGCCATGAAATCAAGCCAAGAATTTATCAAAAGCTTTGTTTTTAACTGAATGTTATGTGTAGCAGATGATTTTATTAGTGGAGTCTCCTATCAACACTATATTTTGTGTCTTTAACTATTGTATATTGTGAATTAGCAAAGCATTATCTCTTTCCTTCATTTCATTGCATAGTATATTTTTACAAAAATATAATGCATAGCATATTTATACAAAAATATAATTTTTCCCATTCATTTTATCCAAATGTATTCCATTGTATTTAATTATCTTGCTCATAATTTTCACTGAATATACTTTCTCTTTATACAACAAGTAGTATACTAGAACTACTTTTTACCTTTCTTTTCAATTATATATTTCTTTTTGTTGCTTTTGGCTAGTTTTGAAACCTGATAAAGCACTTAAGACGCTATTTTCACATTTTGTATAATTTCATGTTTAACATTCATAGTCTGTGCATTGGTATATAGACATTTGATGATATAATTGTTGTTTCTGATTTTCTAATTATACTTTTAAGTTAATTAATAGGAAACTTGTTCATCGTTAGGTTTTGTTATTTTTTTACAGCCCCTTCCTCCTCTTCCCACATCATTAGTGGAGTTCTATATAGTACACTTTTCATGCATATATCTGAATATATTTTTCCCTTTAAAATCAGGTCTACAAATACTCAGATCAAAAAGATATATTCTTTCTAATAATTTTCTCAATAACTTTGGTATGTGGATATCCTCATCCTTATTTTACAGATGTGAAAATGTGGTGAAGATAATGGGTTTATGTCCAAGAATGGAATTGCTCTTAAAAACTAGGAGTAATATCACTTAAGAATCCTAAAGAAAAAGAATTGGTCATCAAGGCACATCTGACTCAACTGGTCATATCTGTGAATCTACAAAGATTTTTTAAAATTAATAAGCTCATTATTTTTCTTGACATCCACAAACAACACCAGCATTTCTGGCTTCTTTTCAAGCAGGAAAGATAACCCATTACCCAATGAGACACAGATATGTGTGCATATTTATACATTCAGACACACATGAACGACAAGTTTAAATTCTATATCTTATCAAAACAATTGCAAATCACTCTCAAAGTAACATGCTTAGGTTTTTGAACCATCTACCATGCTTGTTTACCTGCTGAATATGCAATTAGCCTTCAAAACTCAGGTCAAGGATTACCTTTTTATAAAGCATCTTCTTACTCTCTCTGATTAGCAAGGACTACTTCTTTCTATGTAAAACTTTGTATTGTTGAACATTTGATATCCTATTGTCTGTATTTATTTGCATTACTGCATTTTATTGGACCATAAAAGCTCCTTGAGTATAAGAACTTATTCATCTTTATATGTTCAGTATTTAGCGCTGTTTGGCAAATAAGTACTTGAAAATGTGTGTTGGATTAAAGAATAAATATATATGAAGTGAAGTCTCTAGATATAAGCTAAATGAATATGGTTTTTGCAGGGTTCAGACAACGTAAAAAATTGTGTGCTTGCATTTTTGCATTGAAAAGTGAAGTGTGTTAATGTCTCTTAACTGTTAAGAGATGGAGCTGGGCTATTAGAAATAAGACTAATGAGTATGATGCACATGGACCATATCTCATTTTTGCGCCCCAGCGCCTACTACAATAGCAGTAAGGGTAAATGATTAATGGATAAAAAGATGATTATGTGTTCATTTTTTACTAAGAAAATAAGAATATTTGCAGTTTTGAATGAGATAATATGGAGTCAATATATTTTTGAAATTGCTAAAAGAGTGTTAAATAGCAAATATAGAATATGTAACGCACTGATTTTTTTAAAAATCAAATCTCTGATTACATAATAAACTGGTTTGCTTACCTCTCACTCTTGGTACAATTAGTACATAAGGTGAAAGAAAAAGGATACACTTATTCAGATAGAATTGTGTTTTCATAAAATAGAATTCTTTGCCAGGATTCTGAGGGACAGTAGTGTTATGGCTAAGTGTACATAAGGGCAATTTAACTGAAATATCTTCCATATTTCTGATCACTGGTGGTAGTCTGGTTGGCTCATGAGCATCTACATCCTTGCTCGGTGCTCATGAGTGTTCCTTTTGCTTTGCCACACAATACCAGAGGATGATTTTCCAGATGGAGGATAAATATTCTTTAGTCAAAGATATAGAAAATGAAGCTAAAAAGGAAGGAGAGAACTTTATAATATAATTTCAGCATATTTGCATTTCATCATCATTTATGCACTTCACTTTCTATATATTTCTAACTAGCAGTCTCTATTTCTGCCGTCAGGAATCTATGCATTGGAAACTCAGACTTGCGTAAAATGATGAAATTCTGCTTCCTGAATTTTAAATGCAAAATCTGGCATGCTCATTTACATGAGAGGAAATTTGTGATTATGGCCAACAGCCACGTTTCAGTACATTCAGAAACATATTTAATTATGAACAAAAAAGTATAATATTTAAACAAATCAAATGGCATACTTTTTGCACACAAATCAGTTGCATTTTTGGTTATTTCCTCCCATTATTATCTGACATTTATATTCTGCTTTGGTGAACTTTGTTTCCTCACTGTCTCCCACTTGCCATCGTTCTTCAATCTTCGCCTGTGGATCTCTAACAATCTGGAACACCCTCACCTTTCTTTTCTTCACTGGTCAAGTTCTCCATATTTTATCAGACTAAACACTTGTTTTCTTCTTACCAAAAGCCTTTCAGAAATATTTCAGTCCCACCTAAATTTTCTTTTTGCCCCTACTGACAATCACCTCCTTACTCCTTCTTAATTGTTTTAAAGGAATATATCTTATTTCTCTATAATAATAATGAGACTTTTAATGACAAGGACTATGTCCTATAAAATTTTAGTGTTTTCCATTTCACTAAACTTAGTGGTAAGAAAAAGATTCAACAAATATTATCTGAACTGAAAAAACAGATCTTGAAAAATGCATTTTATAGTAGAAAAACAGTTATCAAATCTTTATGGCAAATGCTTTAAGACTGAGGAAGAATAAAATTGACATGGCAGTATAATAGAGGCTACTAAATTGGGAGCTGACATTGTGATCACAGAACTTGTATACCCTGATGAGGAAGTTAATATAGAACACACTCTATTTTGGTTATCTATTTCTGAATAACAAACCTCAAATCTTAAACCAACAACAGCCATTTATTGTCTTTCATGGTTTTATGATTTGTCTAAACATGTTTGGGTGGATCTTCTGTTGCATGTGGACTTGACTGGGGCTGCAATCACCTGGAAGCTATATGGAAACATCCAAGGTGGCTGCCTTGCCTGTCTGACAGTTTAGTAATGGCTGTTGTCTAGGAACCCAGGTGAGGCTGTTGAGCAAAGAGCCCTAGTTCTCACTACGTGGCCTCCCCCTATAGTTTTAGGGACAGCAGTGTCTCCCTCCCTATTAGTAGAGAGGACCTCTTCTCTATAGCTTTGGTTTTTCACAGAATTACAGTTAGATTCTAAAATGGAGTGTGGCAGGTGTGTGAAAGTAGAAACCACAAATCTCTTCAGGTACAGCTTTAGAAGTTACATAGCATCACTGCCTCCAGATTCTGTTGGTTAAAGCAAGTAATAAAGCCAGAAAAGAAGAAATAAGGAAAAACATGCCATTTCTTGATAGGAGGAGTGGCAAAGAATTTTGCTGTCATCTTTAATGAAAAATCATCTCTTTGATTTTCAACTAAAATCCTGGACATTCATCAGATGACTACCTAATTAGCTGATACTTTGAAGTTAGACTTTTCAACTTTTAAGAGTTAATATAAATGACTGCACTGGACTTTCTATCTTGCAATGTTAAATTGCACTTAGATGACTAAAGTATTATTTTTAGTGAGGAATATTTCATAATATTAATGTGCTTTATCAGATTTGTGTAAAGCAAGTATAATTACCTCTCTTCCTATACTTGTACTATCATATATATAACTTTTAATTTTTGTTCATTTTTTCACCTGTCCACTGAAGAAGACAAAATCCAGAGATTTCTTACAGATTGTGCATCCCAAATGGTGGTCCCAGAAAACACGTCAATCAGCAGCACATATCATTAAAAGCTAGAATGGTTTCAGGTCATTGCCTATTTTTTTTCCAGTTTGACAGACCTAGCTGACATTATTCTCTGAGATTCCCACAAAGTCTCCTAAGGTGATATGATGTTAATAACTCTGTGTGTCCCTGAAATGTTAGGATATAATCTTAGTATAGAAACCACAGAAAACTGAAAGCACCATCAGATGTTTTCAGTACTGAATTGAGAATCTAGCATAATTTATCAGAGTTAGCAGTACAAATAAAATAGTTACTTGTGGTTTCTTATAAAAAGACTACCATCGTGGCTAGACTTAGAAAAACAGTATCATTTTCATCAGCAACTACAAACCAAATACTATAAAGATTGTCTTAAATTTTCTTTCACACTGACCCTATGACTTAAAATGTACATCTTACAGAAAAATATATAAATAGTTAAATTATAATACTTATATAATTATAGGATATATTTCTAGCTTAGGGAAACAGAATACAGATTATTAAACTACTTTTATAATTTGTACTACATTTTTATCATTCAGTTTTTTTTAATTCTTCATTTTGAAATAAATTCAGACTTACAAAAAAGTTACAAAAATAGTCATAGGATTCTTATACGCCTGACATTCAGTCTCCCAAAATGTTAAAGTCTTACATAACCACAGTGTGATTATCTAAACCAGGAAATTAACACTGATATAATACTGTTAAATAATCTACAGGTCTTATTTAACTAACATTAATTGTCACAGTATCCAATTCAAGATCACAAACTGAATTTAGTTATCGTGTCCATTTAGCTTCCTTTAATCCCAGACAGTTTCTTAAATTGAAGTCATTTCTATCTGTGTTGAGAGAATGAAAAAAGTTCCTAAAAATACATGCAATACTATCATCATTTTTCGAGTATCAGTATTAATTCCCCTTTATGTATTAGGATCTGAAAAAAATTGTGAAACTGTGTTCAGTTGCTTTTTAGTCCCCAAAATAGCTTCTTACGAAGTGAGAGAGTGGCATAGACTTATATATACTACCAAATGTTAAATAGCTAGTGGGAAGCAGCCGCATAGCACAGGGAGATCAGCTCGGTGCTTTGTGACCACCTAGAGGGGTGGGATAGGGAGGGTGGGAGGGAAATGCAAGAGGGAGGGGCTATTGGGATATATGTATATGTATAGCTGATTCACTTTGTTATAAAGCAGAAACTAACACACCATTGTAAAGCAATTATACTCCAATAAAGATGTTAAAAAATAAAATACAATAAAATTTAAACCAGTAAAAAAAAAAAAAAAAGCTTCTTACAGATAGATGATATCCAAGGTAACTCAACCATTTCAAGGACATGAGTTTGGCCACTAGATGACAATAGAGTCCTTTTCTTTCAGTCTTGCCCAGTTTTCCAGTTTAAGGATTACCACCAGTGGCATCTTAACCAAAGGCTTTATAATATTCTAATACTACCTGGAGATGACACATTATGCTAGAAGATTCAACACTGTACAGATCACATTGTCTTATAATTATCTGTTTTAGTGTCTGTCTCCCCTACTACACTGTGAAGTACTTAATGAACCTGGTCATCTTTTATTTACTCTTACATTCATGATATCCAATACTACAGCCAATAATATATAGTTGACTGTCAGTACATACTTAATATATATATTGCATATATATTATATATTTATATATATATATAAATATATTATATATATATATATATCTCCATTATACCTTTAAAACAACTTTCAAACAAAATAAGGATTAATAAATTGCCAAATGTTTTATGTACACTCTATACCATTTAATGCTTTGTTTTTCAACAGAATTGAGATTTATCTCTAAATCTGTTCTTTGCAGTCTGGTTTGGAATTCTTTATTGGTCAGTTGCACCAGAAAACAGTACTTAGTAATTGTCTAGTCTTAATGTTGAAGGGTCTTCTATCTGACTCATGCAATCCTCTTGATCATCTTTTAACCAATGGTGACAATATAATCTAGGTTTAGACCAATTAAATGTAAATAGAAGTACACTGTGAGCTTCATATAGAGCTTTTGCTTTTCTTATATAGATGTCATCTTGTTCCCTTCTTTCATCTTTCCATTGAAATGAGTGCAATAAGACTCCTTTATAATGAGGTGCTACATTAGTCATCTTGTGATCATAGGAGACACAAGTGAAAGCCAAGGACCACAGCCAAGATTATAGTTCCATCTTTATTGAGCTCCTGAAGAAATGACAGCAATTGCCTACATCTGGAGTGTTTGTATATGAGATAAATAAGCCCTATATGTTTGTGCCACTGGATCTGGGCTTTCTGTTACTTAAAAGCTTGATTCATTCCAAATGGATAAAAAAGTCTGTAAGTAATTTGGAAGTAAAAGCTATTATTCTTTGTTAACCAGTTTTTAAATTCCATGAACAGGTAACATGTTTATCTTTACTTTATATTAACTTTATAGTGACTAGTAGAGAGCCTCATACATATTAGGGAGCTGAAAAATATTTGCTTAGTAAATTTATGAATGAATAATTTCTGAAATTTCTAGGTGAAGCTTATTTTAAATTGAAGTATTTTTTTGAGATGGCCATCCTTACTCAGAAATAAATAAATAAATAAATAAAATTTTCAGGAATCAATAAAAATATAAAACAAAAGGACAACCTATTGAATGGGAGAAAATATTTGCAAATGATATGACGTGTAAGGGGTGAATATCCAACATACATAAACAGCTCATACAACTCAACATCAAAAAGACAAACAACCTGATTTAAAAAATGGGTAGAGACCTGAATAGACATTTTTCCGAAAAGGACATGCAGATGGCCAACAGGCACATGAAAAGATGTTCAACATTAGCTAATCATCAGGTAACTACAAATCAAAACCACAATGAGATATCACCTCACAACATCAAAAAAAACACAAATAACAAATGTTGGCAAGGATGTGGAGAAATGGGACCCCTTGTACACTGTTGGCCAGAATGTAAATTGGTGCAGCCACTGTGGAAAACAGCATGGAGGTTTCTCAGAAAACTAAAAACAGAACTAACATATATGACCCAGCAATTCCACTCCTGGGTATATATCTGAAAAAAAGGAAAAACACTAATTTGAAAAGATACATGCACCCCAATGTTCACAGCAGCAACTATTTACAATTGCCAATATATGGAAGCAACCTAAGTGTCTATCAACACATTATATGAATGGATGAAGAAGATGTGGTGTATATATATACAATGGAATACTACTGAGCCATAAAAGAGAATGAAATTTTGCCATTTGCAGCAACATGAATGGATTTGGAGGGTATTAAGCTAAGTGAAATAAGTCATGTATCAATGTCTTTTGGAATTAGAGTTTTCTCTGGATATATGGCCAGGAATGGGATTGCAGGATCATGTGGTAACTCTATTTTTAGTTTTTTAAGGAACCTCCATACTGTTCTCCACTGTGGCTGCACTAAATTACATTCTCACCAAGAGAGTAGGAGGGTTCCTTTTTCTCCACACCCTCTCCAGCATTTATTATTTGTAGACTTTTTAATGATGGCCATTCTGACTGGTGTGAGGTGATACCTTATTGCAGTTTTGATCTGCATTTCTCTAATAATTAGCAAACTTGAGCATCTTTTCATGTGCTTATTTGCCATCTACATGTCTTCTTTGGTGAAATGTCTTTTCAGAACTTTTGACCAGTTCTCAATTGGGTTGTTTTCTAATTCTTGAGTTTTAAGAGATCTTTATATATTTTGGAAACCAGTACTTTATCAGCTATGTGTTTGCAAATATTTTCTCCCACTCTGTGTCTTGTCTTTTTGTTCTCCTAAAAATAATTTATTTTTCAAGAAAATAAATTTGAAGAACAATAATATAACAATTTTAAGCTGTAGTCATAATTTGTAGAGATTCTCCACAGCAATAAAACATTATGTAACTATAAGTATTTACATGACTAAGGAAATATAATAAATAATATAATATTAAATAATCCTCAACTATTTCTGGGCAAATTACCTCCCATTATTTGAAATAATTTCTGAAAAAATGTGTGCTTATGGTAGTGTTGGGTATTGGTATTGTTGATTAATGGAGGTAAAAGAAATAAGATGCTTCCAGGATTTTTTAGAATATAATGTTGCCGTAACTGACAAATGGTTTATAGCTATGAGCTCTTCCTTGTTTCTAAGTATATACACCACAAGCAGAGGCTTGGAACTTTTTTAGTGTTACAGATGAGAGTGGGTTTCATGAACTATTTATTGATAAACAGCCTATTTATTATTGAAAAATGAGGACTTCAATAATGCAAAAAGAGTTAATTCAATGTAATTTATGCCCACTGGCCCAATTATAGGTTGATTTTGATCAAGTAACTGAGAATACAGCTGTATTAGGCAGGATTCCCAGTTTCAAGCAAGCTACCTCTGGCACATTTAAGCAAAACAAACAAACTTTTTAACATATTCATAGCACAATGTGACAAAGATGGATAGCTATGGAACAGATTTGTACTTTCTATTCTGTCGGATAGAGTTGTTGCTGAGGAACTGCTGCAAATTATGGACTATAGCTCCCTTCACCTGTGAATCCATGTGGGTCTGGTGGCTGGATCTCATCTAGGATTGTGAGGATAAGTGCTTTGTGTCACTTCATAGAATGGCTTTAAAATGGAGTAACGTCTTCATTCCCACTTGTTCTTACTTTAACTGCAGATGCTGACAAAGCCTTAGGGGGAGATAGAACATAAAGATGAAAACAGCCCAAGCCATCCACTAACTAAAATACCGTCGAAGTTCAGTGAGTTGATGAGAAATAAACTTCTATATTGTAAACCACTGAAGTTTTGAGTAGTTTATTCAAGCAGCTACAGTTACCTTAACTGATGTATGCATAGATTTGCTGGAATTCTAGATGATCAGGCTTGGAAAACTGGCAATGATAATGGAAAAGTAAAAGTGAAAACCACAGCCAAATCTCACTACTGAATCAGTTGGGTGAAGACACTTCTGTTTCCAAAGCTGAACACTAGAAATTGTAACTTTGCCACTGGCACTGGACACTGGGTTCAGCTGCTGGCTCTGTGGCCCCTGGCACATCAGAATACTTGAAGTTGCTGCAGTCTCTGCGGCTACTATTAGAATTTGTTTTCTATCACATTTAATTTATTGTATAAATAACTTCTGACTCAAAGTCCCAGGTGAAATTGGATGAGCTTATGCCATATACAGGTGTCTAGTGTGAAATGTTAGGTGTTGGAAAAATGAGTATCTGCCCTTTTGGGCCTTTATAGTGGGAGGTGATCACCTAAATTCCTATGCTGAAGAGTCATCTGATTATTAGGTTATTCAGATATACACTGAACTAGCAATTAAGACATTAATTCTGAGAAGTGTACTAGTTACCCATTACTGCACAACAGATTAATCCCAAATATGAAGGACTAAAACAATAAAATTTAGTATCTCACAGTTTCTATGAGTTAGGAATTCATGAACAACTTAGTTGAGCAGTTGTGTCTCACAGCCTCTTATGAGAGACCCGATAGGGGCTGCAGGAATCTGCTGGCTTGACAGGAGCTAGAGGATCTGTTCATAAGATGGCTCCCTCACAGGGTTGTTGGTAGGGAGCATAGGTGGACCTCTTCATAAGATCACCAGGTGACCTCATGACATAGCAGCTGGCTTCCCCTGAACTACATTATCCAAGACAGAGCAAGAGAGGCAAATGTCACAATTTCTATTATGACTTAGCCTTGTGTATGTCATACACCATCACTTTTGTCATATTTTATAGGTCACACAGACAAACCATGAAACAGTATCAGAGAGGACTACACAATGATGTGAATATTGGGAGATAAGGATCATGGGGAGTTATTTTTTGGACAGTGGCCACCACAGGAAGAGTGGAATTTTGTCACTATATACTTCAGCTTTCACTACCGAATTTTAATTGTGGAATCAGTAAGGTACAAATAAGAAGAGGGTATTTTATTGATCTGGGTACTACCAACTATTTCTCTGAGTTTAACTCTTTAATTGCTATATCTACCGATTTCTGGGGTTCCAGTCAATTTGCCGGGGAGAGGAAGAGCTCCTATCAGCTCTTAAAAATGACTGCCAAGGCGGAAGACAGAAGCCAAGGCGGAAGAGAGAGGCCGAGTCCGGCCTCATTTCCGGTCCCGCCGCCTGCCAAACCACTTCCGGTCCAGCGGCCAGAGCTGGGTGTGCCTCTGAGCGTCGCGTGTCTCCGCCGCTGGCCGGGTGTGGTGTTGGGTGCCGCCCCGACTCTCCCGTCTTGCGGTGCCCAGGGCAAGGTGGCAGTAATGCTGACGCTGGCAAGCCAGCTGAAGCGGGATGATGGTCGGTCTCAAAGGGTCCCTCCCGGGAGTCAGCCACAGCCTCGGACTCCACTCAGCGGGTTTCGGCGAGAGACAGTCTACTTGTTAAAGAGATTGCAGAACTTGAAGCCAATTTACCTTGTACATGTAAAGTGCATTTTCCTCAACCAAACAAGCTTCATTGCTTTCAGCGGACTGTAACTCCAGGATTTTTTGGGTTTTTTTTTTTTTTTTTGGTTTTGTGTTTTTTGATAGATGAGGGTTACTACGAGGGTGGAAAATTTCAGTTTGATACTGAAGCTCCTGATATGTACAACGTGGTGCCTCCCACAGTGAAATGCTTGACCAGGATCTGGCACCCCAACATCACAGAGACAGGCGAAGTATGTCTGAGTTTACTGAGAGAATGTTCGATTGACAGCACCGGCTGCGCTCCCACGAGGACACTGAAGGATGTTGTTCGGGGATTCAACGCTTTGTTAAGTGATCTTTTGAATTTTGATGATCCACTGCATATTGAAGCTGCAGAACATCATTTGCCAGACAAGGAGGACTTCCAGAATAAAGTTGAAGTGTACATGGAACATTATGCCAGAGGCTAGGACGAGAAGACTGCAGCGCCGTGGACTGTGCGTTATAAGTTTGTCTCCAACTGAAACAAAAAGGGAGCCTCTTCCCCAGTCCTCGTGCTGCCCTCGGTCCCATTGGGTCCTTAAGTCCTGTGACCATATTGTCCTGAGGAAGAACCTCTTCATGACTGCCCATTGTAGATAGAGAGTTCTACATAAATACAGCAAGAGAATTTGTTTGGGGTTCTCAAGAGTTGTCCCCTTACCTTAACATGCTTACTTTTTTGAAACTGTAGTGTATAGGCTGGTGGTGAGATTCTCGAGAAGTTGTAATGAACTCAGAATTGAGGCTAGAGCTTGCTTCTTTCCCTTCTCCCAAAGTCAGTTCCCTGCACAGGTCATGCTAATGATGTGCTCAGTGTAGCTCACAGATTGGCTATCAGAAACCCACTACAAACTGTGATTGGATGCAAATTCTCTTCGTTCCTTCCACAAATGTTAGCCTTGCCTAGATGTCATGAAGCTTCCTAAAATGCATAACCATTCACCGTAGATCACTTACTGAAATGCGTATTTTATTTAATGTAAGTATATTTTGGAACAGATTTGTAATTTGTACAATTTAGTGCTTTATTTTTTTCTATTCTCAATTTAGTTTGTATTTTCATTGTATAGAGCAGACAGAAAGATGTTGAGTCAAGCAACTATTGAAGAGAAATACAAAGAAAATATGAAAGAAAAAAAATGACTGCCAAAAGCATTGCTGATAATTTCTATACCTTCATATTTCCAAGGCAGTATCAAGCAAATGGGCTGGTAAGAACTGGTAAGAATGAAGAGGTAAGATGAGAAGTTCATGCTGTTCGGTTGTCTGGATGACAGTTAAAGCACATCATTTAGATGCCAATGCCTGAGGGAGAAAAAATTACAGATATATGCTGAGTATCCAAAAATAATGATGGACATTCAGGACCAGGATGGAACGCATGTATATTGGGAAAATACCAGCAGAGGAAAGAATGCATGGTTGGAGTAGATAACAAGGAAAAGTGCAGAAGGATATAAGGCATAAAGTGGAATGGGGGAACAGATCATTTAGGGTTTTATAGGCAATTATAAAGACACTGGATTTTACTTTGATATAAGAATATTTTGGAGGGATTTAAGTAAATGAAAACCATTTAAAAATAGCTTAAGGAATAAGTGAATGCAGAGAAATAGAATAAGAAGATAATGCAATGATAGAAGCAAGAAATGATGGTTGGTTGAACTCTAATAATATCTCGGAGTTGGTGAGGCTGGATCAGATACTGGATATATTTTGATGGTGCATATGATGTGAGGTATGAGAGAAACAGATAAGCCACAGATGATATCAGGAGGTTTGCCTTGAGCTCCTAAAATAAGGGAAAGTTTTTTTAAGAAAAACCTTCTTTTATTAATGATGGGGAGGATCAAGAGATTGGTTTTGAACCTGTTACATTTTTTTTAAGGCAAGCTAAACATCCGGGGAAATTTTGATTAGGCAGTTTGATATACCAAACCTGGACATACTGAGGTGTAGAGGAAGAGGATGGAGAATCAGAAAGGAGACTGGGAAAGAGACAGGGTGGTGTCTCAGAAGCCAGTTGTAGAAAGTGAGTCAAGAGAATGGAACCATTAAATTGTACTAAAGGGTTGAATATGGTGAAAACTGAGTTTAGTCATTGTGACCACTAACGACCTTGACAAGCTTTGTTTTAGATGAATAGAGACTACAATCCTACTGGAGTGAGATCAAAGAGAATGGGAAGAAATGAATAAAAAGTAGCAAGGAGATATACTGCAAAGGAGAGTAAACAAAGGAATGATGTCTGTAGAGGGATGGGTGGGGATGGGGGGAAAGAGAGGGACAGGGAGAGAGAGAGAGAGATTTTTTTTTCCCAAGAGGGAGAACCCAAAGCCAAGTAGAAGTGACTGGTACCTAATTAGTTTGTGGAATTCAGACGCTTTATTTATACTTATTTAATCCTTCCTTGGTTTTCTTAGAGGGATAGTTTACATGTGACTGAATTTTCATTCCAAGCAGCTGAGACAAAATAGAAGTAAGAAGATTGATTTTGTTGAAAAATCATAAGAAATCTGCAGCTCTACTCTCTTAGAAAACTCAGAAATGCATGGTATATAGTTAAAATCTTAAATTTAAATACAAGTCTTAAAGGTCTCAAAGTTTTATTCATATATTTGTCCATCAAAAACGTTCTTTTGGGGACAACAGATTTAGTCTCAGGGTGAAACAAATTCCACTGGCTGCTGGCACAGAGTTTCTCAATCTGTGTGCCACTGGACCTGGTGTTTTGGTAAGGAGTTCACAAAATCTAGTATAAGCATTCCATTGTCTGCAGACCAATAAATGAAGGCATTGTACCTTTAATATGTGACATAAATAAAGATATCATCCAAATCGGAAGATTGGAAACCACAATTTAGGGCTATAAAATATGCATATCTATCTCATTCTTGAGTCTATAAATTCATCCAACCATACTCTGAGTTTCTAATTTTGTGCAAAGCAATGTACACAAATAAAAAATGTATTAACCCTAAACAATTGTAATTTGCATGTTGTGCCTTAAAATAGGCTTTCAAAGTTATTTGAATAGTTTTACTGGGATCTGATAGTATCTTATTTCTGCAGGAGACAAATTGGTTAGAGACTGTATCTTGGCTTGTATAGCAATTACTTTTTAATCAGTTAGAAGTTGACAATTTACTACACTTTCTTACTTACATTACCTTGGTTTTGGAGTCAGTAATAGCAACAAGATACCTTGATCAGGAAAATCCTGGTATTTACAGTTGAGGTAATAGCAAAATAAGATAGTACTTCTCTGATAAAAATACATGCAAAGCAGCTTTTTTGTCTTACACAGTAGAAAAATAAGAAACAGGCTAGTTCCCTTCTCTTTGTTCCCACAGCTTTAGAACTGTTTACCCACACACAATATAAACCAGATTAGTTTCTGATTACATAGAAGGTGATTCATGCTATTTGGGGGATTACATTATATTTTTAGGATTATATCATATTACAATATGTTTTTATTGTGAACATTTATACAGGAACATTATGGAATAATGAATGACTATATCGTAAAAAAATACAATACACATTGACTTAATTCCTTGAAAATACTTTATAATAAGCATTTCTTATGATTTATAGGGAAATTTGTAGTTTCTACATTTAATTTATTCTTTAACTCACTATAATTTGGATTCCTTTCTTAGCATCCCACCACCTAAATAGCTTTTAATAAAAGTTGTCATTGAACTACTAACTCTGTCTGTCTTTCTCTCTGCTTTTCAGGTTTTAACGTCCAGGGAATCTGTCTGGCATTTTACACTTTATGCACAATTCTTCCTTCTCTCTGGGCTTCTGTGACAATACAGCTTTTGGATCTCTTACCTTCCTGAGTCATCTTTCTCAGTTTCTTATTTATTTATCTGCTTGTTTGATTTTTTTAATTTTTATGCTCTTTGTTCATTGTTTGTCTGTTTGTTTATACTCTTTCTTATCCTGATCTTTAGATATTTTTTACTCTGAAGGCTTTTGCATTCAGGTGACATCTTTAAAAAAAAATTTTTTTAAACTCTACCAGTACAGTATTTCTTAACTCTGACTTTGCATTACAATCACCTGGGGAGATTTTACAAAACAGGATTGCCTGGCCGCCCCCCACAGAGATGTTGCTTCAGAATTTCTCAGGTAGGTCCTGGGTGTTTTTATTTTTTTCAAAGCTCCGTAGGTAATTTTAAAGTATAGCCAGATTTGAGAACCAGTGCTATTTACATTCTCCCGGAGTGATCTCATCCACTCATAAAACTTCAACTACCTGCTCTACACAGAAGATTTATAAATATGTATCAGCAGCTCTAGCTTCTCTCCTGAGCCACAGGCTTGTTATAGATAATTGCTCAGTTTGCATTCCTTCCTTTCTTCACTTCCTGAATGTTTTTGAGTGCTACCAAGTGCTAGGTGCTCTGCCAGACATAGGGATTCAGAAATGAGCTAGATATTGTTCCTGCCCTCAGGGAATTTAAGTAATATATGAAATAAAGACAAAAATAGACAACTAAGTACTGTGTTGTCATAGCCATGACAGAGGAAAGACGAGAACGTAGGATATACACCTAACCCAGATTAGGCAGACTTGTAGAACTCGGGGGACTTTTGTCTCAGGTATGTACAGAAGATAAAGTATGTCTCGAAATATGGAAATATATTTTCCAGGTGTAAAAGATGGTGATATGGGGAGAGAGAGGATTATTCACAGAAATAGGGACAAAGAAAACTGGGATATATCTGGGGAAGTACACATACAGCTTTCTGTGGCAGAACTGTCTCCTCTTCATGATTTCCCATTAAAATAGTTCTGCTAATTTTATAACTAAACTTCATAGAACAATTATATCTATCAGTTAAAGGGTCTTGGTGAAAACTCATACAAGAAAAAAATGTATATTTATGAACTCAAAAGCAAAATAATATGTGGGAAGTTGCCAGTTATATTCTAAAACATAATTGGTAGAATGTTAGATATCTATTCATGTGTAGATGTTTTAAAAAAACACATTGAATATAAACGGGGGACACACATCTTCACTGCTACTAGACCTGAGAAAGGCAATCACACTCCCATATGCAGTCTGTGATATTCTCTGTCACTGTGTACTGTCATTGTCTTGAATATTTCAACTGTTTCTTTCATATTTAGCTTTTGTTTTTGCCTAGAGTTGTATAATAAGTCACAAAAGTTTTTTAAAAAGTTGAAATAAAATTCATACAGAAGGTGGCAAGGGGCATGACAAAAGGGATTAAAACGGAAACACTACAGCACCATACAAAGAAAATCAGTAACAGGAATATGAACATAACTGCATTTTGCAAATCTCTCATGCGAGAGCATCAACCATGTGCCCTGATGATTTACCAACCTTTTTTGTGATAGAGTTCTTTCAGGAGCACCAAAATGATGGAGACTATCAGATCCTCTGAATCTGATAATTGGTCTAAAATATTCCCTTTATCACTCAACTATTCAGCATCATAAACTTTCTTTTACAAAATTTTGGGGTTATAATTCATGTATCATGCCATAAACCCACTTATGGTGTACAATTCAGTCATTTTTATTATACTCACAAAGTTGTGCAACCATTAATCACCACAATTTTAGAACATTTTCACTACCTCAAAAAGAAAACCTGCACTACTTAACCCCCAACTCCTAAGCCCTCATCTCCCCAACCCTAGGCAATAACAGATTTACTTTTTGTCTCTATAGATTTGCGTGTGTGTGTGTGTGTGTGTGTGTGTGTGTGTGTGTATTTCATATAAATGGAATCATACACTCTGTGGTTCTTCGTGACTGGCTTCTTTCACTTTAGCTTGTTTTTAAGGTTCACCCATGTTGTAGCATACATCTGTATTCATTCCTTTTTTTACATCAAAAATTTGGTTTATTTTTAGTGGTCTCATAACTATTTTAGTAAAGTTGATTTCCATTGGAATCCAATGAATTTAGCTATTTTATTGTGGTAAAATGCATATAAGATATACCATTTAACCCATTTTAAAGTGTACAATTCAGTGGCCCAAGTGTATTCACAATGTTGTGCAACCATCACCACTATCTTGTTCCAGAACTTTATCTCCCCAAATGAAAACCCGTTAAGTAGCCACTCCCATCTCCTTCCCTACAGTCTCTGGCAATCACCGATCTGCTTCTGTCTCTATGTATTTACCTATTCTGGATATTTCATATAAATGGAATCATTATAATATGTGACCTTTTGGCTCTGACGTCTTTCATTAATTTAATTGAATGTTTAATGATGTTATTCTGAGCAGGGACCTGTGGCACCACAGTGAACTGTAACTTGTAAATGGACAAAAGAAGATTTACAGCAAACTTCTCATTGCACAAATTGGCTTTTAGCAAAAGAAAAAAAATGCTTATTGAGTTTGTGTTATGTGCTAGTAGCGAAGTCTAAGTACTTTGCAAGTATTTTTCCATCTTTATTGAGCTATAATTGACAAATAAAAATTGTATATATTTAAGGTGTAAGACGATGTTTTGATATATGTATACCTTGTGAAATAATCCCCACAATCAAGCTAATTAATTACCATGGTAACAATGGTAATTGTCCATTACCTCACATAGTGACCATTCCTTTTTGTGTGTATGTGATCTACACATTTAGCAAATTTCAAATATACAATTACAGTATTGTTAACCATATTCATACTGCTCTACATTAGATCTCCAGAATTTATTCATCTTGCATAATGGAAACTTTGTATCCTTTGATCATCTCTCCCCATTTCCCCTTATCCCCAGGCCCTGGCAACCACCATTCTACTATATGCTTCTATGAATTTGACTATTTTAGATTCCTCTTATAACAGAGATCATACAATATTTGTCTTTCTGTGCCTGGTTTATTTCACTTAGCATAATGTCTTCTAGTTTCATCCACGTTGTCACAAAGTTCAGGATTTCCTTTATTTTTAAAGCTGAATATTGTTCCATGTCTGTATAATATCGCATGTATGGATATACAATGTTTACTTTATTCATTCATCAGTTGATGGACATTGGTGTTGTTTCCACCTTTTGGCTATTAGGAGCAATATTGTTATAAACCCATGTATCTGTGGTCAACTGATTTTCAGTGAGGGTGCCAAGATCATTCAATGGGAAAAGAATACTCTTTCCAACAAATAGTCATGAGGCAACTGGATATCCATATTCAAGACAATGAATTTGGACCCGTACTTCACACAAAATAAAAAAGTTAACTCAAAATGAATCAAAGACCTAAATATAAGAGCTGAAACTAGAAAACTCTTGGGAGGAAAAATAGATGTAAGTCTTATGACTTTGGATTAGACAAGGACTTCTTAATTATGACATCCAAAGCACAAGCAACAAAAGAAACACAGATAAGTTGAACTTCACTGAAATTAAAAACTTTTGGCTCAGAGGGAACCATCAAAAAAGTGAAAAGTTAACCCTCAGAAAGGGAGGCAATATTTACAAATCATATAGTTGATAATGGGATATTACCCATTATAAATAAACAATTCTTATAACTCAAGACAAAGGACAAAAACCCAATTTAAAAATGAGCAAAAGACTTAAATAGACATTTTTTTCCAAGGAAGATACACAAATAATTAACAAGTACTTGAAAAGATACTCAACATCATTAGTCACCAGGGAAGAGTTTTAAAACCACAATGAAATACCACTTTATACCCACTAGGAAGGTGATTTTTTTAAAAAGGAAATTAACAAGTTTTAGCAAAGATGTGGAGAAATTGGAATCCTAAATCCACTGTTGGTAGGAATGTAAAGTGGTACAGCCCCTGTGGAAAACACTTGATATTTCCTCAAAAAGTTGATAAAGTTACCATATAATCCAGCATTTCCACTTGTTGTAATTGCTACCAAGTACACCAAGACAATTGAAGACATATGTCCATACAAAACCCAGCATCATAAACTTTCACAGCCAGTGACAAACTGTGTCTGCTTCAAGTCTCCCTCCTCAACATTTTTCATGCTTCAATTTTCTTTCTCATTTGGGAGTAAAAGTTCTTTTTGTGGAATCACTTAGCTTTTTTATTGAATATATTTAATGTATTTTGGTCTAACCAAAATTCATTTATTTGTGTTTTGGTTTTGCCTTGCTTATTGTAAATGATAACATTTATGGCCTGACATACAAACAATATGTGTTATTGCATAAAAGTCAACAACTTGTTAACAAATATATTGATTTTTAGCAATAAAATGGAGATATTTTAAGCATTGTGCATCCTAACACTATCAACTGTTATATGTTTTATTACACTTTTCAGAAATTGGTTAGGGATTTTAG
This sequence comes from Eschrichtius robustus, assembly GCF_028021215.1. Classification (NCBI taxonomy): domain Eukaryota; kingdom Metazoa; phylum Chordata; class Mammalia; order Artiodactyla; family Eschrichtiidae; genus Eschrichtius; species Eschrichtius robustus. The sequence continues at coordinate 91,916,927 of NC_090826.1, forward strand.
CTTGATAACCAAATGTTGATTAATTTTTTCATTGGGAAATGGGGCCCTGATTGGCATTTTCATACATTGCCTAATTTTAGGGAAAGGATTACTGATGTTATGTGAAAAAAGCAATGCCTTTATTTCATTGTGCCCAGAAAACAGTGCTTCAAGGTGCTGGCCTGTTGATAAAAGATGTAGACAGGTTTTAGATCATAATGAATTGTATCTACCATGATAAAATATACATATATATATATATATATATATATATATATATATATATATAAAGATGGCTTTCAAAAGTCTTTGAATGATCTTAGTGATATGGATTTGTTTGAACTTGGAAAGTTTGTTCTACTGTCAGTGTTGAGACAGGATGAAAGGGGCAGTACTGGAGGTACTGGGAGTAGCTAAAAGACTATAGTGGTAATCTGTGCAAAAAATTCTGAGAAATTTTACAGAAGCAAAGAAAAGGAGGATAGGAAGTAGGTGACACATTTTAGAAGTGTTAAGGAAGTAGACTCAAATGTACAGGAGGCCAACAAAGGGTGAGCATAAAATATTAGTGTCCAAACTGGGATAATTTTCAAAGTTAAAGTGGCCACTATTGTTAATTGCACTGTGTAAGCATACATAGTCTGTGTGTTCTGAGGAAAACAGAGACCTATAGCTATCCTAATGATGTATCATGGAAAATAATAATAAGAGAAAACATTTCACAAGAACATGTATGTGTCAGGCATCATGGTAAGGATATTCCATAGGTCCTATTACGTAATCCAAATACCTATCCCCTACTTATGCCCACTTTACAGATGATAAACACATCAGATAAGTTAAAAACTTTCCAAAAGTGACATCTGAACATCTGCTTTTCTGATTAGGAAGCATATTCCCTTAATTTTTGCATTATGGCCCTATTATTCTGAATTACTGATAAAGGAGTAACTCTTCCTCAAAATAACATGCCCAGACAAAATGAGTAATAATATCTTGACAGATGTAATTGGTCCTCATCATGAGGAGGAGGTAAGGCTCTTGTTACATTTTGGGGTAAGGGAGAAATTTATTTGGCACCATATGATCCATATGAGCTCTTCTTGGCTTCCACTTGCTCAATTTTGATGGGAAATGGACAAGTGTAGCAACCCCAATCGGAAAAGAGCATGGTGACAATGTGCTCAGATCCCTCATATCAGGCCACCAGGAAAATAACCGGAAGGCCCCTTCCCTAACACAGTCAATAGGAGAGACAAGTGAAGTGGACTTTCTCCGTCTTACTCCAAAAGGAAACCCCTGGAGGAAACTTGGAAAAGTCAGTGGGACAAACAGCAGTGCCCACCACTGTAGCTGGTCTCTATTGAAGCCACAAATAACATTAATCATCTTCCTCCTGTATACCCAGTCCAGACTTCCCTCACCCTCAGCACCTCTTCTGGTCTTGAAACTGAGTGGGACCCTGTGGGGCTCCTGGGTACAAATCCTTTCCGTGTCCCCCATTTTTTGTTTTTGGCTGCACCATGCTGCACGAGGGATCTTAGTTCCCAAATCAGGGATCGAACCCTTGCCCCCTGCAGTGGAAGCGCAGAGTCTTAACCACTGGACCGCCAAGGAAGTCTCTGGTGTCCCCCATTTCTTGTTTGTAGGAAATAGGCTTTATTCACCCTCTTTGACCTTCCCTAAGTTCCAAAGGGCAGATTCAAACAGTAGCTAATCAGGGAAGGGAGGGGATGCAGAAACTAGGGGGGCGCAATCAAGAAACAATAGTGCAGCCTTGGGGCAGTATCCTGGTTCCTCCTCGAGGAATATACATAACAATATCTTTGAGTTCTTCAGCAGGAACTAAGGCCCTCACCCAGGTGGAAGATGGTAACTTCAGACTGAGCACAAGATTCCTGGAACACCACCATGTTATATCACCACCAACCGGTCAGAAGAAAGTCACACACCCTGCAGCCCTCACCCCAGATTTTGTGTTCCTTTTCTGGGCCCGGTGGTGACCATCCTGTTGGACCTCCTCTTTGGCTCTTGTCTGTTTCAACTGCTCACAAAGTTTATCTCGGACAAGCTCCAACATTTTCAGACTAAGTTGTTGTTACTACAAGGGTGGAAGCCGACTTCGGACATGAAATACCTCAGTTTAGATAAGGTAGAGAGAGACTTCTACTCTACTAGCCAGGATGGCACCCACTTCCAGGAGGAAGTAGTTACAGAAGAAAGAGACCTCCGCCCCAATTCCCAAGAAGTATCTTGAGTATGAAGTCTCTCGGTGGGGGGGGGAGTTGTTAGGGAACCATTGACTGAAAACACCTGCCCTGGCCAGCTTGCATGGATTATTTCACAACAGGAAGTCCCGATAAGGAACACGGAACTGACCAGCTGCAGCCAACCAGAAGAATTCGGGAGGGGCCAAAAGCAGGGAGGAGAAGCCAGCCCATATATGTCTGGCCAACCTCCCAGAAACCCTCTCGCTGAAAACCACCTTGACTGAGAGATGCGTGCGCTGCCTGGAAGGGCCTTGAATTGGACCACATATAGGCACAGGCAAGATGATTGTCCTGAGACAACCCAAAAAGACTAACCCCACCTCCATAAAACCCTGAGACTGTGAGGCACTTGGCAGAGCAGTCGTCCTGGGTTCCGTTACCCTGCTACTCTCTGCTCCAGAGTTCTCTGCTTTGTCAGTATGTGTGTCTCCTCGGACAATTCATTTCCTAGTGTTAGATGAGAATCCACTCTCGGCCCTAGAAGTAGTCGCCCTTCCCGTAACAGCTGCAGATATAAAACCTAGACAGAATGCCCAGAGCAACTGTTCGAGGATTTGAAAAGTAAAAAGTAGCAGGGGAAGAAAAACCAGAACTCAGAACCTGAGGTGAGTATACCTTTGTTTTTGTTTTACTTTGGTATGATCTAACCTGAGCTCAATGTAGCCTGAAGCACAGACATGGCCACCGGAGCACAGACAGGAAGAGAGCCAAAAAAAAAGCAAGCTAGTTTTGGCTCGAAGAGCATAGAAAACCCTCATTTTTTCATTCTTCCCTTTTCTCAATTCCCTCTCACCCTAGGCCCACAGCCATCCTGTGGCGGCAGTGGCAGCCCTGTCAGCAGGATTCCCGAGGAACCAAAATTCTTAAAGAGGGAATCTTCCTCTGATCAGTGGAACTGTAGCCCCAAGGGGTGGGGCAGGGGACGTGAAACCGTGTTAGTGTTTTTCTTCTCTGCTCTCCTGCTGCTTGATCCCAAATGCAAATGCAGCAATGGAAAAGCATGTCAGGGGGGTAGTAAGCTGCAGGTTTCTGACTAGAATAATGAAAAAGGGACCACTAGAAAACCAGAAAGTACTGGAGAGACTGTGGAGAGGCGGTTGTTCTGGGCAAGCAGACCCCATGAGCTGTGTATGAAGTCCTGCACTTACTCCTGTGCTGCACAGGCAGAGACCTGATCCTCATTAGAATATCAAAGACTGGAGAACTGGACTAAGAGACCATCTGCTGGCCAGTGGTAGAGCTCATGTGGGAGAGACCTAAATAGTCCATCAAAGCTTTTGAACACTGAGGTGACATCGGAACCACAGTCTACAGAAGGTGGTTGGAATTGTGACCTGAAGAGGCTTTGTATTTTAGAGGAAAGAGAAATTCTAGTTAGAAGATGAAATGGATACTCAAATCCACAAAGCACTAGATTAGACACAAGCCTGCGATAAGTATACAATTTGTTCAAATGGCCAACTGGATTAGGTGCCTGTTGATACCAAGCAGGGCCCTGGGGGGCTCCTGGGCACAAAGCCTTTCTGTGTCTCCCATTTATTTGATTACAGGAAACAGCCTTCATTCAGCCTCCATGACCTTCCCGGAGTTCCAATGGTCAGATTCAAGTGGTTGCTACTTAGGGAAAGGAGGGGATGCAAGACCAGGGAGAAACAGTCAAGAGAAACAACAGTGCAGCCTTGGGGCAAGGTCCTATTTTCCCATACACAAAACAATATCTTTGAGCTGTTTTGCAGATACTGAAACCTCCTCCAAGTGGGAGAAGTTAACAATTAATGATGGTATGCTTCACACAAGCATGTAGACCCCAGACCAGTTGGAACCTGAAGGTTGATGATGCTGACTCCTGCTTATGTCACCACCAACCCATCAGAAGAATATCCATGAGCTGATCACACCCTCTTTGAACCATTATTGTAAAACTTCTCACTATCCTCTGCAAGTGGGGACAAAGTTTTTTGAGACAGAAATCTTCTGTGTCCCCCTTTGCCTGGCAAAGTAATAAAGCTATCCTTTTCTATTTCACCTAAAACTCTGTCTCCAAGATTCGATTCGGCACTGGTGTACAGGGAAGCTGAGCTTTCGGCATCACTGTCTTTAAACAGAAAAAGAGATTTATACTTGCATCCACTGTCAAAAATAAGCCAGCAATTGTAGTGCTGTCAGGAAAGTGTTTAAAGGGAGCTCCCTGGTAGTCTAGTGGTTAGGACTTGGCACTTTTCACTGCTGTGGTCCGGGTTCGATCCCTGGTCGGGAACTAAGATCCTGAAATGAAAGCCTAGTGGCACAGCAAAAAAAAAAAAAAAAAAAAGTGTTTAAGCAGTAACATAAGAAACATAAAAACAAAAAGCCAAACAACACATCTGATCTGTTAATTTTTTCCAGATGTTTATAATACAATTTTATGAAATACATTTAATAATTGAAATCCTAGAACATCAATGCATTTTAAAATTACAGGTCAGATTAACTGTACTAAACTCTTTTTTTTTTTTTTTTTTATAGCTACTTTATTTATTTATTTTTATTTATAGCTGTGTTGGGTCTTCGTTTCGTGCGAGGGCTTTCTCTAGTTGCGGCAAGCGGGGGCCACTCTTCATCGTGGTGCGGGGGCCACTCTTCATCGCGGTGCGCGGGCCTCTCACTATCGCGGCCCCTCCCGTTGCGGGGCACAGGCTCCAGACGCGCAGGCTCAGCAGTTGTGGCTCACCGGCCCAGTTGCTCCGCGGCATGTGGGATCTTCCCAAACCAGGGCTCGAACCCGTGTTCCCTGCATTAGCACGCAGATTCTCAGCCACTGCGCCACCAGGGAAGCCCTGTACTAAACTCTTAATACTAGAGGTTTGTGTTGCATACTTCCAAAGATTTAAAATTTTTTTAAAACATAAATATATATTTTTAAAACAAATCTTTCCTTGTGAGATATTTTGCTTTTTAAGTGCAAGTAAATAGTTACTAATTAATGGTGCTCAATTTTCTTTTTTTAATTTTTTCTAAGAAAATATTAGAGGAAACACCAGATATTAATTGCAGAACTGAATGATTTCCCAAGGAGAATAGTTATTTATTCATGAATGATAAAACACAAATTATTTCTGGCACACTAAAATAGGGCTTACATTTGAACTTTAGCTAAGAGACAAAGAATTTTCCCTTATGAATCTAATTATAAGTGTCATTTTAAAAACTACTTTTACTTCTGCTTTGGCTTAGTGATAATTTTAATTTCTAATAATTGGAGTATATTTAAAGTTTCAAAAGGTAAACAAGATATAGGTTTATCTTTCTCATTTTATAAGTTAAGGATGCATTCTACTGATCCCTTTTCTCACACTCACCAAAGAGGAAAAGAGAACACAATATAATTGATACTTGGTGAGGAATTAAATAAAATTATCTTGTTCAGGTGCCTTATATGTTGGGATATGTTTTAATACAGTTTCAGTTTCTTTAATGGCTTTAACCTATCCAGATTTACTATTTCTTCTTGTTTATATTATGATATTGTTTATTTTTGAAGAAAATCATCTCTTTATATATTTTAAGATGCTTAAATTTATACAATTGTTATATTTTAAATGTAACTATATCTGTACATAACATCTTTTTTATTACCAATATTATTTCATAAACAGTCTGTCCTCTTAGTCTGTCCTCTTTAGTTTTAAGTAGTTTGCCAATTTTAATTCATCTTTTCAAAATCTATGTTTATTCTTTGTTCAATTTAATGTGCGATTTTACCTTATTATTTTGTTCCTCACTATGTTTTAATGAATTATTTTCTCACTGTTACTTCTTGAATCCCACTTCTTCCTCCTGACTTCATTTTTCTTTTTGTTGAAGGGATAATTTGTGAGTCTAAATGTCTTAAAATGTCTTTATTTTGCATGTACTCTTAACAATAATTTTACAGTACGTATTGTGTCTACAGTTCTATTCTCTCAGTGCCTTTCTCATGGCATCTACATTTATTTTCTGGTAATTTGGGGTATTTTCTTTAATTCTTCATGTTCACCAGTTTTTCAATGATATGTCTAGATACTAGTTGAAAAAAAACTCTATATTTTCTGGGTTTTTCAACTCATGAAATTTTTCAACATATGGAATTTTTCTGTCATAGATTCTGGGAAAGGCACACCCACAACACACACACTGTCATTATCTCATCAAATATCACTTGTCTCTGCTTCTTTACTAGAATATGTTGAGACTTCTTTCTCATCTTCCATATTTCTTAGTGTCTCTTAATTATCATTCATTATTTAACTTTTCTATGCTGCATTCTTAGAGAGTTTCACCATTATAATGTAATCAATAAAGTCTCTTTAACTATGTGCAGTTGTTAAATTATTTTAGTTATCAAGTTTTCTTATATATATATATATATATATATATATACACACACATATATATGTATATATACATATATTTATGTTGGCATTTTTACTATATTTTTAATTTCCAAAGTTCCTATAAAAATTTACCTTGTTTTCAATTTCATAACTGCCCTTTAACATTTAATAAATTCTAGTTGTTTATAAACATTATTTCATTATTTATCTATGTAAGAATTATAGAGTTGCTCTGTTATTTTCTTTTTTTGACATTTTGTTCAATCTGTTGAAAGTCTTTCATGGAAGCAGATATTCTTTTGTGTTTGGCACTTCATGTTTAAGAGCTAATCTGCTGAGCAAGCCCCTCCCTGTATTGTGATTGGGTTTTAGGCAAACCCTGGTCCTGTGGAATGTGTAGTTCTTTAGTTAGAAGCTTTGCTTGTGACTATGGGTGGTAGACTTTTAGATTTTGGTCCCATATGTTCACAACTTGTACAGTCCATCAGAGCTCTTGAGTCATCTTTTATGTATGAAAAACACAATTCCAGCTTTAGACTTCATGAGTGGATGCCAATTATAATTTCCTGCCAAATGCAAGGTGTTTGTCTCCTGTCCTCAGCTGGCCTTAGAATTCTTATGCCATATGTCTCACTCACCATAGTGAGTTTCATTTTTATTTTTAATCAAGATATTTCTTTCTTATTTTTAAACATGGCAATGTGTTTTTTAACCTGACAATGTTTTTTGTATAAGTATAATTTGTGTACCATGAATGTACTCATTTTTTTTTTTTGGCCATGCCATGAAGCATGTGGCATCTTAGTTCCCTGACCAGGGATCAAGCCCGTGCCCCCTGCAGTGGGAGCATGGAGTCTTAACTACTGAACCACCAGGGAAGTCCCTGAATGTACTCATTTTAAATGTACAGTTCATTGAATTTTGACAAATGTATACACAATCAAGATATATAATAGTTCCATGACCACATAAATTTACCTCAAGTCTATTTTTATTTTTATTTATTTATTTATTTTTTTTTAAAGGTTGGTTCTTTTTTTTTTTTTTTAATTTTTATTTATTTATGGCTGTGTTGGGTCTTCGTTTCTGTGCGAGGGCTTTCTCTAGTTGCGGCGAGCGGGGGCCACTCTTCATCGCGGTGCGCGGGCCTCTCACTGTCGTGGCCTCTCTTGTTGCGGAGCACAGGCTCCAGACGCGCAGGCTCAGTAATCGTGGCTCACGGGCTTAGTTGCTCCGCGGCATGTGGGATCCTCCCAGACCAGGGCTCGAACCCGTGTCCCCTGCATTGGCAGGCAGACTCTCAAACACTGCGCCACCAGGGAAGTCCTTATTTTTATTTTTAATACAAGTTTAAAAACAATTTCAAACTGTATAGAAAAGTTGCAGGTATAATACAAATAACTTTCTTTCCTAAACCATTTGAAAATAAATTGCCAAACAATGCCCCATCACCCTGAGTATGTTGTGGGTAATTTCTTATGGAACCACAATACAACTATCAAAATCAGAAAGTTAACACAGAACCACAATACAGCTATCAAAATCAGAAAATTAACACTAATCAGTAATTACATTACTAAATCTAATCTTCAGACCCCACTCAAACTTTGCCAATTATTACAATAATGTCCTTTACAGCAAGAGGATACAGTTGAGAATTATGCTATTTAGTTATCAGGTCTTTACAGACTCCTTCAGTCAGAAATTGTTCTTCAGTCTTACTTTGCCTTCTATGACTTCAAAATTTGAAGGGACAGATCAGTTATTCTGTAGAATGTCCTTTGATTTGGTTTTGTCTCATATTTTCTCATAACTTGATTTAGATAAAGCTTCATTGACAAGAATACTAGATGAGTGATGTGTATCCTTCTCATTGAATTTTATCATTTATACACAGTTTCGGGTTATCTTAGTACTGTGCTGTTCACTTTGATCTTTTCATTAACAGTCATGTCTTATGGTTTCCTCCATTTGCAAACATTCTCTTTTGCCCTTTGTGATTTTTATGTATTTTGTGGAGAGATACTTTGGAATAACTCATTACTCATCCAACTCTCAATTTATTCATTTATTTGTTTCAGTGTGGATGCACGTACCCTCATTTATTCAATACATAATGATTTAATTTTGATACTGATATTGTCTCAGAGTTGGCCAGTTAGAGAAACCTCCTTTAAACTGGCTGTTTTCTCCTCTTGGCATGTCTCCATTTTATTTTAAGCAGTTGTTTGTTTTCTGGCACAATGAATGTTCCAGGCTCATCTTGTAATCTCCCTGTTGTACCCCTGGATTCAGCCATTTCTCCAAGGAGCCCTCATTTCATTTACTGGATAATGATATTTATAATCCAGCATGTGAGTACTCTGTGTGCTCATTGCTATGGGGGTTTCAGCTACACAAGCTCCTGTCCTTTAACCTAAAATACCTGTCTCCACACTGCCTCCAACTCGTGTCACTCCTTTATTTTTTTTAACATTTTATTGGAGTATAATTGCTTTACAATACTGTGTTAGTTTCTGCTGTATAACAAAGTGAATCAGTTATATGTATACTTATTCGTGTCACTCCATCTTTCTCCTTCATTTCACTTTTAGACATTTTTAAAGTCTATATTTTCTCTCTTCCTGCTTTAATCTCATCTTGCTTTTAATCTCATTATTCTACTTCACAATTTAAATCAGCCTCCTACTTCGGTTTTCATGTTGTAGTCCTTAACACTACCATATTGTTCTTGAACAACGTATAAAAATGCAAAAATTATCACTGAGAAAATTACTATGGCTGCTAAAATTATGAGCTATTCTAATCTACTTATAATATATGACACCCAATATAGCAAAAGAAAATATTCCTAAAAATGCAAAAATACTCAGATATCAGAACTTTCAAATTAATTTATTTACTTCTGGGCTTAATAATACCTTTTAAAATTTGAATAATATAAATGGAAAAAAATGATAATTATTTTATATCACACATCATATAATGCTAATAAGATTGTGATACTAGTTGCTTCCAATCTACTCAACTTTTACAAATTTATGTTAGGAAAGAATTTTAACTTTGATTAGGTAGAGTGCAAAATTTAACTTAAATTTTGATATCAATAACATTTTTTTACTTTCATACTACATTGTCAATGAAAAAATGGGTAATTTCTATTCATGGTAAAGGAAACCTCTTGTAGTGCCTTGAAAACCTTCAGGAAAAAGTCATTCATGGGATAGCTCAAGAAAAATATACAAAAGGTACAATGTATTACAAATTTACAAAAATATGAGTGCCAGAACAGATGATTTTAATAAGACTGACTTTATCTAGATGAATTTTGAAGCACCCAAATTTATAAATATTTGGTGAGAATACTCAAGCACATTTATATTTCCCTTGTTTAAAAGACCGATCACATCCTGGAAAGGGCTAATATTGTCTGGTTCACAGATTTAACATCCATATATTTGCCTGGAAGCAAGCTGTGTAAGCGTGCTTCATTATAACTGGTAATTGGATAGCTGGCAAAGGATAGATAACCTTGCAAGAAAAGGAAACACAAAAGAGATTTGAGGCTTGTTATCAACACACCCCAATCCCAAGATTCGCATTCACGGTAAAATTTGGTGCTTTATAACTACACTAGCAAGTTAAAGATTAGTTATTTTACAAATACTTGTTGAGCACCTACTATGTCACTGTGCTAGTTGCTGGAAGGGCAAAATTGAATAAGATTGAATAACATACAGTTCCCCTCAAGGACTGATCTTATAATTTAGTAGGTTTAGTACTTATAAATACACAAACAGCACATTTCATTGTCAGTTTAGAAGCACTGTGATAAGGACATGTTTAGGATGTCTTCCCACTGATGAAGACAATACCCATCCTGAGGGGACCACACTTTCATACACAAGTCATTTTGTGTGAAGATGTCATCTTTTTGCCATAGATGCTCCTCATAGAGTGATTTATGCCTCTACATCTTAGATATAAATCTGCTCATGTGACCTGTCTATAAAATAGGTGGTTGAATTTAGACATCAGTACTCTGTATAAGATGTGGATATATGGTAGACTTCTATCACTGTTTATGCTTTTCATACCAAAAATCCTGTTCCTTACTGTTTTCAGTGTCTCCAAGGTGAATTTTATAATTATTTATAATAATTTTGATATATTTAAAAAAATAATTCCACTTTCAGCTCATCCTGCCATCTCCTCATGAATCTGTTTCTATCATTTTCTACCTTATTTAGTCTACCAAATAGATACTGTCTCAGATTTTTATCTTTTTATATTATTTGAGCTTTCTGAGTTAAGAATCCAGGCCATCACTTATTCGACTACTCAGTGTCTCAACTTTTCTATCTGTAAAATGAGAAAATAATAATAATGATTATAGTAATAATGCCTACCACATTGATTCATAGTCAAGAATAATGACAAATTACTTTCCAGATAGAACAGGACATGGTACAAAATAAATGCTCAAAGGAGAATAATCTAGGCAAAATACTACAGTTTTGCCTTTGGGAATCATTCTTTACCTAAAACTGGATGTACAATACCAAATAATAAAAGAATGATTTAACTTCAGCCAGAATTTCAGCTCTTGATAGGAAAGAAATTAAGTTTTTTGAGTACCTGAGGTATCCCTGAGCTATATTAGGCTCTTTGGATATTTTAAATAATTGAATCTCATTTCACTGTAATGTAACTTACACAGCCTTTTCTCCCTCACTGAGGAAACTAATGTTCAGAAAGATCAAGAAACTTTCTGAAAGTCACACAGCTATGAGAATATATGTGCGAAACTGGATTTATAACTTAGATCTGTTAAAACATAAAACCCATGTTCTTTTCACTATATTACACTAACATTTATTATAATAGTTTAGATAAAGCTTATCTTTAGTCAATCACTTGACATAATCTTGTGGTTTTATTTCACAATTTTTTACATTTTCTCTGGTTGAAAACAAACAGATATTGTGGATTTCATTATGCCCTAAAAATATATGGAAACATGGGGTGCTCACCCTATCCTGTCTCATGGATGCCAAGCCAAAGCCTTCCTATTGCCTCCTCCAGTGACCCATTCATTTCCCGAGAACTTTCTCTGGTGGATGTTCTTTTACAGGGGAGTTCTAAGAAGTTAGTTTCCCTGAGAGCAGTCTTCGAGCACTGAATTTCTTCCCCTTCTGATGTGAAAATGGTGAAAGGTACTCTATATAATCTCTTGAGCTCCCCAAGGTGCTTGAAACTAAAGTACAAAGTGAGAGTTTACTTATTAATATTAATTAACATACTCTTTTATTACCTTTTTTCCTATCCTTGTTGCCCAACCGGTGCTTCCTGAAATCAGATCCTCTCCCAAATAAACTTTGTGTGCTCAAATCCATATCTCAGGGAATTCAAACTAAGACAAGTGGGTCCATCGTAAAAATATAAATTGTTTCAAAATTTATTTAAGTTCTTGGCTGATGCATAATGAATTAGTCAGACAACTGAATTATCTTTGATATTCAATCGTTTTTTTTTTTTTGGCCGCGCCACACTGCTTACGGGATCTTAGTTCCCTGACCACGCCCTCAGCAGTGAAAGAGTCCTAACCACTGGACCGCCAGGGAATTCCCTCAGTCTTTAATATTTGAATTAAGATAATTGATTTACTAGACAAAAAAATGAATCAGTATTTCCTTGTCAGTCTTTTATGTTTTTTTTTTTAACGGACCACATAAAACCATATAAAACTAAAAATTCTGTGAACTAATTGGGCATTTAATTTCTAGTTATTAAACATATAAATAATTGGTACCATAGTTTTCAATATACTGAATATTTCATATTATATCAAAATATCTGTTATTATAAATACCTTGTATATTAATATTAATTCCTTTTAACAAATACCGCTAGAAAACATTTGCAGCAGACCATTATATTTAAGTATATTAATTTAATAGCTATTTTAGTATTGTTATTGTAACTTTATTGCTAGCTATTAAAAGTGTATATATATCTTTACACTAAGTATAGATTTTTCTGTAGTAAACATTCTGAATTTTTTCCTAATAATAAAAATCCCTTAGGTATTAGATACTATACATTCAGATATGTAAAAAATGTAATTTGACTCCAGGATTCAGAGTTAAACATCTGTCTAATTGTGTTTTTACATATTTTGGGAGGAAATCACTCTGATCATCCTAAAACTGTTAGAAATACAGAAATGATTAGTACATACCAGCCAAAAACTGAATAAACTAGGACTTCACTCTTTACTGTTTGTTCTTAGAAGTGTTTCATTTCTAGAGAAACATCCTGCTGCTGTGGTTGTCTTTTTCAGAGCTTGCTCAAATTCCCCAAGGACTTTTTTTGGATCACTTGCCACAAAGACTACATTCTCTTTGGAGTTCAGATACCATACGTCAAAACACTGGAGCTTTTGCAAGTTTTCTTTCAACAGGGGAAATATATCCCCTACAGACTAAAAGCAAAGCCAAAAGAGCAGTAAACAACTTCCTAACTCCCTTCTCGTAGTTTCCTTCATTAAAGAATATGACTATCCTGTTCCTTTCTTATAGTATGTTTCGTCATTAATACTAAATCAGTGAGATGAATATTGCAAATGTGGAATTGCAGTAGACCAATTCTTACTGCTTGTTTGTTTGCTTTTTCTTGGTACATGGCTTGATTAAATATAAGCAAGAAATATAAACAGGAAACAATTTCAAGATTGTTTCTGAAACAAATATTTTCTAAATTTAATTATCGCATGTTTCCAAGTAGACTAAAAATGAAACTTTCTGGAATAATATAATGCAAGACTACAAACAGAAGCAAATCACATCAATTTGTTTTTTTTTTTTTTTTATTTAGTTAATTGTGCTTGAGCTCCTTATGTTTTATCTGCTCCTGAAAATAGGAAACATCTGAGTTCTAAAATTGATTTATTACCATCCATATCATTATTACATCTATGCAATTTGGGAAAAGTTATGGTGATGATTCCCAATATAACTGTACTTTTAACAAGTTCATTCATTTCTAATTATGATTTTTTTGTTTTTTTAGCTGCTTTTTACTTTCTGTATATAGATTTATGACTCATATCTCCATCATAAGCCTGCCTTTTTATTACCCAATGTCATCTTTATCCTGTTTATTGTTTTTAATCTTTTAAGATTTTCCACCTTGTCTAATATTAGACAAAAGGCAACCGTTCTTACTTGCCTTTTGTTTGCATATCTATTTGTTCATCTCTTAATTTTAACTTTTATTTTTCACCATGCTTAGAGTATGTTTATTATAAATATCACCTAAGCTATTTTCTTTTAACTTCAATCTGATAATTTTTGTATTTTAATGGAAAGATTTAGTCTGTTAACACTGTATGTAATGATATTATTTATTTTATTTTCCTTCATGTGTATTACTTGTTTTATTTTATTGTTTCCTCATTTTCATTTCATCTGCTTTTTTGTTCAAGGTGTTCATTTCACTTTCTTTTCCTTGCTACTAAAGAATTTCTATTGTCTTTTTCCATCTATTAATTGTTACATTTCCTTTCCCTGATCTTGTAATCAAGCACTCTGAATCAAATATTTCTCAGTGTAAGATGCTCAAATTCCCTTCTATTTCCTTGAACACAAATAAGATAGATCTTTCCAATATTCTTATTTCCAGTACTTTCATCTTTTCTCTTTTGATTTTACCACTCCTTTTCTGTTCTGTAGACATCACTGTAATTACTTTATTTCTCTCCCTCTCTTCACTTACCCTCAATATTTTGTTGTTATGGTGATTTTTTTTATTCACTAATTACTTTATTAACACTAAACTAAAAGTTTAAAACAACTAAGAATCTTAGAGGTTATATTCCAGTGGACTCACTGTAAAACAGAGTTATAACTTCAACTGATTAACAAATAACTTTACAGTTTTCCAAAGTTTTATGTAAAAAAAATGTTTTTAAACATCTTTATTGGGGTACACTTGCTTTACAATGTTGCGTTAGTTTCTGCTGTATAACAAAGTGAATCAGCTGTATGTATACATATATCCCCATATCCCTTCCCTCTTGCAACTCCCTCCCACCCTCCCTATCCCACCCTTCTAGGTGGTCACAAAGCACCGAGCTGATCTCCCTGTGCTATGTGGCTGCTTCCCACCAGCTGTCTATTTTACACTGGGTAGTGTATATATGTCAATGCTACTCTCTCACTTCGTCCCAGCTTACCCTTCACCCTCCCTGTGTCCTCAAGTCCATTCTCTATGTCTGCATCTTTATTCCTGTCCTGCCCCTAGATTCATCAGAACCATTTTTTTTTTAGATTCCATGTATATGTGTTAGCATACAGTATTTGTTTTTCTCTTTCTGACTTACTTCACTCTGTGTGACAGACTCTAAGTCCATCCACCTCACAACAAATAACTCAATTTCATTTCTTTTTATGGCTGAGTAACATTCCATTGTATATATATGCCACATCTTTATCCATTCATTTGTCAATAGACACTTAAGTTGCTTCCATGTCCTGGCTATTGTAAATAGTGCTGCAGTGAACATTGTGGTACATGTCTCTTTTTGAATTATGGTTTTCTCAGGGTATATGCCCAGTAGTGGGATTGCTGGGTCATATAGTAGTTCTATTTTTAGTTTTTTAAGGAACCTCCATACTGTTCTCCATAGTGGCTGTTATTCTAATACTAACCAGAATTTTCCTTATAGTAACTTCCTTTTATTTCAAAAGTTCTTTTTTTAGCTTTTACATTCCCCATTTCTATGCTGTCTATCCTTATAAATAAGTATACCTCAAAATGTTCTTTGCTTACTTCTTTCCTTTCTTCTTCTTTTCTTAGCTTGAAATCTTTTCAATTTTTCATCTTATGTTTGATTAGAATCTTTTTTCAAGTATTTTTCTCAACTTTGGAGTATGATTGTGAATTGCTTAGAATTTTCTCATGCCCTCAGATATCTCTCTATATTTTCTTTCTAGGTAAGCTTTTTTTTTTCTTCTATCTAGAAGATTGTGATATTTCTCTTCAATCTAACACCTTTAATTAGGATTTGAGTTGTTGTGCATTTGAGTTGTGGAACTTAGGGAGCTCTTCCAGTCTATAAACTAATGTTTATTTGGTTGATAGTTTTACTTCTATCATTTGTTTAATTATTGCCTCATCTTTATTAATCTTTTTTTTTTTTTCACTTGTTCTTCTTCTGAAGCTCCTAAGTATTAGGTCTTCTGAATCTACCCTCATGTCTTTTTATTTTTGTCTTATGATTTTTGCACTGTGCTTTGAGATATTTGTTGCACTGGATCTTCTGAGCTACTAATCCATGTCTCACCAGTGACTATACTCTGTAAATTTATCTACTAAGATTTTAAGTGGAAAAATCATGGGTTCCTTAGTCATCAAATCTCTTGGTGTGTGTGTGTGTGTGTGTGTGTGTGTGTGTATTTCACTTGAATATCCTTAAACTCTCTTCTTTTCTTTTTTTTTTTGAATTTTATTTTATTTATTTTTTATACAGCAGGTTCTTATCTGTTATCTATTTTGTACATATTAGTATATATATGTCAATCCCAATCTCCCAATTCATCCCACCACCACCAACCCCACTGCCACTTTCCCCCGTTGGTGTCCATACATTTGTTCTCTACATATGTGTCTCTATTTCTGCCCTGCAAACCGGTTCATCTGTACCATTTTTCTAGGTTCCACATATATGTGTTAATACAAGATGTTTGTTTTTCTCTTTCTGGCTTATTTCACTGTGTATGACAGTCTCTAGATCCATTCACATCTCTACAAATGACCCAATTTCATTCCTTTTTATGGCTGAGTAATATTCCATTTTATATATGTACCACATCTTCTTTATCCATTTGTCTGTCAATGGGCATTTAGGTAAACTCTCTTATTTTCATAGCCAGGTTTTCAGCAGTTCTGTTTTGCTACTGTGTATTATAACAATAATAATGTGTGTTATTATTGTTGTTCTGCCAACTCTTCCTTGACCTGGCTGCTTGGGTCCCTTGAAAGAGCTGTTATTTTTGTTGTTGTTTTGACTTATTTGACTTGGGTCTAGTTATTGAAGTATTAAGACAAAAACAAAAAAAATTGAAGAAGGGTAAGGGGCTTCTATCCCAGGGAATCTATGTTGTATTATATAAACATGTAGGCTGTCAGTTACTGGATAAAGTACCTGAGCAAAATCTTCTTATGCCTTGACCCCCTGAACTCACCAAGCCTGACCTTTTGGTGAGAACAAGGCCGTTCAAGTGAAGCTGATACTAAATTTTTTTTGGCAAGTCCTCTAATCTCTGCAAAGATCATCTGTAGTTCAAATATTTCAGGTTCTTACACCTTATTTTTTGACACTGTTTTCTGGGTCTTTTTCTCCAATACTTGGCCATTTTCTGAAGGAGGAAGTCCAATGCCAATTCTTTTGTTTTCTATGTTGGAACCTCAACAGAGTTCCTGGCCTTATTCAAAGAATATGTGTCTGAAGTCTCCAGAAGTTGGTTCCCTTCATCTGCAGCACAAGGCATTCTAAAGCTGTAAAATTTTTGCCTCAGAGCAGGTATAACAAGAACTCTTGTATTTCATCAATAAAGTGACTTTTCATGTGAAATTTTAGCAATCATGTAGTTTCATATTTGTAGAAAAGGAGTTTCAAAGCCACTAATAGAAGATGAACAGAAAGTAGCCATTGTCAGGGCTGTCGCTGCATGTTGTCCTCTCTGTCACATGTTTTAGGAGCCGTTGCAGTCATAGATCTAGGAAGAACTGCTAAGTAAAGTCAATCAACAACAAAATAGGGATCTATAAAACTTCCAGTTTTCCATGAGTCTGTCTAAAATCTTGGTCCAAAGAGAACAAAATACACACTCATAAAGTTATGGTGAGCCCAGAGTACCTAGATGACCAATTTTAGAGCTTTTTTATCTATTTCCTTGTGGTTCCAAGATTATCACTGTCCTGTTTTTATTTATAATGTGGAAATAAAATATTTTATTTTAGAGTATATGATTTTCCAGGTTCTAAGGGCTTTATATGCATTATCTTATATAATGTAAGCTTTACGGTAAGCTAACTATGTAGCTCCATTTTATAGACGTGAAATGAAAGCTTGCAGAAGTTAAATGCTAGACCAAAGGTTACAAATAGCTAGTGGTAGGGCTAAGCATATCCACCGCAGAGAAAGAAAATTGACAATGGTAAAGGAGAGGCCTTATCAGAATGCTATTTGATTTCTGAAGGAAAGATGTTATGTAAGTCAAGAGTTACTAAAATTACATGTGCCTTTTCAACCTTACACAGATAAAAGCAACTTATATTACTTCAAATGTCAATCTGCTTCTGGAGACACACGCTTTCTGGAAACAAAATTGCTTAATAAAGTACTTGGCTACTCCATTTGTGACAAGTGCATTTAAAAATGTCGTGAAATAGCCATAGATTATGAACCTCATCACACACATGGCTATTAATGCAATGAGACATGACAGAGCATGAAATGCACAATATTCATTCACATTGAAGGCTAAGTGTCATCAGTGCATCTATCTGTGAATTAATATAGTATAACACACTCCTGGCTATGGAATGTCACACAGTGATGGTGATTGGGATTGTAAAATGCCTTAATCAAATATTATTTGGAAAGAACAAGTATATGCTGTCACATCAATGACAAGGTTTAAACGTGTTCAGCTAAATAAATTATGCTGCACTATAGTCACAGCCCATTAATCCCATCAATTGTGTAATTATTTTGGATTACCTTATTTGAACTACATTTCAATTCTGAAGTCTTATATGAATCACAGGACATTGAAAAGGTAAATTAAAGTCAGCAGTATAGCTTTTTAATTCAATGCTCAGAAATTTAAGCATATGTAAAATATAAATTGGATCATATTCACTGTTATATATCTGAGGACAGAGCCACGCTCCACTGTAATTTTGCTTTTCTCTCTCTCATATTTGAGATTTCTCTTTTTTTATTAGCTACTTCCCCACAGTCTATGTATAAGTGCTTCAGTAATTTTCATATTTAAAATTTACCTCCTTAGGTCAGACAGGGCCCATTTTTCTACTGTTAACAGGAAACATTCTCAAGTATAATTCCCATTGACTATCATCACCACCTCACCTCCCACTCCATTGTCAACTGAAAACAATCATCTGTCTACCTAATACCTCTCCTCCCATCTCAAACCCCAATCATTAAACTGAAATTGCTTTAACTAAAGTCAACAATAATTTCTCAATTAATTATTTATGAGGAATTACCTTCAATTCTGTGAGTCTTGTTTGACCCCTTTTGTGTTTGACAATATCCATCACTCCCTTCCTGAAAAATTTCTCCTCCTTGGTTTCCATTACACTACTTCTAGTAGGTCCCCTTTGGTATCTTTGGTTATTCCTTCTCGGCCTTCTCCTCTTCCTCTTCACATTCTTTAAATATTCCTGTTTTCTACAATTCTGTTCTCACCCTTCTTTGTTATCTCACTGCACTCACGCTGGGAAAGTTTCTTCATACACTGAGTTTTCAGTGGTCGTTATTCAAACATGAACACTAGCCTACAGCTCTCTGAGCTGTAGTCTCATATATTTGCTGCCTATTAGACACCTCCATCTATGGGATCTTTAAATTCAACATGGCCTAAATAATTATCCTTCCATTTATCACTTCATTTATTTTCCTGTAATCCCCATCTTGATGAATTGTTTCACCATTAACCCATTTATCTAAGCCTAATATTGAAGACTCATCTTGTTTCCCACTTTCTCTACCTCCTTCACCTTAAAGGAGTCTCTATTGGCTACTTTCTCTAAGTAATGGAACATTAGTGGATTTGTGCTTGTACTCGTTAATCGATGATTTTTACTAGCTCTGGATGTCATGACTTGGCCTTTTACACAAGTAGAAATATTTTTGTGGTAGG
This sequence comes from Eschrichtius robustus, assembly GCF_028021215.1. NCBI lineage: Eukaryota > Metazoa > Chordata > Mammalia > Artiodactyla > Eschrichtiidae > Eschrichtius > Eschrichtius robustus. The sequence goes on from NC_090826.1 coordinate 91,936,484, forward strand.
TAATTTTTCTTTCAATGTTTTAGTGTATTTTTAAATTTTGGTTAGATTCAGTGCATTAGATAAATCTATTACTCAAAATTAGGTTTTACATACAGCATTCCTAAATTCCTTATAGTGTTTTTTTTATTGATTGGTTATACTTTATCAAGGATATATTTTCAAAGCTAACTCAATGTTTCTCAATATTTTGTATTCTACCCAGTTTGAAAATGTCATTTTGTTGTGTGTGTGTTTGTGTGCGTTTGGGTTTTATACAATTTTATTATATGTGTAGGTTCATACATCTACCAACACAGTCAAAATACAGAACAGTTACATCACCAAAAGGATCCTTCATATCACTCTTTTATTGTCACACTCATGTACCTTCTTCCCTTCTCTGTCTTCTTATTCCTAAGCCCTAGCAACTATTGATCAAACTTCCATTTCTATAATTTTATCATTTCAAGAATGTTGTATAAATTGAATCATACAGTATGTAAATTTTTTAACTCAGAATAATTCCCTTGAGATTCATCCAAGTTGTTTTATATACCAATAGTTTATTACCTTTTATTGTTGAGTAATCTTCCATGGTATAGATATATGCTATGTATTTTAATAATCAGGAGCTATAAGATATTATAATATTTGCTAAGTTTGTTGTTATTATCATGATGGCAAGTTGCATTATGGAAGAAAATCACCAAAACATAAAATAGAAAGAAATGTCAATCATATAAAATTAATTTTCACATTAAAAATAGTGCATTAATAAAGAAAAATGGAACTATTACAGTTAAAATACTAGTTTTCAATATAAAATTAACAATTCCCCCCCAAATCAGTATGAGTCAAATATAAACACAAAATAAGAAATCTCATTTAATTTTTTTCATAACAATTGTGAAATTTAGGTAAGAATACTGTATTGTTTTTCTAATGATGTGTAACAAATTACCAAAACTTAGCAATTTAAAACAACCCTCATTTATTATCACAGTTCTGTTGGTCAGAAGATCAAGTGAGCTCTCCTGGATTTTTTGTTGTAGGTGTTACAAGACCAAAATCAAAGTGTCCACTGGGCTGGGTTTTATCTGGAGATCCAGGTGGAGAATCCACTTCTAAGCTCACACAGGTTGTTGGCAGGATTCATTTCCTTGTGGTTGTAGATGTGATATCCCATTCTCTTGACAGCTATCAGCCAGGCTCCACCATCTCTCCTAAAGGTACCTCCATTTCATCTCATGTGGCCCCTTCCATCTTCAAAATAGCAATGGCTCATTAAGTCTTTCTCACTCTTCAAATCCCTCTGACTTCTTCTGCTACCAGAGTGAGAAAACTTTGCTTTTAAAGGGACTTAAATTTAAGTTCCGTTTAGTGCCACTAACTGACAATGGGGTTAACAGACACCTTATATTGGGTGAGGCTTCTAATAAATTTTGCTTTGCTCAGCCTTAGCCCTGAGAACATCTGCTGGTCTGGAAGGAGGGACTCACTTTTCTGAACTTGTAAAATAGATCTTAGATTCAGGACAATCAGTTACATCTGATATGAAAGGCAAGGCAATCTTTAAAAATCCTCAGGAATTTGCTAGGGAAAGATGGAAGTAGATGGGATATCAGAAGAGAGTCTTAGAGTTCTGTGACAGATAGGGCTGCACAGGAGGGAGAATTGTGAGAGGCAGTCATATTGGCCATCACCCTCATGTTTTACCCTTCAGAATGTGCCCAGGTGTGTGTCAAGCACAAAATAGGTAAATCTACTGGGAAGGGAAGACAGGTCCTGGAAATGGAACAGTTAAACAGTAAAACTCCCAAGTGACTATAGCAAAGGTACATGTTTAATTATTTTACTTAACAAATGGAATGTTAACCATGTTTTTTTGAATTGTGGGGAAAGAGTTTGAATTTCTGGACCAGTCCAAGATAGTCTTCTAATCAAAAATTAAGCAGGTAAGAGACCTGTTGTCACCACTGTGGGGAGAAAAATCAGACGCAGCTGCATGAGGAACATAGACATATGACTCTTCAGGGTCAAGCACATAGGGAGAAGAGTCATGTCTGGATAAAAAGAAATGGACAGTACATCTTCTAGAGGGTGAATGAATCTCTCTGAAAATACAAGTAATAAATAGTATGACTTTATTTTGAGCAAATATTTAAATGGATCTAAGAATTTTTAGCTGAATGTAAGAACCATAAGGCAGCAGTCCTCGACCTTTTTGACACCAGGGACCGGTTTCGTGGAAGACAATTTTTCCACGGTTGGGGCGGGAGTGGGAGGGGGATGGTTCAGGCAGTAATGTGAGCAATGGGGAGCAGCTGATGAAGCTTCGCTCACTCACTTGCCACTCACCTCCTGCTGTGCGGCCCAGTTCCTAACAGGCCTCTGACCAGTATCGGTCTGAGAACCAGTATCAGTCCGAGGACCAGTATCGGTCCGAGGCCCAGGGATTGGGGACCCCTGCCATAATGTATAACATGCTTACCTCACTTTCCTAGTAGAGAACAATATTAAGCTGAAAAAAAAAGATCCAGAATATCTAGACAATATAAATGAGAAATTAAGACAGTAAATAGAGATATTGTTTAAGTTCACCTTGCTAAAAGTTTTAAGCAATTCCTAGGAGGAAAAAATTGAAGACAGGAAAACATAATAATTCTAGGCTTTTAAAAAAATTTTTTATTGGAGTATAGTTAATTTACAATATTTTGTTAGTTTCTGCTGTACAGCAAAGTGAATCAGTTATACATATACAAATATCCACTCCTTTTTAGATTCTTTTCCCATATAGGACATTACAGAGTATTGAGAAGAGTTTCCTATGCTATACAGGAGGTCCTTATTAGTTACCTATTTTATATATAGTAGTGTGTATATGTCAGTCCCAATCTCCCAATTTATCCCTCCTCCCTTTTAACCATAAATTTGTTTTCTGCATCTGTGACTCTATTTCTGTTTGGTAAATACGTTCATTTGTACCATTGTTTTAGATTCCACATATAAGTGATATCATATGATATTCGTCTTGCTCTGACTTACTTCACTCAATATGACAATCTCTAGGTCCATCCATGTTGCTGCAAATGGCATTGTTTCATTCTTTTTATGGCTGAGTAATATTCTATTGTATATATATACCACATCTTCTTTATCCATTCCTATGTTGATGGACATTTAGGTTGCTTCCATGTCCTTGCTATTGTAAATAGTGCTGTGGTGAACATTGGGGTGCATGTATCATTTTGAATTATGATTTAATCTACTGTTTTTGAAAACCTATTTGTTTAAAATATACAAATAATGACTATAGCATGAGTTAGTCATTCTCAACTACACTAAAGCACCCATGTACATCTTAATATAAAACAAAGCTAATTGAGAGAGCCAAAGCTATCCTGGAATGGTCCCTGTGCCACATATATCCTATTCATAATCCAGTGTGGAAGGAATCATTTGGGACGACTGAAATATGTACCCACACTTCCTAGATAATTTAAGAAAAGACAATCAGGATAAGTCACAATTTGCTCCATATCCTTGTTTACTTCAGTCGCCAGAAGAGGAAGAACACCTGTGTCCACACCAGGGTCCAGAAAGGGGAAAGAAACTATACCAATTATTTGAACAATGGGGATTCAATATAAATAATTGTTAACTAGATACAAAGTTGTTAATGAGATAACTGAAAGAGTAAAAAGAGAAAAAACATGTAGCAACTATAGAAGCAGCTATCAACTTGAGAGCTGAGGGAACAAAGAGAAAGGTTTGGAATTACTCTTGGTGATTTAGAACAATTTCCTCTTTAAAACGAGGCTAATATTCTCTAAAATATGTGCTTTAGAATTCTGTGATTCCATAAATTATGCTCAATTAATCATTGTATGATAAAAAAAGCTAGGGTTATTAAAACCTGAAAAAATAGTTAAAAAAATATAAGGGCTTGTGTATTAGTATAATGCTATCTAATGCATGAAATAAACCCAAAATTATAATGGCCCAACCATTATTGAAGCATATTTCTTGCTCACTTGAAAACTGTAAAAAGACATCTCTGGTTATTGAAAAGATACTCCTCTACTGACTGACTTAGGGACCCAGGTCCTCTCATCTATGGCTCCCCTATTCCACCAGTCAGTATGCTCATCTGCATCAAACTGGGAGGAGAAAGAATACCTCGGATTTATACATGGTTAATTTTTATGATCATGCTTTCAAGTGGTGGTCATTATTTCCACTCACATTCTATTAGTGAAAACTCAGTCACTGTCTAGACTAACTGAAAGGAATGTAGGATAATTTAGTCTAGCTCTGTCCCCAGTAGGAAAACAAACATGTTTGGTTATCCCCTAACAATCTCTGCTACAGCTAGCTTTATGAAAATGTCTAAAGAAATGATATTTTGAAGTCTAAAATGTCTTAGTTAAAAATGTATTGTGTTTTTTTTCCCAAAACATATCCAAATTATTTTATTTTTTAAAAATTTGATTATCCCTTTTAAAACTTTTCTTTAGAATTCAATGTTTTACTTAAAAATTAATCACTATACATCAGCTAATTTTGTCTTACTTGTATTCAAAATGAAATGATTTTTAGTACCAAGTTATCACATTATATTGAAATATTCTATTTATATATTAATCTCTCCTACTGAAATTTAAGCCATTCTGTTCAGGGACTATATCTTTCTCATCTTATGTATCCTTAGCATCAACTAATGCCAAATAAAACCACTTAAACTGTAATATATGACCTTAAGTGAAGTAAATGCTTTAAATCTTCTAATTTATACATTTATCAAACATATTCAAGACTATTAGTGCTATAAAAGGTATTTTAAAAAAATAAGCACCATGAAATTAGGTACAGACTTGGAAACAATCATGGAATACAAACAGGACTGTCAGTACATCTGCAGGAAATGTGTTCTTTCTTTCCCTAACCAAAATCTGGACCCAGAGCCAAAATTAATATGATACCTTTCCTCAGTCTCATACTCCATTGTGACGGTAAATTTTATGTGTCAACTTGAAAATATCACTGGATGTCCTGGTTCTCCAGTTTGTAGATGCAAGATTATAGGACTTCTTGGCTTTCATGATCACATGAGCCAATTGCTATAATAAAATTTCTCTCTCTATATATATACATACATGTACATCAACATACCGAGGAATCAACATACCCAATAGGTTTGTTTCTCCCCAGATAAGGTTCAAGAATAAACCTATTAACTATTCTTGAAACTTAACCTTTACCCCCATTGTCTAGGTTCAAAAAGGGAAATGGAGTTCCACTTCAGTGAAGGTGAATGAGTGAGCTGCCAGAAATGAGCAGCCAGTAGGCTCTGACTCTTGAAAGGAAAATGTAAAGTCTAGAGGCTTGAAGGATGGGTTTTATCTAAAAGCTTTGTGGATTTTGGCAAAAAAACTATCTTTGCCTCAGTTTCTTCGATTTGGACTAAATAATTTCTAAGGTACCTTTATTTCTAAATTCTAATAAATGTAGTAGTTAAGAACTTTTGCTCTAGAGAGAAAGGACCTGGATTTGAATATTGACTCTCACTCTGTAAGCATGGGTGAGTGATTTCATCTCTCTAAATCTTAATGTCCTCATTAACAAAATGGGGATTATAAGAGCACATTCCTTATAGGTTAGCATACTGACTCACCTATAAAAATAGCTGAATAAAATTTAGTTATTAAAATTTCTATTACTGGATGTCGATCTCACCAACTTCTCATAAAGTAACACTTTTTCAGATACCTCATTTATGTAAAATCTGAAAATCAATAAGATTGTTATGAGGGTTACAGGGGAGAAAACATATGAAATAATTCTATATAAAATAAAGTATATGCATTGCTATTAACTGCAGAGTATTTATCCTTCAAGAATATGGCTTTACTTGGTAATTATAAATTTAGTCATCACTTTCTGCTCACCCCACATATATGTTATACATGATGGGGAGAGTTTTATAAAGATCCAACCTAACAGTTTGACTCAAAATGATTAATTTTTTTTCTTCACTAGGATCAGAGACAAGAATTAATTGGGAGATACAAATGAATTATAGTCTTTCATTCACATAGGTGAATGTTTAGATGCTAAAATATATAGTCTTGAGAATAACACGAAACACTGCAAAATATGTGGAAAATCTGAGTGGGCCTTTTGGGATAAGTAACACTTCCATAGCTATAAATGTTAACAATACTATAATAGAGTAGGGAGAGAGAAGGGAGTGGTGGCTGTGGAGAACATGCTGTGGCCATGAGAAAGCAAAGAATAAAAGGGCAAGACACACTGAAGAGAACTTCTGAAAGTAATTACAGTAATTTTCAGGCTGGAAATTTGTATTAAATGAAATCAAATCCCAACTTATGATTATGAAAAATAAGTGGAGTTTTAGGAAAAGCCTTTGTGGGGAAGATAAAAATGAGATTAGCAAACCAGTGCTGCTCAAATGAACAAGCAGGAAAACAACAAGTATATACCAATGCTGTTTCTTACCTAGAAATTAATAGGTGTTTCAGTGAAGCTTTATCTCCAAAATGCTAAATTCCTAACTTTTAGTTTTGCTATTGTCAGATCACAATAAATATTCACCAAACAGGAAATTTAAAAGAAATGTTGTGTGAATTAAACTGTACTTTCAAATTCCGGTTTTTGATACCCAGATGTATCTAATTTTGTTGAAGGTACCAGGTACTCTGAAGTTAGATTTCACAGGAAGTTTGAGATTCTCCTTTCTTTCTTGAACTCAGTGAAATTCTTCAGCACTGTAAATCCCTTTGAAGTCAGGTCGATATGCCAATGTTGAATCAAATTTTGTGAACTTCAAAGCTTACTCTGTTGTAGAGGATATCTTGGTGAGGCTAGATATTGCAAAAAGAAATGAGAATACGACCTGAACATTTTAACTAACTTGGTTTCTAAAGTAGTCTGTTAGTTTCTTACTTGTTGAATATTCATCTTTTTTTATATACTTAAAATATCTAATACTGAAGTATTATTACTATCATATTCCAAAATCTTACTTTGTACTTATTTTATGCCATAGAAGTCTGATGAACTTACTTTATATGGGAATTTTACTTTTTTCTTACATGAAAGGGTTTTGGAAGGAACATAGAATTTAGAATCTTAGAAGCTTCATGAAGACTTCAGCTATGCATTCTTGGGTAAATTCAGTCAAAAATTAATAAAAACATATAATTACAAAAATTTTTATAAGAAAGAAATAACGTGTGTGTAAGTGTTTAGCATTCAATTATAATACATTTAGAGCATTTGACTAAAGTTAATTTCTTTCCTTTGTTTCCTCTCCAGGAAACACTGAAAATTTTCAGGGCCATGAATGTTCAGATTAGGTTACTTTGATTAACCACCCAAAGTGACAGATATTTGGGCAACATACTTCTCCCTTTTGTATTAGAATGAGATGCTATTATATTAAAATGCTATTGTAGGGCCATCATCAAACAAATCGAAAGCTATTATAAAAAATGACATTAAGCCTTATTATACCACTTGAGAGCAAACACTTGTTATTTAATTAAATGACCAGATCCATTCTTTATCATAGAAGTATTGAGACTCAATTCTGTACTAGGCACTATTTTTGTCAAAAATAAGTGAAACAAACACCCCTGTTGTTGTGGAGCTTATATTTTAACTGTGATAAGAGGCAATAAAGAAAAGAAGAAGAAATAAATTCTATAAAGTAGGAAATGCTATAGGAAAAAAATGCCCAGCAGAGTTAGGTGGATCAGCAGTGGAGGGTTTCCCTTGAATGTGGGTTGAATTTTGTATAAATTAGTAAGGTAAACATTACTAAGCCCGTAATGTTTGAGCCAAGACTTGAAGCTGAGAGAGCAGGGGCAAGCACTGTGAATACCTGGTGGCGGAGTCCATTTGAAGCAGAGGCAGTGACAGTGTGAAGGCCCTAAAGCAGGAAGGAGTATACTTCTAACGTTTGATGAGTATGGTTTGCTGGAAGCGAGAAGGAGAATAGTAGGAGATGGGAAGGGGGGCTAATTATGTAGGATTAATAAATCTATTTTAAGAACTTTTAATTATACTGTAAGTGAATTAGCAAGAGCCGTGGGTGGGATTTGTGGAGAAAACAGAAATGCTTTGGTTTGTATTTTAAAAGGACAGCTCTGACTGCTGTGTTGAAATAAATAGTAGAAGGACAAGGATGGAAGCAGGGAGCGCTGTGAGGTGCTACTGCAGTCCTCAGAGGGAGGGATGAAAGTGGCTCCCAGGAGAGTGCTAGCAGCGCGGGAGGTGGGGAAGTAGTCGTAGTAGTCAGGTTCAGTACTACATTTCTGGGATCATAGAGTATTAATAAACCTACAAGGAAAGGCTTATATCTTCAGATAAAACTTGGCACAAAGTATGGTTTCTCATAGCTCATATTGAATGTAATTCTGTCAGGCAAATTCAAAATATTATCTCAGATTTTTTTTCTTTATTAATGTTAATAGTTGGTATTTAATTAGATGGATAGGTGTTAGAGAAAGAATTAAACGTGTTGAGAAAAAATGAATTACTTGCCATGAAAGTGAAGTTTTAGGTTATTTTAATATAATGTAAAGTGTCTTTTGGATGGTATTGTATAGAATAAGTGAAATAAAATATCAAAAACAATTACTAATTTTTAAAGTCAGTTAACGCTAAAGCCAGAATCTTACAGATTATCAAAAGCAATTCAGTTCATAGTGGGTGAAGTAGTGGTTAAAAACTGTTTTTTGAGCTAGAAATATTTTGGATAAAACTCAAATGTTGGATTATTTAGCTATTTTTAGCTTCCTTCTCTTAACAAATGAGATGATAATGATCACCTTTATAGGATTTGGTAAAATTATTTGGTATGCAAATAATTTTAATAAAATTGCATGTAATTATGTGTAAGATACATATAAATTACTTGGCACAGTACATAATATCTAGAAAGTGGATACCCCAAAACCAGCCTTCCTTTTCCTTATAAAATTAAATTCTGATTTTCTTTTGGAAGGAGAATCTGTTACCTATTGAATAGAATCTGTTGAAACTATAGTCAGGAACTGTTTCAGTTAGGGCTGACTCAACTTCTATAAAAAAAATAAAACAAACACAAAAACATTAATAGCTCCAAATATAGTAGAAGTGTATTTGTCACTCACATATGAGTCAAGAGTAGGTGTTTCAGGATGTGAAGTTCTCCTCAAAATAGTGATTTGGAGATTCACAGTATTTCCCATTTTGCAATTCTACTACACCTTGAAGGTTGTTGGAAATCTGTATTCAGCCAGCAGAAGGGTAAATAGAACAGAAGGAATTATGTCTACTTCCTAAGAGACCAGGGCTTCCTGCTTATAGTCCATTGATAAAAGCTAGTCATATGGCCACACCCAAGAGTAAAGGGAAGCTGAAAAATAGAGCCCTCAGCTACTTTAGCTATTTCTCAGCTATAATTTTATATACTGTGGAAATGGTAAAAGAATTTTGGTGGATAGTTTGTCATTGCCAAAGTCATTGAACCATAGGTCAAATGTCAGCACTCGAACTAATGTTGGACAAGTGGACGCTATTCTCTTTCTAGCATATGTTTTTTTGGAGTTATTTTCTTACTGGTTGATCTGTGGATTACAGCATACATCTCAATTTATCCAAATCTACTTGAGATTTACACAAACAATTGCAGTGAGATGTAGACAATTTGCTCACTATAGTTTTCTTCACTTCCCTGCCTTTGTGCTAGCATTGTCAAATATCTTATATCTATACATGTTATTAATCCAACAATACAGTGTTATAATCATTGCTTTATAAAATTTTAAGTTTCTTGAAGAAATTAAGAGAAGAGAGGAGAAAAATATATTTATGTTTCTTTTAAATTTACCTTTTTATTTACCATTTCTTGTACTCTTCACTTGTTCCTGTTGAATAGTGTTACTATCTGATGTCACTTCCTTACTTCACTGTAGCTTATACCCACCCCCCTCCTTTGTCCTGTTATTATCAAAGAGGATATATCTCTATATGCTATAGGACCAAAAATTTCATTTTATAGATATTTCTTATCGTATTATTTTTAAGATCAATTAAGACAAGAAAGGAGAAGAAATATGTAATTATACTGTCTTTTATAGCTACTATGTAATTCTATTAATTATCTTTATTGGTAGTCTTTATATCAACTAGAATTACTATCTGGTGACACTTCCTTTTAGCACGAATAACTTCTTTTAGTATTTTTTTAAGGCACATCTACTAGCAACAAATTCTCTCAGTCTGTTTCATTGTACCTTCATTTTGAGATAGTGTTGCTGCATATAGGATTCTTGCTCTTTTCTTTAAGCACCTTGAATATGTCATCCTACTGCCTTTTGGCTTCTATAGTTTCTGATAAGAAATCAATGATCAATCTTATTGGCATTCCCTTGTACATTGTATGTTATTTTTCTCTTGCCGCTTTTAAGATTTTCTCTATTTCATTAGCTGTCAACATTTTGACTATGACATGTCTAGATATGGATCTTTTAAAATTTATCCTACTTGAGATTTGCTCAACTTCATAAATGTGAAGATTAATATTTTTATCATATTTGGGAAGTTTTCAGCCATTATTTCTTTTAATAATTTTTATGCCTCTTCCTCTTTCTCCTTTTCTTCTGGTACTTCCATTAGGCATATTTTGTTATTCTCAGTGGTGTCCTAAAGGTCTCTGAGGTTCTATTTATTTTCCTGCAATTTTTTTCTTTCAGTTCTTCACTGTATGTTCCAATAATCTGTCTTCAAATTTGCTTGTTCTTTGTCCTGCCAGCTCAAATCTGTCCTTTTAGTGAATTTTTCATATCCGTTATTGTAATTTCAACTCCAGAATACCCATGTAGTTCATTTTAAAAAATAATTTTCACCTCTTTATTTATAAACTCTATTTGATAATTCACTGCCATAATATTTTCCTTTAATTCTTTAGATACAATTTCCTTTCGTTCTTTGAACGTATTTATAATATCTGCTTTGTAGTCTTTGTCTGCTTAGTCTAAAATCTGGCTCCCCCAAAGCAGTTTCTATTGCTTGCTTTTTCTTCTGTGTATAAGGTACGCATAATCCTGTTTCTTTGTTTCATAATTTTTTTCTTGAAAACTGGACATTTTAGATAGCATATTGTAGCAATGCTTCCCCTCCTTCCCCCAGGAGTTGTTAATGTGACTGTTTTATGTTAGTTTATTTGTTTAATGACTTAAACTAACTCTATGAAGTCTGTTTTCTTTGTAATGTGAAGCTTCAGATGCCACTGCTTTTTCCCCCCCCTAATTTTTATTTTTATGCTTGGCTGCCTAAGAGCCACCCTAGGTCAACATAGCTTAATGTTCACCCAGTGATTGATTGGTCAAAGGTTGTGATTATGTGTTACTTTTTGTTATGATTAATTTCATTGTGCTATTAGCCTTCTCTTAATTTCTCACAACTCAGATCTCTACTGTTTTTTTTTTTTGACCCTGCCTTAAGGTATGTATTCCTCCACACTCTGTTCCAAATAAAGTAATCCACCTCAGCAAAGTTGTAGAGCTGCCAGTTCTTCTGTCTAACCTCTTACCAAGGCAGAACCTCTGCACTATTGCACTGGAAGTGGGGGTCATGGCCGGTTCCTCCCTCTACCCTATAACCAGGAACCAAGAAGGGATGGTAGCCCCTGACTTCTCAGCTTGCCTCTCCCAGCATACAACCTATGCTCTACAAGTAGGTACTGGGGAATGCGGGCAATCAGGAACCCAGTATTCTTGGTCACCCTGCTTGGGGTAGAGACTCTGCCCTGTGAGTGGAAACTGGGTGGGGAAGGGCCTTAAACAATGGATATTTTCTATCACAAATCTGAATCCTTATAAAACTTGAAATTTCAGAATACTCCTTTGTTTACATTTATTCACCCAATTTTATTTGCAAAACATCATCTTCTTTTCTCTTCTTTTTTTTTCTTTAAAGAAAAAAAGTCTGAAAATATGCCAACATTTTAATGCCAAAGGAAAGAATTTTAAAAGATGGAAGTTATATCAACTGTTTAGGTGAACACTATATACAATTCCTACTTTTTTTTTTTCTCCAGATGTCTCATTTCCTTTAAATGAAAAATACATAATTTGCATACATTTGTCTCTACATGTTGCATCTTTATAAACAAGTTCAATAAAATATAAACCTTTCTTTATTTTACTAGATTTTAAATCTGTGAAAGAATAACAAAGCTTTTCAATTCCATGGGATATCAATTAAGTGCCTGCTGAGATTCTGCCCTAGTAGCCAGCTGAAGCATCACTGCTCTGAAAATTAAATGGGGCCGTTCGCTCTGGTTGTAAGTTATAACTCTATGCCAGATAAACCACAAGTGATTGGCTCTTACGTTATACAAGGAAGGTTTTGCATTTCTTTTGTGGGATTGATTTTCACAATTGGCTATTGAGAATAATACTATAAAGTGCCATTTGCAATCTTTCTTAATATAATGTGGTAATTTACATTTCTATCCTCAGGGACCTGAAATTTGAAATTTATTGAGAAGTTTTTGTAATTAACAAAGGATTGCATTATTTGAGAAGAAAGAAGCCAGTCATGGTTTTCAGATTGCTGTGTGACTATGTAAAACATATTTTGGGAAGTGATAGGATGTATTTATTAACTAAAGAATGACAGCCTGCTTTTTAAATCCACGATTTTAGCTCTCATGTTAGTTAAAGCAGTATGCACACTTCAACCAACTGAATCATCTGTGGAAGCAGACAGCTACTGTCAGACACACAGTATGGAGCCCCAGGCCCCTTTCCTTGCCAGCAGACCTGTAACTCCTTAGGCATTAAGTGTGACGGGAACACCTGCTTCTTTCTTCATAATTGTCCTTTCCTTAATAATGACATTCATTTGCAATATCATACCATATAAAACTTTGCACCCAGTAAAACACAGAGTTGATTAAAAGAAATGGAGATGAAGTTTTGTGCTACTATAAACTGTTTAATAGAGTATGAAAGTGAGGTGAATCTCAGCTCTGATTTTTATTATAAAGATTACATTATCTCATGACATGATTTCAAAGGCTTAGAGCCAATAAACCTGACCTTGTCTTCAACGTGTCAAATAGAGAAGCAGCACATATTCATACTTACAGCCAAGGGCATAGGAGGCAAAGTCCCTACAACTCATTTCCATTTTCTGCTTACATAATTTTCTGTTGGCCAATTTAGATCATGCGTCAATAAAAGTGAACACAAAGACAATCCTTCAGTGTGTGTGAGGTTATTAGAGATGGGAAATTGAGAGTCAATAAAATTAGTACCTTTAGTTCTTTTGTAGTCAAACAGAAACCTGAAGAACACAGGTATATGTGGAGTCCTTTCCATTTCACAAAGTCAGCCACAGTTGCATCCTCACCATGCATTAGGCATTGTAAAAAGTGAAGAGATAGAGTTCATTCAATGAGCTATCCAGTTACCTATTTTTTAATTAATTAATTCAAGCCAGATACTGTTTGTTCTTTTTTTTTTTTTTGACAGACCATTTTTATTTTTAATTTTTATTTTTATTGGAGTATAGTTGCTTTACAATGTTGTGTTACTTTCTGCTATACAGCAAAGTGAGTCAGCTATACATAGACATATATCCCCTCTTTTTTGGACTTCCTTCCCATTTAGGTCACCACAGAGCACTGAGTAGAGTTCCCTGTGCTATACAGTAGGTTCTCATTAGTTATCTATTTTATACATAGTAGTGTATATATGTCAATCCCAGTCTCCCAGTTCATCTCACATCCCCGCCACACCCCCTTAGTGTCCATATGTTTGTTTTCTATGTCTGCGTATCTATTTCTGCTTTGCAAAATGGTTCATCTGTATCATTTTTCTAGATTCCACATATAAGTGATATTATATGATATTTATTTTTCTCTTTCTGACTTACTTCACTCTATATAACAGTCTCTAGTTCCATCCACGTCTCTGCAAATGGCACAATTCCGTTCCTTTTCATGGCTGAGTAATATTCCATTGCATATGTGTATCACATCTTCTTTATCCATTCCTCTGTTGATGGACATTTAGGTTGCTTCCATGTCCTGGCTATTGTAAATAGTGCTGCAATGAACATTGGGATGCATGTATCTTTTTGAATTACGGTTTTCTCTGGGTATATGCCCAGGAGTGCTAGATGATATGGTAGTTCTATTTTTAGTTTTATAAGGAACCTCCATACTGTTCTCCATAGAGGCTGTATCAATTTACGTTCCTACCAACAGTGCAGAAGGGTTCCCTTTTCTCCACACCCACTCCAGCATTTATTGTTTGTAGATTTTTTGATGATGAAAATTCTGACCGGTGTGAGGTGATACCTCATTGTAGTTTTGATTTGCATTTCCCTAATAATTAGTGATGTTGAGCAGCTTTTCATGTGTTTGTTGGCCATCTGTATGTCTTCTCTGGAGAAATGTCTATTTAGGTCTTCTGCCCAAGTTTTGATTGGGCTGTTTTGTTTGATATTGAGCTGCATGAGCTGTTTGTATATTTTGGAGATTAATCCCTTGTCGGTTGCTTGGTTTGCAAATATTTTCTCCTATTCTGAGGGTTGTCTTTTCATCTTGGTTTATGGTTTCCTTTGATGTGTAAAATATTTTAAGTTTCATTAGGTCCTATTTGTTTATTTTTGTGTTTATTTTCATTACTCTAGGAGGTGGGTCAAAAAAGATCTTGCAACGATTTATGTCAAAGAGTGTTCTGCCTGTGTTTTCCTCTAAGAGTTTTATAGTTTCTGACCTTACATTTAGATCTTTAATCCATTTCAAGTTTACTTTTGTGTGTGGTGTTAAGGAGTGTTCTAATTTCATTCTTTTACATGTAGTTGTCCAGTTGTCCCAACACCACTTATTGAAAAGACTGTTTTTTTCTCCATTGTATATTCTTGCCTCCTTTGTCATAGATTAGGTGACCTTGGTGAGTGGGTTTATCTCTGGGCTTTCTATCCTGTTCCACTAATCTATATTTCTGTTTTTGTGCCAGTACCATACTGTCTTGATTACTGTAGGTTGGTATCATAGTCTGAAGTCAGGGAGCCTGATTCCTCCAGCTCCTTTTTTCTTTCTCAAGATTGCTTTGGCTATTCGGGGTCTTTTGTGTTTCCATACAAATTGTAAAATTTTTGTTCTAGTTCTGTGAAAAATGCCATTGGTAATTTGATAAGGATTGCATTGAATCTGTTGGTTGCTTTGGGTAGTATAGTTATTTTCACAGTATTGATTCTTCCCATCTAAGAACATGGTATATGTCTCCATCTGCTTGTATCGTATTTGAATTCTTTCATCAGTATCTTTATAGTTTTCTGCATACAGGTTTTTGCCTCCTTAGGTAGGTTTATTCCTAGGTATTTTATTCTGTTTGTTGCAGTAGTAAATGGGATTGTTTTCTTAATTTCTCTTTCTGATATTCGTTTCTAGTGTATAGGAATGCAAGAGATTTCTGTGTATTAATTTTGTATCCTGCAACTTTACAAAATTCATTGATTAGCAATAGTAGTTTTGTGGTGGCATTTTTAGGATTTTCTATGTATAGTATCATGTCATCTGCAAACAGTGACAGTTTTATTTCTTGTTTTCCAATTTGTATTCTTTTTTTTTTTCTTCTCTGATTGCCGTGGCTAGGACTTCCAAAACTATTTTGAATAATAGTGGCGAGAGTGAACATCCTTGTCTTATCTTGTTCCTGATCTTAGAGGAAATGTTTTCAGTTTTTCACCACTGAGAATGATGTTTGCTGTGGGTTTGTAGTATATGGCCTTTATTATGTTGAGGGAGGTTCCCTCTGTGACCACTTTCTAGAGAGTTTTTTTTTTATCATAAATGGTATTGAATTTTGTCCAAAGCTTTTTCTGCATCCACTGAGATGATCATATGGTTTTATTCTTCAATTTGTTAATATGGTGTATCACATTGATTGATTTGTGTATATTGAAGAATCCTTGCATCCCTGGGATAAATCCCAGTTGATCATGGTGTATGATCCTTTTAATGTGTTGTTGGATTCTGTTTGCTAGTATTTTGTTGAGGATTTTTGCATCTATGTTCATCAGTGATATTGGCCTGTAATTTTCTTTTTTTGTGACATCTTTGTCTGGTTTTGATGTCAGGGTGATGGTGGCCTTGTAGAATGGGGTTGGGAGTGTTCCTTGCTCTGCAATTCTTTGGAAGAATTTGAGAAGGATAGGTGTTAGCTCTTCTATAAACGTTTGATAGAATTTGCCTATGAAGGCATCTGGTCCTTGACTTTTGTTTGCTGGAAGATTTTTTTTTTTTTTTTGGAAGATTTTTAATCACTTTCAATTTCATTACGTGTGACTGATCTGTTCATATCTTATATTTCTTCCTGGTTCAGTCTTGGAAGGTTGTACCTTTCTATGAATTTGTCCATTTCTTCCAGTTTGTCCATTTTATTGGCATATAGTTTCTTATGATCCTTTGTATTTCTGTGGTGTCCATGGTAACTTCTCCTTTTTCATTTCTAATTTTATTGATTTGAGCCCTCTCCCTTTTTTTCTTGATGAGTCTGGCTAAAGGTTTATCAATTTTGTTTATCTTTTCAAAGAACCAGCTTTTAGTTTCATTGATTTTTGCTATTGTTTTCTTTGTTTCTATTTATTTCTGCTCTGATCTTTATGATTTCTTTCCTTCTAACTCTGGGTTTTGTTTGTTCTTCTGTCTCTGGTTGCTTTAGGTGTAAGCTTAAGTTGTTTATTTGAGATTTTTCTGGTTTCTTAAAGTAGGATTGTATTGCTATAAAATTCCCTCTTAGAACTGCTTTTGCTGCATCCTGTAGGTTTTAAGTCATTGTGTTTTCATTGTCATTTGTTTTTAGGTATTTTTTGATTTCCTCTTTGAGTTTTTCAGTGATCCATTGGTTATTTAGTAGCATATTGTTTAGCCTCAATGTGTTTGTGTTTTTTACAGTTTTTTTTTTCCTGTAATTGATTTCTAATGTCATAGTGTTGTGCTCAGAAAAGATGCTTGATATGATATCAATTTTCTTAAATTTACCGAGACTTGATTTGTGACACAAGATGTGATCTATCCTGGAGAATATTCTGTGTGAACTTCAGAAGAAAGTGTATTCTGCTGCTTTCAAGTGGAATGTCCTATAAATATCACTTAAGTCTATCTCATCTAATGTGTCATTTAAGACTTGTATTTCCTTATTAATTATCCGTCTGGATGATCTGTCCATTGGTGTAAGTGGGATGTTAAAGTCCCCCACTATTATTGTGATACTGTCGATTTCCCCTTTTATGGCTGTTAACATTTGCCCTATGTATTGAGGTGCTCCTATGTTGGGTGCATAAATATTTACAATTGTTATATCTTCTTCTTGGATTGATCCCTTGATTATTATGTAGTGTCCTACCTTGTCTCTTGTAATAGTCTTTATTTTAAAGTCTCTTTTGTCTGGTATGGGTATTGCTACTCCAGCTTCCTTTTGATTTCCATTTGCATGGAATATCTTTTTCCATCCCCTCACTTTCAGTCTGTATGTGTCCCTAGGTCTGAAGTGGGTCTCTTGTAGACAACATATATACGGGTCCTGTTTTTGTGTCCATTCAGCCAGTCTGGGTTTTTTGGTTGGAGCATTTAATCTATTTACATTTAAAGTAATTATTGATATGTATGTTCTTATTACCATTTTCTTAATTGTTTGGGGTTTGTTTTTGTGGGTGTTTTTCTTCTCTTGTGTTTCCCGCCTAGAGAATTTCCTTTAGCATTTGTTGTAAAGCTGGTTTGGTAGTGCTGAGTTCTCTTAGCTGTTGCTTGTCTGTAAAGCTTCTGATTTCTCTGTCAAATCTGAATGGAATCCTCATTGGACAGAGTAATCTTGGTTGTAGGTTTTTCCCTTTCATCACTTTAAATATATCATGCCACTCCCTTCTGGTCTACAGAGTTTCTGGCTGAAAAAAATCAGCTGATAACCTTATGGAGATTCCCTTGTACATTATTTGTTGCTTTTCCCTTGCTGCTTTTAATATTTTTCTTTGTATTTAATTTTTGTTAGTTTGATTAATATGTGTCTCCACATGTTTCTCCTTGGGTTTATCCTGTATGGGACTCTTTGTGCTTCTTGGACTTGGGTGACTATTTCCTTTCTTATGTTAAGGAAGTTTTTGTCTATAAACTCTTCAAATATTTTCTCACACCCTTTCTCTTTCTCTTCTTCTGGGACCCCTATAATTTGACTGTTGGTGTGTTTAATGTTGTCCCAGAGGTCTTTGAAACTGTCCTCATTTCTTTTCATTCTTTTTTCTTTATTCTGTTCTGTGGCAGTGATTTCCACCATTCTGTCTTCCAGCTCACTTATTCGCTTTTCTGCCTCAGTTATTCTGCTATTGATTCCTTCTAGTGTATTTATCATTTCAGTTATTGTATTTTTCATCACTGTTTGTTCTTTAGTTCTTCTAGGTCCTTGGTAAACATTTCTTGTACCTTCTCAGTCTGTGTCTCCATTCTATTTCCAATATCTTGGGTCATCTTTACTATCATTACTCTGAATTCTTTTTCAGGCAGATTGCCCATTTTGTCTTCATTTATTTGGTCTTGTGGGTTTTTACCTTGCTCCTTTGTCTGCAACATATTTCTTTGTCATTTCATTTTGTCTGGCTTACTGTGTGTGTGTGTGTTTGTGTGTGTGTGTGTGTTTGTGTGTGTGTGTGATCTCCTTTCTGCCTGCTGCAGGGTTGTAGTTCCTCTTGCTTCTGGTGTCTGCCTCCTCGTGTGTAAGGTTGGTCCAGGGGCTTGTGTGGGCTTCCTGGTGGGAGTGACTGGTGCCTGTGCTCTGGTAGGTGGAGCTGAGTCTTGTCCCTTTGATGGGCAGGGCCGCTTTAAGAGGTGTGTTTTTTAGGGTGTCTGTGAGCTTAGTATGACTTTAGGCAGACTTTCTGCTGATAGGTGGGGCTGTGTTCCTGTCTTGCTGGTTGTTTGGCATGAGATGTCCAGTACTGGAGCCTGCAGGCAGCTGGGTGGAGCCAGGTCTTGGTGATGAGATGGAGACCTTTGGGAGAGCTCCTGCCAATTAATATTCCCTGGGGCTGGGAATTCTCTGGTGGTCCAGCATCTTGGATTCAGCACTCCCACCCTGGAGGCTCAGTCCCAACCCCTGGCTGGAGAACCAAGACCCTGAAAGCTGAGCAGCAGGGCCAGAAAAAAAAAAAAAAGGTAAAGAAAACAAACAGACAAACAAAACCCAAGACCAATAGCAAAAGCAAAAACAAACAGTAACAATAAAAGAAAAAGGAAAGAAAACAAACAAAACCTAGGACAAATGATAAAAGCAAAACCAAACTAAAAAAATAACAAAGAAAACAAAAAACAAGAGAACAACCAAACAAACAAAAGACCCCCAAAATGAAAACAAACAATAAAAACAAAACTAACAAAAACGAAAAACAAAAACAGATAGCAAACTTAAAAAAAAGCAAAGAAAACATGAAACAAACACACAAAAATGATCAAAAAAAGATAAAAACAAAACAGAACAAAAACAAGAAAAAACATAAAACAACAAAAAAGTAAAATAAAAACAGAAAAATTAAAATTTTTTTATAAAAGAAAATAAAAAATAAAAAATAAAAATAAATAAAACAACAACAACAGAACAAAATGAAACAAATAACAATAATACTTTCCTGGGGTCTCTGCTGTCAGTGTCCTTGCCCCCACAGTGAGCCACCGCTAACCCATGACTCCCCAGGAGGCCCTCCATACCTCTAGATAGGTCTCTGGACCCGCTGTTGGCACTGTGGGGACAGCTCAGACTCTAACCTACCCCAGCTCCTGAGTGTACTTGCCCCTAAAGTCCACAGCTGCTAAAGGTAGACTGGTCTCAGTTGTGGGAGCACTAGTCCATTCAGATATTCCACAGACACAGGGTTTACCAAGCCAATCATGGGGATTTAATCCATGGATTTTGCAGCTGCACAGAGAGATTTCTGTTGTTCTTCCTTAGTCATACAGCACTTGGGGCTCAGCTTTGGTTTTGGCTCCACCCCTATGTGTGGGCCACAGTCAGCAGTCTGTTCCCAGGCAAGAGGGGGTGAAAGCAGTAACTGATTGGGGTACACTTACTCACTCAGGCCATGGAGGGATAAGGCAGCCACAGGTGGGCATGTGTGAAGTGCCTGTGGTGGCAGAGACCAGCAGGAAGTTGCAACAGACTGGGGCACACTTACTCTGGTAGAAGTCCCTCCCAGAGCCCCTGGAGGCAAGGGCTGGCATGTGGGGAGAGAGTCTGCAGTGGCAGCTCCATGGCTTGTACACCACTCAGCAATGGTGCCTCATTTCCAAAGCAGACTACTCTTCCTCTAGGAGCATTCCCAGCTGTGGAGCCCCTCACTCATGTCCCCTCAGGTTGTCTCTGTGCAGCCAACAGTGGTCCTCTCCCCGGATCTGCTCTCCTAACCCCATGCTTTAGCAATCAGCCCCTGCCAGCATTGGCGGATTCCCATCTCTGGCTGTGGCACCCAGGGCTGATTCCTGAGGAGGCTTTGGCGTGGGCAGTGCATGCAAGCCCACCGGGGTCTATACAGCCAAAGGAGGCTTTGGCAGTGGCAGTACTCAGGACCCTGGGGCCGGCGTGGGTGGAGGAGGCCTTGGCTTGAGGGGTGGGTGAGCCTGCTCAGATGGGTGCCCCTCCCAGTGCCCACAAATGCAGGGGCCGGTGGGTGGGGAAGGGGGGTTGCAATGTCGGCCCCACCCCTTGTGCACCACTCAACAATGGCACCTTGCTTCTGTGGTGGCCTGGGCTTCTTCCACAAACTTTCCCAGTTGTGGAGCTCCTTAATCCTGTCCCTTCAGGCTGTCTCTTCACAGCCAACAGCTGTCCCCTCCCTGGGTCTGCTCTCCAAACCCCACTTTCCAGCACCCAGCCTCTCTCTGCACCAGGAGACACATGACTCAGGCTCAGGTGTGCAGGCCTGTGTCAAGGACCATGCACGCAGTTCTTACTTTGTCCTGTCTTCCACAGACTAGTTGCTGCATTCCCCTCTGATCTCCCTAAGGTCCTTTTCTGCCCCAGCTGATTTCCCTGATTTTCTGAGTGCAGGAACCTCTTCTCACTTTCAGCTCCCCACCAGGACTGCTGGTCCCTTATCATTTCCTCTATTCTTTTTTTCTTTCTTTCGTCCTACCTGGTTGTGTGGAGATTTTTCTTGTCCTTTTAGGTGTCCGAGGTCTTCTGCTAGTGTTCAGCAGGTGCTCTGTGAGAAGTGTTCCATCTGTATATGTATTCTTGACGTACTTGTGAGGAGAGGAGAATTCCATGTCCTTCTAATCCACCATCTTGACTCCTCCCTGTACACAGAATTTTTTTTTTTCCTTTTCCTTTGTGTGCAGTCTTTCACTTGCTCATAGGATGCTGCATCCAGAAGCCTTGCACCCAGCACTTCAGACAGAGTTCCTGGTGAGAAATGGCTGTGCTGACACTTTTACTTGGAGGACACATGTGCAGAAGCACTGTGCAGGACACCTCGGTTCAATATGGCGGCTGTGTGCAGAGACACTGGGCCTGGCACTGGGATCTGGAGCCTGAGCAGCACAGCTGCACCCAACCTGCAAGAACCTGTTTGATGGTCTTAAAATACCATCCTGAACAAGCAGAAAAATCCCTGCTCTCAAGCTGCTTGTAAGATTAAGTAGAGGGTGAATTGAAGGATAACAAGGAGCCAGATTTTTTAAAAGACATGACATGCTGAATTAAAGAGATTAGATTTTATCAAGTAGATGATGAATAGTCATTGTCTTGCTTTTAAGCAAGAAGTAACATAATTAGATTTTCCTTAGAGAAAGATAAAATCTGATACCTATCTTGTAGATGATGAACAGTCATCAGAGTATTTAAAACAAGAGAATAACATAATCAGATTTGTATTGCAATAAAATAATTTACTCAGGAGTGGTTTGGAGATTGAATGGAAGGAAGGCAAAACTGGAAGGTGTAGGGGGAAGGATTATATTCATAGTGTTAGAGTAATCCTGGGGGTGGGGGACATAGTGGACTAGGGGGGTTTGAGAGAAATTACTTTATTTGCATTATATTAAGGAGATAGAAACAACAGGGTTTAGTAACTGATAGGCTCTATAAAGTGGTGAGAAGATAGGTGAGGACAAAATAATGGGGGTGGGAGAATCTTGGGAATTAATATGACAAGATTGTTTTATGCATATTTTCTCTCTTACATTGCAAACAAACAAAATTCTAAACACCAATTCTTTAAACAGCTACCACTTTTTCACTGTTCCCTTTTGCAGCAAAATTCCTGAAAAGAATTATCTATGCCTTCAGTCTCCAATTCTTCTTTCCCATTGTACCTTAAACAATCTAATCAAACTTTCATGACAACACTGTGGAAACTATGCTCAGTGATGTAATTGTTATGCAAGTTTCTACATTAAATGGTCAAGTCTCAATCTTCATTTTGCTTGGCCAATCAGCAGCATTTGACATAGCTGATTATTTCTTCAGTTTCAATAATATTTCTTCATTTGGATTCCAGGAACTCATGTTTTCTTCATTTTCTCCTACCTCACTGATTACTGTTTCTTTCTTTATTGGTTTCTTTCTCCTCTATTGGTTTCTTCTCTTTTCTACTTCCTAATGCTAGTGTTACCCAAGTTTCTCCTATTTGTTCTTTTCTCAATTTATATTCACATTCCTGATTACTTCCTCCAGGCTCATAGCTTTAAGTCTCATTTATATGCTGTTTATTACCAATTAGTATCTCCAATCCAAACTTCTTCTCTGAACTCCAGACACATATTCAACTGCCTCCTCAATATCTCCACATGGATTTTTAATAGCTGTTTTTAATTCAAAATATTCAAAATGGAATTCCTAATCTATCCCTTCCCCTAGCCACCCACTACCACATAAATCTACTTTATTTACAGTCCTCCGCATCTCAGTTGATGTCAATTTCTCAGTGGCTCAGACCAAAAAAGCTGAAGTCATTAAGTTTCTATGGCTCCTATACCTCACATTCAAGTCCTCAGGAAATCTTGTGAATTCTACATTCAAAATATTTCTATAATCCTGTTATTTCTCATTTTTATCCACTGCTACATTTGTGGTAGAAAGATCTTCATCTCTCGTCTGCATTGTTGCATTGCATCCCAAATAGAATCCTTGTTTTACTTTGCCCTTGTAAAATCTCTTCTTAAAAAAAAAGCCAAAATGAACCTTAAAAAAAGTAAGTCAGTCATGTAACTCTCCTGATTAAAACTCTTCAATGGTTTCCTATTTCACTGAGAGTAAATCCCCTTACATAGCAAACACGACTCTATGTAATATGGTGACCCTAGAACCTCTCTGCCTGCATCTTCTACAATCCTTCCCTGCTTTCACTCAATTTCAGCAATACTTACATCTTTGCTCTCCTTTGAAAATACAGATATACTCCTATATTAGAGACTTTGCTCTAATTGTTTCTAATTCCTGGATTGTTTTCCCTATAAATACCTTTTTAGCTAACATCCTTACCTTGTTGATGGCTTTGCTCAAATTTTAACTCCTCAGTGAGGCCCATCTTGACAACCATATAGCAACCTGCCTAAGATGAAGCAGTTAGGGGAAAAGAAATAAAACCAAGAGTGTGAGATGCCAGAAAACCTTTACCAAGAGATCTATTTTTTAAATTGAAGTATAGCTGATTTACAATGTTGTTTGTTTCAGGTGTGATTCAGCTATATATATATATGTGTATATATATATATATATTCTTTTTCAGATTCTTTTCCATTATAGGTTATTGCAAGATATTAAATAGAGTTTCCTGTGCTATACAGTAGGTTCTTGTTGGTTATCTATTTTACATATAGTAGTGTATATCTGTTAATCCCAAACTCCTAATTTATCCCTCCCCACCTCCTTTCCCTTTTGGTAAGCATAAGTTTGTTTTCCATGTCTGTGAATCCGTTTCTATTTTATAAATAAGTTCATTTCTGTCATTTTTCTTAGATTCCAAATGTAAGTGATATGATATTTGTCTTTCTTTGTCTGACTTGCTTCACATAGCATGATAATCCCTAGGTCCATCCATGTTGCTGCAAATAGCATTATTTCATTCTTTTTTAAAGCCTCAGTAATATTCCATTGAATATATGTACCTCATCTTCTTTATTCATTCTAAAGAGATCATTTTAAAAATTAGTAAGGAATTGAAAGTGAAGAAAATACCAGACCATGTAAGATGAGGATTAAATGGATCAGTCTGGTTTAGTAGTAGAAGAGCTTATCTGTGATCTTGGCAAGAATAGTTGATTTGAATTGGTAGGTGAGAAATCCAGAGTGCATAGAATCCTTGTTTGTATGCCACGGTATATATATAATCAGTAAATATAAGACAATCTGAAATATCCAGAAATTCAAAGGCCATCTTGTCACCACCTGCCTCACTCTCATTCTTTTTTGTTCAGGAAAGGACACTGAAATCCTTTTCCCTCATTCATAAAATGGGAATTTTATGAATACCTGGTTGATAATTGTAGAATCTTGTCTGGAATCTTAATTTGAAAGCCACTGCTCTTCCTCCACACTGTTGTATTATTACTTATCTTTTGTAGGGGAAAAGCTGAGACTCTGGAACAAATAAAATAATTAAAAATAAAATAAACCTGCTATCCTTTGGAAAGTATTTACTTAAATTTATATTCCTTTGTGACAGTAAAATAGTCTCTTTGAGGCCAAATTTCTAATAAACTCCATATGGATCACTTTATAGATTGATACACCAACAGAATATATTCAAAAGTGCCATTGTTTGTGGCATTACTTCACATGTTCAAAATATGGATGATCTTACCCTGTGTGAGTGACAGTTATTTCAAAAAGGTACAAAAAGTCAATAGCTGTAGCCAGCAGCCCTGCCTTCCCTTTTAGCCTTGGGTTCAGCCTGTTGTTTCTTCAAAATGAGAGACCATCTCCATTTGCTATAACTTTGTGGCTTTCTATTGCTTCTTCTCTACTGATAATGTTATGTTTATTTGTTGAAATAGTGCTTCAGAGTGCTCTTGAAGGATTACTCTATGTATATTATGGGAAAGACACATAGGGAAAATAAAACACACATTGGGAAAGTAACCTTCGAGGGTTTACATTGCAGCATCCATACTTCATATCACAATAACCTCCCTTTTTATGTAATAACCTTGAAATTTTCATTCCTAGATTTACCTATCCATTTCACATTTAAATTTTTTTTCCTAATTCCTGTACCAGAGAATGTATCAAATAAAAATGTTTTGCTGAGATATTTAGTAATCAATATTTACTATTTCTTAATAAATTTGGGTTTTGAAAGGTCAGCGATATGGCTTAAGATTTGAAGGCTTGGACTAAGCTGCTTTAATTATACCAAAGTATCAGAAATCCAACCATTTAAATACTTACTTTTCATTAAAGTACACCCTTAATTAAAATAATAGCATGAAGTACTTAACTGCCCACTCAATACTGACTAAAACAAAAAAGGGACTGACTATAGAACACTTTTAAAGAAATATAACCATCTGAGTACAATTAACAACCTCCAACTTATCAGCCATCTGGCTGCAACATCTGTTGCCTGTTGATTGCCAGGGTTCATTTTCAAGGTCTGGATTACTAGGTGGGGTAAAGAATTTTTCTCAATTGAAGAGGACCATTCTTTGAACAAGAGTACACATTAACAGTGTCTCTCTTTATTTGAAGCTCATAATTTATCGCTACATTTAATTATTTTCTGTTTGGAGTAATAATCTGATCTGTCTTACTCTTTTTGTCCCATCTTGGTGATGACAGATTAAAATTATAATGGAGTAATCATAGTTCAGGCATACAAAATGGAGTTAGGCGGCCTCTGAGGATCTGGTTTCAGGCATGTTTCTGCACCACTGAGAACCTGAACTTTCTGAACTGTATCTAACCACAACCTCCTCAGAACACCAACAGTCATTTTTTTAGAACAACATCTTCTAGCTGCAGCCTTGTGGCCTCAAGTTTTCCCCCTTGCAACCACGTAACAATTTCGAACCCCAACCAATTCTTGCTTAACAAGCACCCTTAATTCTTACCAGCTCCAATCATAATTCTTGATAAACAACTTACATAACTTACTTGTAGTTTTTGACTTTATAAGTTTTCTCCATTTTGTAGTCTAGAGAAACAATTCAAGTGCTTCTCGAATCTGTGTTTCCTGGGCTACAGTCTTAACAACCCCAAATAAACACCTCTTTATCTCAATCATATCTTCATTTCTGAAAATTTTGGTTAACATTGGATTAGAGACCTGCTTAAGACTGCCCACAGGTGAATTGATATACAATTACTGAATTGCTTATCAATAAATAGCTTTTAAGCACTGCCCTTGTATCCACTGCTGTGAAAGAAGACACGAATATGTAGAAATGAACAAGACAGAGTCACTTCCTTCTGTTAAGGGTATAGACAATAATCTACAGTGCAAGGTGGATTGTGGAAGTGAGCTGGGCCAGATCATTGTTGTGATTTGAAGACTAAACTGTCTATAACTATAAAACATGTGATATGTTTTAGTTATAGACAGTAAAGTTTACTAAAAGCATTTTAATAGAAGAGTGATATGAAATGATGCAGTTATAGAGTTTAAAATATTAAGGGAGAGTCAAGATGTAGGGAAAGAAGCAAAAACCTACTGTAACCATCCAAGATAAATCAGTTCCTGTCATCCTGGAATTTGGATGTTGGATTCTTAGTCTCTATCTTTGCCCTTTCTCAGCAGTTTCTCAGTCAAATAATGACTTCTTTATCTCAGCATGGTTACCTAATGCTCCAGGTTTGCACATTGTCCCACTTTATTCTGCTTCAGGTCGGGGAAACTACTTTCTAGGGCTTCTACTGGGTTTCGTTTTATTTTATTTTTTAAACACTGGTTGTCAATGTTAGATTCAGTTCTTCACTCTCCCCCATCACTAAAATCTTCTTTGTTAGAACCACTGATGTTCCTTACTTAAATACTCAATCCTAAATAAATTCCCTGCACTTGACCTAGTTTCATTCAGCCCTATTTACAGTGGTTGGTGTCTATTCCTCCTACCCTCTGTCCCAGAAGAATTCTTCCTGCCACAGCCTACTTGGCTTTCAATTTGAACTGTTGCCTAGAATATTCAAGTGCTTATCTTTTCTCTGCTTATCAAGTGGATCCCTGGATGCACAGATTTTAGAATAAAATACTTAGAGATTTTAGAATCATATCTGACATGTGGCATGAGACTGTCTGATCCCCATGTCTGGTTCCTTCTTTATATGCTGGTGAACTGTCCCAGATTTTACTCCACACTAAGAAATGTGTTATTGCCCATGTCCCTACCATGAAAATGCTTTGTATATGATCCTATAAAAGCAATTTTTCATTAAGAAAAAAACCTTTAAATTATAACTTAGCCATTGTAGTGAACAGCTTTCCTTAGGCATGCTTTTATTTTCCTCTTACCCCCAAGATTAGGTCCTGTATAGCTGTTCCATAAAGCTCCATTTAAGTGCCAAACATATTTAATTGAATGATTTTGCTCTTTCAAGGATAATAGATTCACATGACTTGAGAAAGGTTATATACTTACGTGAAGCCCCAATACATAAAGTAGGTGAATAAAGGTATATCTCTTCTATATATTCAAATACAACAACTGCAACAAAACAGCTTCCAGCAATGGCAGAGTAATTTCTGTCAACCAGATCTTCCACTGAGAACAACCAGGAAAAATATTTTTCAAAATCTGTTTGAAAGCCTTGTCAAACTCAGAGAGAGCAAGAAGCCATGGGTCTAAAACTCTGAGAGTAGAAAAGCACAGGATCTGAGCCTGATATTTGACACCATTTTTCACCTGTGGAATTCACCATTTGATATTGCAGATAAAAAGCTGAAAAGTGGAAAAGGACTTTAACAGTTTCACTGGGCTCAGTGTACAAAAGTTGGAATTTAGGAGCTGACAAGGAGGAAAGGCCCTGATTAAAATTCCAGGCCTTTGGATAGGACTCTGAAAGCAACATCCTAAGAGTAAGCAGGCAACACTTTGAATCTGATCAGTCCCTGATTGAATTAATGTTTCCAGTCCCAGACTATTTGTCTTACCAGAAGAAAAGATAAACACTTTTGGAGGAAGTAACATTATCTAGAGAAACAAATTTTCTCTATGTTATTTTAACTATAATGTTGATCATTTAATTAAAAAAATAGTAATGAGGCACACAAGAGAGTGAGGACTGACCATGTATTAAGAGGAAGAAAAAGAAAACAATGAAAACAGACCTACAATAGATTTAGATATTAGAATAATCAGATAATGACCTCTAAAATGTGATTAATAAAAAGAAGAAAAAAATTCAGACAACTAGAAAATATGAAAAGAGAATTATATATGCAAATAATAAGGTTAAGAAATACAATAACTGAAACTAAGAATTAAAGGGTTTAACAGAAGATGAGAGATACCTAAAGGAAAAATTGTTCAACTGTAATATGTCAGAAGAAAACTTCATGATTGAAGCAGATAGATAAAATGATGGAAAATTACAAAAGAATAAGATGTATTAGGAACATACCGTAAAGAAAAAAAAATCCATAATTGGAGTTGAAAAGATTAAGTAGAGATGAACCAATATTTGAAGTGATAATGGCTGAGATATTTTTAAAACTAATAATATTCAGCCACAGGTTTAAGAAACTCTATGAGCCTCAAGCAGAACAAATACAAAACAAACAAGCAATAAAAAACAAAAACAAACAAACATTCATACAATACTAAAAGTCTGAAAACAAAAGACAAAGAGAAAATCTTAAATGTGTGTATAAATTAAGGCATATTGGATTCAAAGATTGACAACTGACTTCTTAACACAGACAATAGAAGACAAAGGTAGTGATTACTTACATGTGTTTATCTTAAAATATTAAAACTACATTTATGAAACCTGAGATAATCTGGCTCTAAAGAACATGTTCTTTTTACCATGATATTATTGCATTAAAATTCATTCATCTATAGTCTTTCTCTGGCAAAAATTTTCTTTAAACCTGAAATTGAAATCTCGTTTTTGACGCTATAGGTCTTAAAGAAATATTTTTAAGTTCCTGTGTTAACTTCCTTACTAGACAATAAAAAGGAATAGTCACATTGGGAGAATGCACTCACATTTATTGTATGTCTGTGGTGAAACTTATAATGTATTAAGATTTTTTAATATCAATATGAACTAATAGAACTTAAGTTTTAGAGCTGAGTAAGTAGAAAATTGACACCCTCTAGGTCTTTGTCTAATTGGGTAACTCTGGATATTCCAATTATTTTTTTATTTAGGAGTTTTTGTTTCCTTATTTTAAAAAGGAAATTTCTTAGAAGATAAAATATATGTATAATTTAAATGTGTTTTATTTTCTCTATGAAATGTTAAGAAAAATTCCATCATATAAACAGTACTTTGTTTATAAAATTTTATTTCTTACTTACCTAAATTTGAGAACTAAAATTGTTTTATGTTTATTATTTTTTCCTTTTGTTTATAAAGCAATGCATTTTATTGTAAAATGTGCACAATACATAAAGAAGAAAATAAAGAAAATTCATAATTCTACCACAAACACACACATGCACACTGTTTTTATTTTAAATATGTTCGTATATACTAATATACATGTATAAACATATATGTATACACCTGTATATATATATTTATGTATGTATTTAACCCTTGTCTGATCTAATAAAATGTATCTTTTTGTTAAATTTTCCATCTCTTGATTTCTGCTACAATTATTTTATCTTAGGTGAATACTGGGAGGACTGATTTTAAATCTGTACACACAGATCTATTCTCAGTGCCAATATCTGAACTGTGCCAGTACTAAAATATTTATTATTTTCAGATTTATGCAACCATAATATACTGAATTTTAATAGTCTATGCAAAACTAGCCTATAATCCATACAAAATTTACTAACCATTCTCAACCTTAATTTCTTCATCTATAAAATTGGGATCAGTAATACCTTATCTTTCTGTTGTTGGGTGGATTAGAAATATCTTATGTAAATCACTAACGTCTTGTTGGGGGACGTCATAGAGGATGTGACTGCTGGTTGACCGGCAAGCTGATCCTGGGCAATCAGAGGCTCCTTACCCCCTCCCCTCCCCTTACACCCCCATACAATCTGTATATGTTCTGCCCACTGTTCCACACTAGAAGCCATTGCAAGGATGCAGCCTTGAGAAAGTAATGTGTAAGCAAAAAATAAAAAAGATGCAATTATTAAAATCTAGAATAAAAGACAGGGTTATTAGCAACCTTACAGAAATATTTTTAAAATTAAGGGACTACTATGATGGATTGTATGTCAACATATCAAATAATCTAGGTGAAATGGATAAATTCCTAGGAAGGCAAAGGCTAAAATTAACCCAGGAAGAAAAATATGAAAATATGAGTAGACTTAAAAGAAGTGAAAATTTTGAGTTAAAGTAATCAAAGCATTATACTTACACACACACACACACACACACACACACAACAGCCAGAAGCAGATGAATTCACCCGTGAATTCTATCAAACATTTAAAGAAGAATTAGCATAGATACTTGACAAAATTTTTCATTAAATAGAAAAGGGGAGAACACATTTCCTAACTCATTTTATGAGCTCTGATGCCAAAGACATCCCAAGAAAAGAAAACTTCAAACTAATATCCCTTATGATTATAGATGCAAAAATCTTCAACTAAATACTACCACACCAATACCAGCTGCATATTTAAAAAGATTATATACCTATCCAAATGGTATTTTTTCCAGGAATGTTAGGCTGGTTCAACTTATAAAAATCAATCAGTGTAATATACCATATTAATAGAATAAAGGAGAGAAAAAACACACATCTATCTCAATAGATCCAGAAAAATCATTTGACAAAACCCAGTATCCTTTTATGATAAAAACACTCTACAAATTAGGAAACTAGGAATAAAAAGAAACTCTCTCAACCTGTTAGAAGGCATGTTGGAAAACCCCACAGCTAACCTCATACTTAATGATGAAATACTGAGCGTTTTCCCCATAAGATAAAGACAAGACAAGGATGTTTGTTCTTATCACTTTTATGCAACATTTTATTTAATGTTCTAGTCAGAGCCATTAGTGAAGAAAATGGAAAAAAAAAGGATACAGAGATTGAAGAGAAAGAAGTAAACTGTTTCTATTTGCAGATGACATGATCTTATATAGAGAAAATACTGAGAATACACACACACATACACACACATACACAGATTATTAGAGCTGGTAAAGTAGTTCAACCCAGCTGTAGGATACAAGATCCATACATAAATATCAGTTGCATTTCTATACACTCGAAACATATAATCCAAAAATGAAATGAAGAAAATAATTTCTATTATAGTAGGATCAAAAAACATTTAGAAATAAATTTAACCAAAGAAGTACTAGACATATATACTACTGAAAACTATAAAATAGTATTCTAAAATTTTATATTAGAAAAGAAAGACATCCATGTTAATGGATGGGAAGACTTAGTCTTGTTAGGATGACAGTAATCTCCTTCTTGGTCTATAGATTCAGTGTAATACCTACCAAAATCCCACCTTCCTTGCTTGCAGAGATGGACAAACTGATCCTAAAATTTACATGGAAATTCAAATGAATCAGAATAACCAAAACAATCTTGAAAAAAAAAAATGAAGTTGGAAGAATCACACTTACCAATTCCAAAACTTACTACAAATCTACGACAGTGTGGTACTGGCACAAAGAGATATATAAATCACTGGAGTACAACTGAGAGTCCATAAATAAACCCAATCCATGGTTAATTAATTTTTGGCAAGAGTTCCAAGACTATTCAATGGGGAAAAATAGTCTTTTCAATAAATAATGCTGGTGCAAGTGGATATCCCAGTTATACTCTCAAAACAATGAATTTGCAAACTTACCTCATGCCATTACACAAAAATTAACTCAAAGTGGACCAAAGACCTAAATGTAGAGCTAAGACTATAAAACTCATAGAAGAAAATGTAGGTGTAAGTGAAGACAAATTGAAATTCATTAAATTAAAACATTTTTGTGTCAACAGACACTGGAAAAGTTGTGAAAAGATACCAGATATAATGTTTATAAAATTTTCTCTGATTCTGTGTGTTATATTCTCACATTTTTATAGTGTACATGGTTTTTATGGCATGTGAATTATGTAGCATTTAAAAAATAAGAGAGAGAGGGAAAGATAAGGCTGAAAAATAGGAGACTGTCAAATCATGAAATCTTTCGGGCCATACTAAGGAGTGAGAATTTATTCTGTTGGTTGAGGTATTTATTTTTTAATTAATTTTAAATTAAGTATAGTTTATTTACAATGTTGTGTTAATTTCTGCTGCACAGCAAAGTGATTCAGTTTTGTATATATATATATATATATATATATATATATATATATATACATTCTTTTCTTATATTCTTTTCCATTATGATTGATCACAGGATATTGAATATAGTTCCCTGTGCTATACAGTAGGACTGTGTTGTTTATCGTTTCTATATATAATAGTTTGCGTCTGCTAACCCCAGATTCCCAATCCATCCCTCCTCCAGCCTCCTCCCCCCTTGGCAACAAGTTGTTCTCTATGTCTGCGAGTCTGTTTCTGTTTCATAGATAGGCTCATTTGTGTCATATTTTAGATTCCACATATAAGTGATATCATATGGTATTTATCTTTCTCTGTCTGACTTACTTCACTTAGTATGATAATCTCTAAGTCCATCCATGTTGCTGCAAATGTCATTATTTAAATTTTTTTTATGGCTGAGTAGTATTCCATTGTATATATGTACATCTTCTTTACCCATTCATCTGTTGATGGACATTTAGGTTGTTTCCATGTTTTGGCTATTGTGAATAGTGCTGCTATGAACATAGCGGTGCAAGTATCTTTTTCAACATTAGTTTTGTCTGGACATATGTCCAGGAATGAGATTGCTGTATCATATGGCAACTCTATTTTTAGTTTTTTGAGGAACATACATACTGTTTTCCATAGTAGCTGCACAAACTTACATTTCCACCAACAGTGTAGGAGGGTTCCCTTTTCTCCACACCTTCTCCAGCATTTGTTATTTGTAGACTTCTTAATGATGGCCACTGTGACCAGCATGAGGTGGTACCTCACTGTAGTTTTGATTTGCATTTCTTTAATAATTAGCAATGTTGAACATCTTTTCATGTGCTTGCTGCCCATCTGTATGTCTTCTTTGGAGAAATGTCTATTTAGGTCTTCTACTCATTTTTTGATTGGGTTGTTTGTTTTTTGATATTGAGCTGCATGAGCTGTTTGTGTATTTTGGAAACTAAGCCCTTGTTGATTGCATCATTTGCAAATATTTTCTCCCAGTCCATAGGTTTTCTTTTTGTTTTGGTTTCCTTTGCTGTGCAAAAGCTTGTAAGTTTGATTAGGTCCCATTTGTTTATTTTTGTTTTTATTTCTTTTGCCTTGGGAGACTGACCTAAGAAAACATTGCTATGATTTATGTCAGAGAATGTTTTGCCTATGTTCTCTTCTAGGAATTTTATGGTGTCATGTCTTACATTTAAGTCTTTAAGCCATTTTGAGTTTATTTTTGTATATGGTGTGAGGGTGTGTTCTAACTTCATTGATTTATATGCAGCTGTCCAACTTTCCCAATACCACTCACTGAAGAGACTTTTCCCATTGTGTATTCTTGCCTCCCTTGTCGAAGATCAATTGACTGTAGGTGTGTGGGTTTATTTCTGGGCTCTCTATCTTGTTCCATTGATCCATATGTCTGTTTTTGTGACAACACCATGCTGTTGTGCTTACTGTAGCTTTTTAGTATTGTCTGAAATCTGGGAGGCTTATGCCTCCTGCTTTGTCCTTTTTCCTCAGGATTGCTTGGGTAATTCTGGGTCTTTTATGGTTCCATATAGATTTTAGGATTATTTGTTCTAGTTCTGTGAAAAATGTCATGGGTAATTTAATAGAGATCACATTAAATCTGAAGATTGCTTTGGGTAGTATTTTAACAATATTAGTTCTCCCAATCGAAGAGAACTGGCTATCTTTCCATTTCTTTGAATCATCTTCAATTTCCTTTATTGTTGCTTTATAGTTCTCAGCATATAAAAGTCTTTCACCTCCTTGGTCAGGTTTATATTCCTAAGTATTTTATTTTTTGGATGCAATTTTAAAATGGATTGTTGTTTTACATTCCATTTCTTATACTTCATTGTTAGTGTAAAGAAATGCAACTGATTTATGTATGTTAATATTATATTCTGCTACGTTGTTGAATTTGTTTAACAGTTCTAGTAGTTTTTGTGTGTAGTCTTTAGGGTTTTCTGTATATAGTGTCATGTCATCTGTATATAACAACAATTTTATGCTGGTATTAGATATTCATTAAAGCATTTAAACCAGGAAAGTAACAAAGTTTCATATTTAGTTAGAGGGCAGTACCTAGGAGATCTGGAACAAGATGTACAGGTAATCAGGATAAAGAACAAATCAGGAAACAGCAGGGACACATATAGAAAACAGAGCTAGATGGATTAGGAAATAAGAAGATTGATCTGAGAAAAAAATAGGTAAGTCAAGGTTTATAAACCAAATATGTTAGTAGATGATATAAGTCATTAATTCATAAAATGATTAAAATTATCCAGTATTTTGAATTATGTGGAGTAATTAATCATATTTGAAAAAATTAACAGATGCCAAATTGTCAAATTAAAAAAATATATGTTTTAACAGGTAGTGATCAAGTGAAACACAATAAATGATCAATTTGTATCTATCATACATCATTATTAGAACATATTTTCTTCAATATTAACAAACAAACATCACATTTTGAAGAATTACAGAGGAGTCATTATATGTTTTAAATTAATTTTCATAAATATTTAAGTGATACCTAACTATGAATCCTTTGAGGGAAGGAACAACGTATGTTTGGTTTAGACTGTAGTTCTAGTGCTCAGTCATGAGCCTGGTGTCTCAAAGGTGTTTTATTTAATGTATTGTTCATTTTAAGAAATGTATAATAAATGCTAAGTTTCAGTTAATAATTTAATAACTCTCTGTGTCCTGGGTATTGTGATAAGGACACTGAGAGCATTGTCTTATTTATTTCCTTCAAAACTACCATGAAGTTTGAGGAAAATATTACTAATATTTACTTTACAATGACATAACTGAAACCTCAAGAAATTTAGTGACTTGCTCAATGTCACACTTACTAGTGGGTGGGGAATCTTAGAAAAAGACTCAGGACCAGGGCTGGGATAAGGGGTAACATGTGAGGCAGGGTTTTTCAATTCCAGGGCAAGTTCCTGCCCTTATTTAAGTTTGATATTTTGTTCATTGTGGGCATGTGGCATTCATTTCTATTTTTTGAAATATTATAGTAAACGGTATTATTTTGATTATGAGGTTTTTGGGCACCTCCTTAAATTTTGTGCCTGAGTTAAGTGCTTCACTCCGCTTACCCTTGTCCCAGCTCTGCCCAGGTCTGTAATATTTAGACGTTCTCAATGAGTAACTATTACAAAAATGCAGCAATTAGCTAGCATCTTAGAGAGATCCTGGAGATCTTTTAGAAAACCAGGAGAGTTCAACTGATTGGAAAATTGAGGTTCTTAGGAGGATTTGTATGGGGAGAGAGGCAGGAGCAAAGCACTCAGATAAAGTAATCACATCTCGCCCCCACCTCTATCACCAAACCTGCACTCAATGAAAGCACACTTTAGTTTGTAAGATATTTTCTCTTAGCATAAGTGTGTTTGCTAGATTATGATATTTTTCTTTAAGGTAAAACATTTATAAATACAAATAACTGCCACCGTTATATTCCAAAACTTGTTTTCTATTTTGCTTCTTGTAATGTAAAAATCAATTTTCCATAACCGTTTACATTGATTTTGTTTAGCCTTAGGTTTATAGAAGATTTATTTTCACTAATAGACCTTCCCAAATGACTTAAAAGTAAAAATATTATTTTGTAATTTAAAATAAAATTTGCAAATTTTCAAGATGTGAACATGCCCCTGTATGCCAGCTGTTCTACTGTACTACTGTACTTTTCAAGGTACTGTACTGTAAGATTGAAAATATTTTCTTTATTTTTTGTTTGTTTTTTATGTATTATTTGTGTGAAAAGTATTATAAACCTATTACAGTACAGTACTATATAGCCGATTGTGTTAGTTGGGTACCTAGGCTAACTTTGTTGCACTTAACGAATGCGCTCTTGGAACAGAACTCGTTTGTATATAGGGGACTTACTGTAGTATAAATATATATTTTCTTATAATAGCAGATTCCTAAAATGCTCAGAATGTGGTAGGAAGACTTGATCTCCAGTTTAGCTGGCATGCATCTTTCCTTCTTAGACTGCAAGGTGGGTGATTATCTGCCCTTTGATTAGGAGAGCTTTTGTTTAATAATAAAGATAAGAGCAGAAAAATTGTGTACATGTAAGCAAATTGTATTAAAATTGTGTTTGTAGTGACCTAATTACTACTTTGGATGAATGTAGCAATTGATAAATTATTACAATCACAACTCTCATTTATCTTTAACAAAATGGTAACATTGCCAAGCTCAGTTTCACTTAGTATATTTATTTGATCCATTATTTTGACTTCTAGAAAGTAAATCATATGAGAATCAATGCTTATTTTGGGCTGTATCCACATAAATAAATCAGGCTGATAAAATCATTTGAAATTAAGGTTTGAAATCAAGAGACCAAATACAAATGTGTGTGTGTGTCTGTGTGTCTCTGTGTGTGTGGGTGTGTGACACAATGAAGTACTCTGACATCTTTGTTCCTTTTGTTGCTGCTCACCCTCACTGCTGGTAGGAAGGAGGTCTTTCATAATAACTTATTATGGTCTTCCATTAAAAGGTATGTATCATAAATGTTCTACTCTAAATATAAGAAACTACCACAGTCCTTTAAAGACAGAGCCAAGAACAGCTGTTTCTCACCTAAGATGTAAAGGGTGATGGGTCTTCTTAATCAGAAGGTCTGATGCTATGAGAGAGGTATAGGGTTAGAAAAAATATGAGGGAGGGAAACAGTCTATTCAATCACAGTGCGCCACTTTCTTTGCCACAGTAATTGTCTCCAGGATAGGGACATAATCCACATTACCTCATTATAAGCTTCACAAAATGCTAATGTGAGGATGGTAGGACAGAGCGTTTCTTTTCCTTTAGGATAATGGTTATATATGGGGTATACATACGTTCCAGATTTCCAAGGAATGTCTCACCTGGTTTATACCTCCTTTCTTAGCCTAATTTTAATATGACTCTTTTCACTCTGAAAGGTGTCTTGGTTTGGATAATAATTAATGTAGCTATTCTGGCTCAAAGGATCAGGTAATCTTGGTGCTGCTAATGTCCATTTCTCCTGATAAAGTAAACTCAACTATGTACAGATTAAAATCAGTCTCTGAAGTGTTACCAGGCAGTGAGATATGGAGATACAGACCCCTGAGATGACCAGAGCTTCTAAATGGATTTATGTTTCAGGTCATAGCAACCTGTTTTGAGCCAATTATTTGAATCAATAAATTTCCTTTTTTTTTTCTTAAACTTGCCACTTACAACCAGAAAGGTAATATTTCAATTCTCCCATTTTTGACCTGGGTCAAGCTACCTTTATCTAGTCTTCCATATTGTGTAACTCCTGTGTTAAACTTAATATTATACTTTATTGACATCATCTGTTTACTTATCTGATTTCCCTACTAGTCTGTGAGCTCCTTTAAACAGACCATGTCATATTTTTCTCTTTATTTTCAGCTCCTAAAAAAGAATAGTTAGTATTGAGTAGGTGCCCGGTAAATATTATTGAATAAATATAAGAATCAATGAATAAGTGAGTGAATGAATGCATGGTTGATGTGTTCAAAAGGGGATGAACAAAATACAACACCCAACTGCTTTCCTGTTATATTAGTCCAATGATGAAAAATAAACATATGCATAAAATCCTTGTTTGTCTAGATCCTAAAAGTTTTAAGACAAAATTTGAGCATTAATAATCTCTCTTTGTTACTGAGTCCAAGCTTATACTG
The DNA here is from genome assembly GCF_028021215.1 of Eschrichtius robustus. Classification (NCBI taxonomy): domain Eukaryota; kingdom Metazoa; phylum Chordata; class Mammalia; order Artiodactyla; family Eschrichtiidae; genus Eschrichtius; species Eschrichtius robustus. The sequence continues at coordinate 91,974,662 of NC_090826.1, forward strand.
CTCACCACAGAACAGGCCAATAAATCAAGGAATGAGGTGTTGGGGCAAGGAATACTGACCTAGGAGATGGTGGACTAGTGTCCCAAAGAACCATCTAACCTGAGTTAGAATTCAGGCTTTTTTTTAATATTTAAAGGGGAGGGAGTGTGGCCAGCTGTTGCTAAATATACCCTCAGTTCTACATTGTTCCTGCTTTTCTCTTACTATGTCATATACTTCCCACATCCCTTCCCTTCTGCATCTATTGTATGCTGTTTCTAAAGTAGTTTTAACCTGCCCTATGATCTTTTTCTCAAAGATCCTCTCTGACTCCCATTCTTCCCTCTATTCATATAATCCTATTATCTCTACTGCATATCCCATACTCTCTTTCTTTTCTGTATATTGTAATCTGCCTGCTTCTTCTATTTCCTATAAGTGTCAGCCCACTGGTATTTACTTCTTGAAACTACTCATTCTTGTACTTGCTTTGCCTTTAATTTTTACAACTCATTATCCATGTTTAATAATTAGCTATTATCAAAATAAGTGCTGTGTAACCAACCAGCCCCAAACTCAGCAGCTTACAACAACCAGTATTTATTTTTCTTGCTAATGATCTGCATATTCGTTGGAGTACCTCTGCTTCAGCTTGTAGGTTGAGCTCAGGTCTGCTCCCCTTGTTTCTACATTGTTCATGGATCAGTGGAATAAATAGAGGAAAATCTTCTCATCATGGATCTAAGGAACAAAAGAGGACAAGTCAAAATCTGTGGTTACAATGTATCTACTCACATTCCATTGACCAAAGTGATCTATAGTTTACCCCCAAGGGAGGGGAGTATCATTAAACAATAATCCAAGCCATTACACTATCCTTTCTCTTTACTATATTGCTCCTTATAGTCTATCTTGTCCAGTTGATTCTTTAGCATCAGTGTAAATCCAGTGCTATTTTTTCAGCTCTCAGATGCATCCAGGGTCCTCCAGTCCCACTACATTTTGCGTTGTGAAAAAGCTCTTTGTTGTGAGTAACTGGCCTCTATGTAACTAACTTGACAAAGGTAAACTTACAAGCTCATGTAATCCATAGAATAGTTTACAACCAAACCATGTGAAGGAAAAGGCACAGCTGATCCTCGGGAACAATGGGATTCAGCAACTCAGTTGCTGAGAGAAGTTTACCTGTTTCTCATCTTTGCTTCTTTTTGTCTGTGGGTTTCATTCTTTCTTACAGCTTACTGGCTTAGTTAACATGGTTGGAAACACAGGGAATTATCAAATTTCACATCTTGTGTTTTTCAACCCCAAAGAGGATCTGCATATTTTCCTCTCCAATGAGTTCAAGCAAATCAGAAGGCCTGTTTGGGACAGGTGGGCATCCCTAAACCTAGCAACCATGCCCTATATGTAAGGATAAGACAGTGTCAATGTGGGTAAATGGAGAATTTCACAGAAGAAAAGGAGGGTGTGTGAGTGTGGATCTCTTAATGTCTTTCAAATCCTTCTTAGTATTTTTCTCCCCATTTTATCTCATCTGTAAGTATAGCACCAGCTCTTATTCTAGCACAGCTGTTCTTGGCTTGGTAATGAACGTTGCTTATCATGGTGGATGCTGCTATAGATAGCATACTTGGGTTAGCAGTAATCCATCATCAGTACATAGTTTCTGTATATAAATAAGCTTATCTATATGATATAAAACAAATCATTACTAATTCACTTTGTTTTAGGATGATACTATGGAATAGTACATCAAAACATAATACTATTTCTTAAGAGAATATAAAATTTTATATGAGGTCTGAGATGTCATCCAAGTCTCCTTGACAAGAGAACTGCTCTATTCAATAAAAGCTGAATAATGTTTCTTCTGTAAATATAGATATCACACTTTAGGGAGAATATATAAATCACACCATCAACTTTAAAACAGCATGACCCTCAAACTGTGAGTCCATCTCATTTGTTGTATTACACACGTGAGAATTATATATTAATCTGACTGCTATTACCAGTGATAACCTCAATAATAGGTGCCTGAAAAGGGGGAATGCCAAGTACTTTGAGTGAGCTACAGAAAGCCTGTTAAGTGGTGAAGTATGCCTGAAATACACCAAGGGAAAAATATAGCCCTCAAAAAAAAAAACAGAGGTGTTCCTTACAGGCAGTAAAATAAAATCCTCTGTGGCCATTTCTGCTTTATGTTATAACCTGAATGTTATGAATAAATGTTTAACACTGAGTTGAAATAATTTCCCATCTGGTAGCTGACCATACTGTCTTTTCCTTTTGTTGTTAGCACAGCTGATGACTATTTTGAAACACAAATGAAGGATTTGTCAGGTGGGCTGCAAAGGAGAGTCCTACTTATCAAACTTGGAAGAGCTATTCTAAGTATACCCACAGTTCTACATTGTCCCAACAACTCAAAAACCCAAATACAAATGAAAATTAGACATCGTTAGAGCTACTATCTGTATGTGTTTGTATTTCTACTCAGAATTATATTTCCTAGCTTACATATTTGATTATATTGGGAAAATGTTAATGGTCACCCAGTAATAGTGCCTTAGGAATCCGCAAATGATAAACATACCACACCCACATATACGCACACAAAACTAAATTAATTTCCATGGTTAAATATATCATTGATTGATGTCCAGGTGCTGTTATGTATATTTACTTAACGCAATTCAACATTTATTTAATAAACACTATTATTTACACAGTGCTGCACAATGACTTAAAAGCAGTTCAATTCCTAGCTCAAAAGTCTGCATTTTTCATTTGAAGATTAGATAACCGTCAGGTATTTGTAATAAAGGCAGAGTTTATGCTATGTTAAAATAAAGCTTTATCCAAAGACCATAAGAATTATGAGCAACTAAAGATCACAACTAACTGGGAACATCACCTTCTTGGTGGTGGTATCATTTAAAATGAAAATTGAAGAATTTCTAGTACTTTGATAAGTAGATATGATAACAAAATAATTACTGTACAAGAAATTCATCTGACATATAATCAGTACTTAATAACTGCTAATTAAGTCTGAATTCAGGGTTCCAGACAGCATAAGTTAAAAAATGGAGTTAGTAAAGAAAAAACATATTTGAGGAGTGTACAAATTTCTCGGACCACAGGCTTCATGTAAGGTAAGTCTTAGGCAGTAAATTGGAGATTATAGGTGAGAAGCCACATTGTGGGAGGCCTCAAGTACGCTCTGAGAATCTTGTATTTTATTAAAAATAAAGGAGGGAAACTTGGAGTTTTCTGGGAAAGAACAAAATAGCCATAGTCATACTTTAAGTAGATTAATCTGATCATAGATTAGAATGGATTCTGGAGGAGAAATCTGGAGTCACAAAGATCAGTTAAGAGGCTTTTGCAATGGTCCTTTTGACAGACAGGTTGCTCACAAATATGTTTGCTCTCTTTCCTTTTGAGTAAATGGTTAAGATTCCATTTCCTTGTCCAGCTGAAGTTAGAGTAGGCATGTGACTTGCTCCCCAGCTGCCCCCCTCACCCCTTACAGTATATATATATATATATATATATATATATATAATTTTAGAATTAGGACATGTTTTGTGGCTTCTCATTACCACTGCCATTTTACAAAGTGGCTTCCCCATTAGTATTGATTGATGGAGTAAGGATGACATTCATGCAAAGCAGTGCCCTCATCTAGTTGGCACTTCACCTTAGCATGGGTGAGAAAAAGTCTTAAGAAAAAATAAGCCACTGAGATTTGAGGGTTGTTTTTTTATTACTTCATAACCAGGCCTATATTGACTGAACCTAGTGAAAGTTATTGGGTTGGCCAAAAAGTTCCTTTGGGTTTTTCCATAACATCTTACAGGAAAACTCAAATGAATTTTTGGCCAACCCAATAATTAGAACTTGGACTAGCATCAAGTTAGGGAAATAGAAATGTAAAAATAGATATGAAGTTGTTATTTTATGGACAGAATATGTTTTGATTCCATCCTCTGGGGTTCTGGTTATCCTCTAGTATTATAACTTCTGGCTCTTAGCTCCTTCTAGGTCTCCCTGAGATATCTAATACCATTTTGGATGAAACCACATGACAGTGGGAAGCTTAAAATCATGCAACATTTAGAGAAGAGATAAGCAAACAGGAAATTACAGCCCATAATAATCAAAGAAAACTTAGAAAAAATTGAGAAGCATGATTGTTAAGTTACACTCTTCTTAAAATTTTTCTGACCCTCTGTTGTTTTCTAACAGGTGAAGTTAGGGTACCAACTTCCTCAGAGTCAGCTGGAGTCTTGATAGAAATGCAAATTTATGAGCCTTAATGCAGCTGCAAGTATTATGATCTCTGACGGTGGAGGCCAGGAATCTGTACTCTACATTAAAATTTCAGAAACCTGCAATGCCACACTAAATTTTAAGAACCGCCACTAGTGTTAATATGCCCTCCCTTCTCTAAATTCCTAAGACATTTTTTTCTTTCTGCAGTTATTACAACCTTGAACATGATCTACCTAATTGCTAGGAATTTATATGTCTTACAGTTTTAGCTGTGTGTGTACTCCCAGGAGCCCTCAACATGTTTACATCTTTATTCTCCATAGTGTGTGGCACAGTTGTCTCAAAGTAGAAATTAAAACAACCAATATTCCACGTACAGTTCATTGACCTTAGTCACAAAAAAAGAGAAGAGAGAAGAGCTGTTAAATGACATTGAACATCTCATGGAAACTTTGTGAGAAACCCTACAGAAATCCTAGAGGTGGAAAGCTAGCAACAATATCCAATCATGACCTCAAAGTCCCTCTAAGGAAATACTATCATCTTTGGCACTGCAATAGCTCTTGACATTTTATAGCTGGGGTTCTACAACCTCGACCCCTGAAAAACTGGTACTTTGAACAGTATATTTGACAGACAGTAAATTCTGGGAAACATGACTAACTCCTTGCCTTGCTCACTTTAACGTTCAAGTCTTTCATGAATATCTATGGATAGAAGAACCTAAGTCATATGCCTGTATCCATGCAAAGGAGACATATGCTTTGGTCATGCAGAACTCATAATGTGAGAAATTTCCAAAATAAAGAGAGTTCTCAAATAACTGTAGCACAAATGGAAAATGTCAACTCTGTGGTTGAATATAACATTCTTTTCTACCTAAGACGGTGATTTTATAGGTGCTCTAGTTTATGAGAACATACAGGGACAGCCTTTTTAGCTCTCTACTAGGAGGTAACTGCCAGACAATAAACACCACTGAACTGAGATCTAGGTTATGAATGTTCTCTATCCAGTACAAATTCCTTAAATTCTTTTCAGACTCTGGTGTTTTTCCCTGTAAACTGAAGATCTTAAACTATACTGTCTGGAAGATCTCTTTTTGCTCCACAAATTCTGCCATTATTTAATTAATATTTATACAATAGAGAAGTGAATGTGGTTTCAATGACAAAAAGATTCTTGTACACATACATGTTTGGGACCACTAGGCATTAATTAATATTCACTCCAGTTCAGCCTATGTATTCTATTATAAATGTAATACATAAAAATATACAGGTCATATATAGGCAATGAAAATGGGACAAGAAACAAGTCACTGAGGATTTTTCCCTAGGAAAATGAATTTTGATTATTTAATCTGATCACGGACTCCCAGAAGTATCACAAGCCTGGAGTGTGATTGTTATTTTTAATGCAACGTTTCTCTTTTACTCCTTGTGATATCCCATCTATTCAAATTTCTGTCTCCTTCTCTACCTTTTCCACAGCAGTGGGAAGCCCTTTGTCTAGGTCATCTATAAATGTGTTATGTAGCACAAGATTTGTGACCATAGAGTTCAATAGCTTTTTCCTGTTGCTTATTGGTTGTAGGTTTACCTTTTGACCTTATGTAATATTCCATGTGATGCCAAATCAGCCATTTGGGGAGAGGGTTAGTGACCTCACTGACAATATAAAATGGCCAAACATGTTCCCTGTAACCTCCAATAAGTAAGATAAAGAGGGGGCAAATACTTAAAATGGAAATATGAGCAGCTATTCTTTTCAAGAAAAAGAAAAGCTGTGGACATTAATAAAAATATTTTGTAGCATTATGGTTCATGTATTTCTATTTTAATATGTATTTTTGCTATAGCATTAGTTGCTAGAATAATTGTGTGCTTTGTAGTCACCAAAATGGGGGGGGGTATAGATCCTAGATGAAATTTTCTGTGATAAGATATATTAATAAGATATATTAAATAATTGATAATTCAATATTGGTGGAATGAAATATCAGAGAAGGAGATGACAGTCTCTAATGAAATAATGATACCTAATGAGACTTCTGACTACTCATCTTCACTTTCTAGATGAAATACATTTTTTAAAATCATTACTACCACAATTTTACAGCTGCTGGTTCTTCATTATATCTATGGCTATTTTCTCCCACTTAACCTGAGTAAGTGACTATTAGAGTTCAGATCAATTTCACGTGAACTTTCATCCAGTACCTGCATGTCTAGTACACCTCCCTCCCCCTCAACATCGTATCATACACCAACTAACTTTACCTTGCATGGACCCAGCTCCCATGAACTTATGACCCCTCTTTTATCCCAGTTTGTTCTTCATATAACTATATAATATAAAGATGTTTAGGTTTATTTTATGTCCCCATCTCATCTCTTTCTCAACATTTAAATTCTTGAAGAGAAACTTCAAGCTTATTTTTTATTATTTCTCTTCAATTCTTGTTCCGTAGGTAAAATATGGTGTAAATATGTGACTGAATAGGCAAGTATTCAGCCCTTTCCCCTCAGCCTTTTACTGATATCTGAAATTTTATTCTCAACAAAATTTTAGTTATATTTTAAACATTAACTTCTCTGGCTGGACTTCTCTCAAAATAGTTTCCTATATTGGAGTGAAAAACACATGAATTCAAAATCACCTTATTAAGAATGAGTATCATCAGCACCTTTATCGAGTTCAAAAACCTGACTGCTGAGCACAGGACACTGCACTGAGGGCAAGTAGCTCAGAATGTGAGGGCTACTAAAGCTCCCACATGGAGACAGGGGACACCTTTCTATATAAGAGGTGTTTAGAGATTAGGTTCAAAGGAGACATATAGGACTTGTCTTGAAGCTGCATTTATTTTTAATTGGATTTGTTGTTTATATAAGATGGTTTGGGGAGAGATCTGTTGAGACTTTAAGGTGCTATAGTTCCTTCCAAGCCACACTTTGGTACAGCTGCTGTAAATGCAAGTGCTGAGGGGTTAGGGAATAGCTCTGGTCCCTCCAGCTTATTCATTTAGTCAACAAATATGTTATTGGTGTCAAGAATTGCTTTAGGCATTAACAGAACCATAGAAAACAAAATAGTTTATTTCTAAGCAATCCATGGAACTGAATTCCAGCTCTTTTGTCTTGGTTATCATATCCCCTTCAAAGCCTTGTGGAATGTTTCTTTCCTCACAACGTTTCTGAAAATTAAAATAGCCATTCCAACCCCTTTTCCATGAGAGGTTTATCAGATAATAGCACAATATTGAAACAATAAATCTGCTCAGTAAAAATCAAGCACAGTAGCTACTCCATCACAATGAGTTGCTCTTCTTCTCATCAGAATTACTGCCCTTAGGAGAGAGAAGGAAATAAGCCTGTATTTCCTGGGGTCCTAGATGTGTCTTTCTGGGGATGAGGTTCACAGGTAAATGGTGAGAAGTGGATTTAAAGCACACGAACAGAATTAGTAAGGGAATGTCATAAGCAGGAAGAAATACCAAAAATACAGAAAAGGCTGATTATGGGTTATCTTCATATAAAGAAGTGTCATGAAATACTTTTAACACATCTTAGACTCATCTCTATCTTGTGGGCAGCCCAGACTTCCATGCCCAAAGGAGTACAAAGAATTTTTTTCTAAGAAGCACATGAGTCTTTTTCTTTTTTTTAAACAAAGTACTGATTTAAAAACAAACAAACAAACAAAAAACCCCAAGAACACAAAAACCAAATACTCCTCAAAGACAAATCTGTGTCTTTATTAGACCAAATCTTTACCAAGAGGATAAACTCTGCATGACCGGTAAAGAAATCCTCTGATTTTACTTCAGAGGAAAGAAGTCTATTATATTGTGAACACTAAAAAAAAAAAAAAAATTTTTTTTTTTAGTTTCAAAATATAGTATCATACAAACAGTTTTATGTGTAATATTTTAAATAAGAAATAATTATAAAAGAAAAATGAAATGCTTACCACCAGTGTCATAGTTCACAACAACTTATACCGTCTTACAGTTTCTGTGAAACAGTAGTCTGGGCACAATTTACCTGAGTCCTCTGCATCAGGACCTTTGCTTCAGGTCTCACAAGCCTGCAAACTAAGTGTCAGCCAGGGCTGCAGTCTCATCTCAAGGCTCAGCTGAGGAAGTATCCACTTCCAAGCACATGTGATTGTTGGTAGAATTCAGTTCCTGTGGTTTAAAAGACTGAGTGTCTCACTTTTCTGCTGGGTGTTAGGTAGAGGCTTCCCTTATTTCCGTGCCATGTGGGTCTCTCCATATGACAGCTTAAAACACAGCAGCTTGTTTCATCAAATCCAGCAAGAGAGAAAGAGTCTACTAGCAAGGTTGATTATAATTTTATGCAATGTAACCACAGAAGTGTTATCCCATTACCTTTGCGGTATTCAATCTATTAGAAGCAAGTCATAAGTTCTGCCCACACTCCAGGAGAGGGGATTACACGGGTGTGATAGAGAAAGTATAAGTGAGGATCATCCTAGAGCCTGGCCACTATAGTCCACCCTCGTATCCCTTCCATCTGAACAATACATTCACCTCCTTCCAACGTCTCCAAGTGTCTCATCCCATGACAGCATCTGCCCAAATGCCATCATCTAAATCAGGTATAAATGTGGATGAGGCTTTTTGGGTGTACTTTCTCTTGATCCATGGACATGTAAAACTAGAGAGACAAGTTATCTTCTCTCCACATTCAAAATACAATGGTGGGACAGGCATAAGGAAACATTTATAGAGGTTCCTGTTCAAAAATGGGGACATGAGCGATACAAAGGAGTCATCAGTCCATAGCAATTCTGAAATACAGCTGGGCAAAAGCTGGATCTGCTTCGATTAGGTTTTAAAGGCCTGGGAATAGTTCACTGTGACTCCTGGTTCCATCCTAAGTCATCCTTCTGTTTTTATGAATAGTAGCATGCATAGGCAGCCAAGTGGTTTTATCAGTCTGCTTCCTGATGGTAGAATTTTAAGGGCCCAACAACTCTTTCTCATTCTGCACTCTCACTATCCCTCTCAGTTCAAGTTTTCAGTGTTGTGTTCTGTGTGTTTCTTTTTCTTTTCTGACTAAAATAACTTTCTCAAAAACTTGTGGATCTTCTGTGAATTCCACTTGGGTTCCCTCCATTAGACAACAGCCGCACCCACTGAGCTCTTTGGGACCAGCACTTTCCTACCTTGAGCTCCTGCTGAGAAGGCTGAGACACAACATGATTATTTTTCCTAGAGGCCCCATTGTTAGAGAGGCTCTAGAAGGCACACCTTTATCTCTTTAATGGGTTCTCTGATTGAATACTCTGACCTTTTGATCTTTGTAAGATTGTCACAAGACATATAGTCACTTCCTCAGCTTTTTCCCTAGACTATGGCTTATCTCAATTCCACTTTCTCCTAATAATGTTTAGAAGCTATTTCTCAACTTCAGCATCTTATGCTATGTGGAAAAGCTGAGAATTTTCAAAATAGTTGAGTTCTGGTTCCTTCATGTTTAACATTTCTTCCCTCAGTTTATACCTCTCCTCTCATATTTTCCTATAAGGAGGAAGAAACCAGGTAACATTTTACTTGGAAATCTCCTTAGCTGGATAACCAAGTTTATCACTTCCATGTTCTGATTTCCACATAATTGAAGGATAGAATTTCGTTATGCTTTCTGCTACTGTATAACAAGGATCTCTCCTTCCTCTAGTTTCAATAACAAGTTCCTCACTTTTCAGCCCTCACTAACAACATCCTTGAAGTGCAGATCTCTACTAACAGCTTATTGAAGGCACGTTAGGCTTTCTCTATGATTGGCGCAATTGTAATTGGAAACATGGAGGTCTGGGAGTCCTGCTAATGCAGCTTACGTGTGCTCTCTGTTCCTACTCAGGTTTTCTCCCAGATGTGCCATTTCTGTCTTATAATGGATTGTTTCTGAACCCATCCTGCCTTATGTCTTGGTGTATCCAACAGAGCCAGTTCATTGAAGACAGTTCTACACACATTCTCACATGGTGCTCCATGATCAAGCATTCTGTACCTACAAGAGCCACATAACATAAAATATATGTTTATTAAAAAGTCCATAATTCTTTTTTTTAAATTTTTAAAATATTTATTTATTTATTTTGGCTGCACCAGGTCTTAGTTGCGGCATGTGGACTCTTAGTTGTAGCATGGGAAGTCCCTAAAAGTACATCATTCTTTAATGAGGAAAGCTAGGAGTCTGTATTGTGATTTTCCCACTGGAGCATGTTTTCATTTTTCACCTGCATCTTTTGCTACCACTGACACATCTAATGTCATGGAGTCTGGCTGATTGTATGGCCCATGTGGCAGGAATACTTGCACTGAATGTGGACCTGCCGCAGAAACCTTTCCTGATCTAGGCCCCACTTAGTGTCAGCACTCTTCCATCAGCCATCTAATGTATCAGTCAGATTTATTCTTCCTAAACATAACCCAAAGATGCCTAGCAGGTGCTGTGCTTCATTCTTTGTAGTAGGGAATGAAATCTGCAGCAATTTGTCTTTGACTTTGAAGGAAATGTGCTGGCATACCCTTTATTACTGGATACCTAAAAACTGAAGTGATGTCATAGGTCCCTGAATTTTCATAGAATTTGCCTCCCACACTCTGGAGCACATGTGTCTTCCCAAGGCTTCTAGCATAGTAGCCACCTCTAGTTTGTCCCGTCTAATTGATGGTGTCATCTATTAGTATGTAATGGATTAGTATAATATTTAGTGAGATGCCCAGGACATTAAGATCTGTTCAGACTGCATCAAGGCAAAGGGTGGTAGACTTAACATGTCCCCGAAGCAAAACTATAAATGAATGTTTTCCATAGCATGTAAACACAAACTTTCTGATTCTCTTTTCTAACTGGAATCTAAAAAGAACATATTTGCCAACTCAAGTATTGTGTGACATCTTTGTATGATTTATTAATTTGTTCTAGTTTGCTCTAATTTGACTCATCTGTCAGTCTAGCTGCAACTGAGGGAGCCTGTGATATCCTACAGTCATTCTTCAAGTCACTGTACTTTCTGCAGGGACTAAACTGGAGATGTAAATACTAGAGATATGAATGGAACCACCACCCCTACACCCTTTAGGTCTTTAATGGTAGTACTAATCTCCACCATCCCTTTGGGAGTGCAATATTGTTTTTAGCTTGCTATCTTATCTAGGGCTTGAAGCAGTTTTAGAGGTTTCTACTTGGCCTTCCTCATCCATGGTAGTCCTTACCTGATAAGTCAAGGATTCAATATGGGCATTCTTCCAACTGCCATGTATATCAAATCCAATTATACTTTGGGACTGGAGACACTACCAATGGGTGGGTCTATGGACCTAATGAGTCCTTTGTGAATTAAGTTTTAGCAAGAAGTCCATTTAATACTTTTTCTCCTAAGCCTTAAACCTGCACTGGGGAGGGGGATTTGTGAAGAGACTTTGGGTCTGTGGGTAACAATACCAACTCAAGCCCTTAAAAATTCTGAATAGTCTCCTTTACACAATGTTCATTCACTTCAGTAATGTTTATATGTCTTTAAGGAAAGAACTTGGAGAATCATTAAAGTATATACCTGCTGCAGTGTTGCAGGGTCTTTTCTCCTAGGAAACTGACTGCCTTTTCAGTCAATGGGTTCTGGACCTAAAAATTGACTAAAATCTAGAAACTGATCTGGAAATCATGATTTTGGGGGCAACAATCACCCTAAGTATTCTGATTCCTTATTCTTACTCTTTTTTTCTGGTTATAGATGTTCTCTAGAACCTTTGTAGGCTGTACCGTTTGGCTCCATGTTACACTAAGAGTCTCTGTAATTTCTTGCAAGTCAGAGCCCACTGGCTGCTCTTCCAACCTTTCAGGTTGTTTCAGTAATTGTGGTCTCTGACTTCTAGAGGTTGTGTAGCAAAACCTGGCCTTTATTACTTTGAGATCCCATTAACTCCATTGATATTAATACAATCAGTGACCACTTCTATTATTATCTCTATCCTGAAGAAAACAGCCATCACTGAACTTTTTCAGAGTTGCTGGTGTGCCTTTCATTAGCACATTTCTGATGGCCTTGGAGGATGGCATATCCTCCGGGCCCTCCTTTGGAACATAATCCTCTGATAGATCTGCTTACCTAGCATAATATATACAATATAACAATTCCCGATCTTAGGTTTTCCCAATCAGAACACTGATGTTAGCATAATGATGGCCTTGGTGAGAGTCCCTGGAGATCTGTAACTCTATCAGATTCTGAGTCTGCTGCATGGCTGCAACAGCTCTTCCACTGCAGGAGACAACTGCCTCTTTGTAAGCTGCCAAAAAAGCCCTCTGTTTTCCTACTGTCTCTCACACTTTGGTTACTTATTATCCTTCAGTGAGTCATCAATGCTACTTACTGAGCTAGGCCACTGTTTTTTTTTTTTTTTTTTTTATAGATAATTAAATTTATTTATTTATTTATTTATTTAAACATCTTTATTGAAGTATAATTGCTTCACAGTGGTGTGTTAGTTTCTGCTTTATAACAAAGTGAATCAGCTACACAAATACACACGTTCCCATATCTCCTCCCTCCCGCATCTCGCTCCCTCCCACCCTCCCCATCCCACCCCTCTAGGTGGTCACAAAGCACCGAGCTGATCTCCCTGTGCTATGCGACTGCTTCCCACTAGCTATCTATTTTACATTTGATAGAGTATATATGTCCATGACACTCTCTCACCCTGTCACATCTCACCCCTCCCCCTCCCCATATCCTCAAGTCCATTCTTTAGTATGTCTGTGTCTTTATTCCCATCTTGCCACTAGGTGCTTCATGACATTTTATTTTTTTCCTTAGATTCCATATATATGTGTTAGCATACTGTATTTGTTTTTCTCTTTCTGACTTACTTCACTCGGTATGACAGACTCTAACTCCATCCACCTCATTACAAATACCTCCATTTCATTTCTTTTTATGGCTGAGTAATATTCCATTGTATATATGTGCCACATCTTCTTTATCCATTCATCCAATGATGGACACTTAGGTTGCTTCCATGTCCTGGCTATTGTAAATAGAGCTGCAATGAACATTTTGGTACATGACTCTTTTTGAATTACGGTTTTCTCAGGGTATATGCCCAGTAGTGGGATTGCTGGGTCGTATGGTAGTTCTATTTGTAGTTTTTTCAGGAACCTCCATACTGTTCTCCATAGTGGCTGTATCAATTTACATTCCCACCAACAGTGCAAGAGTGTTCCCTTTTCTCCACACCCTCTCCAGCATTTATTGTTTGTATGTTTTTTGATGATGGCCATTCTGACCGGTGTGAGATGATACCTCATCGTAGTTTTGATTTGCATTTCTCTAATGATTAATGATGTTGAGCATTCTTTCATGTGTCTGTTGGCCATCTGTATATCTTCTTTGGAGAAATGTCTATTTAGGTCTTCTGCCCATTTTTGGATTGGGTTGTTTGTTTTTGTGATATTGAGCTGCATGAGCTGCTTGTAAATCTTGGAGATTAATCCTTTGTCAGTTGCTTCATTTGCAAATATTTTCTCCCATTCTGAGGGTTGTCTTTTGGTCTTGTTTATGGTTTCCTTTGCTGTGCAAAAGCTTTTAAGTTTCATTAGGTCCCATTTGTTTATTTGTGTTTTTATTTCCATTTCTCTAGGAGCTGGGTCAAAAAGGATCTTGCTGTGATGTATGTCAGAGAGTGTTCTGCCTATGTTTTCCTCTAAGAGTTTGATAGTGTCTGGCTTTACATTTAGGTCTTTAATCCATTTTGAGTTTATTTTTGTGTATGGTGTCAGGGAGTGTTCTAATTTCATACTTTTACATGTACCTGTCCAATTTTCCCAGCACCACTTATTGAAGAGGCTGTCTTTTCTCCACTGTATATGCTTGCCTCCTTTATCAAAGATAAGGTGACCATATGTGCGTGGGTTTATCTCTGGGTTTTCTATCCTGTTCCATTGATCTATATTTCTGTTTTTGTGCCAGTACCAAACTGTCTTGATTACTGTAGCTTTGTAATATAGTCTGAAGTCAGGGAGCCTGATTCCTCCAGCTCCATTTTTCGTTCTCAAGATTGCTTTGGCTATTTGGGGTCTTTTGTGTCTCCATACAAATTGTGAAATTTTTTGTTCTACTTCTGTGAAAAATGCCTGTGGTAGTTTGATAGGGATTGCATTGAATCTGTAGATTGCTTTGGGTAGTAGAGTCATTTTCACAATGTTGATTCTTCCAATCCAGGAACATGGTATATCTCTCCATCTATTTGTATCATCTTTAATTTCTTTCATCAGTGTCCTATAATTTTCTGCATACAGGTCTTTTGTCTCCGTAGGTAGGTTTATTCCTAGATATTTTATTCTTTTTGTTGCAATGGTAAACGGGAGTGTTTTCTTAATTTCACTTTCAGATTTTTCATCATTAGTATATAGGAATGCAAGAGATTTCTGTGCATTAATTTTGTATCCTGTTACTTTACCAAATTCATTGATTAGCTCTAGGAGTTTTCTGGTGGCAGTTTTAGGATTCTCTATGTATAGTATCATGTCATCTGCAAACAGTGACAGCTTTACTTTTTCTTTTCCGGTTTGGATTCCTTTTATTTCTTTGTCTTCTCTGATTGCTGTGGCTAACACTTCCAAAACTATGTTGAATAATAGTGGTGAGAGTGGGCAACCTTGTCTTGTTCCTGATCTTAGTGGAAATGGTTTCAGTTTTTCACCATTGAGGACAATGTTGGCTGTGGGTTTGTCATATATGGCCTTTATTATGTTGAGGAAAGTTCCCTCTATGCCTACTTTCTGCAGGGCTTTTATCATAAATGGGTGTTGAATTTTGTCGAAAGCTTTCTCTGCATCTATTGAGATGATCATATGGTTTTTCTCCTTCAATTTGTTAATATGATGTATCACGTTGATTGATTTGCGTATATTGAAGAATCCTTGCATTCCTGGAATAAACCCCACTTGATCATGGTGTATAATCCTTTTAATGTGCTGTTGGATTCTGTTTGCTAGTATTTTGTTGAGGATTTTTGCATCTATGTTCATCAGTGATATTGGCCTGTAGTTTTCTTTCTTTGTGACATCTTTGTCTGGTTTTGGTATCACGGTGATGGTGGCCTCGTAGAATGAGTTTGGGAGTGTTCCTCCCTCTGCAATATTTTGGAAGAGTTTGAGAAGGATAGGTGTTAGCTCTTCTCTAAATGTTTGATAGAATTCGCCTGTGAAGCCATCTGGTCCTGGGCTTTTGTTTGTTGGAAGATTTTTAATCACAGTTTCAATTTCAGTGCTTGTGATTGGTCTGTTCATATTTTCTATTTCTTCCTGGTTCAGTCTCGGTAGGTTGTGCATTTCTAAGAATCTGTCCATTTCTTCCAAGTTGTCCATTTTATTGGCATAGAGTTGCTTGTAGTAATCTCTCATGATCGTTTGTATTTCTGCAGTGTCAGTGGTTACTTCTCCTTTTTCATTTCTAATTCTATTGATTTGGGTCTTCTCCCTTTTTCTCTTGATGAGTCTGGCTAATGGTTTATCAATTTTGTTTATCTTCTCGAAGAACCAGCTTTTAGTTTCATTGATTTTTGCTATTGTTTCCTTCATTTCTTTTTCATTTATTTCTTATCTGATCTTTATGATTTCTTTCCTTCTGCTAGCTTTGGGGTTTTTTTGCTCTTCTTTTGCTAATTGCTTTAGGTGCAAGGTTAAGTTGTTTATTCGAGATGTTTCCTGTTTCTTGAGGTAGGCTTGTATTGCTATAAACTTCCCTCTTAGCACTGCTTTTGCTGCATCCCATAGGTTTTGGGTCGTCGTGTCTCCATTGTCATTTGTTTCTAGGTATTTTTTGATTTCCCCTTTGATTTCTTCAGTGATCACTTCGTTATTAAGTAGTGTATTGTGTAGCCTCCATGTGTTTGTATTTTTTACAGATCTTTTCCTGTAATTGATATCTAGTCTCATAGCGTTGTGGTCGGAAAAGATACTTGATACGATTTCAATTTTCTTAAATTTACCAAGGCTTGATTTGTGACCCAAGATATGATCTATCCTGGAGAATGTTCCATGAGCACTTGAGAAAAATGTGTATTCTGTTGTTTTTGGGTGGAATGTCCTATAAATATCAATTAAGTCCATCTTGTTTAATGTATCATTTAAAGCTTGTGTTTCCTTATTTATTTTCATTTTGGATGATCTGTCCATTGGTGAAAGTGGGGTGTTAAAGTCCCCTACTATGATTGTGTTGCTGTCGATTTCCCCTTTTATGGCTGTTAGTATTTGCCTTATGTATTGAGGTGCTCCTATGTTGGGTACATAAATATTTACAATTGTTATACCTTCCTCTTGGATCGATCCCTTGATCATTATATAGTGTCCTTCTTTGTCTCTTGTAATAGTCTTTATTTTAAAGTCTATTTTGTCTGATATGAGAATTGCTACTCCAGCTTTCTTTTGATTTCCATTTGCATGGAATATCTTTTTCCATCCCCTCACTTTCAGTCTGTATGTCTCTAGGTCTGAACTGGGTCTCTTGTAGACAGCATATATATGGGTCTTGCTTTTGTATCCATTCAGCCAGTCTGTGTCTTTTGGTGGGAGCATTTAATCCATTTACATTTAAGGTAATTATCGATATGTATGTTTCTATTCCCATTTTCTTAAATATTTTGGGTTTGTTATTGTAGGTGTTTTCCTTCTCTTGTGTTTCTTGCCTAGAGAATTTCCTTTAGCATTTGTTGTAAAGCTGGTTTGGTGGTGCTGAACTCTCTCAGCTTTTGCTTGTCTGTAAAGGTTTTAATTTCTCCATCACATCTGAATGAGATCCTTGCTGGGTAGAGTAACCTTTTCTCCTTCATCACTTTAAGTATATCTTGCCACTCCCTTCTGGCTTGCAGAGTTTCTGCTGAAAGATCAGCTGTTAACCTTATGGGGATTCCCTTGTGTGTTATTTGTTGTTTTTCCCTTGCTGCTTTTAATATGTTTTCTTTATATTTAATTTTTGATAGTTTGATTAATATGTGTCTTGGCATGTTTCTCCTTGGATTTATCCTGTATGGGACTCTCTGTGCTTCCAGGACTTGATTAACTATTTCCTTTCCCATATTAGGGAAGTTTTCAACTATAATCTCTTCAAATATTTTCTCAGTCCCTTTTTCTCTTCTTCTTCTGGGACCCCTATAATTCGAATGTTGGTGCGTTTAATGTTGTCCCAGAGGTCTCTGAGACTGTCCTCAGTTCTTTTCATTCTTTTTTCTTTATCCTGCTCTGCAGTAGTTATTTCCACTATTTTATCTTCCAGGTCACTTATCCGTTCTTCTGCCTCAGTTATTCTGCTATTGATCCCGTCTAGAGTATTTTTAATTTCGTTTATTGTGTTTTTCATCGTTGCTTGGTTCCTCTTTAGTTCTTCTACACACTTGTTAAATGTTTCTTGCATTTTGTCTATTCTATTTCCAAGATTTTGGACCATCTTTACTATCATTATTCTGAATTCTTTTTCAGGTAGACTGCCTATTTCCTCTTCATTTGTTAGGTCTGGTGTGTTTTGACCCTGCTCCTTCATCTGCTGTGTGGTTTTTTGTCTTCTCATTTTGCTTATCTTACTGTGTTTGGGGTCTCCTTTTCACAGGCTGCAGGTTCGTAGTTCCCGTTGTTTTTGGTATCTGTCCCCAGTGGCTAAGGTTGGTTCAGTGGGTTGTGTAGGCTTCCTGGTGGGGCGGACTAGTGCCTGTGTTCTGGTGGGCACGTCCACGTCTGGTGGTGTGTTTTGGGGTGTCTGTGGCCTTATTATGATTTTAGGCAGCCTCTCTGCTAATGGATGGGGCTGTGTTCCTGTCTTGCTAGTTGTTTGGCATAGGGTGTCCAGCACTGTAGCTTGCTGGTCGTTGAGTGATGCTGGGTCTTGATGTTGAGATGGAGATCTCTGAGAGATTTTTGCCGTTTGGTATTACGTGGAGCTGGGAGGTCTCTTGTGGACCAGTGTCCTGAAGTTGGCTCTCCCACCTCAGAGGCACAGCCCTGATGCCTGGCTGGAGCACCAAGAGCCTTTCATCCACACGGCTCAGAATAAAGGGGAGAAAAAAATAGAAAGAAAGAAAGAAAGAGGATAAAATAAAATAAAATAAGGCTATTATAATAAAAAATAAGAAAAAAAATTATTAAGAATAAATGTATTCAGAAAAAATTTTTTTTTAATTTTTAAAAATAGATTTATTAATTTTTTATAGTAAAAAATAAGAAAAAAATTAAGAAAAAAATTTATTAAGAAAAAAATATGAAAAAACTTCTTAAATTTTTTTTTAATTTCTAAAAATAGAAAATAAGCAAAAAATTATTAAGAAAACATTTATTAGGAAAAAAATTTTTTTTAAGTAAAAAAACAAAACAAAACAAAAAACCACGGACGGACCTAACCCTAGGACTAATGGTGAAAGCAAAGCTATACAGACAAAATCTCACCCAGAAGCATACACATATACACTCACAAAAAAAGGAAAAGGGGAAAAATTAATATATCCTGCTCCCAGAGTCCACCTCTTGAATTTGGGGTGATTCGTTGTCTATTCAGGTATTCAACAGATGCAGGCACATCAAGTTGTTTGTGGAGCTTTAATCCGCTGCTTCTGAGGCTGCTGGGAGAGATTTCGCTTTCTCTTCTTTGTTCGTACAGCTCCCGGGGTTCAGCTTTGGATTTGGACCCGCCTCTGCGTGTAGGTCGCCTGAGGGCGTCTGTTCCCCGCCCAGACAGAACCGGGTTAAAGGAGCAGCTGCTTCGGGGGCTCTGGCTCACTCAGGCCGGGGGGAGGGAGCGGTTCGGAGGAGGCGGGGTGAGCCTGCTGCGGCAGAGGCCGGCGTGACGTTGCAGCAGCCTGAGGCGCGCAGTGGGTTCTCCCGGGGAATTTGTCCCCGGATCACAGGACCCTGGCCATGGCGGGCTGCACAGGCTCCCGGGAGGGGCGGTGTGGAGAGTGACCTGTGCTCGCACACAGGCTTCCTGGTGGCGGCAGCAGCAGCCTTAGCGTCTCCTGCCCGTCTCTGGAGTCCGCGCTGATAACCGCGGCTTGCGCCTCTCTCTGGGGTCCGTGCTGTTAGCCACAGCTCGCACCCTCCTCTGGAGTTCATTTAGGCGGCGCTCTGAATCCCCTCTCCTTGCGCGCCGCGAAACAAAGAGGCAAGAAAAAGTCTCTTGCCTCTTCGGCAGCTGCAGACTTTTTCCTAGACTCCCTCCCGGCTAGCACCGAAGCCTGAGCCTCAGCTCCCAGCCCCGCCCACCCCGGCGGCTGAGCAGACAAGTCTCTCCGGCTGGTGAGTGCTGCTCGGCGCCGAGCCTCTGTGCGGGAATCTCTCCACTTTGCCCTCCGCACCTCTGTGGCTGCACTCTCCTCCGTGGCTCCGAAGCTTCCCCCCTCTGCCACCCGCAGTCTCTGCCCACGAAGGGACCCCCTAGTGTGTGGAAACCTTTCCTCCTTCACGGCTCCCTCCCACTGGTGCAGGTCCCATCCCTATTCTTTTGTCTCTGTTATCTTTTTTCTTTTGCCCTACCCAAGTACGTGGGGATTTTCTTGCCTTTTGGGAGGTCTGACGTCTTCTGCCAGCGTTCAGTGGGTGTTCTGTAGGAGCAGTTCCACGTGTAGATGTATTTCTACTGTATCTGTGGGAAGGAAGGTGATCTCCGCGTCTTACTCTTCCGCCATCTTGCCCCTCCTCCTAGGCCACTGTTATTTTAGGTGTTGTCCTTTTCCATAGTTTTTGAATTCCTGAATATTGCAAACTAGCACAGATGTTTATCTCCACTGCGATATTTTCAGAGGTCTTCATTTCAGTAAAATATTTACAGTTGGACCCAACCTTAGGCTAGGCACTGAGCACTGAGACAAGAATGGGCTCTTGTCCCCAGGACAGCTGCCAGCTTCAAAATTTGCTTACCTCCAAGGAATCTGGCCTTCAAAATTTTCCTGACGTTGCATCCAGCTCAGTCATTCAAAGTTTCCTCGGTGAATGGGTTTCTCTGATCCTCTTGTCCACCACGTATTTGGGAACCAAGTCTCATGGGCATTGTTATGTTTATGGGAATATAAGGATATATTTCTCCCTTATTCTTACCTTCTTTATTTTTCTCACCCTTAGTGTGAGAAAGAATGACAAGTTGAATGTCTTGTTAAGTTAATAATTTGATATTATGCTAAAAAAGAGGGTCCTTATTGGCAAGAAAAAATTTTTCATGTTTCTTCAATGCTCCAAGACTTATGCCTCTTCATACCTGCCCTTCCAGACTTTGTGACTCTTACTTAGGAGGTACATATAACTGATAACCCTCTGACATCTGTAGATATCATAGCATCCTTTTTGATAACTTTAAAAATACAAATAGATATATTTTCTTGATAATTTCATAGTAGTAATTAATATATTTTACATTTTATAAGTACTCATACATTTAAGAAGTTTATATGGAATCAAATTAATGTCCTGTATTAGTTTTCTGTTGATGCTTAATTAATTATCCCAAAACTGAGTAGCTTAAAGCAACAAATATTATCTCCATATTTCTATAGGTAAGGAATGTCGGTATGGCTTGGCAGGGTGCTCTGGCTCAGGGTCTCTCATCAGTGTTCAGTTGAGCTGTCAGTTGGCCTATTCTGAAGCTTGACTAGGGGAGGATTTGTTTCCAAGCTCTTTCATGTAGATATTGGCAGAATTCAGTGCCTCATGAGCACCAAATCCTGTAGTGAGAACCTCAGGCTGTAGAACTGAGAACTTTGGTTTCTCACTGACTGTTGGCCAGGGTCTCTCTCAGCAACCAGCCACATTAGCCTCTACAGAGGAGCTTACAACATAGCAGCTGGCTTTCCTAAGAGGCGATGAGCCAGAGAGCAAGCAGGGAACCAGCACCCAAGATGGAAGCCACTGTCTTTGTATGACCTAGTCTCTGAAGTGCCATCCTGTTACTTCTGCTGTATTCTAGTCATTGTGAGAGAGTCAATACATCTATCCCACATTATAATCATTTAAGACATTCTGGGTTTTTCTATATTTATGCCACTTGCTAGCAGTGTGATCTTTGACAGATTATTTAATTTGGGGAAGCCCCATTTCCTTCTGGAAAATTCAGGATAGTAATATAAGTCCTGCCCATACTTATGGTCATAGCTACAATTTTTTTCTCAGAGTGGTCCTCAGTATGGATTCAATTTTCATTTGCTAAAATTCAAAAGATGGCTATTAGTAATTACTTTCTTTTTATGAAGTAGTTAATTATTCACTAGCACATATATCAGTTCTACAAATTTGTAAATAACAGTTTTCTTTTTTTCTTCAAACTGAAATATAACTGAAACTTTATTAGTAAATATACACAATGGATGGTTTTTTTTAAATATTATTTTCCATTTTTAAATATTATTTGTCATTTCAGTGAGAAGTCACATCATGCTCAGATGAAGTGAGAAATCAGTTCCATCTGATTTCCACTCCCTTGGCCCTACTGAATTATAAAACTACAGGGATAGTGGGTCAGGAAGTGCTGGCTGCATTACTGCTCTCTCACACCCATCCGTCCCCTCTGCAGCTTGAGAGGCCACTGCCCAGAGACCCCATAACCTCTCAAGATCTCCCACTTTCATTTGCAACATGATGGGGGTGGACAAGGGGGTTGGAGACATCCCTCTGAGGTCTTGTCAGTTTCCTGGAAAAAGATTATAGGCTGCACCTATTTTCACAAACATTTCCTAAAGCCAATTCCTATACAGAGAAATTCTTAACAATTAATTCTTATAATACTGACTGCACATAAGGGTTTGCCTTAGTTTATTTCAGGAATTATCATATTATATTGATATGTTGTTAGATATTTCAGCAATGATAAGAAATTTAGTTCGGTATCCAGTGTGTATTATCAAATTTATTTATTTAAATGTTAAGAATATTTTAAGCCATCTGGATAATCTGAAGGAAAAGTGCTAAGACTTGTAAACATATTTTTATTAGATTTTATTATGTTTTCCTATTGTTGTATATGTTATCTTTTATACTGGTGACTACATAATGGTATGATAAAACAATATTACATATTAGAAGGTCAAAACACATTAGTTGTCTCTGTATTTTTTAACAAGTTAAACAAAAATATATATTCACTTAGAAATCTGACTTTAGCAGTCATCTTGTTTTGTAGTAGAAATGGTTTTGTGGTAGAAAAAGTAGAAATGAGATTTTTGTAATGTGTTTTCCACTTGTATTTCTTCCACTTTGGTAAATGCTGTTGCCATTCTTTTAGAAATGAGATCCTGAGGTATCTTTGACAATGTCCTATGGGGCAAATATGGAGAATAATATAATCTGACACTTAAATAACCATAAATGACTAAGTAAATGTCCAAGTCACTAGGGGAAAGAGAAGGTCATAGAGTCTGTATTTCAGCTGGCAGAGCAGGAATAAATTACGCCCTAGAGAATTCAGCTGTGTTCAAGGAAGCAGAGCATTACCTATGCTAACATATTGACAGAGGACAAAGAAAGGTTCAATTAACTCAATAGCTAACCTTAAAAGTTTAAAAGAACCTACCACTGAAGAAGCAGTATCAAATTCATTATCCTTTTGGAGGAGGGGGTCATTCATTTGTGTAACAAAGATGGAGCACCAACCATGTGACACATTTTCATGGAGTTTACAATCTAACTGGAGAAACTGACCTTAACAAAACTATTAAGGAAATAATTGCACAATTACACACCTAAATATGTGCAGTGTGTTATGAGCGTATTGAAGAGTGGAATTAGTCTTTGGAGGTCAGGCAAAGGTGACCTAAGGAAGTGACTCAAGCCGAGAGCTGCCTATTGAGGTCATTTACTAGCTAATAGACAAAGAAGGGGAGGGAGGAGAAAGGATTTGGGCAGAGAGAAAAATCGGGTCTATGCCTCATGGTCGGTGCTGTTCCAGCAGGAGCTGGTACCACTTGTCCTGAAGATCTTCCCTTCAAAATTCCCTGAAGTTGCACCAGCTGCCCCAGTGCTTGGCAGTTGGAAGAAGGAATTGAAATCTGGGAGGCAACGGGCTCCATACAATAGGGTAAGTCGCTCTGGTTTGTACAGCCAGAAACTTTATTCCTTTCCACTTGGGGCTTTTTTTCCTCTGGAATAAACCAATTTGTTTTGTATTTGAGTGGGGTACCCTGTTGGAGAGCAGAAATAGTTGCTGGACTTTCATCCAATTTGTGAACCAGTTCGTTTGTTTCTGTGGATGCTAGAATTTGTGGGCACTTTTTGTGTTTTGTTTTTCTTGTATTTCTGTCTTTAAAGGATGGGGAAGGTTTCATCTATCCTTAAAGAAAGTCCTCTGGTGTGCATTTTGGGTAAGTGGTCTGATTACAGCTATGAACCCATGACTAAAAGGAAGATGATACTTTATGGCCAAGACAATGTATGGCCACAGTACCTGTTAGGCTCTCCTCAAGGGATTTATGCAGGGTTATTTTGGGACCCTGTGCACCATGTACTGTCGCCCTTGCTGTGGTAATTACGTCATTTTGGTCTTCTGTGTCATTGTTCTGGATCAAACATCTCTCCAAGGAGACACATTGCATGAGGATTGAGTTGATTGTTCTTGTGATATGTAAAACCCCGAGACAAAACTTGAGGTTTTATGTAGGGTTTTCTGTTTACCTTTGGGTTTTTCATTTCATTTTGTTTTGGAACCATTTCTCCATTTACAACGAAATCAGTTTTGTGATGTTTAAAACTTTTACTGATGTCAAGTGAAGGAAAGAAACAGAGGGGAAAAAAAAAAAACAAAAAAACAATTGTCTGTTCTTGTCCAAAAGTGGAACATTCTGTGGGAGAAGAGAAAGGTTCCACTCGGTTCCAAAAATCACCAAAAAGCCCCAACCCAGAATTCAGCCTAGTTGGTTGACACCAAGGCAAAAAGACATCCTTTTAATGGTTATAGAGAATCAGTTGCTATTTATGATTTCACAGTAAAATGCTGAGGAATGGTGGCCTTTGAATGGCTCTATATAATCCTGCCATTAGAGCTTCTCTGGGAAGAAGCAGGGAAGAATGATGAAATCCCCTATGTGTAAGCATTTGTGCTATTACATCAGGGAAAATAAGAAAAAGGGAATGAGCTTGAGGATACGTTGCTTCACTGGCTGAGCTGGCTGTCCCTGCCACTCTGGCCACTATGTCAATATAGCCACCTCTTCCACCACTCCCCATTCCTATACCACCAGCACTGGGGCTTAGAAAGTGGTCGGGCTGGCTCCCCATCCTTTTAGGGATCAGTTAGAAAATTGTGTGTTATTTCTCAGGGGCCTGGTCTGGTATCACCATCTAATATCTAACAGGGCACCCAGTTTGGGCCAGGAGCCACTGCCAGCGCAGAGCAATTCCCCTTACACTGTTAACCTGTAGTGGGCCTAAATGCAAACAGCCAGCAAGCTGGGTTTCTATGGACACCCTTCATGGGCAGCAAAAATATTTGAACAAAATTCAAGAAATTCAGCTAAATAAATAAATAAATAAAAATGAAGAACCCACTGATTCTTTGGAAAGGATTTATCAGGCCTACAGATGTTATACTGATGCAGATCCTGAGGCTCCTGAAAATGCCAGAATGGTAAATATGACCTTTACTGGGCAAAACACCTCAGATATCAGGAGAAAACTGCAAAAATTAGATGGTGAATTTGGAATGAATCCATTTCAGTTGGTAGACATTGCTTTTAAAGTATTCAACAGCAGAGAACAGAAACAGAAAAAGGAAGATGCAAGGCAAAACGCCACTTTTCTGGCTGCTACACTGGATTTTTGAAAGACAGGAGGCCCTAGGAAAGTTAGGCCATCATTAGGTAAGGACATTGGAAAAGGGACTGCCACAAATTAAAGAAAAAGAGGGCTGAGGAAAAGGAAAGGAGTGGGGCCTCTCAGGTGGTAGAGAGGGAAGAACATTCAGGTGAAGAGTGAAGAAGTCCAGGGGATCCTCTCAATTTTTCATTAGACTGTGGCTTAATTTCAACATCCCCACAGGAGGGGACTTGGCTTGTCTAAAAAACTGCAAATGAGGCCAATGAGCCTAGAAAGGAGTAGACATGGAGATAACTTGGTGGCCAAAACACGTATGGTCTTTTAAGTCATAAAAAGGATGATGGTTGGGTTTATTTTGAGTGAGATGAAAGAACTTTAGAAACTTCCTAGTAGAGACATTATATGACTTGACTTCTGTTTTTAAGGGATTATCAGGGTCACTTCAGCTGCCATGAAGGAAACAGACTGTAGGGAGGCAGATTTTGAAATCGGAAGAAAAGTTAAGTGACTATTAGCATAATGTAGAATATCAAAAATGGCTATTAGACTAAGGTATTAATAGTGAAGATAGTGAAAGGAATCGTAGGCAATAATTGTAGACAAATTTGTTAATTTTATTGAATAGAGTAGGGGACTGGGGAGATAGATGTAGAAGGATGTAACCTTAGAAGTGTGTGTGTTTTATTTGGAAGTGTACTAATTTAATATGTGAGTAGCTTCTGTTTTATATGGTTAGGAAGTGGGTTGGAGAAAACCAGGGAAAGGGCAGGACATTGAAGAGGGGAGTCCTGAGAAAGCAACTGTGGCAAAGGCAAGGAGGACAGGAGCAGGTCTGTCATCTTGTGACAAGCAAGTTCCAAACTTCGTGATAGTAATTTCTATCCTCAGTAAGGTTAAAGCTGAGCTGATAATTCCTTTTAATACTGAGCAAATTCTTGCTTCTCCACTGAAAGGAAGACTAAAAATAATCGCATCATTTTGCATGGAAAGACTTTTTGGACAAATCAGAAATTTGTCTTTCTATTTTCAAAAGACTTTGGACAATGAAAGCTTAATATTCTCTATGAATACATAAAAATCAGCACACACACACATAACTCCCACTTTTCAAAATCTGAGTGTGTAAAATACCATGTATATTTGTGCAACACTTAGAAGGAGAGAAAACATAGAAAACTTTGTCTTCTATGTTACTGACATTATGTTATTGACCTCCTCCCTAGTGTCTACATACGTTAAAATATTTTTTCTTTTATAGTTCCTTTAGAAAACTCTAAATTTGAATCTATCTCCATGTCATGTGCCCTAAATTACATCCTTTCAGTAGTTATGTCATAGTTAATGAACTCTATCTATGGAGAGGTGTATTGTTGGTACCCATTCATGCTGAGATGAGATAGTTGCTATAAAGTTACCTATTTAGTAGTTTTAGTGACATACCTCTTTGGATCTTGATGGTACACAAGATTTTGCTAATATACAATACATTCAGCACTATGTCAGTTCAATTTTATCAATGTGGTAATATGATGCCATTTTTATAATGTAAAATTTTTAACTTTCTAAATTAATTTGCTGAAATAATATGTTTACCTAGTAAACAACCAAGCATACTGAGGTGCTCAACAAGTGATAGTTATATTAATAATATTACCTTAGCATATCATAACAGAATATTAGTCAAATATAATAGAGTCATATAATAAACACATCAAAATCCCTAAGTTTCTAAATGAACTTAGTGTGATGAAAAATGGATTTCTAATGTTTGGAACTATAAAATTTACTCTCAATCATATAAAACTTGATTGTTGTATAGCTAAAAAGAAATTCCAAATATAAAAACAGAAAATAAGGGAAACATTGAAATAATGTAAAGTCAATTTATATTTTATTTATCTTAAAATAAGCCATCTTTCCTTTATTATAATTAGAGTAAGTATGCTTAATTTTGTACCATATTTGAGCTCTGGCATAGAACAACCACCGAAGTATTCACTTATTTTTCATTGGCTTACCACCCCGTGATAATGCGGTGTTACAAATACAGAAAAGAGTATCATTCTTCAGAGGAGTTCTGAAACTACTATTAAATTCATAGTGTTTTTAAATTGAAACTTTTGACTTTTATATTTTGCTTAAGATTTATTTAATGTCAGTCATTGTAATTTTAGATTGATGTAGTGTGTGGTGTCTACATAACTTGTTGTTGGTCTGTGCAAATTTTGCAACACCAGAATGAACTCTTTGAGATAGAGAAAGTGATGTGGTGAAGCGAGCCTTGGGTGGGTGCTCTGCACTTCTGTAGGACCTATTGTAATACAGAGTGGAATGTTCTGCCTCTGACCAAGGGTAAGTTGTCCACAAAAATGTAATCGAGTTCAAAGTCACTTTGATATTCTCTTATTCATCTTGAATTTTAAAACCAAAAGGCCTTATAGCTGGTGTATTTAAATGGACAGCATGGATATGTCTGCAAGGAGCTTAAGTTTTACACACAAATCCTAGGAAACTTTCAAAATGAAATTTGAAATTTTTATGCCTCACTATTATGCACTTCTCATTAACATCCATACTATTTTTTCTCTTGTCCAACAATAATAAACTTTCATAGAAGACATATTTTCCTCTATTTATGGCTTTTTCCTGATGAATAATAGTATTTAATACATATACATATGCCATTTAAACTATCACTTGTAAATGAAAGTTTTGTTTTCTTTGGGAAAACAGCCTGTGCTATGCTTGTGCAATTTAAACAAAATCTCTAAGTGGGACCAGGACACAGAACATCAATGGTCACACTGCCATCAGTGAGAAGGTTTCAGGTATTCAACAGACCCAAAACAACAAAGGGACAACATCTGTCCTGTAGGCATAGCAATTATGTTATCGATAGATAGAAGTACTGTGATTTGAGAATATTGAAGTGCATTTGACTAAACATCCAGTGTATAGATGGAGAATATGAGGTATAATATGGTATATATGTTCACTGAATGTGCAGAATATTGCATGACTAAGAGTGTGCTGTTCTTCCCCGGAATCTAAACAGGTTAAAAAAATGTGTGGGTAATAAATAATAATTCCTACTCTGCTTCTAGATTCCCAAAAAAATTTACCTTTTAGGGTTTATTATATTCGATACTTTCTCTAACTCTGTTACTAAAGTTACCATCATTACAATGCCAGCCTGCCTAGGGAAGTATAGAAAAAAATCCCTCAATCCAAGATTAAAGTAAATTCTACAAATACTGCTCAGCTTCTATTTGTACTTACTCTGTCTTCACACAGACTACTACGTATGGTTGTTGCATAAATATGTTCTAGAAAAAACAAAAACAAAAAACAAGCGTCTGTTATGTTGAAATTAAATTCGGTTTATTGTATTTCACAGAATTACTTTATATTTTCTTTGATTTTGTGGTCTTGGAGTCATTCTTAATTATTGCCTTTCTCTGACCTCACATCTGATATGACAGGAAATCCTTTTGACTCTACATTGAGAATATAACTGATCATTTCCACTAGTTCTGCTGGTTCCACGCTGGTCCAAACCACCATCATCTCTGACCTAGACAACTGGAACTGCCTCTTAAAATGTCTGTATGCCTGATTGGATCTTTTCAACAGAGCTAACAAAATGATGCTGTTTAAACAGAAATTAAATCATGTCATTCTGCCCAATGCCCTCCAAGGGCTCTCTTTCTTACATCAAATCCAATCCACAGTTCTTATAAAGGCTCTACCCAACAAACCCCATTATCATTCATTGCATCTCTGACTTTATCACTTACTCATTTCCTACCTGGTTATTCTCTTTCAGTCACCTGGTCTCATTGCACTTCTGTGCATTGTAAGACGCTTAGCTGCATCCTTTACTCACTAGAGGCCCTAGTTGAGAAAATGAAAAATGTCTCCAGACATTGTCAGATGTCTCCAGTGGGGCAAAAACACCACTCCCCCAATGGAGAACCACTGATTTAGAGGAACTTAGAACTCATTGTAGTGTCTAGTTACCATGTCCTTGAATTCATGTTCATTTCCAGGTACTTTCTATAATTCATAACTGACTGGCTTCTAACTTTCCTAACAAGGTCCATTTTCTTTTGGAGGGGATATCTAAAAGTAAAATTTCGCTATACTATATATCATGAAATAGACAAACTGTGTTGTCACTAAAATACTATAGAACCTAACCATGTATAATCAAAAATTATTACTGAACTGATAAAGATTAACACAATGGAACTATTTTATGAACATTGAAAATGTGCTTCCAAAGAGAAATCACAATTATAAGAAAAATAAAATAAAAATTAGGCTCTACTTAATAATCTTTTAAACATAAAATATTTTATATAAAGTACTTGTATCAGGGCATTGTTGTGTAACAAATCACTCGAATAAAGCAATAAGCATTTATTTAAATGCCTAAAGCAATGAACATTTATTTAGCTCCCAAGTCTACAACTTGGTTGGATCATTCTGCTGAACAGAGAGAGATGGGCTCAGCTAATATCAGGGGGCAAACTTTTGCTTCTGTGGTCAGCTGCAGGTCAGCTAGGCAGTTTTGCCGATCTTGGTTAGACTATCACACAAGTCTAGGGCCATGGCTAGGAAAAATGAACCAAGTTGCCCCTGCTGAACAAAGCCTCTGATTTTCAAAAAGTTTAGCTTGGGCTCTTTCTCATGGCAGAGGCTGAGTTCCAAGAGAGAGTGAAACCAAACAAAGCCTTTTTCAACTCAGGTACAGAAATGTCACACCATCACTTCTGCTGTGTTCTATTGGCCAAGGGCAGTCCAGATTTGGGGCTTAGCAAGGAGGACTCCATCTAGTGGTGGGAGGAGTCAAAAGTCCCTTTGCAAAAGGATACAGGGAAACTACCAATGTTATCAGTACCATGTACCACATGAATATATTGTTTAAATGTTTGAAAATTCCCACCTACATTCCCCTTTCTTCTAGTCTTTAGGGTTTCATATAATATATTTAAGAGCAATATCAGTCCAGTGTTGCTCAATCAGGTGGACACTGGACATCCTGCTTACTTTGGTGTTTGGTAGCATACAGAGCATAACAGAGCCCAATGGCCAAAAGAAATAGAAAGAACTTCAGTTTTGCTTGGAAGTCACCAGTGATCTTCTCAGATATTTATACTCCTATAAAAGGCATATTTTACAAAGTAAGTTTGAGCATTAATGTCTACTTTGAATAACGAACGTTTATGCAAAAACAATTATCAATGTAATACAAAAGGAGAAAATCTAAAATCACTCCCAAGAAAATAACTTTAATGACTTTTCATGACTTAATGTTTGCTTTTTTAAGGATTATCAGCCTCTTCAAACATCTGGCATTTGTGTTTATGTAAAGAATTCTTATTTGGGTGTTATTTATTTAGAATCAAACATTTGAATATCTTTCACTAGCACTTGGAAAATAATCCATGCCAACTGAGAACACAGCCAAAATACTTTAATTTGTGAATATTTGAAACCATGGTAATTCTTTCCTTAAAGACACAAGATTTTCAAATAATATAGTCACACAAAATTTAGTAATTTAATTTTTCTCCATTTAAATTTTATACAGAATTTGAGAGGTGAATGTCATGAATTAGGATAGTTCATGATCTTGTCCTTAATTCACGTATTTCGTACAATACATAGCATAATTGGTTCCTCTCTTTACTAGCAACATATTCTGAAAATATGACTAAACTTTGATAAAATTGAGTTCACTTCATTATAAGTGTATAATATATAAAATATATAAATGAAATAATTTTATAAGGAAAACCAATACAAATGTATTAAAAATATATTTAAGATTTTAATAAATTTGGAAGAAAATGCTAAAATATATCACTAATTTTCTTTTTTGTATTTTTCTCTCTATTTATTTTTTCCACATACAGTTGTATTCATTTCATAATCAGAAAGAAATAACAAATTGATCATTTAGCAAATTAAACAAAACCAACAGATGCTCTTTTCAGTTGACATACAATTGCTCATTTTGTCACATGAGATCTGTTTAAAAAGGTTTTTATATTTATACACATTAGCAAATGTTTCCTATTTCTTTCTTAATAATAACAATAATAATCATAATAACACAAAGAACTATAGCAGCTAATGTGTGCTGACTACATTCTATTTACCTAGCACTGTTCTAAACAGTTTACATGTATCTGCTCATTTAATTTTCACAATATAAGTTGCGATTATTATCCCCATTTTACAGATGAGAAAACTGAGGTAAGAGAGGTAATTTAACTTAACTTAATCAAGCTTATAGTCAGTAGGAATGGAAGAAAAAAAGCACTTTTGAACTAATGAATGTTTCTTCTAATGCCTCCTTAATTGTTATATGCATGTTTTAGAAAACATCTCTAAAGAAAACACGTTATTGCACACGTATAATATATGATTTTCTTGGAGTTGTTCATAAAAGTTTGACAGAAACACTAATAGAAATGTTTTGATTTGAAGTCAGAGTACCTACAATATGAATCTCAAAAAAACTTTAGGTAGGATTTTAGTGTATGTTAAACGTTTGTACCTAATTAATACATTATATTTGGGACTATGTTATAACAACAAATAATAAAGAACATATATATGTTATAATACTGTCTATATAGCCTTTTTAGGGATAGCAGATTATGCAAACAAAATTGTTTTTATGCCCGATATAATACTTGGAATTTTAAAAAATCTGTGTTAAATTAATAAAAACAAAGAGAGGTATATTGTGCGATATAATTTACTCATTTAAACATTTCAAAAATTTATTTGATAGACATTGTTTTAGTTATCCATTGCTTCTTAATGAATTACCCTAAAATTCAGCAGCTTGAAACAATATTTATTATGTCATAGTTTCTATGGATCAGGAATCTGGGAACAGTTCAGCTACATGCCTCTGAATGAGAATCTCTCTCAGAGTTGCAGTAAAAGAGTTGACTACAGTCATCTCAAGGCTCAACTAGGGGAGAATTTGCCTCCAGAATCACTCGCATGGCTGTTGGCAGGTCTCAGGACTTTATTGGCTATTGGTCAGAGACATCAGCTCCTTGCCACGTGGCAGAGCACAATGCAACATCTGGCTTCCCTGAGAGCAAGTGAGGAGGGAATAAAAGAGGGCAAGCAAGATGGAAGCCCCAGTCACTTTGTAAACTAATCCCATCACTTTTTTCATATTCTGTTCCTTCGAAGCAAGCCCCTAGATCTAACCAGGGGGTTGCACAAGAGTGTGAAGAGTAGCAGGCGGGTTCATTAGGGGCCATTTTAGAAGCTGCTTATTAGAGGGTATTTTTTACAGGTGAAGAAAGTGATTCAAACTGAAATGCTAAGAAAAAGGTGGAGCTGAGATTTGTGCACAAGTTCTATTCCAAAATTTATCACTTCATCATATTTCTCAAAATTATTGATCGTGTTTAGAGAAGATGAGAGATATAAAACTAACTATAAAAGAGAGAATAAAATCAATATATTAAGAGCAGTGTGAAGGATTCCTTTTAGAATTTTATGACAATATACAGGGTCTGGAGTAGTCAGCTGGAAGAGGAAGAAAAAGCCCGAGCCTCATATATGGATAGATCAACTTCAAATGTGACTTTAAGTAGAAGTGGAAAAAGCCTGCATAGAGATACTCAGTGAAAGCCTTGGAAGAGAGTAGAGAGAGAAAATCTTCCTAATGGGTGCAGCTACAGGCAGGGCATCTGGACACCTGCTTTGTACGGAAGGAGCATTGGACCATTGTGAGAATATATGCATTTTCTTGGGCAATGACCAATGGCCTGGCTAGCTAGCTGATCAGGGACCTGTGAATAGAAGGACTAGAAGACCAGAGACAAAAACATCTAGGTATGCATGTGTGTGGGTGTATGGGAGTGGATGCAGATGTAAGAATTTTTGTATCAAATGTTAATACTAGGAGGCATTCACCATGGAAGGGCTACTGAACAAGACCGTCCCAGAAATGGCATGGCGTGTGCATGATGGAGTGATCACAGTGGTGGAGAAAAAGGCCACTTACTTATAGTACTGACAGCATGGATTTATACTTACCAAGTATAATGTAGTTACTATTGCTGTCAAATATAAAACCCGACAGCCACAGAGACCAATCCTGAGGCCCCTAGGTTCTAGTTTTAGGAGACTAACCTGCTACTTGGTGGTAAGTTGACCATGTTGGGATTCTTTAATCCTGGAGGGGTAGCAGTTTGTCATTTCAAAGATAGAAATATATTCCAGATACGGGATTTTCTTTTTCACCCACAGAGTCTCAGCCAGCATCACTATCCTGGAGCTTACAAATTGCCTGACCCACAGGCATTAAATCACACACAACCTAGCATCTGACAAGAGGACTCATTTCACGGTGAAAAAGTGTGGGGATGGGCTAATTATCAGGGAACCCACTGATCATATCACATACTGCACCATCTATAAGCACTAAGCCTATGAGAATGCTGGATTGTCCTATCAAAGGCACAGCTGAAGTGCCTGCTCAGGGACAAAATGCTCCACAACTATTTGGTGTCATCCTTCAGGACCCAGTATATGCACTAAGCCAGGACCTCTGTATGGCTCTGTGTCCCCTAAAAGAAGGATATGCACGTTAAGGAACAAGAAATAGAAGCAAGGATGGCCCCACTTATCATTGTCCCTTAGGTTCCAGTGGGACACTTTGTATTTCCTGCTTTGCAATTCTGAGCTCCATCAGGTTGGGAGTCATGGTCGCCACAGGGGCACTTTTTTGCCAGGGGAAACACATAGGGTTCCAGTGAAATACAAGCTCTGGCTGCTGCCAGTGTAGTTTGGATTCCTTGTGTCCCAGGACTAGCAGGAGAGAAGATTCACCAGGTCAGCAAAAGTAATTTACCCTGGTGCAGAGGTGATACAGCTATTTTTACCTTCACACAGGACTCCTCTAATGGGCTGTTTTTTGTTTTGGGGCTCCCCATCATCTGGTCAATACTTTCTCGTAGCTACACTGCAGCCTGAATCTCTCTAGGGCTTATCTGTCCTTCACTCTCATCCCAGGCATCAGACCTGCATCATGATCTGAGTCACCTCTTGCTCATTCCTACTTCCTTCCCCCTTTATCCTTTAAGGCAATTTCTTCAATAACCATGCAAGTCTAATTCTGTCTTGTAATCTTCTTTTAGGAGGGCCAGATTGACATAATATACAAAGTTAGACAGGTAATTTGAGGTAGAACTGGGATAAAAACCTAGCTTTAAGTTAGTTAAATCCCATGCTTTTATCATCAAATCATAGTGTTTATTGTTAACTTAATTTCACTGAAAAAAAAATGGCTCATTATGGTCATTCATATACCTCTAAATATAACAGGTAGTGAAGATCAAGATCAGATTTATGCAACACACACACACACACGCAAGTACACACACAGAACTGAAGGAACAACATAAATATTATAACTGAAGTTTTCAAATTATTTGACCATTTTAAAGGCCCTAAATAAAAAGGGTCATTAACAAGAACAACAAAAATAACAATTTATGTGTGGTACAAAGCTCCTCTCCAAACTTAATTTTGAAAGAAATCATTCAAATGGACTTTGTGATAAAAACTACTTAGTGCAAGTGTATGCACTGATCTCAAGAATACTTCTAATCTCTTCTTCACACCATTCACAAAAATAAATTACAAATTGTTTAAATAAAACATACAAAAACAAAAGTATAAAATATTAAGGGGAAATGTAAGAAAATATTTTGTGAGTTTAAAACTCTGTCCAGCCACCTAACAGCTCCTAGGTGATGGGCAAGCTATTTCACCCTTTTGGGCCTCAGTTCCTTGTCTGTAAAATAAGATCACAAATTGATCCTTTAATATGTGGTGTATCAAGGAGTGTAAGACAATGCATATAAAGTTATAGAAGGGTTTCTGAAACATAATAAGCAATGAATAAATTTTAACTCATTATTTTTAAACAAGACACAATAACCATGGTTAATTATACTTCATCCAAGTAAAAGCTTCTGTGCCGCAGACATCATAAAAAAGTGTGAAAAGACAAGTGACAGAGTTTCCAAATGTTATAAAAGCCCTGACAAAATACACAATTGATAATAATGGTTATTTTTAGGAAAGTGAGAAGAGGTCCATGGTTAGTGGAT
The DNA here is from genome assembly GCF_028021215.1 of Eschrichtius robustus. NCBI lineage: Eukaryota > Metazoa > Chordata > Mammalia > Artiodactyla > Eschrichtiidae > Eschrichtius > Eschrichtius robustus. Next base: position 92,009,898 of record NC_090826.1, read on the forward strand.
TTTTCAAGACAATATCAATACTATTTCTATGTATTTTTCGTTCCTTTAAATTTAATTCATTTTGGAAAAGTAATATCTGCACAAGATAATAAATGGAAAGGGTATATAATTTTAAAAATTAACAATGTACAAGACATATCCAACATACCCAGTACTGAAAATATCGGAAATATATGTGTGTGTGTGTGTGTGTGTGTGTATGTATAAATACGTCTTGAAAATCTTTTCCTATCCGAAATTGCTGGGTTAAAAGATGTATACATTTTTGGTTTTAAAGGTTATATATAGCCCAAATGATCTCACAGATATTATACATATTTACATTCTTGTTACTTTTCCTTTTTATGAGTGAGATAGAGTACCATGTCATAATCCATGTTTATGACATGGATTCCTGATTCTTGCCTCTAAATGCTGCACATTCTTTAGGTAAAATACTGCAATCCATTAAAACGGTTATGCTATTGAACACAATACTATCACAGGTGTTAGACAAATATATCAGGCTTGAATGAACTGTTTAGATAACTTAAGAGGATTGCAATGCATATCATGAAAACTAACTCCCTATACTGTTATGATATGTATTTTTCATGAAATTTTTCTTATACTAAACCATGATATGTATCTTTCCCACTTAAAGCCCAGGAGAATATCCCTAAAGTGTGCACTCCAGGTCCTGACCTTGCTGTCTTGTCTCAAGTCCTTAAGTTCGTCCCAAAAGTACCTACTTCTTTCATTTTTGCTGTTGCACCCACTTTTGGAAAACCATATTCAATATTCACAAATTTATTCTAGACACAATTCAATTTTCTTCTAATAATAAGTATATTTTTCCAAGTAGGTGTTGGTTCACAAACTGGCCTGTATATACAGAGGGCAAGGAGAACCTGAAGAAAGAGGTAGACCACTCCAGACTGGTAGGTGGTAGGCTTAATAAGCAAGGACACTTACATATGAGGGTTGTCTTGGGTGGCCACAAGACAGAGCAGATCTCCACACTTGCCCTCCAGAATCTTAAAAGTTTGTGTAGAGGCCTTAAACGGATTTAGTTTCGTACGCAGTCCAGATGGTCTCAACAACACCTTACTCTTAAGCCAATGTCCTTGAAATGGCTCTGGCTATGGAAAGAGTGGGCAGAACATATATCCCAAGGACAAGGGGGGTGGTAAAAAGCCTCTAATCGCCTGGATTCAGATCCAGGGTCAACTGGTAGTCACATCTTCTCTAGGACCTATTCTAATATTCCATCCCTTTTAACCAGCTCTTATAATCTCTCATGCCCCCCTCTTCCGCAATGTGCCCTGAGTGGCCAGCAATGGGTTTCACTAGCGGGAAGGTGGCTCATTTAACAGCTATCTGGCTGCACTGGAGGCAGATACCACAGCAGCAATATAAGCACATATAAGAGAAAACACAGATTAAGATAAAGAGTCTAAACCAGGCTCCCAGTTATAACCCTCCCACAGGGCCCTTCCAACACCTCACTAGACTGAACAGATTTCAAACTCCTGAGAAGGGGAAACCCTTTTATTCCTGATCAGGAGAAGAATGGATGTTTTATGTCATGCATTAAAGGACATTTTCCTGTGAGGGTAAGATGTATACAAATGTAGAGGTATTTTAAAGTTTTTGTCCAACTAGGCTATTAAATCAGTATCATTTAGGATCAAAAACAAACAAACAACAAGATAAAGAGTCTCAAAATAGGTAACAGTTTTTTCCACCAAGAGCCCCATGCTCCGAACCACTGATTTATTAAGTCCCTTAGGTTGGGGGTCAGATCACTCAGGCGTTCACTTGTATCCTCATGCAGTATAACAAAGATGATGCCTTATCAGACTCGTAGGGTATGAACACACAACACATGTGGATAATGACACAGGTGCCTCCTTTTGAGTCAGTAATAATGTCCAAACCCATCTTATTTTGGAGGACGGCTTTTCTCATTAAAGACATTTCAGTGTTCAGTGAAGACATGCTTTGTTGGCTATCATTTACAGCTTGCTGGGTGAATTCAGTGAGGGCTTCTATATGTGCTATAACATCCTCCAGGCCAATGGAGGGGACAGAGATGGCAGACAAATGATTGTACCAGTGGAAAACAGAACGTGCTGTCTGACCTTGAAGAGAGGGAATTTGGCAGCTTTAGGAATTTGACCTGGTTGCACATACCATACACATTGGCCAGGGAGGCAACTCTGTCAGACCTGAGAAGATGGACTGGGGCGGGATATACCAGACCCGGACTCCCACCTTCTCCTTTCTTTCAATGGTGCATGTTCTATTCCAGGTACAGTGTGTTTCAGTGGGTCCAGCTTGCAGCAGAACGAAGGGATCCCAGTGGAGACTGAGTACCTCCCCCTCACCTAGAGGTATAAAGTAACTCGCCAATCCTTGTGGGAAGTCCCACAGCAAATTCCAGTAGATAACACCTTTCCCAGGTGTGATGGGATTTGGTGTTCTCAGCAGCATAGTACATTGATCCACAGTGAAAGTCAAGGCAGTGGCTGTTTCCCAAGATTTCCATACCTTTATGGAACTAGGTATCTAGGCAGGGTTCCCCAGTCTGACATAAAGGGAAATACGCTCTACTGGGTGGTCATTCAGATGTATTAAAGCCTAAGATAGTACTTTAGTCCACCTGAAAAAGGTGTTTTTACTTGTTAGTAATTTAATCTGCTGCTTTAACATTCCATTCTTCTTTTCTACCAACTCTGCTGCCTAAGGTTATAGGAGAGATGGAATCTCCATTCAATGTCAGGATTCCACGTCTTAGCAGTCCAGTCAGGCTTTGTCACAAGCACTTGGACCTTAATCCACAGTAGGTTGCAGCCTGCTAGCTTTGCAAATGGCACGCTAAGGTCTCCAACTTGTTTTTTTTAAAAAATTAATTAATTCATTTGATTTATTTATTTATTTTTGGCTGCATTGGGTCTTTATTGCTGCACGCTGGCTTTCCCTAGTTGTGGTGAGCAGGGGCTACTCTTGGTTACGGTGTGCAGGCTTCTCATTGCAGTGGCTTCTCTTGTGGCAGAGCACAGGCTCTAGGCACGTGGGCTTCAGAAGTTGTGGCACGCAGGCTCAGTAGTTGTGGCTTGCGGGCTCTAGAGTGCAGGCTCAGTAGTTGTGGCTCATGGGCTTAGTTGCTCCGCTGCATGTGGGCTCTCTCCAGACCAGGGCTCAAACCTGTGTCCCCTGCATTGGCAGGTGGATTCTTAACCACTGTGCCACCTGGGAAGTCTCAGTCTCCAACTTCTTATCATGCTCTCCCACCTTGTCTGCCAGCTCTGATGCTAGCAGAATAATGGACATCCACACGTCCTTCCTTAGTCTCAGCTCCTCTTCCTGCTTTAACTTGAACTCTAGCATCTAGTAGGGCATTGGTGGCCAGTGACCTGCCCACAGTAGGGGCCAGCTCCCTGCATAGCCATTTGCTTCCCTTCTTTGCTTCAGTGGCTGCACAGTTCCTTAAACAAGTGCATTAGACCAGCCAGTGTTTTCAGGGTGTCCCTGTAAACACACGCAATCCACCAGCATCTAATATGTGGGCCACCCCTCCCCACGCAGAGGTCAATTATTCAACTTGAGATTTTCCCCATGGTTGCCTCCTTTCCAAGGCCCATTTCTTCAGTCTCCTGGTTGGCTCGCCAATTGTTAGTTCACAAATTGTCCCCCATACACAGAGGGCAAGAAGAGACTGAAGACAGAGGCAAACCATTTCAGATTGGTAGGTGGCAGGCTTAATAAGCAAGGGAACTTACATAGGAAGCTTGTCTTGGGTGGTCACAAGATGAGTAGCTGTCTTCACTCATGCTCTAGAATTTAAAAGTTTATGTAGAGACCTTAACTGGGTTCAGTCATGTATACCGTCCAGATGGTCTCAACAACACATTGTTCTTTCAAGTGTGCATCTTTGAAAATGGCTCCCAAGGTAAGAACAGTGGGCAGACGTATATTCCAAGGACAGGGGAGGGGATGAGGAGCCTCCAATTGCCTGGGTGCAGCTAGAGGATCAACCGACAGTCACATCCACTTGATGGCATGCTCCAACAGTAGGAGATATCCAGTGTAGAATAATGCTCTGGGTAAGGTAGTCCATGACTGTGGCACATCAAGTTCTACAGAGCAGTCTGGGGTTCCAGGTCTTGCAGCGCACATTAAGGCAGCTCTAGGCATCCTGAGTCCATTGCCCTTCTAGACTTCCCTATCTATGTCAGTTGCAGGAATGCTTCGTTATTCCCTAGTTTTCCAGTATGAAAATTTAAATTAAGGATATGCCCACATCATACATTTCCCAAGGGCAATCTTCACTCAGAGACAGTATCAATTAAATTCCTACTGGCATCGTAAATAGCTCCCCAATATTTGTAAGCCCACCTTTTTCACAGTGGGAAAAGTACTAAACATTTATTTATGTAGTTTACTTAATTTTTTAAATTTCCCATTAATTAGAACTTTGTAAATGATAGATACCTTATGGAAACATGTGGGTTTTATATCTATCTATCTACTGATATCTATCTGTCATCTATCAATCAATCATCTACTTCTCTATTGAATTTAATATATGTCTATAGAATTGGGAAATTTAAATGACAGATGTGACTGATATGGAAAGATACAATTCTAGGTAAATGTCATTGAGATTGTTCACTCAATTTTTTTTCCTTTTTTTCCTGTTCAGCTTAATTTTTAGGCTCCTTTCTTTATCAGGGCTATGTGATCATTGGAAATCCCAAATCCATATCATCTTTGAGGACAGAATCTTAAACAAAATATAATAAAATAAAACAAAACAAAAACCTTCAGGAATAATGAGAGAAAGAAAGTCAGTATTAGAGCATTCTGGAAAATGGATTCAGGTTACACCCTTTTTATAAATTTTCTCTGTAACTTAATAACAAGTCCATTGGTTAGTTTAAAATAATGTAAAGATACTTGCAAAAGTGCCTGAATTCTCCAGGTTTATTTTTTACTTCCAAAGTAAAGCATATTTTCAAATGTCTAATAAAGCTTTTTCAATGTGTAGTCACAGATGTTATTTCTAAAGCCTGAATTTAATTTCTGCCTGATTTGAAAAATTGTATTTTTTATGCAAAGTCACATCAAGAGAACAAACTGCAAATATAAGACAGATTACTGTAGATGCAAGTGATATCACAGAAAATATGATTTTTGGTAATTGTAAAAGCAAAATGACACACGCTAGAAAAAGAAAGCATCATATAACAATTCACAACAGGTACAAGTATAGTGACCTTGATATAATCCTCACCTTGTAATCAGTTTTGATTCTGGTTTCCTTACACTGAAGGATGTGCATAATTTGAATTATAATATGGATCTACATAAATACAATTGGTGTAAAAACACAGCATAACTATAAAAATGAATTTAAATTGTGTTGGAAGATATTCCAAATATACCTAAAATATCTAAAAGAGAAAAAGTTAAAACATATATAAGAGGAATGATGGAGAATGCTGGGAACACTTACCTGTATATCAAAGTGATTTTAAATTATGAAATGCGAATAAATTCCACATTAGTAAGACATATGAAAAGACCTGTTGGCTAACACGAATTACAAATAAAAGACATCTTTACTGTGAGTAAAACCTAATGTTATTTTTTTTAATTTATGAATTCAACGAGATAGTGCATTTAAAACATCAGTGTGAATACACATAGTAGGTGCTAAGTAGATAGTACCTTCTTTTTCTTATAGAAAAAAAAAAAATCCCCAGAAAGTTATTGTTTCAAAGACTGTTAATTATCTAGAAAACTGGAATTAGTATTGTTGGTTACACTAAAGGTGAAAAGTTAGAATAATACAGTTGTGAAGTTGGGTCCAGGTTTGGTAGACTTATAACAAAATATATATATATTTTTTTGGCATGCAGGATTATCACTGTGACCCTCAAATTTTGTGATACTTTGAAAACATTTAAAATACAGGAAAGACACCAATGTATCTATTAATTTCATTAATTTTTGCTTTTAACTATATTTCAATTGTGTTATTATAAGTAAAAGAGTACATTTAGCCTTTGATATTTTTGGAAAATATACAATTTTTTTAACATGAACATTTGGCTTTATAAATATTCCTGGAACTCTGTATTTCTGGATTTTTATTGAATTGACTGTTTCTTGATCATGGTGAAGCAATAAAGCAGAGTGATTTGAAAGTATGTAGTTTGAAGTCAGGAAGGCAAAGTTTAAACCAGCTTGGTATACTTGGATGAATTATATAATCTCTCATCTTGGTGTATTTGGACAAATTCATAATCTGTTTATTGTTCAGTTTCTCATCAGGAAATGAAAATAATAACATTATATACCACATGGGAATATTATCACAAGATTAAATGAGATAGTTCTTAGCACAGTATTTGTCACATAGTAAGTGCCCCAGCATTGTTAGCTGTTATTAGACTAGCAAAAATAAATAGCAAGTATATCAAATTTTAATGATTCAGGGTAGGTAAGATTCACAAATTTCCAAGTTTCTAATCCTTACCTGGAATGTCCTCATATTGATTTATTTTAAAATCAGAACATACTGCTTCATTTTGAGCATATTTGCCATAAATTTTTTCAAGAAAAATACTACTCTACTTGTGGCAGCACGTACTGGTCACACAGAGGCAGACGGACCCCTACCCAAAATTTGGTCCAGATGTTGAAACTGATGGTGCAACACACACACCAAGAGGGTATGAAAGTTTTATTATTTACATAATTGACGTCTCTGGAGAGCAGGTCAGGCCACTTAAGCAAGCCCTGAATGGCTTGAGCAAGCAAGGAAAGGAAACTGGTCTGGGTTTTTATTATGGTTAGAGGGTGGGTCAGTGAGGGCTTGAGCACAGTATGGGGCTTGCATGGTTTAAATACCCATCCCCCTCCACACCTAAGGAGGGGGCACCTAGACTTCTTATCAGCTTATCAGTTATATGGGGCACAAGGAAACAGAGAGAGGTGAGGCATAAAAGCTGTCAGCAGTCATATATCAAAAAAAAAAAAAAAAAGAGTCAGAATTCTCATTATACAGTAAAAAAAGGCATGTGAATTCCTTCAATACTTCCTTGTATTCACCTTAAGAAATTACCCTCAGATAGCACTGATGTATGTCATGGAAAGCACTGATCAAGTTAAATAATATTCCTGGCAGTCCCAGGGAAATTATAGCTCTGCTCAACCCTCTGCAATAGTCTTTCTTCTCTTCTTCCTTTTCCTTCCTTCCTTCCTTCCTTCCCCTCTTTCCTTCCTTCCCTTGATTATTCTCCCTTTTCTTTCTCTTCATAAACAAATTTTTTTTTTCACAGTGATACGGTAGAAATGGTAAGAAAACACTGTAATGTTTGTTTCATAATTTAGTGGTTTCATATTAAATATGCATGATGATTTGTGAAGTAAGCACTAGGGAAATTTGTTGCCTTATGCCTTGTCATCTTATTTACCTTGTTCTCTGGTGGGATCATAGAATATAGTTTATTGATAACACTCAGATATTGTACTTATTTTTATTGAAGTAAAACTTAAAATGGCATCTAACATTCTAAGAAATTTTGTCCAGAGTATAAAAAATATTCATCTTTGGTGATAGTCATCTTGTTTCATATTTTGCAAACTTTATCAAAATAGGTTTTGATTGTTGTTATATTGGTCTTGTTCTCATTTTTAGTTCTATGTCATAAAGGAGCCTTTAGGCATGTTCTTCACAGTTATTTTTATTTTTAACACATGAAAAATTCTTCAGGGCAATTCTATAGGATTATTTCCCTCTTCTCTAATAAAACATACATATATTATCCAAACTAATTTATATTCTGTCAGTTCAATTCAACAAGCAATTTTTGAATGCATATTTTTGGATCACTATAATTTCATCAGAGTGAAGAAAGTAAGGCAAAGAGAGATTGAGAGAAGGAGATCATATTCCTTACTGTACCTAAGGTAATGATTAATACATTTGGAAGTTTAGGATTTACACAGATAAAAAAATTTTTTTAAAGTGACAGTACAAACCATAAGCTAATTAAAACAGTTAATGACAAAAGTATGCTATTTTTAAGAGTTTTCATATTCCTTGCCTGAGCTATTTTCATGTTTTACATTGCATCTAATAAAACAATTGTGTACAAGATGTTCAGTTCTTGTTTCTCATTGTGAATTAATGAATAATAAAGATGATGATCATGAATTGTAAGATGAGGAATGACTATTAGCTGATAAGAATCAGAGAGGGTTAATAAAAGATTTGAAGGTTAATAAAAGATGGACAGGATCTGGAAAAGTATAGGTTTGAGTGTATTCCAAATGTAATCATCATAAACAAAGTAATAAGTGCATGGGAGGGATAATACTGATATATGAGAATAGATAGTGAAAATTAAAGTAGAAAGTAAAAGTAGAAGGCATTGTCATAAAAGAGTGGATTCTGAAGTTGGCTTTCAAAACTGGCACCAGACTCTGATTAAAACTTCATTTTTAGCCAAGGAATTTGAACATAATCTTATAAACAATGGAGAATCAGTATAGATAATTAAGCAGAGGAAAGCCATAATTAAAACAGTACTCTGATGAATATTCTTATGTACTATGTGGCAAATACTGGAAGAGCTGGAATTGTGAAAAACCAATGAAAATCTAGCAGTGTTGCAAGCTGAGGTCTGTGGAATATGGACCTTGAGATGACAATTAGCATGTGAGAAATTTATTGGAGTGTATTCTCAGGATTATCACTCATGTGGCGAGGAAAAAAAGCAGGATAGAGCAGAAGGAGAAATTGGAGACTGTAATGGAGTCAGAAGAAGACTTCATCCACTGTGAGTACTGAAGTTAGGACCAACCTTTAGAATTGTCCCAGGTTGATGTGTGGGGCTTGGAATGTGTCACAAATTGATGTATGAAGGCTGGGACTTTATGCTTCTCTGTAGATTAGTCACTGGATGAAGGCTAGCCTTGGATAGAGAGGCTGGCCTTGTGCAAAGTGGATCTCTTGAGCTGAGGACATTTTACAAGACAAGCTGAGAACTGAGAGCTGTCATTCAGCAGCACTCCCAGCGGCTGATGGAACAGGGCATTCAGCTCTGAAAAGGAGATACGGGTAGCCCAGGATGAGGTCCATTACAGTTAACCTCTTGTGCTGCTTAGATCCATTTCTTCTTTAAACTTTTTAAAGCAGTTTCTCAAAAAGCTGTCGTGGCCTCTTTTCCTGGGATCTTATAACAGAAATATTAGTGCGACAAAGTACAGCTCCTGTTCTGTCACTTTTCTTGAAGCTGCAACAGATACTAATTATTAGCCTCCTCTTTATCCATTCTAGATTTCTCTCTTGCTGGCACCTCTGCTGTTCTATATAACTTACCTGGTATCATAACTCAGAGCTTTATGCCTAAAGTGTCTGAGATCCTTCAATTGTGCTTTTGCTACAGAAATTGGGCAAGGGAGTGTCAAAATATGCTCAGTAGATCACCAAGGTACAAAATTATTCCTCCTCATGTCTACTGTGTAATAGTAACTGACCAAAATGGCCTCAACATTCCCCTCTCCTTGACTAATCTTTAGTTGCTTTCTGACAGAAACCCCTGGTATCCCTTTTTGTAGAGTATTTAATTTAGAAAAATTGCAATTATATTTTCTTTATCTGCCCCTTTGAAATATATATAAATCTTCTCCCAACCTCTTGCCAATATTACAACCTAGGAATTTTCTTTGTCAAGAACCTGGAAACTATCTCTTTGAAATGTAAAAATTAAAGGATATAGATTCTTTATCTCCTAGTGTCTGTGGGAGGGTAGGAGCCTGACTTCAGTGGGTGTCAATTAGCAAACACAGATGGTCTAATCACAGAGAAAAACATTTTCAAAATCAAGAATGACTCAGTGTACTAGGCATATCACATTAATCCATCTTACCCACTCAAAATCCTCCAGTACTTTTCCACTAGCTCATCCCAGTGCTTAAAAGTCCTTCTGTCTTTCTTTTAGTGAAGTGAAGTTGAGTTCAATGTCTCTCTTCTGTTGCAATAGTGTTGAATAAAGTCTTCCTTGTCTCTGTCCTATGAGCAATGAATACTAAGTATTGGATTTAACAGTGGACATCATTGTGACCTTTACAAATGCAAGGCCAGTGAAGTGGAAGGTGAAAGCCAGACTGGAGTGGTTCAAAAGAGAAGAGAATGAAATAAACTGGAGGTACAGACTAGAGAAATTCATTCTAGCTGTGTGTGTGTGTGTGTGTGTGTGTGTGTGTGTGTGTGTGTGTGTGTGAAAAAATAAAACAATGGACTGGTAACTGGAGGGAGGTAGGGTCAAGACAGAAATATTTTAGAGATAAGACAATAATTGCATGGTTAAATTCTGAAGATAATATTCAGAGGAAGGGAATAAAAATGATTTAGGATATCGTGGGAGGAACTGCAGGAACAAAACCCTTGAGAGCATGATATAGGATGGGTCCAGAGCACAAGTGAGTATATGGTCTTAGGTAAGATGAAAGACAGTCAATGCCTGGTAACAGAATGGAGGTAGTACATTCATACAAATAGGTAGCTGTGTTAGATTTAGATTCCATGTGTTCTCTTCTAAATTTTTTTGGTTTCATAGTGAACTAGGAACTAAAATGAAGATGATAGGAGGTATTTGAAAAGAGATAAGACATTTGAAATAATCCTCTAAGAGAGTGAGAGTGTGAATAACATGAGGAAACATAGTAGGACTGCCAGACAGTCCTGAGGAACAATCTGAGATTAGACCACCATGTATTTAAAGTAAGAGCAGCCAGCATGCTTGTATTTTCCCCCATTAGCAAGTTTAACTGTATAGGCATAAATGTAGGGAAATGGTATTTAATCAATATTGTTTTTTCTGTCAAGTGAGTACAAAGGGTGGGGGTGGTGGCATAGAAGTTGCAATAGATGCTTCAGTATAAGTAGAAAAGAGGATGAAGAACATAAAAATTGGTAGAATATAAAAACTGGTAGATCAATGGAAGATAGATAGATAAACAGATAGATTTACTGGAAAGTGTGAGATGAAAAAATAGAAGATGGTGCCTTAAATGTCAGATACTTAAAACCTATACATTGAAGGGTTATAGTTATTGGTAATGATTAGGTCTAATATATGGCCATAGGAGTGAGCGGGTAAGGAAGGGTGAAAAAAAGTTCACTGGAAGAGTTTAAGTATCTGAGTGGCCAGCTTATTAAAGGATTATCTACACAGTTATTGAAATAACTTCTTTACTGAAAGAAGGGCTTTGATGGAGTAGTGCTGGAGAGAGACCACTTGTGACTGAAAAAAGAGATGGTGGGTCAAATGACATCAAATGACATTACAGTCAAATGACCTCAGTAGTTTTGATAGGGATATATTTGTCAAAATGCTTTTATAAATCCTTAAGAAGTAGTTCTATGAAAACTTTTAGAGTCTTTAGGAATTTTATCACCTCATTAAAAGTACTGTAATAATTTATACTAAACTTGTAAAAATATTTCTCTCTAAATTTTGGAATTTTGGTGATTTTGTGTAGGTGTGCTACTCTGCTTTCCATGTTCTTTTGTAAAAAAATCAACCATTATATTTATCATAAAAAAGAAATTATGAAGAGTTTTTGAAGTTATTATAAAAATATTTAACCTAAAAATTAAACTTTTAACATTTTTAACTATATTATTTAATAGAGAATTAGGAACTTTTAATTATTAATACATCACAGGAAAAAGAATCTATCTATGATGGACATTTTAGTTCAAGTTTATAATTAAATTTATCATGAATTTCAAAATAAAGCACCCTTAGCAGATTTACTTTAAAAAATTAAGTATCACCATCACCAGGAAGTAAATTACCATTTTTATACAACTGTCATTATTTTTACTTCCAGAAATAATATGGGAGTATATGAAAGCAGGAAGATCAGTTTGCAAAATTAAAGATTCAGTTACTTGTGTGATGCAAGAATGCAATTTAGGAACATCACAATTTAGGCAAAAATATGCAATATATTTATAGAAAATAAATTTTAAAATAATTTTGTGAATTGAGATGGCTAGCTTAAGAACTAGAGAATTTGAAGGGTTTTAAGTGAATCAATGATGTCTAACATTAAAATATCCAGGGTAGCTATTAAAAATACTGATGCCTAATTCCATTTCCAGAGGGTTGTTTTTTTTTTTTTTTTTCCAGTGGGAGTTGGGGGAGAGGGTAGTTGTTTTTGTTGATTTGTTTTTGTTTTGGGTTTTCTTTGCTATTCACTTTTTTCTAATGTGCAGTCCTGGTTGAGAACCACTCTGGTAAACAGTCAAGGTCTCAGGAGGAGAATTTTACATCCAAAGATGTCTACAGTAACATGCCTAGATTTATATCATTGTAAAAGTCCTAGAAATCCCTCAGTTAGTGGATAATGTTAACTAAAATTAGTAAATAGATAAGAGTGAATACTTCAGGGAAGGCAGTACTGATTTTTTTACCATTTAAGAAAATACAGAATACCTTAAAGATTTTACATTTTTTTCCTAAAAACCTCTTCTGAAGAATCTAAAATGTTATAAATCATAAATGTTATAAATGTAATAGTATGATGCTGTTAGGAACAAATGTATAGATTGAGATCTAAAATGTTCTGGTGCTGAGTTACTTAGAAATTAACTGCAGGAAAGAAAGAAGAGCACTAAACTTGCAGCAAGAAAGGGATAAACTGGGCTCTTGTCCCTATTTCTGGGATTTTTAAAGAACCACGTTTGCAGACTTAGTGACAAAAATGTCTGGTACAGTTATGCAGAAAGACCTCTTGGAATAGGCACAAAGCATGAGGTTATTCGGTCCAATGTGAACGCACATTAAAGGGCATCTAAAGCAAATGCAGCTACCATTGATCAGGTAGCTATTTTATAGCTGTCAATCAGGATCTTTCTTTAATCTACATGGTGCTTGATCTAAAAACTCATGTACAGAATGGCATGGCAACAGGGATTGTAGAGGCTGAGTTCATGCTCAAAAGCTTCAACTTCCTCTTACCAAGGCTAATCTGACTACTAGTTCTGCCAAGTGCTCAGCATACTAATATCAGAAGCCAGTGATGCAGCATCGTTCCTGGCGAGGGCCAGCAAAACATAGTAGAGCACAGTGGAAAGGACTCTGAATCAGAACTTGGAAGTTTCAGGCTTTTCCTTATCTTCTCAAAGCTTCAGTTTCATCACTACTTAAGCGAAAATAAGAAGTTCTACATGAAACACTTAATAAGATGGTTGCAACCATTAAATAGAACACTGTGTGAAAATGTTTTTAAAATTAAAAACATTGTGCAGTATAAGTTATTATTCACTCTCCATTAGGTTTCATGTCTAGTAGTACTAGACCAGTGTGGTGGCAATAAAAATATATAAGAAGTTATGGATTGGAAAGTTTCCAGGTAGGAATAATTAATAAAACATAGTGATATTGAGTAAGGAGATAACAAAGAAGTAATCAATGTTATAACATGTTTAGAACTTCATACCTAAGACAAACGTGCTGCTACTAAGAGAAATGTAAATTGAGAAAGGAGGCAAGCTTTGATGAAAATGTTCCTTTTACTTCAAAATAGAGCAGGGAAATGATTGCTAAATCTTCTCTTCCCCACGCTTTTCTCCATATTTAGTATTTAGTGCATTTCTCATACTACTCACAGTTGCCTACCAAAAAAAATGACCTTGTCAAAGAATTGTTACATATAAAATCATTTCTCAAACCCTTAGAGTTTGGATTCCCCCAAGACAAAAACCAAACTTCTTAATTTGTTGTGCACAATCTTGCACAATTCATCCCCAACCTAGTCTCACTGCAGTTTTGTCTCTCCCATGTCCTAATCATGAGATTTATTACTTTTTTCATGATTCCCACTCACATCCAGCTCTGTCAGGCCTTCATGCCATCAATTGTGCTATCTCAATTCTATCTAGAATCCATTGCCCATCTTTATTTCTCCAACTCCTATTCATCCTTTGAGTTTTATATTCAGGGTAGTATTTATAATTTCCCCAAGGCACTGAGATAGGAATCTGAACACAAATGACAACAAAGAACATTGTATTACACTTTATCAGTGTCCATGTTTGTCTCTTACATTAAACTACTCACATGTTCTTGCTTGCCTGGTGTATTTCTCAGTTCCCATAATAGATTAGAACTAACTAAAGTTTTAATAATTAATGAATTAATGCAAAAAAAAAGTAGAAATACAGCAGGGAGTTGGAGCTGCAAAATTTTAGTAAAAGAAGTTCCACCTAGGTATATATATAATTTAGAGGCATTTCAACCAGCACTTACTGAGAATCTACAATATGCAAGTTATAGTGGTATGTGGTTATATGAGTTATCTCTTATCAAAATATTTCTATAAAACAAACCACCCCAAAACTCAGTGGCTTAGAACAATGGCCATTCATTTAGCTCATGAATCTGTAAACTGTCTGCATGGTTCTTTTAGTGTTGGTGGGGCTCATTCTGTATCTGCAGTTGGCTAAGGATCAGGCTCTGTTGACCTTGACTGGCCTCTCATAGGTCTGGCAATCAGATGGTTGTTGCCTGGTCTAGGATGACCTCAGCTGGGACAACTGGGAAGACACATCTCTGTTCCATGTGATTTATCCTTCAGCAGTCTAGCCTGGGCATGTCCTTATGGCAAAACTAGATGGACAAAAGCAAGCAAGTAAAAATTCAAGTGACCTCTTAAGACATAGGCTTAGAACTGGCACATTCACTTATTCCATATTTTATTGGCCAAATCAGGTTAAAGATCAGGGAGGGAAATCGACCCTGTCTCATTAATAAAATAATTAAAAATTCATATGGAAAGGATGCAGGTAGAGAGAAGGTTGAAGAAATTAGACCATTAATGAAATCAACCTGCCATATTAATAGCCTGTGAGGCTATTAATTCATTAATTAGTTAATTAATTTACAGAAAATATTATTTGAGTGTCTGTCCTGGGCACTGGGATAAAGCAATAAACAGAAGAGGAAAGATCTCTGCTTAATAGAGTTTATATGTTAGTGATTAAGATCAGTGAAAAATAAACAACAAAATATCAGTTTGTGATAAATGCTGTAAGAAATACAACAGAGTGATAGGATAGAAATGTCTAGGTGAGAAGTATGTTAGATTGGGTGGTTTTCTGGGTAGTTGATATTTGAACTAAAGCAAGAATTAAAAGAAGGAACCCTTTGAAGTTAAGGAGAAAGAACACTGAAGATAGCAGGAAGAACCACTGCAAAGGTCATAAGGTGTGAAAGATACTGATGTATTTGAAGCTTGGAAAGGAGGCTAGTGTTGTGAGAATCTAGAGACCAAAGTGGTGGATGATAAGATATGAGATTATAGAATCAAGTGAGAGACACAGTTTAAGCCTTACAGCCTGAAGCTGATCATAAGGGTCTCAGATTTTATTCCGGTGAGATGAGAAGCCATGAAGAGTTTGATGCACAGAAGTATCCTCCAATTATTGTGTATTAAAACATACAATTTTGAACTTCTGGTTTCCAGTCTGGCATGTAAGGAGCTTGGAAGTATACAGTTGAGCAAACAGAGGAAAGTAAGCAAGCAAACAAACAAAAGCTCTTCTTAGATTTTCCAGAGAACTGAGGTCACAGGGAAAACTGCTGCATCCAAAATTGGAGACATAGGTGGGTATAGAAATTCACTAATTGCTGAAGAGGACAGCCACGGGCAGAAACCTCTGTGGAAACCAGGAATTTGGACTGGATGGTAAAATTGTTCTGTATATACTTTTAGGTTATAGAACACATCTTATCTGTTACTAGGGAAAGCTACGTTTTCTTTCATCCAGAAGAAGTCCAGTTTTCAGCCTTATTCCTTCCTTTTGGCAAATCAGCAACTATTCAGCAGTTTTAATTTAGGGCATTTAGCAAAAGTCCACCATGGGCAACAAACATGGAGGTCCTCAGATCACATCTTAGTCATTCCTGACATACTTCTTTTCACACATCAAATGCTAATAATTATCTTTAAAAAGATCTGAAAACAATAATATAAGCTACTACTTTGGGACTCTAAGAAAAAAAGAGAACATTAAATCCAAATAAAGAAGAAAAGAAATAATAAAAATTATAGCAAGAATCAATGAAATTGAAAATAGGAAATCAATAGAGAAAAACCAAAAGCTGGTTCTTTGAAAAGACCAATACAATCAGTAAGACTCTGGACAGGCTAACTAATACAGAGAACATAATTTACTAGTATCAGAGATGAAAGAGGGGACATCACTACTGAGTTCATTGATATTAAAAGGATACTAAGGGATACTATGAGAAAATGTATGCCCACAAATTTGGGCACAGATTAATTTCTTGAAAGACACAGTCTCTCAAAACTCACACAAGAAGAAATAGACAATCTGATTAGGCTTATGTCTCCTAAAGAAATTGAATCTAAATAATATGTTAAAAAACAGAAAACATCAGGCCCAAATGAATTCACAGGTGAATTCTACCAAACACTTAAGGAAAAAATTTTTACTAATTATCTGAAATCTCTTCCAGAAGATAGAAGCAGAGGACATACTTCCTAACTCATGCTTTGAAGTTAACGTTATCCTGTTACCAAAACCAGAAAAAAAAAACATGACAAGAAAAGAAAACTACAGACCAATATCTCTCATAAACATAGATGCAAAAATCATCAGCAAAATATTAGCAAATTGAATCTGACAATATGTCAGATTATACACCACCATCAAGTGGGATTTATTCCAGTTATGCAAGGATGGCTCAACATTTAAAAACTCAGTTAATCCATTACATCAACAGTCTAAAGAAGAAAAATCACATGATTATATCAATAGGTGCAGAAAATGAATTTAACAGAATACATCTATTCATGAAAAAATCTCTCAGAAAACTAGGGGAACTTTCTCAATTTGATAAAGAATATCTACAGAAAACCTACAGCCAACATCATGCTTAATAATGAGAAACTAGAAGCTATCCCACTAAGATAAAAAAAAGACAAGGATGTCCCCTCTTACCACTCCTGTTCAAAATGTACTGAAAATTCTAGCTAATAAGAAAGAAAAGGAAATAAAAGCTACACATGTAGGGAAGGGAGACATAAAACTGTCTTCAAAGATGAAATGTTTGTCTTGAGAAAATCTACATGAATCAACAACAACAACAAAATCCTGGAACTAATAAGTGATCATATTATGTTGCGGGATACAAGGTCAATACACGACAGTCAATTACTTTCCTATATACCGGCAATGGACAATTGGAATCTGAAATCTAAAACACAGTACAACTTACATTAGCATTCCTGAAAATGAAATACTTAGGTATAAATCTAACAAAACATGTATAAGATATATATGAAGAAAACTAAAAACCCCTGATGAACTAAATCAAAGAAGAACTAAATAAATGGAGAGATATTCTGTGTTCATGGGTATGAAGTTTTAATATTGCCAAAATATCAGTTCTTCTCAACCTCATTGATAGATTCAATGTAAACCCAATCAAAATCCCAGCAAGTTAATTTGTTGGTGTCAACAAACTTATACTAAAGTTTATATGGAGAAGCAAAAGACCCAGAATAGCTAACACAATACTTAAGAGTGAAAAACAAAGTTGAAGAACTGACACCATCCAACTTCTAGACTTACTATAAAGCTACAGTATCAAAAGAGTGTGATATTGGTGAAAGAACAGACAAGTAGATCAATGGGATAGAATAGAGAGCCCAAGCATAGACCCACACAAATATAGTCAACTGACCTTTGACAAAGAAGAAAAGACAATAAAATATAAAAAAGACAGGCTCTTTAATAAAAGATGTTGGATCAAGTGAACATCTATATTCAGGGGGAAAAAAAATATTGACACAGAGCTTACACTCTTTGAAAAAATTAACCCCAAATTGATTATACACCTAAATGTAAAATGAAAAATTACAAAACTCCTAGAAGATAACATAGGACAAAATCTAGATAACTTTGATTTTGGCAACAACTTTTTAGATACAACACCAAAGGCTAAATCCATGACAGAAAGAACGAATAAGCTAGACTTCATAAAAAGTAAAATTTTCTGCGCTAGTGAAAACAATGTCAAGAGAATGAGAATACAAGCCATGGACTGGGAGAAAATATTTGCAAAAGAAACACCTGATAAAAGACTGTAATCCAAATTATTTAAATAACTCTTAAAACTCAACAATAAGAAAATGAACAACCCAGTTAAAAATACACAAATTATCTGAACAGACACCTCATCAAAGACATACAGATGATAAGTGTGAAAAGATTTATCTTTTCACATACAGATGATAAATGTGAAAAGATACAGACACACAGATGATAAATGTGAGAAGATACAGATGATAAATGTGAAAAGATGCTTGACATCATATGTCATGAGGGAACTGCAAATTAAAACAACATACCTATTACTATGGCTGAAATCCAAAAAGCTGACAACCCCAAATATTTGCAAGTACGTGGAGCAACAGGAATGCTCATTCATTGATTGTGAGAATGAAAAATGATAGTCATTTTGGAAAACTCTGGCACTTTCTAACAAAACTAAACATACTCTAGGGACTTCCCTGGTGGACCAGTGGTTAAGACTCCATGCTCCCAATGCAGGCGGCCCGGGTTTGATCCCTGGTCAGGGAACTAGATCCTGCAATCCGCAACAAAGAGCCTGCATGCCTCAACTAAAGATCCTGCATGCTGCAATGAGGATCTCGCATGCAGCAACGAAGATCCCGTGTGCCGCAGCTAAAACCCAGTGCAGCCATGTAAATAAATAAATAAATAAATAAACTGACAATAAGTGAATGAAATAAAGAACTCATAACAAATAAATAAACATACTCTAGCTATATGATCTAGCAATCATACACCTCCATATTTACCCAAATGGGGAGAAAATGTATGTCCACACAAATACCTGCACATGGATGTTTGTAGCAACTTTATTCACAGTTGCAAAAACTCAGAAACAACCAGATGTCCTTCACTAGAGGAATGGATAAATAGACTTTGGAACATCCAGACAATGGAATATTATCCATCAGTGAAATAAATGAGCTATGAAGCCATGAAAAGACATAGAGGAAACTTAGATACATATTACTAAGTGTAATAAACCATTCTGAAAGGGCTACAAACTATATGATTCCAAATATGTAACATTCTGGAAAAGGCAAAACTATGGAGGCAGTAAAAAATCAGTGGTGGCCAAGCGTTTAGGGAAAAGAAGATAGGGATGATAAGCTGAGTACAGACGATTATTAGGGCAGTGAAACTATTTTTATATCGTACTATAATGGTGAATATATGTCATCCCACATTCGTCAAGACCCATAGACTGTACAATGCCAAGAGTGAACCCTAATGTAAACTCTGGCCTTTGGGTGATAATGATGTGTCAGTGTAGTTTCATATATTGTAACAAATATACCACTCTGTGTGCTGTGTGGATAGTGGGGGGAAGCCGTGTATGATGGAGGTACAGGGGATGTGTGAACACCCCATATTTTCTGCTCAATTTTGCTGTGAATCTAAAAGTATTCTAAAACATAAAGTCTATTTGAAAAACATATCATTCTGGATGCTGTGTGAGTAATGGATTGACGTGGTCATAGATGATTGGTCCTACTGTCTTTGAAAATATTAGCCAAGGCAGATACAGAGATATAAATGAATAAAATAATGAAAGTCAAATTAATATAAATATTGAGTCAGGACACATGTAGGATGCTGAGTGAAGCAAGAGGAAAGAGTAATTCATTCTGACAGGGGGAATCTATGAAGTCTTCTTAGAGATCATAGCACTTGAACTAAACATTGCATAATGAATAGAAATTTAATACGATGAAAAGGATGTGAAAGGTATTCAAGGCCTGAGACAGTAACAACTAAAGGACTGAAGTTTAAAAATGCATTTTGTGCCCAGGTGTTATTTAGGCAAACTAGGAAATTTTGAATACACATACGCGTGTAAGTAATGTTTTATTTGTGGCAGAAATGGTGGATTGTCAAGCACAATCTTAACATTTCATTTTTAGAATTTTGTTGACAAAACTTGTGATTTATTTAAGAAGTGCTATGATTTTTTTCATCCTAACTACAGTGTTAAAATTGTTCATTCATAAGATTTCAAGGAAACATCCAGTTAGTTACAATTACCAAACTATAAGTAACTGTAAATATATATCAAAGAATAAATACTAAAATGACAAAAGCATACCTGTGCATGAAGATGAAAGGATCACGTTTAATACTTTGAGAGAAAGAAATATCATTATATTAAGTATTTGGTGTACTCTGTATGAAGGTGGGAGATCCAAGGTATCTCAAAGGAATTTGTAATATGTATTTTCTAATCAGAGGAACATACTGTTAAGTCAGGATTGCTTTATATATTTAGGCGCTTTGAGCTTTCTCTTTTCTTTCTTCCTTGCCTCCTTTCCTTCTCTCTCTCTATCTCTCTACTGTCCCCTCTTCCATCTTCGCCTCCATCTCCTTATTCTCCTTCTCTGTCTCCTTCTTCTGTTATTCAGGATTCTCCTACTTAGCAGTAAATATCCCTATACATTTAAGTATACTTGCTTAAACGACATTCTCTTTTCATTGGTATTTAACAATGATCGGAGGTCAAATTTTATGATTACCTTTATTGTCTTCATAAGGTCCTGTTCTAGTAGAATAATTCTTCCAAATTTTATTTAATAACTAGTGAAATTTAAGAGTCAGCAAATTTAATACTGTTTAAAACTCAAAAAATATACATCTTGATATTCATGTAAATGGAATCACAACGTACACTTTTCTATTTATCTGTGAGAATATTCCATGTTATTATTGCATGTAGCTGCAGCTCAGTTTTTATATTTGCATATTACTCCATTTCATGATTATACCTGATTTTTTTAGGCATTTCAGAGTTGTTGGAAATTTGGATTGTTTCCAGTTTAGTACTTTTAAAATCAAAGATGGTACACACATTTGTATATGTATCTTTTGTTAAATTTAAGTAATCAACAATATTAGAAATCAGACTGCTGGGTCTTAAGGCAGGCCTATGTTGAGTGTTAGCTGATACTGCCCAACTTTTTTTTTTTTTTTTTAAGTTACTGTATTGACTAATAACATGAGTTCTGCTATCTGCACATTCTGGTCAACACTTGGTATTTTCAGTCATTCTGATTTTAGACATTCTGTTGGGTTTTTAGTATTTTATCATTATGATTCTGATTTGCATTACTCTGATGACAATTGATTTTAAGAAGTTTTCTACATGTTTGTTGACTATTTGATTATTCTTTTTTTGTAAAGTGTCTGTTCAAATATTTTACGTATTTTTAAATTGACTTGTCTGAGACCTTCCTATTGATTCATAGAGTTTTTTGTATATTCTGTGTATGAGTCTTTTGTTAGGTATATGTATTGCAAATACCTTTTCCAAGTCTCTGGCTTAATTTTAATAAAATCCAATTTGTCAAAGTTTTGGTTGTTGGGTAGTTGTACTACTTTCCCCAGACTTGAGTACTATTCTTACTTGTTTGAATTGATCCATACTCTGCTAAATACAGGAGGAGGGTTCTCTGTAGATCTCTGGAATTTTCTTTCTTTGCAGCTCTCTTCTCTCTCTTAGTCTGTCCTGCTGACTTTGGTCTACTCTATTCAGCTGCTTTGGACTCCTCACTCAGCTCCATCATAATTCAAGGAGTTCACTGGGCTATGAATGGATTCCTCCCCTTTGTGCCGTGGACTGGAAACTGTCTCAAGGTAGTGAGCTGGGACAATTACAGGCTTCACCAAGACTGTTACTCTCAGAGATCATGGCTCTGATGCTTGATGTTGAAAATCAGTGTTCTATATATTTTGCCCCTGTTATTAGTTGATTTAGGTGGGAAAATAAATTCAGCCCCTGTTTTTCTATGTTGGCCCAATGCGGAAGCAGAAGAAATAGAAATCTCCCTCTCAGTCTCTCTCTCTGTCTTTCTCCTTTTTATTTTTGTATTGTTTTATCATATGTATATATACACACACAAATATGTAAAATGTATATGTATACAATGTACATCAGATATATTTCTAGACGTACACATACAAAGGTACCAACGTAGACACTAAAGATATTTATTCTTGTTCTAAGAATAAGAGAATAGAGAAAAACTATCTCAAATTGGGGTCCTTGTATATTTACTAATTCTAATACATAAGACTCTTTCAGCATTGGTGCTATGGGTACTCAGAGGGAACTCATCAGATGTGTGTGGAAGGATTTCAGCCATCTTCCTTGTCCAGAGTCCTTCACCTGTCTCAGAAAGGCCTTCTGGAACAGTTCTTATTTAGTATTTTTGCATTTTTCCAATTAACAAATCTTACACACAAACAGCAGATAATTACTTTTCATAGAGATATACTGTCTACATATTTTCTGATTATTATCTTAAGTCTTTATAGGCTTGCATATAAAATTTGTCTTCAAATTCTGGCATTCTATTCAGTCATATTTCCTAGGATCCTTCTACATAAATTCTCTGCCAGATGGACTTGAGCCTTTTGGCTACTGCTTCTCTAGCTCTTGAAATCGTACTTATTTTTTAATCCTTAACCTAAGTGCAGCTTGCTCCATGTAGCCTGTCTTGATTACATTTTTATGTAATCCTCATAACACCTTGGTGATATTTGTTTTATAAATAAAAATGAACATATAAAATTTTAATAGAACTAAGGACAAAGAAAAATATTTGTTATCAGGCAGTATATGGGCTCATTGTAGGAAGAGATACATCTTTTCAAAATTGGTTTTACCAAGCTTATCTTCACACGAAATTTCACATGGGGTGACTAAGCTGATGTCCATGCTTTGATGAAAATGCTGAAGTTGCTTTTTTTCTTGGGATTAGAAAAAATTGATTTGTTCTAGAAAATGAGGATTAAGTTTTCAGTGTGATAAGCGTGAGAAGAAAAGAGGACACCCAGAGGAACAGTGGCCTTCTTTCAAATTCTCCATTTGTAGGAGAGTAGCTGCGGCTAGGAAGGGTTTTAAAGTTCCTTTGGAACATGTCATCATAAACTATACTTTGCATATTCTGATGACATGATAAGTTTCCTCTTATTATCTACATTCACCAATATAGGAAATGTGTAAGATGTGCTGAGGTTCTCCTGGACAACTACGGTTGTTGAGATAAAGTTTTTGAGAAAAAGCCTGATTTCTGCTTAAGGAGACATGGGTTCCAGTTTTCATTTTGGCAATATGTATCTATACTGTGATATAAAAATATTGGTTATGTTTGTCTATTGATGACAGAGCCTATATCCATTATTGAAGGAAATTCCAAATTGAAAGAAATGTTTCTCTTTAAGACCTAATTAATGCTACAATTTCCTTACATACCTAGCTACTGGAAGGAGAGTCAAGTCGAAATAAAGGACAGAGGTTAGGAAGGTGACTCTCCTTGGTTTAGGGAAGTACCGGAGTCTCTGCATGTGTGTGTGTGTGTGTGTGTGTGTGTGTGTGGTAGTGGTGGTGGTGACGCTGCTCAAATTTTATTAGAAATTACCTTTGTCCTTTTTGAATTTAACTAGTAACTACTGTTTCTATTATTTTCAAAGCATTAGGAATTGAGACATTTAAACTTTAAATAGATGTGGATGATAGGTAGGTAGATGGATAGGTAGGTAGATAGATAGATAGATAGATGATAGATAGATAGATAGATAGATAGATAGACAGACAGACAGATAGATAGATAGATAGACAGACACATTCAGGAAGAAAGTAATTTGGCTATAAACTACACAAAATCAAATGCTTTCGAGTGGCCCTCCCAGATAAAATGGACATAATCACATTGTGGATAACTGCAGAAATTGTAGGTACTTGTGTGTTCTTTGAGTCTCCAGTCTCATTGAAAAAATAAAATATTTTGTCTTTCACTTCTTTTATCTTGACTAAATTTATGCATTCACAGCTGCAACCCTAGATCTAAACACTAGATATTGCTATGTTTGTTAGTTTAATTTTTTTAACTTTTAACTTTTTTATTATTACTTTTTTTTTTTCTTACTGTTTGAACATACTTGCTTTGAGCTGAGTTTTTTTTTTTTTTTTATTCTGAAGCAGCAGTTCTTCTGTGATGCATTCAAGGTCATAGTCTCTCTACCCTTGCCTGCTGTACATAGGCAGAGCAATAAAACAGGTAATACTATTGAGGTGCAGATCTCATTTCTGCCAAACATCTGTGCAGTATGAATCTCCATATTATACCCTAAACACCAATTTTTTGGTAATATTATAGACTTTTCCTCTTTGCATTTTTATTTACATTGCTATGACTCAACTGGGATATGCCATTGTTGAGGCATGCATAATTTTTAATGATATAAAATGTAGGAAACCATACTACTATTAGGAAAATGTCAGCTTTAAGAAATACAATTTCTAATAAGAAACAACTTAGAGAGGCACTAAATATTAGAGAATAAGCTGCTTCACTATTTAGAGAATGATACTTAGGGAAGGAAAAGATTGGATCATCATATCATCAATGAAAATAGATCCTTTTCTGTGATAATATTAGAACTGTGCCTTCTTTCCAGCTTTTATTCTTTCCTACTCAAAGATTTCATTTTACAGCAATGTCAATTTCTAAAATAAATGAATTACAATTATGTAAATCGAAGGCAATGAACATCAATGATTACAAAAAGTAGCAAGCTTAGCAATATGCATATTATTATTATTTTCAGACTGTTAGATATTTAAATTTTTTGGATTAGAACTTCCCTATATTTAAGCATAGAACATTCAGAACACCTCAAGTTCATTCGTGTTTTCTTTCTTTCTTTTTTTTTAAATTTTATTTATTCATTTATTTATTTTTGGCTGTGTTGGGTCTTCGTTGCTGCGCATGGGCTTTCTCTAGTTGCGGCAAGTGGAGCCTACTCTTCATTGCAGTGTGCGGGCTTCTCACTGCGGTGGCTTCTCATATGTAGGCTCTAGGCACGTGGGCTTCAGTAGTTGCAGTACATGAGCTCAGTAGTTGCAGCTAGCAGGCTCAGTAGTTGTGGTGCATGGGTTTAGCTGCTCCATGGCATGTGGGATCTTCCCAGACCAGGGATCAAACTCATGTCCCTGGCATTGGCAGGTGGATTCTTAACCACTGCACCACCAGGGAAGTCCCCGTGTTTTCTTTCTTGATGATGGGTATGAGTAAGGATTTATAGTAAGTTCAGGGACACAGATGAGTTGCTAGCTGTATCAAATTCGCTGAACATTTGGTGCATTAAATTCCACTGCCCGTTGACTAGATAGGCAACTGATTCCTCGATTGTTTATCTAGGAGTACTAAGGGTGTGCCAAAGCCTCAGTATAAAGACACTGTTCTTAAAATATTATTTATATAATCTGTAGTTTATGGTCCAAAAAGAAAAAAAATAATTTTCCTTGATCTCTTGTCCAATAATATTTTCTGTCTACATACACCCACATATACACACCATCAAAAAAAAGAGTTTCATTTTAAAAGAATTGCACTCAAACAAAGATAAAATGCCTTTTTAAATTCACTGATATTTTTCCTTTAAGGTAGCACTTTGTATAAATCTTTGCAAAGCCCTTCAGAATGAATTGGTCTCCTTCTGTGCTCCCATTAATTCCTAGTGGTAGTTTGATATAAACCTTATTAAAATTAGACATTTTATGTCCTCCTTCATTCACAAAGTTTGAGTTCCTTACAGAAAGGACAGAATTCTTAATTCCTAGCAGAAACTAAACACTCGATAAATTCTTTCTAAATAAATCACCTGGATCCATGTTATGTAATGGAGAGAGAGATGAAAACTTCATAGTGGACAATAAACTAATGATATCACTGTGTTGTTTTTAATTTAGATTATGCTGCTTACCTGAGGTATGGAAGACTTTGCCAGATGAACAGCACTAAAGATAATTGTAAAATTGAAAACAAAATTCCTATGAGAAAAGCCTAATGTAATTAGTAACTGTGTTTTAGTAGGGATAACTACAAACGTGTGTGAGGGCAAGGTACTGAAGAATAATCAAATCTGTGAATGTGAAGTAAGCCCCTTGGAGAAAGCACCACATGTTTGCAGTGTATATTTTCTTGGGCCGTCATGAGAAATAAACCAGTATTAAATAACAATTATCCAGTATAGTTATTTCCATTGATCAAATTAAGAGTTGTTTGTTAGATTTCTGTTTACTATGGGCTATAAAGCCATAAATTATATTATACCTTATGCTATTAAAATTATGTGTTAATTTAAAAAGACTATCTTTTACCTCTGAAGCAAAGCATATAGGATACAAAATGATCTCTTTTTCACCATAGGATATTCTGATTATCATTCTTCCATGAAGTGCTTTTTATGTTTATGCCTTCAAAGGCTATTTAAAATTTATCTAAATAAGAAAAAAAGACCCTGAATTGTTTCCTGAAAAGACATTGAGTAAGATAGTGAGATATACTGCTTATTTATCAGTTGGAATCCTTCTGAAAGTGTGGTGGCCAAAACAAACAAAAAATGACAGCAAAAATAATAAAAAGAACAGATAGACCCTACAGTTTACCAACACAGCACATTAAAAATGAGAATTAAAGGAATAGTTTCTATAGACTTTGTCTCCACCAAAATAAACAGTCAAATCCAGCTGTGGTCAGTGACAATTTTCAGTGTCACAGGCTATTTTCCCATTCCTAGAGAAAAGGTTGGGATTTTTTGAGTAGAGATTTTGCAGATTTTATGGAGTAATAAAATTTTCAATGACTAGATTACAAATCCCTTAATAAAATTTTAGAAGCATATAAATACCAAGAGATGTAGTCTGTTGGGAAAAGGAAACACACAAGCACACCCTTGACTTCTAGCAGCTTCACTGGTCTTCTTCTGGGAGAAGGAGGGAGGGGCCAAGGAGGTAGAAAGGACAAAATAGGAAGGGAAAATGCAGATGTGATCCTTGGAAGCAGTTTGCACACTTTCTGAAGAACAGAAGTAATTACTGCTTTTTTTTTTTTCAAATAACTGAAGTACCATGACTTCCTCTGACAACTCCTCTGTATCATAAATATTAAATAATAACTGAAACTACTAGTTAACATTTTCTTTAAAGAAGAACACTATTTTAAAGTTACAGCCCATTGGGGTAAAATTCTCATTCACTCCATTTTGATCAGTCCCACTGACATTAGTTTTATCTGAGACACATTGTCTATCATCTTTGCCCATGGCTTTTATGCAATTTACTGGAAATGACTAATGCCAATTAAATGAAAATTTATGGCTTGTACTTGTATTTGTGTAACTAACATTAAAACATAAAAATTACTGAAGTCTATATGTGATGCCAAGAATACATATTTAAGATGCAGAGAAAACGGCCCAGGGAGCAGGAGATTGGAAGGTACTTTGCAGAGCAGACTGTCAGAAGGGTGGCAGACAGGTCCTTTGAAGCTAATGTACTCAAATTTCCTGCGGCTGCTGCCATCTTCCACAGGAGCAGCCTCTGAATGAGAAACATTTCTGTCTAATCCTGCCGAAGCCAGATAAGTCTGGCAATTGAAACTGTGAAGTCCTGACAGGTGATGACATTTGTTTTGTAATAGCAAAAGACTGATGCCGAAATATCAGAAATGGAATAGCATTCTCTGACAGCCAGAAACTAACGTGTTTGACAAGAAATTGGAACCATGATTATTTCTAGTCAAACAAGGTGTCTGTTCATTCAAAGCATCACATTTACCTTCATTGCCCAGGTTCAAGATTCATTTCATTACTGACATATTCTTTTTCTTCCCCCTTATCAAGTTTAAAAACTTACAGAGGCACATGTGTTTGATATATTTTACCAAGTAACAACCTTTGCCATTTTCTTTTTAATAAGGACCACAATAAAAATAAAAACACAATGTTCCCCCATTGTGTTCAATCATATCTCCACACTCATTTGTAAAATCTGCTCCATTTAACCATAAAGTCTCTGCACATTTCAGGTTTTAAAGAAGTTTTTATTACAACATCTATCGAATTTGAGCCCCTTTTAGATCCCTTTTCCCCATTCTATCTCATAGCCTATCTAGTTGTTACCCATTAGCCTTAAACGCCTCTATGATAGATTAGACTATCAGGATTGGCCTGATATAAACCAGAAAAGAAATGTCACCATTTTAAAATATGATATCATCAGAAAATTAACCAAACGATAGTGAGTAAAAAAATGGAACTTATCTACTATTCCCTTAGGTATTAAACGTAGGTAATAATTAATTTCCCGACTTTGGGTAATCCCCTTGGATATTTTTCTCCAAATTTTAGAAGGCTGCATAATAATTTATCAGAACAAAAGTAGCACTTTTTGGGGCAGAATTCTGTTACACGGAAAGGTTTAAAGATTCTTCCAAAGAATTTTAAGAATAATTATAAAACAAGAGCCAAATGAATAGCAAACTTCATTTTAGAAATTTTTATATTTAAAAAGTAAAATAAACTTCAATACAAATTCCTCTAATAAAAATATACTTTTGAAGTATATAAAAATGTAAAACATATTATTTATTGGCTATCATTAAGGGTGAAGATTTCAAGAGATATAAAACATTCTTTCATTTTAAAGATAGTTGTCTGAAATATAAGCATGTTTGATGTAAATGGTATTAAAATATTTGAGTGGAAACACAAAAAAATTAAAATTTTAATATATGGTACATGGTTATTTTAATATTGTTATAGTGAATGACATTTTTCTGTTTTTAGCTTGTCAAATATCTCTAAGTCAAAAACAGTTTAAAACATGTCCCAAAGAGGACCTTCAAGATGGCAGAGGACTAAGATGTGGAGATCACCTTCCTCCCCACATATACATCAAAAATACATACACATGTGGAACAACTCCTACAGAACACCTACTGAACGCTGGCAGCAGACCTCAGACTTCCCAAAAGACAAGAAAATCCCCATGTACCTGGATAGGGCAAAAGAAAAAAGAAAAAACAGAGACAAAAGAATAGGGACGGGACCTGCACCTCTAGGAGGGAGCTGTGAAGGAGGAAAGGTTTCCACACACTAGGAAGCCCTTTCACTGGCAGAGATGGGGGTGGGCAGGGGGAAGCTTCGGAGTCATGGAGGAGAGCGCAGCCACAGGGGTGCAGAGGGCAAAGTGGAGAGGTTCCTGCACAGAGGATCGGTGCCGAGTAGCACTCACCAGCCCGAGAGGCTTGTCTGCTCACCCGCTGGGGTGGGCGGGGGCTGGGAGCTGAGGCTCGGGCTTCGGACGTCAGACCCCAGGGAGAGGACTGGAGTTGGCTGCCTGAATACAGCCTAAAGGGGGCTAGTGCACCACAGCTAGCCTGGAGGGAGTCTGGGAAAATCTCTGGACCTGCCTAAGAGGCAAGAGACCATTGTTTTGGGATGTGTGAGGAGAAGAGATTCAAAGCACTGCCTAAACGAGGTTCAGAGACAGGAGCAAGCCGCGGCTATCAGCGCAGACACAAGAGATGGGAATGAAATGCTAACACTGCTGCTACAGCCGCCAAGAATCCTGTGTGCAAGCAGAGGTCACTATCCACACCTCCCCTCCTGGTCGCCTGTGCAG
Source organism: Eschrichtius robustus (assembly GCF_028021215.1). Classification (NCBI taxonomy): domain Eukaryota; kingdom Metazoa; phylum Chordata; class Mammalia; order Artiodactyla; family Eschrichtiidae; genus Eschrichtius; species Eschrichtius robustus. Next base: position 92,039,534 of record NC_090826.1, read on the forward strand.
CCCGCCACTGCCAGGGTCCCATGATCCAGGGACAACTTCCCCGGGAGAACGTACGGCGTGCCCCAGGCTGTTGTAATGTCACTCCGGCCTCTGCTACTGCAGGCTTGTCCCGCATTCCATACCCCTCCCTCCCCCTGGCCTGAGTGAGCCAGAGCCCCCTAATCAGCAGCTCTGTTAACCCCCTCCTGTATGGGTGAAGAACAGACGCCAGAGGGCGACATACACGCATAGGTGGGGCCAAATCCAAAGCTGAACCCCAGTAGCTGTGCAAAAAAAGAAGAGAAAGGGAAATTTCTCCCAGCAGCCTCAGAAGCAGTGGATTAAATCTCCACAATCAACTTGATGTACCCTGAATCTGTGGAATACCTGAATAGACAAGGAATCATCCCAAAATTGAGGCAGTGGACTTTGGGAACAACTTATAGACTTGGGGTTTGCTGTATGCAACTGACTAGTTTCTGATTTTTATGTTTATCTTAGTTTAATTTTTAGTGCATGTTATCTTTGGTGGATTTGTTTATTGGTTTGGGTGCTCTCTTCTCTTTTTTTAAAATACTATTTTTAATTTAATAATATTTAAAAATATTTTTTATTTTAATAACTTTACTTATTTTGTTTTACTTTATTTTATTTTATTTTTCTTTTTTTCTGAGGTAGGAGTGCCAAGTTCAGGACATTGGACCACCAGAGACCTCCTGGCCCCACGTACTATCAATCAATGAGAGATCTCGCAGAGATCTCCATCCCAACAGTAAGACCCAGCTCCACTCAACAACCAGCAAGCTACAGTGCTGGACACCCCATGCCAAACAACTAGCAAGACAGGAACACAACTTCACCCATTAGCAGAGAGGTTGCCTAAAATCACAATAAATTCATAGACACCCAAAAACACAGCACTGAACGTGGTCCTGCCCCCCAGAAAGACAAGATTCACCCTCATCCACCAGAACACAGGCACCAGTTCCCTCCAACAGGAAGTCTACACAACCCATTGAACTAAACTTAGCCACTGGGGGCAGACACCAAAAATAATGGGAACTATGAACCTGCAGCCCGTGAAAAGGAGACCCCAAACACAGTAAGTTAAGCAAAATGAGAAGACAGAGAAACACACAGCAGATGAAGGAGCAAGGTAAAAACCCACCAGACCAAACAAATGAAGAGGAAATAGGCAGTCTACCTGAAAAAGAATTCAGAGTAATGATAGTAAAGATGACCCCAAATCCTCGAAATAGAATGGAGAAAATACAGGAAACATTTAACAAGGAACTAGAAGAACTAAAGAGCAAACAAACAATGATGAACAACACAATAAATGAAATTAAAAACTCTCTGGAAGAAATCAATAGCAGAATAAATGAGGCAGAAGAACGGATAAGTGACCTGGAAGATAAACTAGTGGAAACAACTACCACAGAGCAGAATAAAGAAAAAAGAAGGAAAAGAATTGAGGACAGTATCAGAGACCTCTGCGACAACATTAAACTTACCAACATTCGAATTATAGGAGTCTCAGAAGAGGAAGAGAAAAAGAAAGGGACTGAGAAAATATTTGAAGAGATTCTAGTTGAAGACTTCCCTAATATGGGAAAGGAAATAATCAATCAAGGCCAGGAAGCACAGAGAGTCCCTTACAGGATAAATCCAAGGAGAAACATGCCAAGACACATATTAATCAAACTATGAAAAATTAAATACAAAGAAAAAATGTTAAAATCAACAAGGGAAAAGCAACAAATAAATACAAGCGAATCCCCATAAGGTAAACAGCTGATCTTTCAGTAGAAACTCTGCAAGCCAGAAGGCAGTGGCAGGACATATTTAAAGTAATGAAAGGAAAAAACTTACAACCAAGATTACTCTACCCAGCAAGGTTCTCATGCAGATTCAAGAGAGAAATTTAAACCTTTACAGATAAGCAAAAGCTAAGAGAATTCAGCACCACTAAACCAGCTTTACAACAAATGCTAAAGGAACTTCTCTAGGCAGGAAACACAAGAGAAGGAAAAGACCTACAATAAGAAACCCAAAACAATTAAGAAAATGGAAATAGGAACATACATATCAATAATTAACTTATAAATGGATTAAATGCTCCAACCAAAAGACATAGACGGTTCAATGGATACAAAAACAAGACCCGTATATATGCTGTCTACAAGAGACCCATTTCAGACCTAGGGACACATACAGACTGAAAGTGAGGGGATGGAAAAACATATTCCATGCAAATGAGAGTAGCAATTCTCATATCAGACAAAATAGTCTTTAAAATAAGGACTATTATAAGAGACAAAGAAGGACACTACATAATGATCAAGGGATCAATCCAAGAAGAAGATTTAACAATTGTAAATATTTATGCACCCAACATAGGAGCACCTCAATACATAAGGCAAATGCTAACACTCATAAAAGGGGAAATCAACAGTAAGACAATAATAGTAGGGGACTTTAACATCTCATTTTCACCAATAGACAGATCAACCAAAATGAAAATAAATAAGGAAACACAAGCTTTAAAAGACACTTTAAACAAGATGGACTTAATTGATATTTATAACACATTCTATCCAAAAACAACAGAATACACTTTCTTCTGAAGTGCTCATGGAACATTCTCCAGGATAGATCATACCTTGGGTCACAAAATAAGCCTTGGTAAATTTAAGGAAATTGAAATCGTATCAAATATATTTTATGAACACAATGCTATGATACTAGATATCAGTAACAGGAAAAACATTGTAAAAAATACAAACAAATTGAGGCTAAACAATATGCTACCAAATAACCAAGAGATCACTGAAGAAATCAAAGAGGAAATCAAAAAACACCTAGAAACTAAGGACAATGAAAACACGATGATGATAACCTATGGGATGCAGCAAAAGCAGTACTAAGAGGGAAGTTTATAGCAATATTCCTCCTCAAATAAACGAACTAACCTTACACCTAAAGCAATCAGAGAAAGAAGAACAAAAACCCCCCAAAGTTAGCAGAAGGAAAGAAATCATAAAGATCAGATCAGAAATAAATGAAAAAGAAATGAAGGAAACAATAGCAAAGATCAATAAAACTAAAAGTTGGTTCTTTGAGAAGATAAACAAAATTGATAAACCATTAGCCAGACTCATCAAGAAAAAAAGGGAGAAGGCTCAAATCAACAGAATTAGAAATGAAAAAGGAGAAGTAACAATTGACACTGCAGAAATACAAAGTATCATGAGAGACACTACAAGCAACTATATGATAATAAAATGGACAACCTAGAAGAAATGGACAAATTCTTAGAAAATCACAACCTACCAAGACTGAACCAGGAAGAAATAGAAAATATAAACAGACCAATCACAAGCACTGAAATTGAAACTGTGATTAAAAATCTTCCAACAAACAAAAGCCCAGGACTAGATGGCTTCACAGGCGAATTCTATCAAACATTTAGAGAAGAGTTAACACCTATCCTTCTCAAACTCTTCCAAAATATAGCAGAGGGAGGAACACTCCCAAACTCATTCTACGAGGCTACCATCACCCTGAGAGCAAAACCAGACAAAGATGTCACAAAGAAAGAAAACTAGAAGCCAATATCACTGATGAAAGTAGGTGCAAAAATTCTCAACAAAATACTAGCAAACAGAATCAAACAGCACATTAAAAGGATCATACACCATGATCAAGTGGGGTTTATCCCAGAAATGCAAGGATTCTTCAATATACGCAAATCAATCAATGTGATACACCACATTAACAAACTGAAGGAGAAAAACCATATGATCATTTCAATAGATGCAGAAAAACTTTTGACAAAATTCAATACCCATTTATGAAAAAAACCTTCCAGAAAGTAGGTATAGAGGGAACTTACCTCAACATAATAAAGGCCATATATGACAAACCCACAGCCCACATGGTTCTCAATGGTGATAAACTGAAACCTTTTCCACTAAGATCAGGAACAAGACAAGGTTGTCCACTCTGACTGCTATTATTCAACATAAGTTTGGAAGTTTTAGCCACAGCAATCGGAGAAGAAAAACAAATAAAAGAAATCCAATTTGGAAAAGAAGAAGTAAAACTGTCACTGCTTGCAGATGACATGATACTATACATAGAGAATCCTAAAGATGCTACCAGAAAGCTATTAGAGCTAATCAATGAATTTAGAAAGTAGCAGGATATAAAATTAATGCACAAAAATCTCTTGTATTCCTATACATTAATGATGAAAAATCTGAAAGAGAAATTAAGGAAACACTCTCATTTACCATTGCAGCAAAAAGAATAAAATACCTAGGAATATACCTACCTAAGGAGACAAAAGACCTGTATGCAGAAAACTATAAGACACAGTTGAAAGCAATTAAAGATGATACAAACAGATGTAGAGATATACCGTGTTCTTGGATTGGAAGAATCAACATTGTGAAAAAGACTGTACTACCTAAAGCAATCTACAGATTCAATGCAATCCCTTTCAAACTACCACTGGCATTTTTCACAGAATTAGAACAAAAAATTTCATAATTTGTATGGAAACACAAAAGACCAAGAATAGCCAAAGCAATCTTGAGAAAGAAAAACAGAGCTGGAGGAATCAGGCTCCCTGACTTCAGACTATAGTACAAAGCTACAGTAATCAAGACAGTATGGTACGGGCACAAAAACAGAAATATAGATCAATGGAACAGGATAGAAAGCCTAGAGATAAACCCATGCACATATGGTCACCTTATTTTTGATAAAGGAGGCAAGAATATACAGTGGAGAAAAGACAGCCTCTTCAATAAGTGGTGCTGGGAAAACTGGACAGCTACATGTAAAAGAATGAAATTAGAACACTCCCTAATACCATACACAGAAGTAAACTCAAAGCGGATTAAAGACCTAAATGTAAGGCCAGACACTATCAAACTCTTAGAGGAAAACATAGGCAGAGCACTCTATGACATAAATCACAGCAAGATCCTTTTTGACCCACCTCCTAGAGAAATGTAAGTAAAAACAAAAATAAACAAATGGGACCTAATGAAACTTAAAAGCTTTTGCACAGCAAAGGAAACCATAAACAAGATGAAAAGACAACCCTCAGAATGGGAGAAAATATTTGCAAATGAAACAGCTGACAAAGGATTAATCTCCAAAATATACAAGCAGTTCATGCAGCTCAATATCAAAAAAACAAACAACCCAGTCCAATAATGGGCATAAGACCTAAATAGACATTTCTCCAAAGAAGATATACAGATGGCCAACAGACACATGAAAGGATGCTCCACATCACTAATCATTAGAGAAATGCAAATCAAAACTACAAGGAGGTATCACCTCACACTGGTCAGAATGGCCATCATCAAAAAATCTACAAACAATAAATACTGGATAAGGTGTGGAGAAAAGGGAACCCTCTTGCACTTTTGGTGGGAATGTAAACTGATACAGGCACTATGGAGAACAGTATGGAGGTTCCTTAAAAAACTAAAAAGAGAACTACCATACGACCCAGCAATCCCACTACTGGGCATATACCCTGAACAAACCATAGTTCAAAAAGAGTCATGTACCACAATGTTCATTGAAGCACTATTTACAATAACCAGGACATGGAAGCAACCTAAGTGTCCATTGACAGATGAATGGATAAAGAAGATGTGGCACATATATACAATGGAATATTACTCAGCCATAAAAGGAAACGAAATTGAGTATCTTGTAGTGAGGTGAATGAACCCAGAGTCTGTCATACAGAGTGAAGTAAGTCAGAAAGATTAAAACAAATACCATATGCTAACACATATATATGGAATCTAAAAAAAGGAAAAAAAAATGGTCCTGAAGAAGTAAATAAAGACGCAGACGTAGAGAATGTACTTGAGGATATGGGGAGGGGGACGGGTAAGCTGGGACGAAGTGAGATAGTGGCACTGATATATATATGCTACCAAATGTAAAATAGATAGCTAGTGGGAAGCAGCTAGTGGGAAGCAGCCTAACATAGGGAGACCAGCTCGGTGCTTTGTGACCACCTAGAGGGGTGGGATAGGGAGGGTGGGAGGAAGATGCAAGAGGAGGGGTATGGGGATATATGTATACGTATAGCTGGTTCACTTTGTTATACAGCAGAAACTAACACAACAATGTAAAGCAATTATACTCCAATAAAGATGTTAAAAAAAAAAACAAACATGTCCCAGTTAACTATGCTTAGTTTCTTAAAAATGAGTTAAACTCTGATAAATACTGTATATTATAAATAGTAACGAAAGTTATCACCGCACACACACATACCCATACATATTGGCAGTGTGCAAATTCATAGTATAATTTAAATAGGACTTTAACATAATTCACACATTGTTCTGAATTATGGCAACATTATATAAATAATGGAAACATGAACCACTGACTCAAAGTCTTTCTTTCCGAAATTAATGATGTCAGCTCATTACACTGTATTATGGGCATAATTTGTATGACAAATCCCATTGCACAAATGCAGCATTTCTAAAATGATTTGCTATCATCGAGCCTATATAATTTGCATTTGGCTTATACCCTTTAAGACTAAATGCCATTTTTGCCAACAGAATTGCTATGTATATGGTCTGAGAAGAAATCAGGGAAATTCTAAATCACTATAAATTGGGTATATTTTAAGAATATTGTTTCATTCTATATGACATATATTCTATGGATAAGACTTGACCTTTTACTTCAAAAAGTATAACAAAAAATCAAGGCTCTACAACTTATTACTTACCTAGCTTTTTACAAGTAACGACTTATCTAAATTTCATTTCCGCATCAGTAAAATCCATGTGTTGATAGTTCAGCTTGAGCCTAAACTATATTCACCACTGGGATTTACAGAGGTATGGAGTTGTGTCATGAGGAAGAAGACCAGGACAGATCCTAGAAAAACACTAGGTACTAGGCTTAGTTACCCACGTTACAAACAGATAATGGTGGGTTTGACCCCTTTGTTGTCTATATGCTGATATTCTTGTCCAGCTTCCCTGACATGATTTTGATCACCCTAGTGATTAGATTTAAGAAAATAGGAAAGATCTGAGTTTTACACAAATCATTAAACTACTTTAAGCATAAAATGGTAAAACTTTGGGACCAAGGGTGAGGTGAAAGATTCTTGAACTTTATTCAAGCTGTTTCAGTTTTGCACACCTTTGGTCAACTCTCAGAGAGAATATTCAGATTTTTTTTTTCACTCAACACTCTATTTTTGCATGCCTATTTGAAGTCAGGCAATGTGCTTGATGTTAAGATGAACACAACTGAATAAAATATAGGACATGCTTTTTAGTAAACCTGTGGGACAATAGCTCTTGATTTAACTCTTCCTTATAATTAGTATTTTATTTTGTCATTGTACTCGTACATCACTACCACCACTACTGCTAATGATACTATTTTAATAATATGAATTATTTCAACAAAGTTTTTAATTGAACCATTCTTCTCTTCTACAGTCTCAAAGCCCATGATTCACTTAAGGATTTTCCATGAGTTTCTATGGTTTGCCATCACCACTGATTCCCAATGTTTTGTCACCTACTTGAGCTCCAGATACATATTTCAGGCTATGTACTGGTTACCATATAGACTTACTATAGGCATCTCCAGCTCAGCATGTCCCAAATTGAATAGATGATGATTCATCATCCTTTATTCAACCTACCCATTCTGTCACCTAATTTTGTCAAGTATATTTTAAATATATGTTTTTATTATCTCCTTTTCATACTCACTTTTATTTATGGAACTCCTGACTTTATCATCTTTATCTCGGCTGTTGCAGTATGTTTCTCATTTACTTCAGTTATTGTAAAAAGCTCAGTTGTCTAATTCCCATATGATTAATTGGCTAATTCTCTTTTGTGAACCTGTCTCCCAGAGTGGGATATGAAGTCACTTCACTTTGAATCTTTTATCATCAAACTATATACCTACTAGCTCTTCAATAGCATTTATCTACTCATTACCTTCCCAGGCCTCCCTCATTCCTTGAAGATTTTGGTAACTGATTCCATGTTGATCACTAACATCTCTCCTGCCATAACCCTTGATGTCAATATCCAGATACATTGTTTTTTCTTAGGCCTTGTCCTAGTTATATAACTTTATCGAGCTACTCAGTCCTATCTATAAGAATGTCCTAAATTCGTCATTAACAATAATCACACTCTTCCATAGTCTCAATTTCTAGCACACAGATTCACATCCGCTATTTTACCAGGTGACTTCTTCTCACACCCTGACTCCAAAAATTGTTTGACCCCATCCGGACAAGTAATTTATCCTCTCTTTATTCTTTATTCCCCTCAAGTCTTTATTTTTGCTCCTTTGCCATTTAAATTATTATACTCTCGAACTCATTGCCATTCTCTCCATTTCTATAACTTCCCTGGAAAAGCCCCAACTATAGAAAAAAAAAGAAATCAATTTTACCTGCTTTGAGCCTGCACCATCACAGACGAATGTAACTAGGGAAAACACACATGTATCCAGCCATTTTAACTGTTCTTTCTTAATATTAAGACCACTAACTTCAAATGGGCCTTTGTCCTTTGACTCTTCCATCCTCCTGGATGACTACCTGATAGTTTCACATCCTGCTCGATCCTTCAATGCCTTCTCCCCCATTGTTGCTTTCAACTGATTATCTAGATCCTATTTGAAAATTACAGTAGAAGCAACTTTAAAAAGACCTTCACAAGCTACCACCATCACATCTACTTACCTGTGTCAACATCTAAATGCTCTCCTTTCATTCCTGTTACTGACCTCAAACTGGCTATCCTCCTACCTAAGGCCAATAGCTCCATTTGTGTACCACATCATCTTGTCTATTCAGGGACATCTCATCATCTCTGTTACCTCGCTTGCATCACTGTTATTCCTCTATATATACTGGATAATTTACAACAGCATTCAAACATGTTTAAATCTCTTCTTTGGTAAAGAAAATTATCTCTTTATTCCACATCTTCTATAGGTAACACCTCAATTATCTGCTTTCTTTTATAAGAGCAATCCTCAGAATTGTTCAAGGTGCAATTTTCTCCCTCTCAGTCTTTCTCAAAACCACTTTAATTGGGTTTTTGCTCCCATTGCTACATATAAACTGTTCTTGAAAAGCTCACCAATCTCCATGGTATTCAATCCTAGGGTCACTTTTTTTTTTTTTTTAAACATCTTTATTGAAGTATAATTGCCTTTCAATGGTGTGTTAGCTTCTGCTTTATAACAAAGTGAATCAGTTATACACATACAGTATGTTCCCATATCTCTTCCCTCTTGCATCTCCCTCCCTCCCACCCTCCCCATCCCACCCCTCTAGGTGGTCACAAAGCACCGAGCTGATCTCCCTGTGCTATGTGGCTGCTTCCCACTAGCTATCTATTTTACATTTGGTAGTGTATATATGTCCATGACACTCTCTTACCCTGTCACATCTCACACCACCCCCTCCCCATATCCTCAAGTCCATTCTCTAGTAGGTCTGTGTCTTTATTCCCGTCTTGCCACTAGGTTCTTCATGGCTTTTTTTTTTTTTTCCCTTAGATTCCGTATACATGTGTTAGCATACTGAATTTGTTTTTCTCTTTCTGACTTACTTCACTCTGTATGACAGACTCTAACTCCATCCACCTCATTACAAATACCTCCATTTCATTTCTTTTTATGGCTGAGTAATATTCCATTGTATATATGTGCCACATCTTCTTTATCCATTCATCTGTCGATGGACATTTAGGTTGCTTCCATGTCCTGGCTATTGTAAATAGAGCTGCAATGAACATTTTAGTACATGACTCTTTTTGAACTATGGTTTTCTCAGGGTATATGGCCAGGAGTGGGATTGCTGGGTCGTATGGTAGTTTTAATTTTAGCTTTTTAAGGAACTTCCAAACTGTTCTCCATAGTGGCTGTATCAATTTACATTCCCACCAACAGTGCAAGAGTGTTCCCTTTCCTCCACACCCTCTCCAGCATTTATTGTTTCTAGATTTTTTGATGATGGCCATTCTGACTGGTGTGAGATGATATCTCATTGTAGTTTTGATTTGCATTTCTCTAATGATTAATGATGTTGAGCATTCTTTCATGTGTCTGTAGGCCATCTGTGTATCTTCTTTGGAGAAATGTCTATTTACGTCTTCTGCCCATTTTTGGATTGGGTTGTTGGTTTTTTTGTTATTGAGCTGCATGAGCTGCTTGTAAATCTTGGAGATTAATCCTTTGTCAGTTGCTTCATTTGCAAATATTTTCTCCCATTCTGATGGTTGTCTTTTGGTCTTGTTTATGGTTTCCTTTGCTGTGCAAAAGCTTTTAAGTTTCATTAGGTCCCATTTGTTTATTTGTGTTCTTATTTCCATTTCTCTGGGAGCTGGGTCAAAAAGAATCTTGCTGTGATGTATGTCATAGAGTGTTCTGCCTATGTTTTCCTCTAAGAGTTTGATAGTATCTGGCCTTACACTTAGGTCTTTAATCCATTTTGAGTTTATTTTTGTGTATGGTGTCAGGGAGTGTTCTAATTTCATACTTTTACATGTATCTGTCCAATTTTCCCAGCACCACTTATTGAAGAGGCTGTCTTTTCTCCACTGTATACGCTTGCCTCCTTTATCAAAGATAAGGTGACCATATGTGTGTGGGTTTATCTCTGGGCTTTCTATCCTGTTCCATTGATCTATATTTCTGCTTTTGTGCCAGTACCAAACTGTCTTGATTACTGTAGCTTTGTAATATAGTCTGAAGTCAGGGAGCCTGATTCCCCCAGCTCCATTTTTCGTTCTCAAGATTGCTTTGGCTATTCGGGGTCTTTTGTGTTTCCATACAAATTGTGAAATTTTTTGTTCTAGTTCTGTGAAAAATGCCAGTGGTAGTTTCATAGGGATTGCATTGAATCTGTAGATTGCTTTGGGTAGTAGAGTCATTTTCACAATGTTGATTCTTCCAATCCAGGAACATGGTATATCTCTCCATCTATTTGTATCATCTTTAATTTCTTTCATCAGTGTCTTATAATTTTCTGCATACAGGTCTTTTGTCTCCTTAGGTAGGTTTATTCCTAGATATTTTATTCTTTTTGTTGCAATGGTAAACGGGAGTGTTTTCTTAATTTCACTTTCAGATTTTTCATCATTAGTATATAGGAATGCAAGAGATTTCTGTGCATTTATTTTGTATCCTGCTACTTTACCAAATTCATTGATTAGCTCTAGGAGTTTTCTGGTAGCATCTTTAGGATTCTCTATGTATAGTATTATGTCATCTGCAAATAGTGACAGCTTTACTTCTTCTTTTCCGATTTGGATTCCTTTTATTTCTTTTTCTTCTCTGATTGCTGTGGCTAACACTTCCAAAACTATGTTGAATAATAGTGGTGAGAGTGGGCAACCTTGTCTTGTTCCTGATCTTAGTGGAAATGGTTTCAGTTTTTCACCATTGAGGACAATGTTGGCTGTGGGTTTGTCATATATGGCCTTTATTATGTTGAGGAAAGTTCCCTCTATGCCTACTTTCTGCAGGGCTTTTATCATAAATGGGTGTTGAATTTTGTCGAAAGCTTTCTCTGCATCTATTGAGATGATCATATGGTTTTTCTCCTTCAATTTGTTAATATGGTGTATCACGTTGATTGATTTGCATATATTGAAGAATCCTTGCATTCCTGGGATAAACCCCACTTGATCATGGTGTATGATCCTTTTAATGTGCTGTTGGATTCTGTTTGCTAGTATTTTGTTGAGGATTTTTGCATCTATGTTCATCAGTGATATTGGCCTGTAGTTTTCTTTCTTTGTGACATCTTTGTCTGGTTTTGGTATCAGGGTGATGGTGGCCTCGTAGAATGAGTTGGGGAGTGTTCCTCCCTCTGCAATATTTTGGAAGAGTTTGAGAAGGATAGGTGTTAGCTCTTCTCTAAATGTTTGATAGAATTCACCTGTGAAGCCATCTGGTCCTGGGCTTTTGTTTGTTGGAAGGTTTTTAATCACAGTTTCAATTTCAGTGCTTGTGATTGGTCTGTTCATATTTTCTATTTCTTCCTGGTTCAGTCTTGGCAGTTTGTGCATTTCTAAGAATCTGTCCATTTCTTCCAGGTTGTCCATTTTATTGGCATAGAGTTGCTTGTAGTAATCTCTCATGATCTTTTGTATTTCTGCAGTGTCAGTGGTTACTTCTCCTTTTTCATTTCTAATTCTATTGATTTGAGTCTTCTCCCTTTTTCTCTTGATGAGTCTGGCTAATGGTTTATCAATTTTGTTTATCTTCTCAAAGAACCAGCTTTTAGTTTCATTGATTTTTGCTATTGTTTCCTTCATTTCTTTTTCATTTATTTCTGACCTGATCTTTATAATTTCTTTCCTTCTGCTGGCTTTGGGGTTTTTTTGTTCTTCTTTCTCTAATTGCTTTAGGTGCAAGGTTAGGTTGTTTATTCGAGATGTTTCCTGTTTCTTGAGGTAGGCTTGTATTGCTATAAACTTCCCTCTTAGCACTGCTTTTGCTACGTCCCATAGGTTTTGGGTCGTCGTATCTCCATTGTCATTTGTTTCTAGGTATTTTTTGATTTCCCCTTTGATTTCTTCAGTGATCACTTCGTTATTAAGCAGTGTATTGTGTAGCCTCCATGTGTTTGTATTTTTTACAGATCTTTTCCTGTAATTGATATCTAGTCTCATAGCGTTGTGGTTGGAAAAGATACTTGATACGATTTCAATTTTCTTAAATTTACCAAGGCTTGATTTGTGACCCAAGATATGATCTATCCTGGAGAATGTTCCATGAGCACTTGAGAAAAATGTGTATTCTGTTGTTTTTGGGTGGAATGTCCTATAAATATCAATTAAGTCCATCCTGTTTAATGTATCATTTAAAGGTTGTGTTTCCTTATTTATTTTCATTTTGGATGATCTGTCCATTGGTGAAAGTGGGGTGTTAAAGTCCCCTACTATGATTGTGTTGCTGTCGATTTCCCCTTTTATGGCGGTTAGTATTTGCCTTATGTATTGAGGTGCTCCTATGTTGGGTGCATAAATATTTACAATTGTTATACCTTCCTCTTGCATCGATCCCTTGATCATTATATAGTGTCCTTCTTTTTCTCTTGTAATAGTCTTTATTTTAAAGTCCATTTTGTCTGATATGAGAATTGCTACTCCAGCTTTCTTTTGATTTCCATTTGCATGGAATATCTTTTTCCATCCCCTCACTTTCAGTCTGTATGTGTCTCTAGGTCTGAAGTGGGTCTCTTGTAGACAGCATATATATGGGTCTTGTTTTTGTATCCATTCAGCCAGCCTGTGTCTTTTGGTGGGAGCATTTAATCCATTTACATTCAAGGTAATTATCGATATGTATGTTCCTATTCCCATTTTCTTAAATGTTTTGGGTTTGTTATTGTAGGTGTTTTCCTTCTCTTGTGTTTCTTGCCTAGAGAAGTTCCTTTAGCATTTGTTGTAAAGCTGGTTTGGTGGTGCTGAACTCTCTCAGCTTTTGCTTGTCTGTAAAGGTTTTAATTTCTCCATCACATCTGAATGAGATCCTTGCTGGGTAGAGTAATCTTGGTTGTAGGTTTTTCTCCTTCATCACTTTAAGTATATCCTGCCACTCCCTTCTGGCTTGCAGAGTTTCTGCTGAAAGATCAGCTGTTAACCTCATGGGGATTCCCTTGTGTGTTATTTGTTGTTTTTCCCTTGCTGCCTTTAATATGTTTTCCTTATATTTAATTTTTGACAGTTTGATTAATATGTGTCTTGGCGTGTTTCTCCTTGGGTTTATCCTATATGGGACTCTCTGTGCTTCCAGGACTTGATTAACTATTTCCTTTCCCATATTAGGGAAGTTTTCAACTATAATCTCTTCAAATATTTTCTCAGTCCCTTTCTTTTCCTCTTCTTCTTCTGGGACCCCTATAATTCGAATGTTGGTGCGTTTAATGTTGTCCCAGCGGTCTCTGAGACTGTCCTCAGTTCTTTTCATTCTTTTTTCTTTATCCTCCTCTGCAGTAGTTATTTCCACCATTTTATCTTCCACGTCACTTATCTTTTCTTCTGCCTCAGTTATTCTGCTATTGATCCCATCTAGAATATCTTTAATTTCTTTTATTGTGTTTTTCATCATTGCTTGGTTCCTCTTTAGTTCTTCTACGTCCTTGTTAAATGTTTCTTGCATTTTGTCTATTCTATTGCCAAGATTTTGGATCATCCTTACTATCATTATTCTGAATTCTTTTTCAGGTAGACTACCTATTTCCTCTTCATTTGTTAGGTCTGGTGTGTTTTGACCCTGCTCCTTCATCTGCTGTGTGTTTTTCTGTTGTCTCATTTTGCTTATCTTACTGTGTTTGGGGTCTCCTTTTCACAGGCTGCAGGTTCGTAGTTCCCGTTGTTTTTGGTATCTGTCCCCAGTGGCTAAGGTTGGTTAAGTGGGTTGTGTAGGCTTCCTGGTGGAGGGAACTAGTGCCTGAGTTCTGGTGGATGAGGCTGGATCTTGTCTTTCTGGTGGGCACGTCCATGTCTGGTGGTGTATTTTGGGGTGTCTGTGGCCTTATTATGATTTTAGGCAGCCTCTCTGCTAATGGATGGGGCTGTGTTCCTGTCTTGCTAGTTGTTTGGCATAGGGTGTCCAGCACTGTAGCTTGCTGGTCGTTGAGTGAAGCTGGGTCTTGATGTTGAGATGGAGATCTCTGAGAGATTTTCGCCGTTTGGTATTATGTGGAGCTGGGAGGTCTCTTGTGGACCAGTGTCCTGAAGTTGGCTCTCCCACCTCAGAGGCACGGCCCTGATGCCTGGCTGGAGCACCAAGAGCCTTTCGTCCACACGGCTCAGAGTAAAAGGGAGAAAAAATAGAAAGAAAGAAAGAAAGAGGCTATAATATAGTGAAGTAAAATAAAGCTATTATAAAGCAGAGATATACAGACAAAATCTCACCCAGAAGCATATACATATACACTCACAAAAAAAAGGAAAAGGGGAAAAATTAATATATCCTGCTCCGAAAGTCCACCTCCTGAATTTGGGATGATTCGTTGTCTATTCAGGTATTCAACAGATGCAGGCACATCAAGTTGTTTGTGGAGTTTTAATCCGCTGCTTCTGAGGCTGCTGGGAGAGATTTCCCCTTCTCTTCTCTGTTCGCACAGCTCCTGGTGTTCAGCTTTGGATTTGGACCCGCCTCTGCGTGTAGGTCGCCTGAGGGCGTCTATTCCCCGCCCAGACAGGACGGGGTTAAAGGAGCAGCTGCTTTGGGGGCTCTGGCTCACCCAGGCCGCGGGGAGGGAGGGGTACAGAGGAGGCGGGGCGAGCCTGCGGAGGCAGAGGCCAGCGTGACGTTGCACCAGCCTGAGGCGCGCAGTGCCTAGGGTCACTTTTAAGTCCTCATTTATTTGATCTCTCAGCAGCATTGATCACCCCCTATCTTGAAGCACTTCAAACACTCTGCTTTCTAGAGTCCATATTCCCTTTTGTGGTTCTGTCCTAATATCTCTTTTCCAGGTTTTTTTTTTTTTTTTTTCCTCATTTCCTTGCTACGGTTAGCAAACTTTTCTGTTTGAAGACTTTAGCAGGGAAATTGTGTTTTGCATTCTCTCCTGGTGATCTTATCCAGTTTCATAGCTACTTATAACATCAACATACTGAGAACTCCCAAATTATATCTAGAGAGCAGATCTTTCTCTTGAACTCCACATTGTGATTTTTGCTGCCTATCTGACACCTATACTTGAATGTTCAATAGGCATTTCAAGCATAACATGCCCCTATTATGTGTTACTGAATTTTTCTCCCAGTACCACCTGTTCCTACTGAAATTTTCTTCAACTTGGTTTATGGAAACTCCATTTTTCCCTATTTCTTTTACCCAAAATCCTAGTCAGCCAATTTATCTCCTTCTTGCCCACCCCATATACAATTCATCCATAAATCATGTCCGCTGGACTATTTCTTACTCTTCAATTGCTATCAGCTGGTCCAAGGCACAATCATCCCTCACATTGATTTTTGTGATAGCTTATCTGCTCTCCCTATTTCTACCTTGCCTCCAACTTCAGTTTGTTTTCAATGCAGCAACCCATATGATTCATTTGAAATACACATAAAACCAAGCTATAACCAAGCAGGACCCTATGGGCCTTCCCTGGACAGACCCCTCCCTCACATCTTCTGCTGTAGCTCCTCTGTGAAGTACCCAGATAATAGTATCTGATGCAGATTTCCTGAGTTGTTTTACAGATGCTAAAACCACCACCAAATGAAAGAAATTAACTACTTTGTGATGAGCACGTAGCCCCCAGACTTACTGGAGCCTGAGGATTGATCTTGTTAACTCCTGTGACACCACCCTGTTACCTCACCATCAACCAATCAGAGAATCCTGCAGGAGCTGATCACACACCCACGACTCCCCGCCCTCACCTTGCCTTTAAAACTGCCTCTCTGAAGCTCATCTAGGAGTTTGGGTTTTTTGAGCCTTAGCTGCTGTGGACTACTTGCTTGGTGCCCTGCAATAAATGCTGTACTTTCCTTCACCACAACCCAGCAGCAGTAGATTGATTTTATTATGCGTGGGCAAGTGGACCCAAGTTTGACTCAGTATCAAAGCCATTCCTTGCCCCAAACCACCCATTAACTTCTTATCTAGGTGAGTACCAAAATTTTTGCAACGATCTACACGGTCTGGGTCTTGCTTACTTCTGTGATCTTACCTTTCATCTCTCTGAGTTTCAATCACTATATTCCTAACTCTTTGATCTTCACTTACTCTTTAAAATGTTACTATCTCAATAAGGCCTTTCCTGACCACTATATTTCAAATTTCAGCCTTACCTGCAACAGCACTTCTCTGCCATAATTTTAGCAAGATTTTTACCATCTGATGAATTGTATATTTCACATATGGGTTTGTTATGCATTTCATCCCCACTTCTGCTGCCTACCATCCATTTAGAATTTAAATTCCATAAGGGCAGGGATTTTTATTTTGTTTGCTTGTGTCTGCAACAGTGCTTATAGATAATCACGTACTATTTATTGAACAAATAAATTAATGAAGAAATAAATTAACAGATGAGCAGAGTTGAAGGAAAAAATGAAGCATTCTCCTAATTTGTGAAAAGATCACATGTTTACCTAGCATTAAGAGTTCTTTCCTTGACCCACCTGGGGAATGAAATAGAGGGCCATCACGATTCCAAGGTTTGGAGGTAGGAAGAAGCACGCAGCAGCACTGCTAAATCGGCTTGAAGAAATCGAGAATTGAGTCTTAAGAAGCCACTAACAGGGCAAATTAACCATTGCCACTTTTGCTTTGGAAGTCATCTTAAATATTGGCGATAGTTGATGGTGAGGATTGGTGGATTTTCCTACTTTGTTTTGGATATTAAAAAATAAGTCACTGCAGAAACTGGAGAGTGGGTATTAGGTATTTTTAGGGGACACTTTTATCTGTTTCAGAATGATCTTTCCTACCTTCTGTTCATTAATAGAAAATTTAGAACCCAATATGTAGCTCATCTTCATGTATATAACACTTCAGACATCTGTTTTGTGTATATGTAATTCACATGAGATTCATTTAAGAAATAAGGCAATGAAAATAGTAACACTTCTTAAATATACCTAAACAGTTCTCAGAATAACACTGTTTAATTATTTAGCAACATTTTGGGGATTTCATGGTGGCAGCACAGTTCAGCCATCCTCCCTGGTGATAAGCAAATGGGACTAGAAGATGATACAAAGAGATTAAATGGACAGCATTCATTTCTCACTTGTTACATAAATGCTCCTAGTGTTCAATATAATGAAGAAGGAAATCAGCAACACTGGCAGACTACAGGGGTAAAAGCAGGGGCAGATTAAGCTACTGAGAGGTTCTGGGGAAATATAGTAAGGATTTCTGATTTTGAATATGAGGGAAAGCTCATACAGACCGCAGACTCTTTCCAAATTCTAAAATTTGAGATTCTGAGAAGAGCATCAAAAGTTTGGTGACTCAGAGAACTATGTGTAGCAATTAACACAAACTCTGAGAAATGTTTGGAGAATGGCGACGGTCCACAGTATAGGGCATAAAGCTGGGGAGAGTCCTGGGGAATGTGGCTTCCTGGTGCAGGAGAGCTCTGGGGCCAACAGATGAGGAAGAGCCAAGTACACAAAATAAACATGGGCCCACTCGATTTATATTACGTTCAAGAGAACTTGGGTTCCTCACTTCTCTTTAAGCCTGGATTTATTAATTTCCTATTTGCCAGAAGTCAGTTTATGAGTTCATGAATTTAGGGAACATTGGCAGAATCCCAACACTTTTTTCCAGCCGTATAGCTGTATCTAGCCTGTAGTTACAGACATAACCTATACGTTTTAATGAGGATAAACAACACTTGAATAAATGTTTTCAACATAAGAGAAGACATTTCAAAACCAAATGTTCATGGCAAAATTATACCTCCACACAGCAGAATTTTAATCACCTGTAGAAAGGATTTCAGCTCACCCCTCTCCTCACTCAGTCTTTTCCTCTCCCATGAACGTCTCTGCACGTTGAACTTTTAAAAACATATTTTAATTTGGTGATAGATTATTAGTAACTTGTGAAAAAAATCACAGACAACAAATTTAAATCATTAAAATTACAAAATATGTTTTTATTTTAAAAAGCAGATTTTCTTCAGAAGCAGAGTGAAAATAGACTGTTACATTCAGTGTAGCATTTTCAGTCAGTATGATGTCTGAGCTTTTGCTGCTGACTCGAAGACAATTTTGGTGGATTCTGGACATCCACCTCACTGTTTCCCAGTTTCTGTTTTCATTGTTTTCCCAATGAGATGGGCAATATCATCACTTCGGTATTTACAACCTGGACTGTGACCCTCCAGTTACAGACAATCAGAATTCAGATCTGTGTTTGCAGAGCCCAGGGAAAGAGTGCCAATAAAGGCTCACATCCTGTATTTCTAAATATTGAAAAATTCAAATCTTCTGACTTTGGCAAGTAGCTCTTCATAACATCTAGAAGAAGGCCAGGTTAAAATGCATAATTTCAGACTCTTGAGTTTTTTCACCAGGATGAGATGGCACAAGGGGAGCCAGTTCCTTGGCCCAAATATGCTGCTCTTGTTTTCCAACTCCTTACTCTGTCTTGACCACAGTGTGCATATCCATACTCATGTGCATGGTTGTGGCTACCTTGTTTCTGCAGTCCAAGTTCTGTCAAATACTCATGCAAGTACCTACACCTTATCTGGCCTCATGCTTAGTGATTTGAATATTAGAAGTAAGTAGGCTCTGGAAGTAGGCTTAGAGTCATTTTGATAAGGACTTTTGGGATCTCAGATACCTAAGACATGACCTAAAGGGGGAGGCATGGGATACAGGTGGAAACATCTTTTAGACCTTGAGACTCTTTGCTCCATGGGGAGTCAAAATCCCAGAGGAGAGCCAGAGTGGGTTCCTTAGGCCTTTGCCCAGGTATAAGGATGTTACTGGTTAGGCCTATAGTTTAGAGATTCTTTATAAATAAAATATATATATAGTTTTTAGTCTTACTGGTAGGAGTAAACAGAGTTGATTAGATTAATTCACATGTACTGAATTCTAAATTTTTATCATAATAGTACTATTATTAGTTATTGTTATTACTATGTTATTACTACTGAAATTTACATGATTTTTTTTTTATTTTTTAACAACTTTATTGAGGTATAATTGAAATTTTAAAAATCCCTACCTGTTTAATGTACATAATTTGAGTTTGAGCATATGCATACATCCATGTTGTATAAAAATCTTTAAGAAAACATAAATTTTATCTATAATATATGGATAGATAAATATCATATGAGATAGATACCAACTTTGTAGCTCTTGACTATTACTTATTTTTCCCTTTATCCAAGTTCCTAAAATTCTTCTCCTCATGCAAAGCTGTCACTGAGTGAAGGATATTGATAGAACACTCATGAAATGTGATTGGTAGAGTAATTGAATCCACACAATTCATTTAACTTGTAAGGAAACTATAATAGTTTCTGGAGGGATTTATTTATGTCTTTTTCTTGTACAAGTGCTGGATTTGGTTACTTTGTAGAATGAGTAGGGTCATTATACAATTTAGCATTAAGGAAAAAAAATTCTTTTTTATCTCATTGGTTGAGTTACTTCTCTAAAGTAACAGCTTAAGAGATGTTTTGATGATACCAGAAAACTTAAAAATCTAAGACTATGAAATCTAAAAATTACATTCATAGACTCTAAATTTAGTCTTCATGTCATTTAGATTCACTTGTTAAATTCCCCATGACAGTAGAATATTGGCTTTGATTTAGCAAGATTACATGAAGTTATCAAAATGTTCTAAACAATTGACTTTCTTTTCAGAAGTGATATGACTTTTGCTTTGTTCAAAGTTGGATCAGTGTGGTTTGACTCAACATGCATACATTGTCATTAAGTCCAGGTTTTGTTCATTATTTAAATAATTATTTAAAAAGTTAATTATAATTGTAATGTATATATAATTTTTCAGTTTTATTGATATATAATTGACATATAGCATTATATAAGTTTAAATGTACAGCATAATCACTTGAATTACACATATTGCAAAGTGATTACCACAATAAGCTTAGTCAACATCCATCATCTCATAGATATAAAAAACAAAAAATATATTATTTATATATATAAAAGGTAAGATGTCCCACTGCATCAATATTACAAGGAAAACACTGGATGAAATCTGTGTATGTCACATAATGGAGGAGGACTCAAAGTAGTGAGATTGCAATCATTTGCTTTAAACAATTTAATTAACTTACATTTCTATGGCCATGCAGAGATACTTTTGGCCACCTTCATAATGGGAAACAGTTTACAAAACTCTTCCTGTATACAAAGCATACCTCAGATGCTATCAAGAGAAAATATTGTATGTTCACCAAACTGTGTAAGTTAATTGACAATGTCAATATACAAGTATTGACCACATAGAAATTGCAGGTAGTAAATGAGGAGAAGATGAAAATCAATTGTTCTAAGAAGAAAATGCATATTACACCTGGAGGCTCTGTTTAATGGAAACTGTGAAGTAGGGTGTTAGAAAGTCATATGCGAAAGAAGAAGAGAAGTTCATGCTCAGGGAGAGGGATTTGCATCCAGATTTCTCCCCTAATTAGCTTCTCCTGTTGAGATTATCTGAGCAAGCTGTAATGGATATAAGGAGTTAAGTGCTGTTAGGTTATAAAATTGTGGTCAGGATTATGGAGTTGATATGAGGTGTTAATAACCAGGTGTGGGTAGAAGGGAGGCAAGGAAGCCAGGGCATGGGCTATTCACTCAGTAACACAGGGATTCTCAATTCTGCCTGTATACAGAAGTACTTCAAGAACTAAAAATGCTTTAGTTCTACCCAGATCAATTTAATCAGACTCTCTGGTAGTGGTTTCTGTGTAGTTTTATTTGTGTTTTAAAACTCCCTGTAGCCAGTGTTGAGCAACATAGATTTAGAATTATGATAGAAACAGGAACAGGAGAGTTGTCACCAAGAAAGGTACCTAAGTCTTCAAAAAAAAAAAAAAAAAAAAGTGCAGCTGTTACTGGGATACAATTAGTCAATGGATTATTATTATATACCCATTAACTGATCATGAAGTGGAATCATAAAAGCAGTATACAAAATGTTTTATAATCTATGATTACAACCATAAATATGAATACTATATACTAATTCTATTTTAAATATAAAAATGTAAACATTTATTTAATTAACATGAGAGGATTATGGGATAAAATATTTCGTTTTCTTTAATGTTACCACAATGGTGCTTTAAAAATGTTTTTAAAAATAAAATTTAAGATATTACTTAAGAAAAAATTGGTTTATCAACATGTGACATCTGAATTTAGCTTTTGATCAAGATTCCTTGGTAACCAAACTCAGGGAAAGGAAACAAAAATCATTTCTGTAGGGAATAACCTCGTTTTTTTCATGAAAGAAAGCCTGATCAGATTTCCTTTACTTCTCTCTGGGAAATGCCAATGTCATTGCTACACCTGCTCACCAAGCAAAGTCGGCTCTCCAACTTCCTTCTTCTTCCATCCTGAACCCTTCCCGTATTTGTACTAATCATTGCAATCATGGCAGAGTGCAACTTTATTTAATGAGCAAGTTTTTGACCAACTACTGTCCTACTGCGTTTTGGATATTCTTGAAGATGTGAGGGATACCAAGACTAAGGTCAATATCACAAGGTTATGGAGAACATGGAATTTGGACTCATGTAAGCCTGGGTTCAACTGTTACTCCCATCTTAAAGTGCCAACACCACAACAAACACCACTCACACTGTTCAGCCCTTCCTATCCTGCTTTACTCAGTTAACGTGTTTAATGTCTCTCTCCCCATCACTATAGCACATGCCACATGGTGACAAAACTTTTATTTCTTCATTTACTGACTTATCCCTATTGTCTAGAATATTTGACTTATAACAGGCTCATGGAAGGTGCTCAATAATATTTATTAAATAAGGGAATTCAGAAACAGCATCCCAGTGTCATTTTGACTCCCTATCACTTGCTACTTCTATAGTTTTGCCTAAGGTCCCAGAGTCGGTAAGTTACAAAGACAGAATTTAAACACTAGGTTTACATGAGTCCTAATTCCATGGTCTTGTTGATTTTTTAAGCAGCAAGGCATGGTTTTATCTCAAGGCCTTTGCATTTGCCATTTCTTCAACTTGGACTGCTTTTCTAGCAGATAACATGATGGCTTTTTCCCTCACTCCCCTCTGCTCTTCACTCAAATGCCAGAATATCAAGACCAGTATGACTAAGACAGAGTGACTAGACATGTCTTTTCTCTAAGTGAGATGGGGAGTCACTGTAACAAAGAATACAATTACCTGGTTTATGCTTAACAGGATCACTCTGACTGAACTGTTGGGACTAGGCCAAAACAGGAAATGTCAGAGCCTTGTCATAAATTACTGAATTAATCGAGAAGACAGATGATTGGACAAGAGTCATAACATAGGTGTGAAGTGATTGGAGCTTGGTTATATGTTGATTATAGAGTTAATGGGTTTTACTGTTAGAATAGATAAGATATAAGATAAAAAGTGACTGATGGTTAATTCTTAGGCTTTTGGTTTGAGGAACTGGAAAAATAGGGCTGTAATTGATCCAGAAAATTACAGAGAAACTGATTTGGGGTGGAGGAGAGATCCAGGAGACTAGTTCTGTTCATGTTAAGTTTAATATGCTTTTTAAGTGGTTGTGGTGAGTAAACAGTATGATACACAAGTGTAGAGTTCAGATATTTAAATTAGGAAGTCATCAACATAGAATATTTAAAGTGACTCAAGGAGATTACCAAAGGAGTGAATACAGATGGAGAGGAAAAGACGTGTTAGGACTGAATCCTGGGACATCAGTGTTTAAGACATTGAAGATATAAGGAGGAACCAGCAGGCAGACCCAGAAAAGATCAGCTGTGGTCGGAGGATGAATATGTGAAGTCTGAAAGCCAAGTTCCCAGGAGGAGGGAGTGATGAATTGCATCATGACTTTTATAAATCAAGAAAAAGGAGAAATTAAGAACAGAGTATTGGATTACATTCTACTTCTTTCTACATGTTGGCTGAATTTTCTCATACAGACATCCTCCATATGACTGGAAACATAGTCATTAGAATGTTCTATATTTCATAATTTTTCTACCATAGAGACCAAAAAGGTTCTCATGCTTCAGTTCAAAAGTTCTGAGTAAGGTGCCCACTTCCAGGTGTATAAACTTTGGCCCAAGAGAATGGTGCCAAATAAAATGCCAGTTTGGCTTTTTCTCCATGGCCACCATCATTCCACAGTTATAAAAAGTAAAGGAACTTTTTTAGGACAAAATTATAGATTTCTACTATAATCATTAATTAATAAGATTTACCATGTACATAGACTTATATATATTTATTTTCTTATTCTCTCAGAAGAAATAAGAGTAAATCAGGCAGTTTTATGTTAGTGCTTTTGTTGGGCATGTAAGTAGTCCTCAGTACACAGGTCTTTGGGACAGTACTGCACTTTAGCTGCCTAAGTAATCCTTGATATCTCTCCAATTAAAAAAAAAATTATCAAGAGATCTCCTAATTTCTCTACTTCTACCTAATTTAAACTTGCATTTTTAGTTCACAAAAATTCTGTAAGGTAGATGATGTTTTCACTAAATTATAAATGAATCAACAAATGTAACAAAAATGTAAAAAAAAACCCACCTTTTTTAAAGTTAAGCAACTTAACCAAAGACATATAGCTAATAAGTGTTAGGATTTGGATGTAAGCCTGTTTAAATTAAAAAATATATGCTTTTCTCAACCTTGACACATTTTATGTTTTTATCTTGTTTGACTTGCTAAACTCTGTGTGCTATTGTTATATTAACATCTGGTGTTGTCTCTCTTTAGTAAAGCTCACATTACTCATGTTTCTGGTTAATATGGGATCGAGATCTAATATCAGCTGTAAGGTACAAGAATTATAAGAGGTCTCATGACATAGGAGAAAAACAAGTTTTGGAACGAGACAGACTGGGTTCAAATGTTGACAACTATTTCATAGCTGGGTGTAATTAGACATAATATTTAACTTCTATGACCCCAATGCCCTCATCTGATACATGAGTATACTATTGTACCAGCCTCATGAAGCTGTTTAAGCATTAACTAAAATAACATATAAAGTATCTAGTGCAGTTCCTAACATACAATGTGTGCAAAAAAGCACCAATCCCAAGAGCTACCAAAAGGAAGAGGGAGAGGCTAATGCCATACAGGGTCCTGACAATTGACTGGAACTGAACGGCTTATTACAAGAGAAGAGGATCTTAGAAGTCTGCAAGTTTGATTTGTAGAGAACTAGCTTTATAATTCAGGTGGTCTAAGTAAACTACATGGGATGGAGATAGAAGCGAGGATGAGTTGTCACAAGTATCAAGATCTTTGATGCAGTATTGGTTCTTGGTAAAAGGCAGATTGTGTGCTCACATTAACACTGGAAACAGGACTTAGTGCCTTTGTGCATTGAGAACTACTAGGAACTAGGCATAGGAATATAGTTATGAGCAAATCTCTCTGGTATATTTTGCAGGACTCCAGTCTTAGTATGTATATATAGTGAAAATTGGTGCATTATATTAAGAGGCAGTTATCTGGATTGGCCTTTTACTGTGGGAGGTTTGGAAAATCAGCTTTATCTCCAAGATTATATAAGGTCCATAGGATTATATTCACCCTTGGTCAAAAGGCAGAAAATTATTTCTGGCTTTCACTAATCTGTACTCTACACTGGAATTTCTTGGCTCTGGATTTGTGATAGGCTGAGCCTAAAATTACCAGATTAATTTTCTTCATAATTGGGCAGGTTAGAGGAAAAGTAGGAATGGCTAATAGACTTTCATCTGAGATTCTTTCATTCATGTGTGTAGACATATCAGAATTTTTAGATGCATTGTGGAATAAGTCACATAATATGGGGGAAATTACATTTCAGGGGAATGAAGTGAAATAAATTGCTATAAACCAAATTATTTTATATAGATGATTGACTACATTAAAACTGAATAGCTTTTGGATTATTGTCTGGAAATTACAAGTCTTGGGTTTATGTATACTTTAATAGCAGAGAGTATGAGAATCCTGGTTTTCTGTTGAGCATGGAAAATTCAAAACAGTGAAAAGCAGACATTTTACTCATTTCATTTCTGCTGCCATGCACTAGAATCAAACTCAGTGAACTAATTTCCCCCTACCCATGATTCCGTCAAATGAAAAGAAAGTTAAATATCTTATATCATCAACTAAAGATCATGTATTCAGTTAAGGATTATTAATAAGATTTTTCTCTGTGAAAAATCCAACTGCTTGTGATTTTGAATATTTTGTTTCTAGAACATGGAAGGTGTCTATTGTTCATATTCCTGAGAATTAAATATATCAGGAGTTTTAATTAAACACAATGACTGTGAGTCTGATTTCTAAAATCGGATAAATTGTACTTTTAGTTAATAGTTTTTTTAATGCCATAGAATTATTTTCAATCAGACATTCCTAATGTGAAACTGGTATAACCCCTAATTTATTAAAATTCATAACACAGTATAAAAGGTATCATCAGATATTTTAATTCCAAACAGATTAGTATTATATCTTTAGTTACTAGAAATAACTGAAGATAACTGATTAAATGTTAAATGTTATTAAATAACATTTAATATCTGATTCTGAAGATCAGTGAAAATGTATTAAAGTAGGAATCAGCAAGTGAAATTAATTCAGCATACCATGTCATTTCAAAGATAAGTTCAACTATGCTGAACATCTGAATAATGGAAAAAAAAAAAAAAACCCACACAAAATAAACTAACATAATTGAGAACAGAGTTAAATACAAGTGGAATAGATACTGAGTTGTTGAAATATACAATCAAAAGTAAATCCTATGGAGATCCACTTCTGGTAATGGAGACAGCTTGTTTCATATAGATTTTTCCATGAAGAAAAACTATAAACTATAGGGAAAATATTTTGTTTGAAGGCAATAGAGAGTAGAGAAAAACCGGTAGAAACTGAAAAGAATACAATCCATAAAAAAAGATAACCACACTGGGTGATATTCACATTTATGTAGCTTTCTTCCTGAGAGCATTGTCTTGTCTGCAAGCAATTGGGTAGCTAGAACTCAGGCAGTAATGCATAATCCTTTTGGCTTGAAGTGTCAGAAGATAAACTTTGAGATTGTCTGGGTGACTAGAAATTGAAGGGTGGGGAATAATGCAGGAGGAAACCACAGAAGTGTAGCACTTGATATCTGCAGATAATGCATCTCAAATCCTTAAGTGACCTCTGAACTACATACCTACATGTGAGTGGGAGAAACTCTAAAGAACCTAGTAGAAATAAACATTTGTGAGGTAAAAACAAAACAAAACAGAAATTTCCATTTTTGCCATCAAAGGAAGCAGAATTTGGAATTTGAGCTCCTCAGAAGAACTTGATAAACATCTTGGGCTTTCTAATAACTGACACAATCAAATTAAAAGTGAACATTAATTAACTGCCTACTAGCATAAAAATATTCTTCAAAAGAAGATATAATTGAGAATCTCTAAAACATTTTATTCAGTGTCTGTCACACAAAAATTATTTGAAATGGAAAGAAATAGGAAATTCTTTCTCATATTTAAGAGAAATGAAATCAAAAGAAACATACCTAAAGATGGCTTAGATATTGGATTAGCAGACAAGAACTTTAAATCAGCTAAATTATGTTCAAGGCTTAAAGAAAAAGATGAACCAATAGGGAATCTCAGAAGAGAACTGGAGTGCATGAGGAAAAAAATAGAAATTTTGAAAACTGAAAAGTGCAGTCTTAAATGAAAATTTCACCTGATGGGCTTTAGAGCAGATTGGAGGTGGCAGAAGACAAATAGTGAGCCTGAAGAGATCAAATAATGTCTGGGGCAATACCAAGTGATATAACATCTATGCAGTTTGAGTCCTAGAAACAGAAGGGGGAGAGAATAAGTGAGAAAAAATATGTGGAGAAAAAAACCCCTGAAAATATCCCCAATTTGGTGAAAAGCATGGGTTACAGAGCCAAGAAGATTGGCAAACCCCAAGAAGGATAAATACAAAGAAAACCACACATAAACACATTTAGTCTAGGTACTTAAAACTAAAGATAAAGAGAAAAACCTTGAAAGAAGCCAGCGATAAAGAGCATATTCAAGCACAGGAACAATGACACTGATGAAATGTATCGGTAAATATATACTTTCACTTTTTAATAGGAAAACAGACAGTGAACAAGTTATAACATTGTATTTTGGGGTTTACAGCATTAGTAGATATGAAATATATGACAGCAATGGAATAAAATGGTAGGTTGCTAAGTGGAACTATATGTTAAATCTCATATTTTAATTGAAGTGATAAAATATTAACTGCTATAAGAAGACTGTGAAAGATAAGGATGGCTATTTTAATCCTTTGAATAACCATCTAAATTATTAAAAAGTTTACTTGAAGGTTAGTAGAGCAATTAAAATGGAATGATTAAAAATATGTAGTTTACTGGAAAATTCTGTGTATACAAGTCACTATTAATGCAATGAAAAGAAAGAAAACTACAATATAAATTGACAAAAGACTTGTAACTAAAACGTATAAAGCATTCCTAGAAATCAATAATAAACATATTCTTTGGCACTTTCTTAAACTTTTGCGTATGCTTATCCCATGAGCTAGTAATTCCATTCCTAAATATTAGGTTGGCCAAAAAGTTCGTTCGGGTTTTTCCATCCAAAAACCCAACCCACTATTTACCCAAGAGAAATGAAAGCATATTTCCACAAAATGTCTGGCATAAGTATGTTTATAGCTTTACTCCCAGTAGTCACACATTTCAAAATAACCCAGATTCCATCATAAGGGGATGGATAAACAAATTGTGGTATATTTACTCAATGGAATACTATTCCATATTAATAATAATGTACCACTGTTCTAACAATATTAATAAATTGAAAAAATATGTCTAGCAAAATAAGACAATCACAGAAGAGTTCATACTATTTGGTTTCATTTTAGCGAAGTTCAGAAAAAGGCAAGATAAATATTTAGCAATAGAATTTGGAAAGTGAATGCTTATTGGGGCTGGGGATTGGCTGGATGGGGAAATATGAATTTTATGAGGTGACGTAAAACTTCTGTTTCAATAAGGGTTTTGGTTAGACAGGTATATATAATAAGACTAATCGAATTGTAAAGTTAAGATCATCATTTCACCCTATGCAAATTTTGCCTCAATGAAAAGAAATCTTGAAATATTATTTGACTCCTTGAAGTTTTCTATGCAGGTTTTTTTTTTTTCCTGCTAATATTCCTGTTTGGTCAAATAATTTTTAAAGTTATTTTTCATCAGCTTAGAAGTAGTTTCATACATTTTTATTTCATTATTATTACTTTCATTTATTATTTATAAAGCATCAAAAATTAATGTGATAGTCTATAAATAAATTTCACATATCAAAGACCTTGCCGTTCAAAAATGAGAGATAGTTTGAAACCAAGAAGTGCCATGTTGTAAATGTAAGCAAACATAAGATTAGGTTACATCTGTTTTCTTGCTTCTTTATCTTTTGTTATTCTCCCTGTATTTTTTTGCTATTAGAAAAAGAATTTAAGATGAAAGTTCACAGATGACTTAAGAGATGCACGTAGGCCTGCAGCCTAGGGGATTTCAAAGTGGATAGCTATTCAAAGTCTTTTTCAACAGATAAATGAAAGACAATGGATCCAAGTGGAAAAAGTCTTTGCATCAAATTCACT
Organism: Eschrichtius robustus; assembly: GCF_028021215.1. NCBI lineage: Eukaryota > Metazoa > Chordata > Mammalia > Artiodactyla > Eschrichtiidae > Eschrichtius > Eschrichtius robustus. The sequence goes on from NC_090826.1 coordinate 92,068,941, forward strand.
AAAAGGTGGTAATGGGAAATGCATGTTAACATTTGTCTTATACCTGCTCTGAATGGCTCTCTCAGAGCACGCTCTCTCTCTCTCTCCCTGCGTATGTATATATGTCTGTGTGTGTGTATAATACATATTTTATATTATGTATATATACATATAATATGTGTATGTATACGATGAGTTTATATGTACATATATACAGATACATATACAGATAACATACATATACTCATAGTTTCTATTCAATATTTTTTCAATTAGTATTTTATTAGGCATGTTTCATCTCTAATTTTCACTGAGTTAATTTGAATTTATAAATTTATTTAATATTTGTGAAGTTAAAATTAAAATCTCTCTTCTCATGTTTTCTATGTATGTAATGGGGATAATAATAGAAAATATCATATAATGTTGCTATTTATACATTGCTAGAAGAGGGACTGACACATTACTACCCTACACAAGTCTTCTATTATTATTCAAATTATTAAATTTATCTTAAATTTTCAACAATATTGCTGTTTTTCAGTTGTTTGTTGTTTATGTGAATAATTTCTACTTTTTTGTTACTGCTTATGGCCTAGAAGCTTAAGAAGGCTTTTAAATCAAATTCATGTTTATATCTACAGGAATGATTCAATCTATGTAACAGTAAACTTAAAAAAAAAAAAAAGAGTAGGGGGAAAAAAAAGGAATTTCTTTGGTATTTTCCTTTTAATCTAAGAAGCAATATTTTCTCTTTTGTTGTGAGTTCAAGAGAAAGAATCAGTTGAGAAAACATAATAAGTCACAGCTTCAGTAATCTATGTTGTGTAAGTTCTTAAAAAGAAACAGATAACTTAGACAACATATATTTACAGTGTATTAAAACTAGGTGAGGCATTGATAGAGGGGACATACCTAAGTATGAGAGCTCTGTTCTCTTTTTTTGTTTATTTAATTATCTTGATCTCACTTCTACAAAGAAATGAAACAGCCTTTAGAAAATTTAGGCTGAAAGATATATTCTATAAATCATCAAACACCCTCTGCAAGACCAGGCCCTTTTATTACCCGCATCTTTAAGCCAGTTCTAGTATCAAAGCAAGTTTATACTATCTTTGAACACCTTGAGGCCAGATAATTCTCTTCATGGTCTACATAATTTTAAGCATGGTCTTCATGGCCATTAGCTCTGATGGGGAGAACTTCTTTTTGTCTCCCAGTGACAATATCATGTTCTGCAAGTTGCATTTACTCTATCTGAAAATATTTTTTGAGCGTCTACCATCAGGCACTGAGCTGGACATTAAGGACACATCAGTGAAAAACATGGGCTCTTCCTTCAAGAACTTCACATCTTGGGGATAGCAGAGAGCAGAGAGGAAGACAGATATGTGCCAGATAGTTTACTATGTGCTAATATAAACTTATGCACCAAGTGCTATTGAGTACATGGCAAGTTCACAAGAAATGGCCTGGGAAATTAAAGTAACATTCAAGGAATGTTTATTGAGGTTTGTGTGTTTGTTTGTTTTCCCCTCCAGGAGGGTAAGTAGCTGATTAATGGAAAACACATAATTTTGTCAGGTGAAGAGGGAGGATTGGCACTGGATACACAGGAGCAGCATGTACTAGAGTCAAGAGTGTAACTTATGCTTTGGAAACTGTATGCAAATCATTGAGTGTGTCTGGAACAATATCAGCAGTTTGAGACAGCGAGATAGCCAGAGATCATAAAGTAAAATATCTAGAATATCATTCTAAAGAGTTTAGAAAGACAAATGGGATACTAAGTTTAATAAAAAAAGTGACAAGACCAGTAGAAAGACAGCTCTAGCGACGATTTGTGGATGTATCTTAGGTATGTGAGATTAGAAGCAGAAAGATTGCTAATATTACAGATAATAAGTGTCTAGTTGGTAAGCTAATATCTATGATCTTAGAAAGAATGAGGTATTCAGAATATAAAATTGAAAAAGCTGTGTGAGCAATAGAATGTGTGAGACCAGGTAGCGGGACCAAGTTTCTGACTTTGATGATTACCTTGTGAAATCTTCATTTACCAATGTAAGAAATGAAGAAAGAGGAGATGGACTATACGGGGACTAAGATGGTGATTCCAGTTAATTCATTTATTCAGCAGAAATTTATTGAGCATTTACTATGTGACAGAAGCCTAACCCTTTAAGAGGATACTTCCTAGTGGGAAAAATAGGCAATATAGAAATACAGAAATTATATATATATATATATATATAATATATAATATATATATTATATATATATATATATAAAGTATTTTTGATGGTGGTAATATAATGGCTAAAAGTGGGCTAGGGAGAAGAGGAGTGTACCAAAGGTAGTAGTATCATGTGATATTGTCAGAAGACCTCACTAAGAAGAAAATATTAGAGGAAAAGCCCAGGGCAAGAAAAGGAATAAGTTAGAGGCTATCTGACCTGGGAATGAAAGGGAAATCGCTAGGCTGCGGGGACAACCATTCTAAGTCCCTGTTGTGAGAATATGCGCAACAAATTGGTGTATGCTCAAAGAGGCCAGAACGGTTGCAGCCAACAGAACAAGGCATAAAGTATCAGGAAAAGAGAATGTTTGAGAGGGCGAAGTTAAAGAATTATTTAGAGCTTTGTGGGCCAACATAGGACTTTAAGTTTTTGAGTGAGATGGGATGCCATCAGAGTATTTTGACCAGAAGAGTGATATTATCCAACTTATTTTTTTTTTAAAAAAAAGGAGAAGTTGTTTTAGGGCTGTCATGTTGAGACCAGAAAGGGCAAATGGTGGAAACAAAGAGATTCATTTTTAGACATTCACAAATATCATCAAGAAATTATTGTAGTTTAGGCCATAGTAATAGAAGTAGGGGTAAAAAGATATTGCCAGTCTGTGGGAGTTCCCTGATGTCCAGTGATTAGGACTCAGCACTTTCACTGCTGTGGCCCCAGGTTCAATCCTGGTCAAGGAACTAAGATCCCACAAGCTGCGTGGCATGGCCAAGAAAAAAAAAAAGAAAAAGAAATTGCCAGAGTCTGAAAATATTTTAAATTCAAAGGCAAAATAATTTGGAATGTGAAAGAAAGAAATACTAGATAACTGTAAGATTTTACTTGAAGAGATAGAAGAATGAAACCTCTATCAACGAAATTGGGGAAAACTAATGAAGAAATACTTTAGTGTAAGAGTTCAATTTTGGAGAGACAGTTTTGAACATGCTAAGTTTTAGATACCCTCAAGACATCTAAGTGATGGTATATAGAGGAGGAAACTAGATATACCATTCAACAGTTTACTGGATGTCCCAGACTTGGGCTGTAATTTGTGGAGACATCAATATATACATAGTGTGCTGGTTAATTTTATGTGTGAACCCGACTGCATCACAGGGTACCCAGATATTTGGCTACACATTATTCATGGGTGCGTCTGTAAGGATGTTTCGGGAAGAGATTAGCATTTGAATTGGTAGACCGAGTAAAGCAGATTGCCCTCTCCAATGTGGGTGGGCATTATCTAATCCATGAGGGCCTGAATAGAACAAAAAAATGTAGGAAGAGAGATTTTGCTTTCTTTTTGCCTGATTGCACGAGCTGAGACCTTGGTTTTCTCCTGTCCTAGAAATAGGACTTAGATTATTAATGCTCTTGGTTCTCTGACCTTAGGACTCAGACTGGAACTTAGACCACTGGTTTTCCTGGGTCTCCAGGTTGTAGATAGCAGATCTTAGAACTTCTCAGTCTCCATAATCACATGAGCTAATTCCTTATAACAAATCAATCTCTCTCTCTCTCTCAATCTCTGTCATATATATATATATATATATATATACACACACATATATATATATATGGGATATATATATGGTATATATCCCATATATATATGGGAAACAGAATAAGTAGGAGATAATATAGATGATATAGATAAATAGAGATAGAGATAATCTCCTTTTGGTTCTTTTTCCCTAGAAAATCCTGACTAGTACAGATAGAATTTAAATCAATGAGACTTGATGAGTTTGCTCAAGGAATAAATAAAAAAGAGGTCCAAGGACTAAGCCCAAAGTAATTACAATGTTTTGAAGTCTGGAAAATGAGGAAGAACCTGCAAAGGAACCTAGAAGTTGTTATTCAGGTAGAAGAACAAAGAGAAGTGTGTGGTATTATGAAAGTCAAGTAAAGAAAGTTATTCAGAGGAGCGAGTAAACTCGCATGCTGTCAGTAACTCAAGCAAGATGAAGACTGAGCATTAACATTTTAGACGTTTGATTTGCCTCACATTTTAGTTGAACGTGAGTTTGTATTATAGAGAAAATTCTATATGTATACAAATTTTAGAATCATTTGTGGTATTTGAAGCCAAAGGTATGGATTTAATTTCCTGAGAAAGTAGCTAATCATGATGTGAAACCAAGAAAATGAATAACCAAATCAAGCTGATGTATTAACACTGAGAGATCAAAGTAGAAAAGTGAAGCATGAAAAAAAAGTCTCAGCTATATTCATGTGTTCATTATAATTCTTTATGTTTATCTTCAAGTATGGCTTTTCTGATTTGATTGCCTTTTATTTCCTTTTATGCCTAATTGTTCTGGCTAGGACTTTGAGTACTATGTTGATAGAGAAGGTGGACATGCTTGTCTTGTTCCTGATCTTGGAAAAAAAGCTTTCAGTTTTTCACTGTTGAGTATAATCTCAGCTGTGGATGTGTCATTTATGGACTTTATTATGCTGTGGTACATCCCTCTATATCTAATTTGTTGAACACTTTTATTATGAGAGAGTGTTCAATTACTTTATTACTTTAACAAAATAAGCTTAGGTTGAAACTGAACGTTGTAGATAATAAATTGCAGGAAATATAAAGTCTGTTGTGCTCCTCTGCAGAATTTCTTTCTAGAAGACAGTTAAATTGCTTAGATTCAAACTGAAGTTTTCTCACCCACAATATTAATTTGCTCTATTTTTTGTAGTTTCACACTTAATTTTTTTTAACTTGACTTCCAGGAGTCTCTCTTACACCTTTATAATTCGGTATATAGAAAAAAAAATTGGATAAAGATGGTATTTACCCTCTCCATAGTTCTTACCCCTAGGGACTCCTCTAATTTTCAGATGTTGTGCCAGCTTTGAAATCTGTTTTCTGATGCTTCAAATCTGTAAGTCTGTAGCTTTTTGCTACCCAAGCTGAATGCAGTTGGAGAATGCACTCATTTTAGAAGCAACAGGTTCCCATGCACTTTTGTTTATTAAAAGTGGATTTTTCTTTGTTTTCTGCCTGTTGTCTTAGGCTCTTTGGATTCTATCCCACATTGTCAGTCAGGAATTTGGATAAAGTTAATATTCATATTTTTGGGACTCACTTCTCCAGTTTCCCCATAGTCTTGCAAACAAGGTCACAGTCAGGATTTTTAATTTTGACCATTGCAATATGTGTGAGGTGGCTTATTATAGTTTTGTTTTGCATCTTACTAGTGACTGATGTTGAACATTTATTGATGTTCTTATTAGCCATTTATATATATTATTTTGTTAAATGTCTACTCAAATATTTTGCCAAATATATAGTAAGTTTTAATGTATACATTTTTTGTTTAATATCTGGTCACCTTTTTAAAAGTAAAGTTGTTTTTTACCTTAAATTCCTTAAACTGAAATTGATTTTTCTATATGTCATCTAGTAGAAATCTTATATTGATTATTTTTGATATGACTAACCAAATGCCCTAGCATCATATTGGATTTGTCCATATTTTTCTCAATAACTTGTGATGCCAGTCAGATATAAATCAAGTTTCTATACATATAGGACTGTTTCTAAGCATCTAAGCTCCCTATTCTCCCAATAACTTTGTCTCTGTATGTAGAAAACTACTATATACTTTATTAATATCCATATAAATATACATTATATATGTATATACATATACATTTGAAACCTCGATATATGATAAAGCAAATCTCCCATATATACATTTTCAAAATTGTCATTCTGGGCTCTTGTTGTTCTACATCAATTAAAGCACAAGCTTTTTAAGTTCCATGAAAAGACTGATATTTTGATTAGAGTTACAGAGAATTAATAAATTAAATGCATAATGAATTGGGAGAGCATTGTCATCTTTATAATATTTTGGTTTCCGTGCTTGAATATGACTTTCTTAATGAATTTGAAAAATGTTTTATTATATCCATAATGTTTTTGCATATTTTATTAAATTTAAACCTAAATCCCTTATCATTTTGTTGCTATTGTAAATGGTATCCCTTGTTTTCCTTACAGTTACATTATTTTGAGAGTTAGATGTCAGTATATTAGAAAGAAATTAGTTTCTATATATAATAGATTGACTTTACCATTGCCAACATCACTTTTGTATTTTCAGTGTAGACAAGTATATCTTCTGAAAATGATTGAGCTTTTTTATGTTCAAATACATTTATTATTTTTTTCAGTTTTCACTTATATTAATGCATTGCTTAGAACTTCCAGAGCAGTTTTTACTAAAAACAATGACAGCTAGTATTCTTGTTCCTTGTTTCTAACTTACAAGGAATTACTTCTTAGTGGGAAGTGATTTATAGTTATTTCATTTCCTCCTTCTACTTCTTCCTCCATCACTTCTCTGCCTCCCCCCTCCTCTTTCTTCTTCTCTGTCCAGTTCACTACTTCCTCCTTTTTCTCCTTGTTCTCTTTGTTCTTTTTCCACTTCCTCCTTCTTTACCCTCTTGCTCTTCCTTTTCAGAGTCTTTAGCTCAATTTAAAACCTTTCCTTGAAGTATAAATATAGAAAAATGTGCACATAAGTGCAAAAGCTCTGTAAATTCTCATCTCCCTAGGCCATTTGGTGGCAATTTCATTAAGTATGTCTTTTCAGTGGACTTGTTCATTTAATTTAGTTTTTAAAGTTGTTAGTCATGAAATTTTACATAGTAACCCCTTAAAATTAAAAAATTAACTTCTACACCTCTCTTTTTTTATTGTTCCAAATCTCATCTGATATGTGTTTCCTTTTTTGGTTGTTTTTGTTTGGAGTTTCCATTTTTCTCAATTAGATTTGCAATGTTTGGTATTTTTATTTTTCTTTTCAAAGAACTGGCTTTTTATTTTATAAGTCAAACCCATTTAAACATTTTTCTATTTCATTAACTTCTACTTCTATTACTTTAAGCTTATATTTCATCATATTTGATTTTTTTGCCATTTTTATTTGCTTTGGTGATTTCTGATTACAGTACACAGTTATTAGCTAGTGCTTCTAGGATCTAGTCCCTGAGTGCTAACTGAATGTGCAATTCTCACATCTTAGCAAGTCACTCTAAGTGATAATAAAGCCATTGTGGTTAAGTAATGTTTCTACACATTGGAAAAATTGTAATACCTACAGCTTAAGTAGAGAAAATATAACAGGATTTATATGTTGAAGCCTTTTTTGATAGACAAGGCTGCTTCTAAAATCTAAACCTGTCAGTGATTATCTGGGATTTTCTTCTTCCCTGAAACAACTCGGTGACTCAGATTTATCCCTTTCTCTCTGTCTCTCACTCTGCCTGTCAAGCTCCCTCTCTGGATTTCACTGTCAGGGCCCCAATATTTGTGGTCTGGGATTTCATTTCGAATTCTTTTCAATTTCTTTATTGTAGTAGCAAGACTTTTGGTAATTAAATGATAATTTTTCCCCTAAGGTATAGATATCTCTGCACTGGATAATTCCGGATTCTATTTTTTTCCTTATATTATGGGTAAAAGTTAAACCACGGTATTCATTACCTTCTCAGACAATTGAAAATTAATTTCTGATATATTAAGAAAGTCAGTAGGAAGATCTTAAATTCCATTATTAAAATCAGCAAATTGCTCTCGGCTTTTCATTGATTTCATGTTACACTAATCACTATATTCCCACTCAATCATGGAAGCAAGGGCTTCAGTTGTAAATATTCTTAAAATACAAAGAAATTTACATACAATTGAGATAAATATTTAAAAAAAGAATATGTGTATTTTCATTAAAATCACAAAACTTACATAAAGATACTTTCCCCCCAGACTTAAAGATAGGTCTTTAACTATTATAATTCATAATCCCATTATCATAGGTCTTTGTTGTTAAGATGAAAACTCTTGGGGATGCTTATTTTGCTTATGTTTATATTTACTGAGTGCCACTTTGTGCTGAAAAAGTTGACTGACTTTGTTTAGAACAATTAATTGTATTGTCCCTAAAGAAGAAATGTCTTGCAGAGAGAAATATGTCGTTATTTTAAAACTTGAATAGAGTGAATGAAGTTAATCAATAGACATAATCATAAAATAGAGATGTATAAAATGAGTGGAGGCTCATTCTGTACTAGACACTATTATGGGCATTCTACATTGAATGGATGTATTTCCTGAAGACATGCTCTGTACAGCTGTGTGTACATGAAAATGGGTTATAGAGGAATGAGTCACTAAGAGTATGGTGGGAGACATCAGTAGAGATTCCAGAAAGGTCTTGACATTTAAATTTTGTAAAAGATGACTGAGAGTTTCTTTTTCCTAACAATGTTACTGATACTGAATAGTGCTACTGGTGTTACTTTATTTTATTTAAAACGGTATGTCTGGAGACTTGGATTCCAAGAAACACCCAGATCCTTATTTTGGATACACTTAAATGAGTCACTTGACCTTGATGAGCTTCATGTTTTAATTTGAAAATTAAAGATCTAAACAAGGAAACAGCTAAATTATTTTTCGTCTTTACAGTTAAATTAGATTCTTTGAAATTTTTTGTGTTACCTACTGCCATGTCACCCTAATTCTCTATTTGAGCATTTACTTCCATTGACATTTGCTTATTCACTTTGGCTCTGAATATAAATTGACCATAGCCCCAATCTCTCGCTCTTCCTTTCTCTCTCTCTCTCTCACTCTCATCAACCAAATTTTAATTCAGTGTTGTAGAAGGAAGTTTAACTAATAATAAAAGTAATCTCCCGATAATCCCATAATATTCATTTGTTATTTTTTAGTTGGTCAGGAAATCCTTCTGCAGCCATTCCACACTGCAGTGCTGCCAAAGGCTCTCAGTAGATACAATTTTATTTCTCTACAAGTTCACCAACTCTCACCGAACATCCCCATCAATGATTTATTTCTTTTCTGTACCATTACTCACTTATTTATTGCCATCTTTATTATCACTTGCTTTCCAGAAGTACCTAGAACTTCCTCTAAAAGCGGAGCAACCTAAAGCCCATAATATAGCAAGAACTAGGCTAAATGGTTAGGTAATAAATTTCCTGTTATAATCTATAGCAGGGTGTTTTAAACTCAGCAAAATTGACACATGGGGGCTGGATTATTCTTTGTTATGAGAGACTATTTTGTACACTGTAGGATGTTTAGAAATATCCCTGGCCTCTACCCACAAGACGGCAGCAACACCTCCCTCCCCAGTTGTGACAAAAATGTCTCTGGACATTGTCAAATGTCCTCTGTGACCCATAGGGTTATCAGATAAAATGCAGGATACACACTTAAATTTTAGTTTTAGATAACCAAAAAAATGTTTTTTTTTTAAATTTAAGCATATCCCAAATATTGCATAAATCAGTTATAAAAAATATCTGAAATTCAGATATAACTAAGCATCATATACTTTTGTTTTAAAGTGGCAATTATACTTGAGTTGGGGGGAGGGTGGGCATTCACACCCCCAGTTGAGAACCACTAATCCAGAATTCTATTAAAATGTAAAATAAAAATGAAGTGTTTCAGGCATAATTTTGACATTGCCACGTATTAAAACATTTAGCTAAATGGGTTATTATTACTATTAATATAATAGTTCTGGTATGCTCAAACATGCACAATAGTGGAAAATAAAGCAAAATGTACCACTTAGTTTCATTATGGGGTCTCAGTTCTTGAGGTACTTAGTACTTTGACTGATGGCTGTAAAGACAAGTGGCTCCATTGACTTCAGTTTCTGTAGCATTCATTAGGCTGGAGGCAGGCTTTCTTCAGATATAAAAATGATGGATGGAACTCAGAACCTGATAGTTATTCTCATGGTACAATAGACATCAGGAATATGTGTTTGCCCGCTGAGTGAAGCCCACACACTCTGCCACGTAAACCCCCAAGTGCACAGACGCTGAACCATTTAATCTGCTCAGGGCCTATGTCGCCTAATCCTGCAGTTGATATAATCATCCTCAGACATTTTACAGGTCTCTAGACGACACGGCTAAGGAAGATAAAAAGACAAGGTGAACTTGTGTTTGCCCTCTCATTAAATTTTGCAAGTTGCTATGTTTAAGTTTCTATTTTATGGACCACTTAGGCAACTATTAACCTTTAAAAATACATTAGCATTTTTATTTCAGACTTTCAAGAAGACACGAAAACAGAAATAAATGATGATGGGGAATTCTGACTTACAAATTGATATTGAAATGTTCAAAACATGTTTTTCCTCCTACCATATTAAGGCAATATTCCAAATAATCCACCTATTCTGGTTCTCTTTTAAAATTGGCTATACCTTGTTGGTACAAATTAATCTGATGGCAGTAAGCACCTGAGGTTTATTGAAATACAATGTTAGGGAAGAACTACTGATGTTATATTACTTCTAAATTGAAAGACGATGAAGACTTAAATGAGCAGAGGGGGACTCACTTATGCACAATAAAATTGAATCTATTTGCCTTATAAGATGATAATTAAAATTATTAGACCTTTTAAAATTTCATTTTAAAATTTGCATTGGCTAGAAACTTTCTATAACATGGGTACTTTAGGCAGATAATGATTTTAAAATATACAATTTTGTTTTAACATCATTATACTAGTTATCAAAATGTTCTTTTGGCTGGCAGAACTGAGAAGATATGGTACTTTTAGTATCAGTCTTTGAACACTTAAAATGTTTTTTAAAATACATGTACATCATTTTTAAGGACATTTCTGGCCTCATGATTTTTTACTTTATTTTTGCAAATTTGGTGCCAATCTTAGACTTTGGACACTAAAATGGTAACTTGCAGTTTGAATAATTCCTTACAGATTTTAGTATTAAGAATCTATAATATACCTGGCTAACTGCACATGGAACAGGAATGAAATCAGTTGTACTGTGTGTCCCTCTTACCCAGCACTTTCATGCAGGTTATAACGAGCATCAAATGCACTTCAAATTTAAATATAAAATTTCTAACCACGTCTGCCTGCAATGAACATGATTTGTTCTATGTGTTTGTGATACAAAGATGACTAAAACAGGGCCCTATAGGCTGAAAGGTTTGGAAAAGAGAGAAGGAAATTGAAAATCTTTTCTTTCTATTAATGATTGTTTGGAACTGGGAAGTGAAGAATTGAAGAACAGGTGCCAGGGAGAGGAAAGAAGGCTAAATAAAGTACAGGGTGATTCACTGCACACTTATGGTTATATATTCTATTTCTTACAGCACGACGTAAGAGAGCCAGAGCCTTTTACTGTGCAAGCTATATCTCCATTAGAAAATTTGATAGTAAAATGTGAGACATTGCCCAACCTTATGGCTGAAGCAAGAGGAGATTAAAAAAAAAAAAAGGAGTAATTGCCAAGTAGTATATAGGGTGAGAAAGCACTAATTCTGAAATAAGAAACAGCCGAGGTATTTAAGCTAGTTGTAGAGGTAATGGTTTGGGGTGAGAGGAGTCCCCAACACTGTTTCATAGCTTCACTGCAGAAACAGTCCATATTAAGGAAAAAGTCAACTGAAAGAAATGTTTCCCTAGATGCACTGGTAAGAAGCTAAGAGTCCAAGATAGCTGCTGATTATGACTAGAGGCTAGCTCAGGTGAGGCGTGTAACTCCGCTTCTCACCCTTGTCTGCCCTCAGCTTCAGCTAAATTGTTGTAGGAGATGAATTGAAACATGGCTTTGGCCACTCCAGTGCTAAATGACAGATGACTGCCAGGTAATAATAATAAAGTTTGGAGATTCATAGGATAAATGGTTGAATAACGATCATAAAGTGGAAAAGTGTGGTCATGACAACAGGTGAGAAATTTTATTTACTCCCTGGAATCAGAAGACTGTCAGTGTGATTTAATTTAGGGGACCAGTAGCAATTTATGGCTGTGATATTTTTAGTTTTACTATATTATACCCTTAGACACTAATGATTTGTCTGATCATTTTACTTAATTGAGAGGAAATTTAGAGAACTATTGTGGTACAACTGAGATGTATAAAACTGATCTGTTTTCCTAAAAAATTTGATAAAATATCAACTTCTTAAATGAGTTTAAAAGGCAAATAAAATCACCACTGTCTTAAATTTAACAAAAGTCCAAGTTTATTTTGACTTAGAAAATATTTCAGAAAAATCATAAATGTTATGTCCTTATGTTTACATTTCTGCGTTTGAATCCTCAGAGTTTTATTTAGTGTGCTGGGTGCAAAATATTTCAGAAAAATCATAAATGTTATGTCCTTATGTTTACATTTCTGCGTTTGAATCCTCAGAGTTTTATTTAGTGTGCTGGGTGCTGCCACATTAGAAATGAAGGCCACGTAGAAGTGATGAGGTGATGCATTTTCTCCTTGGAAACTTTTAAACCTTGAACACAAAAACATTCTGAAAATTTATCATTGTTTAGTTTTGGGCCAAAACATTCAATATGGCTTTAATTAGCTTTCAAAATCTCCAGCACAAAATAGAGTGGTGGCAGAAATAAATTGTTTAAAGGAAAAATACAGACTGTGCTGAAATGCACAGTCTAACCTTCAAGAAATATTGTATTCCAAGCACAACATAGTGTTGTCTTCATATTACCTTTGCTTCATTTTGATTTAAAAATGCATTTCTTCCATTTTCCATAGAATATAAATAGCTTCAGAAATTTAAAGTTAACTGAAACTTGTAACCAACAGTACTTTTTCTGCAAGAGTTCAAATTTGTCATTTAAAGGAACAATGAATTCTTAAAAGTTTATCCCTCATCAAGTTCTTTGAGATAGTGTTTATTCACAAGTTATTGAAAATGGTACAAGGATATGAGTCTCTAATGCAAAAACACTTCTATTGAGAAGACTGTTGGTCACCTCCACGTTGGCTCTAAGGTTATGTCCAGCCCTAAACATCTGTGCTGGAAAGGACAAATGACACCTGGATAGGAGGAAGTTTAATGAAATTTAAAGTGAAACAGTTGCTTAGAGGGTAGATTTGAAATATTCTTTGAAAAATTACAGGTTTTGAATGCTTTCTCCCTTGAAGTTTATCTTACAGTAATACTCCCAAGTTACGTTTGAGATTATAAACTTATACAAATTACTTCCCAACTGATTAATAAAAATGGTATCTTATATCAATATATTAATTTTTATTCTCAGAACTTTTTTATACTGTTATCTCATTTAATCTAATGAAACTCACAAATGCTGGGCAGTTGTTTTTGCCACTTGAAACATGAGAAAACTTATGAAAATATATTGACTGACTTAAGTCTTCATTGATAGAAACAGATACTTTTTCTATATATATTCTGTCTATTTTGCCCTGTGCATGCAAAAACTTAGTTTGTTTTTTTTTTTTTTTAATAAATTTATTTATTTATTTATTTATTTTTGACTGTGTTGGGTCTTCGTTTCTGTGCGAGGGCTTTCTCCAGTTGTGGCAAGCGGGGGCCACTCTTCATCGCGGTGCGCGGGCCTCTCACTGTCGCGGCCTCTCACTGTCGCGGCCTCTCCCGTTGCGGAGCACAGGCTCCAGACGCGCAGGCTCAGTAGTTGTGGCTCACGGGCCTAGTTGCTCCGCGGCATGTGGGATCTTCCCAGACCAGGGCACGAACCCGTGTCCCCTACATTGACAGGCAGATTCTTAACCACTGCACCACCAGGGAAGCCCCAAAAAAAACTTAGTTTTATAAGATGTCAAAAACAAAACAATTTTCTAGATATGGTAATATAGTAGTGCTGTCTTCCTCTGTTAGGTATGAAGGGTGCTTTTTCCTGAAATTACATCGATTTCATTACCCATGCAGTAGCTGCTCCCTCCAGCCTCTGCAGCTTAAAGATTTCAGCTTCCAAGAACAGGACAGAGCAGCCATTTTGTCTTCCTATGATGCCACGTTGTATTGCTCAGTCATATGATATTCTAGCCTAGACCCCTTCAACCCAACAATGCTATTTATGTGACCTTGGGCTAATTATTTTATTTCTCTGTGCTTCCCTTTCTTCATCTGTAAAATAATACTTACCCCATGGAGAGTTGTGAGAATTAAAAAACTTTGTATATGCAAGATTTCTAGAACCTAGTAAGTAATCAATAAATGAGTTATTATTAGTAGTAGTAGTATTTAATTTAGAAACATTATCATCTTAAGAACAATCAGAATAGTAATTGTCATTTTTCTTTCATACATTTACATGAATTTTCTTATGGAACCCTCATAATAACCATATTTGTAATTACTAATCCTAATTCCATTTTACAAATGGGCAACAGAGGTCAAAGAGTGGTTCATTAAAATTGTTCTGGGTCACACAGACTAGTAAATAGTGAAGTCTGTATTATAAACTCATGGAGTCTGACTCCAGAGCCATAATCCTTGAACTGTGTAATAGATAACTCCTTATATATTTCACATCGGGTTCTCTCTCCTCTTGACTTTCAGACACACACTGAAATTATTTTCTCATGTAAATTGTTAAAGGTGTTCTTTTCTGCATTCACTGATTGAGAGAAAATTCTAGCTCGTAATTTTATATTTCATTGTTCCAAGGTTTCTGAAGAGACAAGCATGCCAACAAACCCAAGTTAGACTGCATCATTTTGTGACCATATAAATATTAGACAGCCAGGTGAATGTCAGAACACATCAACTAGGGCCTCCACTACTTGGAAACTCAATTATTTTTTAATAATTTTTAAATTAATTAATTTTTTATTGGCTGCATCATGCAGTTTGTGGGATCTTATTTCCCTGACGGGGGATTGAACCCGTGCCCCCTGCAGTGGAAGCACAGAGTCCTAACCACTGGACTGCTAGGGAACTCCCAGAAACTCAATTCTTTAATTCACCCAGAAGAAAAGTTCTGTTTTATGACAGTTTTGTCCTCAAGCTATACATTTGTCTACTTAGACATACAAAGGTTATACAACTTTTTCCCATACTCCCTATTTCCTTAAATATCCTGTCTGACAGTCATACAGTAGTATCATAAATTATATATTTTCATAATTCAGTAAAAAATCAGTATGCTGTGTAATTTGAAATCTACTACACTAACATTATTCAGTCCTGATTTTTTAGTTGCAACTAGAATTAGCATATATTAGTGAAATTATGTGGTGTGCTTACTCTTTTTTTTTTTCAGTTGAAATATAATTGATGTACAATATTATGTTAGTTTCAGGTGTACTACATAAGGATTTGATGTTTGCATACATTATGATATGATCACCACAATAAGTCTAGTAACCCTCTGTCCCCTTACAAAATTATCACTGTATCATTAACCATATACCTTATGCTATATAATACATCCTCATGAATTATAATAAATATTTATTTATTATATAAATAATGACTTATTTATAAATAATTCCTTTCACATATTTCAGTCATCCCACCATGCCCCTCCCTTCTGAAAACCACTGGTTTATTCTCTGTATCTATAAGTCTGTTCTCATTTTGTTTTGCTTTGTTTTTTAGATTCCACATATAAGTGAGATCATGCAGAATTTGTCTTTTTCTGTCTGATTTATTTCACTTAGCATAATGCTCTCTAGATCCACACATGTTGTGGCAAGAGGCAAGATTTCATTTTTTATGGCTGAGTAATACTTCACTGTATATATATATATATATATATATATATATATATATATATACATACACACACACACACACACACACACACACACACACACACCACATCTTCTTTATCCATTCATCTGTTGATGAACACTTACAATGCTTCCATATCTTGGCTACTATAAATAGTGCTGCAATGAAAATGGAGTGCATATATCTTTTTGATTTAGTGTTTTTGTTTTCTTTGAGTAAATAACCAGAAGTGGAATTGCTGGATCATATGGCAATTCTACTTTTATTTATTTATTTTTGTTTTGAGGAATCCCCATTCTGTTTTTCATAGTGGCTACACCAATTTACAATCCCATCATTAATGCACAAAGGTTACTTTTTCTCCACATCGTCACCAACACTTATTGTTTCTTGTCTTTTTGATGATAGCCATTCTTACAGGTGTGAGGTGCTATGTCATTGTGATTTTGATTTGCATTTCCCAGATGATCAGGATGTTGAGCATCTTTTCATGTGCCTGTTGGCCATCTGTGTGTCTTCTCTGGAAACACGTCTATTCAGGTCCTCTTCCCATTTATTAATCAGTTTTTTTTGTTATTGAGTTGTATGAGTTCTTTGTGTATTTTAGATATTAATTCCTTATCGGATATGTCATTTGAAAATATCTTCTCCCATTCAGTATGCTGCCTTTTCATTTTGTTAGTGGTTTCCTTCACTGTGCAAAGGTTTTTAGTTTGATGTAGTCCCATTTGTTTTTCTTTTTGTTTCCCTTGACTGAGGAGACAAATCCAAATTATTATTTCTAAGACTGATGTCAAAAAGCATGTTGCCTACACTTTCTTCTAGGAGTTTTAGGTCTTACATTTAAGTTTTTAATCAATTCTGAGTTTTTTCTTTTTTTTTCTTTGTATATGGTGTGAGAAAGTAGACAATTTTGATTCTTTTGAATGTAGCTGTCTAGTTTTCACAACACTATTGAAGAGGCTTTTCTTCCCCATTTTATATTCTTGCCTCTTTTATGATACATTGATTAATCATGTAGGTGTGGGTTTACTCCTGAGGTCTCTATTCTGTTTCATTGATCTGTGTCTTTGTAGTATAGTTTGAAATCAGGATGTGTGAGCTTCCAGTTTTTGTTCTTCTTTCTCAAGATTGTTTGGCTATTTTGAGTCTTTTGTGTTTTCATACGAATTTTAGAATTATTTGTTCTAGTTGTATGAAAAAATGCCACTGGTATTTTGAAAGGGATTGCATTGAATCCAAGGATTACCTTCTGTAATATGGTCATTATAACAATGTTAATTCTTCCAATCCATGAGCACACTATACTTTTTCATTGGCTTGTGTTGTGTCCAATTTGTTTCATCAATGTCTTATATTTTTTTGAGTATAGGTCTCTTACCTCCTTGGTTAGATTTATTCCTAGGTATTTTATTCTTTTTTATGAAATTGTAAATGGGATTGTTTTCTTAATTTCTCTTTCTGGTAATTCATTGTTAGTGCATGGAAACACAACAGATTTCTCTATATTAATTTTGTATTGACACTTTAATGAATTCATTGAGTTCTTATAATATTTTGGTGGTATATTTAGGATTTTCTATCTATAGTATATCATCTGCAGTGACAGTTTTACTCTTTCCTTTCCAATTTGGATTCCTTTTATTTCTTTTTTGTTTGTTTGTTTGATTGTTATTGCTAGAACTCCCAGTACTATGTTGAGTAAAAATGGTTAAGAGTGAGCATCTTGTCTTGTTCCTGATATTAGAGGAAATGCTTTCAGCTTTTCATTGCTGAGTATGATATTGGCTGTGAGTTTGATATATATGGCTTTTATTATGTTGAGGTATGTTCCCTCTATACCCACTTTGTTCAGAGTTTTTATGATATGTTGAATTTTGTCAAAAGCTTTTTTCTGCATCTATTGAGATGATCATGTAATTGTTATTTAATTTGTTAACATGGTGTGTCACATTGGTTGATTTGTGGATATTGAACCAACCTTGTATCCCTGTGACAAAGTCCACTTGATCATGGTGTATGATCCTTTGAGTGTACTGTAGAATTTGCTTTGCTGGCATTTTGTTGAGAATTTTTGCATCTAAGTTCATTGGTGATATTGGCATGTAATTTTCTCTTATTATGGTGCTTTTGTTGGATTACAGTATCAGGGTGATTCTGGCCTCATAGAATAAGTTTAGAAATGTTCTTTTCCATTCAATATTTTTGGAATAGTTTCAGAAGGATGGGTGTTAATTCTTCTTTTAATGTTTGGTAGAATGCACCTGTGAAATTATCTGGTCCTAGACTTTTGTGTGTTGGGAATTTTTGATTAGTGGTTCATTTTCAATTCTGGTAATCGATTTGATCATAATTTATATTTCTCCCTGATTCAGTCTTGGGAGATTTTATGCTTCTAGGAACATATCCATTTCTTTAGGTTGTCCATTTCATTGGTATGTAATTGTTCATAGTAATCTCTTATGATCCTTTGTGTTTCTGTGGGATCAGTTGTAACTTCTCTTTCATTTATGATTTTATTGATTTGGGCCCTCTGTCTTTTCTTCTTAATAAATCT